>NW_027206134.1:0-715363 GCF_024711535.1 Dipodomys merriami
GGCTTAGAGTTAGGGCTAGGGTGAGGGTTTAAGTTAGGGTTAGGGTGAGGGTAAGGATGAGGATTAGGGTTAGGATTAGGGTTAGGGTGAGGGCTAGGGTGAGGGTGAGGGTTAGGGTTAGAGTTAGATTAAGGTTTAGGGTTAGGGTTGCGGTTAGGGTGAGGGTTAGGTTGAGGGTTAGGGTTTCGGTGAGAGTGAGGATTATGGATAGTGTCAGGGTTAGGGTTAGGATTAGGGTTAGCATGAGAGTGAGTGTTAGGATTAGGGTTAGGTTTTGGATTAGGTTTAGGGTTAGGATTAGTGTTATTGTTAGGGTTAGGGTTAGAGTTGTGGTGAGGGTGAGGGTGAGGGTGAGGCTTACGGATAGGGTTAGGGGGAGGTTTAGGATTAGGTTTAGGATTAGGGTTAGTGTGAGGGTGAGGTTTAGGGTTAGATTTAGGGTTATAGGAGGGTTAGGTCGAGGGTTAAGTTTAGGGTTAGTTTTAGGGTTAAGGTTAGGGAGAAGGTTAGGTTGAGGTTTAAGGTTATGGTTAAGGTTAGGGTTAGGATTAGGATGAGGGTGAAGGTGAGTGTGAGGGTTAGGGTTAGGGTTAGTCTTAGGCTTAAGGTTAGGCTGAGTGTGAGGGTGGAGGTGAAGATTAGGTTTAGGGTGATGTTTAGTATTAGGGCTAGGATGAGTTTTAAGATGAGGGTTTGGATTACTATTATGGTTAGGGCGAGGTCTAGGGTTAGGGTGAAGATTAGGGTAAGGTTTAGGCTTAGGCTTAGGGTTAGGCTGAGCATGAGGTTGAGAGTGAGGTTTAGGGTTAGGGTGATGGTTAGGTTTACGGTTAGGGTGAGGGTTGGGCTGAAGTTTAGGGTTAGGTTGAGAGTTAGGGTGAGGATCATGGGTAGGGTAAGGGTGATGTTTATGTTGAGGTTGAGTGTTAATGTGAGGGTGAGGGTTAGGGTAAAGTTTAGGGTTAGGGTTAGGGTTAAGGTTAGGGTTAGGGTGAGGGTTAGGGTTAGGATTAGGTTTAGGGTGAGGTTGAGTGTTAGCATTAGGGTTAAGGTTAGGGTTAGGGTTAGGGTTAGGATTAGTGTTCTTGTTAGGGTTAGGGTTAGAGTTATGGTGAAGGTGAGGGTTAGGGTTAGTGTTAGGGTTAAGGTTAGGGTGAGGATTAGGTTGAGGTTTAGGGTTAGGGTTAGGTTTAGGGTTAGGATTAGGGTTAGGGTGAGGGTGAGTGTGAGTTTTAGGGTTAGGGTTAGGCTTATGCTTAGGGTTAGGCTGAGGGTGAGGGTGGGGGTGAGGATTAGGGTTAGGGTGATGTTTAGGGTTAGGGTTATAGTGAAGGATAGTGTTAGGGTTAGGGTTACAGTTAGGATTAGGGTGACGATGAGGTTTAGGGGTAGAGTTAGGGTTAGGGTGAGGGTTAGCATTAGAGTGAGGGTTAGGGTGGCATTGACGGTAAGGATAAAGGTGAAGGTTAGGCTGAAGTTGAGGGTTACAGTAAGGGTGAGGGTTAGGGTTAGGGTGAGGGTTAGGGTGAGGGTTCAGGTGAGGGTGAGGGTTAGATTGAGGATTAGTGTTAAGGTTAGTGTGAAGTTTATGGTGAGGATGAGGGTTAGGGTTAGGGTGAGGGCTTGGGAGGGTCAGGTTTAGGGTTAGTGTTAGGGTGAGGTTTAGGGTTAGGATGATGTTTAGTGTTAGTGTGAGGGTTAGTGTTAAGGTTAGGGTTAGTGTTAGGGTGAGGGTAAGTGTTAGGGTGAGGGTTAGGGTTAGGGTGAGTTTTATGGTTAGGGTGATGGTTATGGTTAGGGTTAGGATTATTGTTATTTTTAGGGTTAGGGTTTCGGTTATGGTGAGTATGAGGATTACATTTAGGGCTAGGATGAGTTTTAGGGATAGGGTTATGGTTAGGGTTAGGGTCAGGTTGAGGTTTAGTGTTAGAGTTACGGTTTGGGTGAGGCTGAGGGTGAGGGTTAGGGTTAGGATTAATGTTAGGGATAGGCTTAAGGTGAGGGTTAAGTTGAGGGTGAGGGTTAGAGTTAGGGTTAGGAGTAGGATTAGGGTTACGGTTAGGGTGAGTGTGAAGGTTAGGGTTAGGGTTAGGGATAGGCTTAGGGTTAGGCTGAGGTTGAGTGTAAGGTTTAGGGTTAGGGTTAGGGTTAGGATGAGTGTGAGTGTTATTGTTAGGATTAGGGTTAGGGTGAGGATGAGTGTGTGTGTTAGTTTTAGGGGTAGGATTAGGGTTAGGTTTAGGCTGAGTGTGAGGTTTAGTGTGAAGGTGAGGTTTAGGGTTAGGTTTAGGTTGAGGTTTGAGGTTTGGTTTAGGGTTACAGTTAGGTTTATGGTGAGGGTGAGGTTTAGGGTTAGGCTGAGGGTGAGGGTGGGTTTGAGGATTAGAGTTAGGGTTAGGATTAGGCTTAGGGTTAGGGATATTGTTAGTGTTATGTTTAGGGTTAAGTTTGTGGTGAGGGTGAGGCTGAGGGTGCAGGTGAGGGTGAGGGTTAGGGTTAGAGTTAGGATGAGGTTTAGGGTGAGGGTGATGTTTAGGGTTAGATTTAGGGTTAGGGTGAAGTTTAGGTTGAGGTTTAGGGTTAGTGTTAGTGTTAGGGGTAGGGTTAGCGTGAGAGTTAGTGGGAGGTTTAGGGTTAGGGTAAGGGTGAAGGATAGGATTAGGGTTAGGGTGCAGGTGAGTGTGTGTTTTAGGGACAGGTTTAGGGTTAGGCTTAGGGTTAGGCTGATGGTGAGGTTGAGGGTGAGGGTTAGGGTTCGGTTTGGGGTGAGGGTTAGGGTTAGGTTTAGGGGTAGGTTGAGGGTTAGGATGAGGTTTATGGTTAGGATTTGGATAAGGCTGAGGGCTAGGCTGAGGGTTAGGTTGAGGGTTAGGTTTAGAGATAGGTTTAGGTTTAGGATTAGTGTTAGGGTGAGGTTGAGTGTGAGGGTTAGTGTTAAGTTTAGGGTTAGGCTTATAGTTAGTGTGAGGGTTAGGGTTAGGTTTTGGTTTAGCGTGAGGGTGAGGCTGAGGAATAGGTTTAGGGTTAGTAATAGGGTTAGGGTTAGTGTTAGGGTTAGGGTTAGTGTTAGGGTTATGTTAAGGGTTAGGAATAGGATTAGGGTTAGGGTTAGACTTAGGGTTAGGCTGAGGGTGAGGGTGGGTGTGATGATTAGAGTTAGGGTTAGGGTTAGGCTTAGGGTTAGGGTTATTGTTAGTGTTATGTTTAGGGTTAAGTTTGTGGTGAGGGTGAGGCTGAGGGTGAGGGTTATGTTTATGGATAGGGTTAGGGTTACGGTTAGTGTTAGGGTTATTATTATTGTTAGGGTTAGAGTTAGATTTACGGTGAGGGTGAGGATGCGGGTGAGGGTTAGGTTTAGGGTTAGGGTGGGTTTTACCGTTAGGGTTAGGATTAGGGTTCGGGTGAGGTTGACGTTTAGGGTTAGATTTAGGGTTAGTGTTAGTGTGAGGGTTAGTGTTAGTGTTAGGGTTAGTGTTACAGTGAGGGTAAGACTTAGGGTGAGGGTTTGGGTTAAGGTGACGGTTATGGTTAGGGTGAATTTTAGCATTAGGGTTAGGGTTGTTGTTAGGTTTCGGTTTAAAGTTACTGTTATGGTGCAGGTGAGGGTGAGGTTTAGGGTTAGGGTTAGGGTGAGGTTTAGGGTGAGGGTGAGGTTTAGGGATAGAGTTAGGGTTAAGGTAATGGTTAGGTTGAGGGTTAGGGTTAAGGTTAGGGTTAGGGTGAGATTAGGGCTAGGTTTAGGGTTAGGGTTAGGGTGAGGGTTAGGATTAGGGTTAGCATGCGGGTGAGTGTGTGTGTTAGGGTGAGGTTTAGGGTTAGGTTAAGGTTTAGGCTTAGGCTTAGGGTTAGGCTGAGCGTGAGGTAGAGGTTGAGGGTTAGGGTTATGGTGATGGTTAGGTTTATGGTAAGGGTAAGGGTTAGGATGAGGTGTAGGTTAGTGGGAGGTTTAGGGTGAGGATGATGGTAAGGGTAAAGGTGAGGTTTAGGCTGAGGGTGAGGGTTAAGATAATGGTGAGTGTTAGGGTTAGGTTTACAGTTAGGGTGAGGGCTAGGATTAGGCTTAGGGTGAGGGTTAAATTGAGGTTTAGGGTTAGGGTTAGTGTAAGGTTTAGGGTGAGGATGAGGGTAAGGGTTAGGGTTAGGATTATTTTTAGGTTTAGGGTGAGGGTGGGGTTTTCTGTTGGAAAGAGGGTTAGGGTGAGGGTTAGGGTGAAGGTTAAGGTTAGGTTAAGGGTTATCATGGGGGTGATGGTAAGGGTAAACGTGAGGGTTAGGCTGAGGGTGAGGGTTACAGTGGGATGAGGGTTAGGGTTAGGGTGAGGGTTAGGGTTAGGGGAAGGGTGTGGGTTAATGTTAGATTGAGAATTAGAGTTAGGGTTAGTGTGAGGTTTAGGGTGAGGTTCAGGGTTAGTGATAGGGTGATGGCTAGGGTGAGATGAGGGTTAGGTTTAGCTTTAGGGTGAGGTTTCGGGTTAGGGTGATGATTAGGGTTAGTTTGAGGGTTAGTGTTAGGCTTAGGGTTAGTGTTACGGTGAGAGTAAGTGTTAGGGTGAGTGTTATGTTTAGGGTGAGTGTTGTGGTTAGGTTGAGGGTTAGGGTTAGGGTTAGGGTTATTGTTAGGGTTAGGGTTACAGTTATAGTGAGGTTGAGGGTGAGGGTCAGGGTTAGGGTTAGGATGAGGTTTAGGTTTAGGGTTAGGGTTAGAGTTAGGGTTAGGGTGAGAGTGAGGTTTATGGTTAGAGTTAGGGTTAATGTTAGGGTTAGGGTTATGGTGATTGTTTGTGTTAGAGTTAGGCTTAGGCTTAGGTTTATGCCAAGCATCAGGGTGAGGGTTAGGCTTATGGTTAGGGTGAGGTTTAGGGTTCGGTTTAGGGTGAGGGTTAGGATGAGGTTGAGGGTTAGGATTTGTGTTAGGGTGAGGGTTAGGGTGAGGGTTAGGTTTAGGGAGACGGTTAGGTTTAGGAGGGTTAGGGTTAGGCTTAGGATGAGTGTGAAGGTCAGGGTTAGGGTTAGGCTTAGGTTTAGGGTGAGGGTTAGGGTTAGGGGTTTGGTTAGGGTGAGGGTGAGGCTGAGGATTAGGGTTAGGTTTAGGGTTAGGTTTTGGGTTAGGTTTAGGGTTATGGATTGGGTTACAATTAGGGTTAGCGTTAGGGCTAGGGTTAGGCTTAGGTGAGGGTGAGGTTGTGGTTGAGGTTTAGAGTTAGGGTTAGGATTACGATTATTGTTAGTGTTATGGTTAGGGTTAAGTTTGCAGTGAGGGTGAGGATGAGGGTGAGGGTTTATGGTTATGGTTAGGGTTAGGGTTAGTGTTATTTTTAGGGTTAGGGTTAGAGTTACGGTGAGATTGAGGGTGAGGGTGAGGGTTGGAGTTAGGGTGAGGTTTAGGGTGAGGTTTAGGGTTAGGGTTAGGGTGAGGGTGAGTTTTAGTGTTAGATTTAGTGTTATGGGGAACGTCAGGCTGACGTTTATGGTTAGGGTTAGTGTTAAGGGGAGGGTGAGGTATAGGTTGAGGTTTAGGGATAGGGTTAGGTTTAGTATTAGGTTTAGGGTGAGGGTGAGGGTGAGTGTGAGGGTTAGGGTGAGGTTTAGGCTTAGGCTTAGGTTTAGGCTGAGGGTGAGGGTGGGGGTGAGGATTAGGTTTTGGGTGATGGTTCGTTTTAGGGTTAGTGTTATTGTTAGGGTTAGGGTTAGAGTTACGGTGAGGGTGAGGGTGCGGGTGAGGATTAGGCTTAGGGTTAAGTTGGGGTTTAGGGTTAGGGTTAGGGTTAGTGTGAGGGTGAGTTTTAGGTTTAGATTTAGGGTTAGAGGAAGGTTCGGGTTAGGGTTAGGCATAGGGTTAATATTCGGGTTAGGGTGAGGGTGAAGGTTAGGTTGAGGTTTAGGGTTATGGTTAGGGTTAGTGTGAGGTTTAGGGTTAGGGTTAGGGTTAGTGTTAGGGTGAGTGTAAGTTTTAGGGTGAGAGTTTTGGTTAGGGTGAGCATTATGGTTTGGGTGAGGGATAGGATTAGGTTAGGGTTATTGTTAGGGTTAGGTTTAGGGTTTTGGTTACGGTGATGGTGAAGTTGAGGTTTAGGGTTTGGGTTAGGTTTAGAGTGAGGGTTAGGATGAGGGTGAGGTTTACGGTTGGATTTAGGGTTAGGGTGAGGGTTAGGTTGAGGATTAGGGTTTGGGTTACTGTTATGGTTAGGGTTAGGGTGAAAGTTAGTTGGAGGATTAGGGTAAAGTTTAGGGTTAGGTTTAGGTTTAGGGTTTCAGTTTCCGTGAGTGTGAGGGTTAGGATTAGGGTTAGGGTGAGGGTGAGGTTTAGGGTTAGACTTAGGGATAGGGTGAGGCTGAGGGTGAGGGTGAGGATTAGGGTTAGGGTTAGGATGAGGTTTAGGGTTAGGTTTAGTTTGAGTGTGAGGGTTATGGTTAGGGTTAGGGTTAGCCGTAAGTTTAGGCTGAGGGTTTGGCTGAGGGTGAGGGTTAGGCTTAGTTTGAGGGTTAGGGTTAGGGTTAGGATGAGGTTTAGTGTTAGGGTTAGGGTTAGAGTTATGCTTAGGGTGAGGGTGAGATTTAGATGTACAGTTAGTTTTAGGATGAGGGTTAGGGTGAGTGTTAGGGTCAGGGTGAGGGTTAGATTAGGGGTGACGGTAAGGTTAAATGTGAGGGTTAGGCTTGAGGGTGATGGTTACGGTAAGGTTGAGGGTTAGGGTTAGGGTGAGGGTTAGGGTTAGTGTTAGGGTGAGAGTTAGGGTTCGGGTCAAGTTTAGGGTTAGGGTGAGGGTTAGAGTAAGGGTTATGGTGAGGGTGAGGCTTAGGGTTAGGTTGAGGGTTAGGGTTAGGATTAGGGTTAGGGTGAGGGTGAGGGTTAGTGTTAGTGTTAGGGTGAGGGTAAGTCTTAAGTTGAGGGTTAGGGTTAGGTTGAGGGTTATGTTTAGGTTGAGGGGTAGAGTTAGGGTTAGGGTTATTGTTAGTGTTAGGGTTAGTGTTACAATTACGGTGAGGGTGAGGGTGAGGGTTAGGTTTAGGATTAGGATGAGGTTTAGGTTTAGAGCAAGTGTTAGAGTTAGGGTTAGTGTGAGAGTGAGGTTTAGGGATAGAGTTAGGGTTAGTGTTATGCTTAGTGTTATGGTTAGGTTTAGGGTTAAGGTGAGGGTTTGGGTTAGAGTTAAGCTTAGGCTTAGTCTTAAGCCAAGCATGAGGGTGATGGTTGGGGTTAGGGTTAAAGTGAGGGTTAATATGAGGTTTAGGTTTAGGATTAGTGTTAGGGTGAGGACTAGGGTGAGGGTTAGGTTTAGGGATAGGTTTAGGTTTAGAATTAGGGTTGGGTTGAGCGTCATTGTGAGAGTCAGGGTTATGGTTAGGCTTAGGGTTAGGGTGAGAGTTAGGGTTAGGGTTTTGGTTAGGGTGAGGGTGAGGCTGAGGATTAGGGTTAGGTTTAGGATTAGGTTTTGTGTTAGGTTTAGGCTTAGGCTTAGAGTTAGGGTTAGGGTTAGGGTTAGGGTTAGTCTTAGGATTAGGCTGAGTGTGAGGTTGGGGTTGAGGATTAGGGTAAGGGTTAGGATTAGGGTTATTGTTATTTTTATGGTTAGGGTTAAGTTTGCACTGAGGGTGAGGCTGAAGTTGAGGATTATGGTTAGGGTTAGGGTTAGGGTTAGTGTTATTTTTAGGGTTAGGGTTAGATTTACGGTGAGATTGAGGGTTAGGGTGAGGGTTAGGGTTAGGGTGAGGTTTAGGCTTAGGGTTAGGGTGAGGTTTAGGGTTAGAGTTAGTGTTAGGGGGATGGTTAGGTTGAGGTTTAGGGTTAGGATTATTGTTAGGGTTAACCGGGAGGGTGAGGGTAAGGTTGAGGTTTAGGGATAGGGTAGATTTAGTATTAGGGGTAGGGTGAGAGTGAGTGTGACAGTTAGGGTGAGGGTTAGGCATAGGCTTAGGGTTAGGCTGAAGGTGAGGGTGGGGGTGAGGATTAGGGTTAAGGTGATGGTTTGGGTTAGGGTTAGTGTTATTGTTAGGGTTAGGGTTAGAGTTATGGTGAGGGTGAGGGTGCGGGTGAGGTTAGGCTTAGGGTTAGGGTGGGCTTTCGGATTAGGGTTTGGGTTAGTGTGAGGGTGAGGTTTAGGGTTAGAATTAGGGTTATGATTAGGGTTAGGGTGAGGGTTAGGGATAGGGTTAGTGTTAGAGTTAAGGTGAGGGTGAGGGTTAGGTTGAGGTTTAGGGTTATGGTTATGGTTAGGTTTAGTGTGAGGGTTAGTGTTAGGGTTAGGGTTAGTGTTAGGGTGAGGGTAAATTTTAGGGTGAGGTTTTGGGTTAGGGTGAGGGTTATGGTTAGGGTGAGGGTTAGGATTAGGGTTAGGGTTATTTTTAGGGTTAGGTTTAGGCTTTTGGTTTCAGTGAGGGTGAGGTGAGGTTTAGGGTTAGGGTTAGGGTGAGGTTTAGGGTTAGGGTTACTGTTAGGGTTAGGGTTAGGGCGAGAGTTAGGAGTACAGTTAGGGTTAGGGTTAGGCTTAAGGTTAGAGTTAGGTTTAGGGTTTCGGTTACGGTGAGGGTGAGTTTCAGTATTAGGGTTAGCGTGAGTGTGAGGTTTAGGGTGAGAATTAGGGTTAGGGTGAGGCTGAACGTGAGGGTGAGGGTTAGGGTTAGGGTTAGGATTAGGATTAGGTTTAGGATTAGGGTGAGTGTGAAGGTTATGGTTAGGTTTAGTGTTAGCCTTAGGTTTAGGCTGAGGGTTTGCGTGAGGGTGAGGGTTATTGTTAGTTTGAGGGGTAGGGTTAAGTTTAGGATGAGGTTTAGTGTTAGGGTTATGGTTAGAGTTATGGTTAGGGTGAGGGTGAGGTTTAGGGCTAGAGTTAGTTTTAGGGTGAGGGTTATGGTGAGTGTGAGGGTTAGGGTAGGGGTGAAGTTAAGGGTAAACATGAGGGTTAGGCTGAGGGTGACCATTACTGTAAGGTTGAGGGTTAGGGTTAGGGTGACATTTAGGGTTAGGTTTAGTGTGCGAGTTAGGGTACACTTTAAGTGTATGGTTAGGGTGAGGGTTAGGGTAAGGGTTACAGTGAGGATGAGTGTTAGGTTTAGGTTGAGGGCTAGGTTGAGGGTGAGGGTTAGGGTTAGAGTTAGGGTGAGCGCTAGGGTGAGGGTTAGGGTTAGGGATAGGGTTAGGTTTAGGATTAGTGTTAGGTTGAGGGTGAGTGTGAGGGTTAGGGTTAGGGTTAGAGTTAGGCTTAGAGTTGGGGTGAGGATTAGGGGTAGAGTTTGGGTTAGGGTGAGGCTGAGGCTGAGGATTAGTGTTAGGTTTAGGGTTACGGTTACGCTTAGGGTTAAGCTGAGGGTGAGGGTGATGGTTAGGATTAGAGTTAGGGTTAGGTTAGGCTTAATTTTAGGGTTATTGCTAGTGTTATGGTTCGGGTTAAGTTTGCAGCGAGGGTGAGGCTGAGGGTGAGGGTTATGGTTAGAGTTAGGGTTAGGGTTAGGGTTAGTGTTATTGTTAGGTTTAGGTTTAGGGTTATGGTGAGGGTCAGGGTGAGGGTTAGGGTTAGGGTTAGGGTGAGGTTTAGGGTTAGGGTTAGGATTAGGGTTAGGGTGAGTGTGAAGTTTAGGGTTAGATTTAGACTTAGTTGGAGGGTTAGGTCGAGCGTTAATGTTAGGGTTAGTGTTAGGGTTAAGGTTAGGGTGAGGTTTAGGATGAGGTTTAGGGTTAGGTTTAGGGTTAGGATTAGGGTTAGGGTGAGGTGAGTGTGAGAGTTAGGGTTAGGCTTAGGCTTAGGCTGAGGGTTAGGCTGAGGGTGAGGGAGTGGGTGAGGATTAGGCTTAGCGTGATGTTAGGATTCAGGTTAAGGTGAGGGCTAGGATGAGGGTTAGGGGTAGGCTTAGGGTTAGGGTGAGGGCTAGGGTGATGGTGAGGGTTAGAATAAGTGTTATGCTCAGGCTTAGGGTTAGGCTGAGCATGAGGTTGAGGGTGAGGGTTAGGGTTAAGGATAGGGTGAGATTTAGTGTTAGGTTTAGTGTTAGAGTTAGGGTTAGGACGAGAGTAAGGTTTAGGAGTAGGGTTAGGGTCAGCGTGAGGATTGGGGTTTGGGTGAGGGCTAGGGTGGGGGTGACGGTAAGGGTAAAGGTGAGAGTTAGGCTGAGGGTGAGGGTTATGGTAAGGGTGGGGGTTAGGTTTAGGATGAGGGTTAGGGTTAGGGTTAGGGTGAGGTTAAGGGTTAGATTGAGGTTTAGTGTTAGGGTTAGTGTGAGGTTTAGGGTGATGATGAGGGTCAGGGTTAGGGTGAGGGTGAGGGTTAGGGTTAGGTTTAGGGTTTGGGTGAGGTTTAGGATTAGGGTGATATTTAGGGTTAGTGTGAGGGTTATGGTTTGTGTTAGGATTAAGATTAGGGATAGGGTTAGGGTGAGTGTGAGGTTTAGTGTTAGGGTTAGGGTTAGGCTTAGTGTTAGGCTGAATGTGAGGGTGAAGTTGAGGGTTACGGTGAGGGTGAGGGTTAGCTTTAGGGTTAGGGTGAGAGTTAGGGTTAGGGTTAGGGTTAGGGTTAGGATGAAGGTGAAGGTGAGGGTGAGGGTTAGTGTTAGGGTGAGGGTTAGGATGAGGGTTAGGGTTAGGATTAGGGTTAGGGTGAGGGCTAAGATGAGGGTGAGGTTTAGGGTTAGGTTTAGGGTGAGGTTTAGGGTGAGGATGAGGGTCAGGGTTAGGGTGAGGGTGAGGGTTAGGGTTAGGTTTAGGTTTTGGGTGAGGTTTAGGATTAGGGTGATGTTTAGGGTTAGTGTGAGGGTTATGGTTTGTGTTAGGATTAAGATTAGGGTTAGGGTTACGGTGAGTGTGAGGGTTAGTGTTAGGGTTAGGGTTAGGCTTAGTGTTAGGCTGAATGTGAGGGTGAAGATGAGGGTTACGGTGAGGATGAGGGTTAGGTTTAGGGTTAGGGTGAGAGTTAGGGTTAGGGTTAGGGTTAGGGATAGGGTGAAGGTGAGGGTGAGGGTGAGGGTTAGTGTTAGGGTGAGGGTTAGGATGAGGGTTAGGGTTAGGATTAGGGTTAGGGTGAGGGCTAAGGTGAGGGTGAGGTTTAGGGTTAGGTTTAGGGTGAGGTTTAGGGTTATGTTTAGGGTTAGGGTTAGGGTGAGGGTCAGGTTTAGGGTTAGAGTTAAGTTTAGGGTGAGGCTGAGGTTGAGGGTTAGGGTTAGGGTTAGTGTTAGAGTTAGGGTTACAGTGAGGGTGAGGGTGAGTGTGAGGATTAGGCTTAGTGATAAGATTAGGTTTAGGGTACACGTTAGGGTGAGTGTGAGGGTTAAGGTTAGGGTTAGGGTGAGAGTTAGGGTTAGGGTGAGGGTTAGTGTTAGGGTTATGGTTAGGGTGAGGGTGAGGGTTAGTGTTAGGGTGAGGGTTAGGATGAGGATTAGGGTTAGGATTAGGTTAGGGTTAGGCTTAGGGTTATGTTTAGGCTTAGGATTAGTTTATTGTTTGGGTTAGGGTTAGAGTTACAGTGATGGTGAGCTTGAGGGTGAGGGATAGACTTAGGCTTATGCTTAGGGATAGGCTGAGCTTGAGGTTGAGGTTGAGGGTTAGGGTTAGGGTGATGGTTAGGTTTATGGTTAGTGTGAGGGTTAGGTTGAGGGTTAAGGTTAGGGTTAGGTTTAGGGTTAGGTTTAGGTTTTGGGTTAGGATGAGGATGATGCTCAGGATTACTGTTAGTTTTAGGGTTAGGGTTAGGTTTAGGGTTAGGGATAGGGTTAGGGTGAGGGTTAGTTTGAGGGTTATGGTTAGGGTTAGTGTTAGGGTTAGGGTTAGGGTGAGAGTTAGGCGGAGTGTTAGGGTTAGGGATAGGGTTAGGATTAGGGTTAGGGTGAAGATGAATATTTGTGTTTAGATTAGCTTTACGGTTAGGCTTAGGTTTAGGCTGAGGGTGATGTTGAGGATGAGGGTTAGGGTTATGCTGAGGGTTAGGGTTAGGGTTAGTGGGAGTGTTAGGGTGAGGGGTAGTTTTAGGATTAGGGTTAGGGAGAGGGCTAGGTTTTGGGTGAGGTTTAGGGTTAGTGTTAGGGTGAGATTTAGGGTTAGGGTTAAGGTTAGGGTGAGGGTTAGGATTAGGCATAGAGTTAGTGTTATGGTGAGGCTGAGGGGGAGGGTTAGGGTTAGGGTGAGTGTTAGATTTAAGGTTAGGGAAAGGGTTAGCTGAGGGTGAGGGTTAGGGTTAGGGTTAGGGTTAGGCTTAAGGTTAGGCTGAGGGTGAGGGTGAGAGTGAGGATTAGGGTTAGGGTGAGGATTAGGGGGAGAGTTAGTGTTCGCATTAAGTTTAGGGTTAAGGTGAGGGTTACGGTTAGGCTTACATCGAGCATGAGATTTAGGGTTAGGTTGAGGGTTAGGATTAGGGTTAGGATTAATGTGACGGTTAGTGTTAAGGTTAGTGTGAGGTTTAGGATGAGGATTAGGGTTAGGATTATGGTTAGTGTGAAGGCTAGTATGAGGTTGCGGGTTAGGGTTACTGTTAGGTTACTGTTAAGTTTAGGTTAGGGTTAGGGTTAGGGTGAGTGTTAGGATGAGGGTTAGGGTTATGGTGATATGAGTGTTAGGGTTAGGTTTGGGGTTAGGGTTAGAATTAGTGTTAGGGTGAGGGTGAGTATTAGGATTAGGGTTAGGGTTAGGGTTAGGGTTAGGTTTAGGATTAGGATTAGTGTTATTGTTAGTGTTAGTGTTAGAGTTAAGGTGAGGGTGAGGGTGAGGGTGAGGTTGAGGGTCAGGGTTAGGGTGAGGTTTAGGGCTAGGGTTAGGGTTAGGCTTAGGGTGAGGGTGAGGTCTAGGGTTAGATTAAGGTTAGGGTGAGGGCTAGGGTGAAGCACAGGGTGAGGGTTAGGGCTAGGGATCGGATTAGGTTTAGGATTAGGGTTAGGGTGTGGGAGAGTGTGAGGGTTAGGTTTAGGGTTAGGGTTAGGCTTAGGGTTAGGGTGAGGGTTAGGTTTAGGTATTGGGTTTTGGTTGAGTGTGAGGCTGAAGATTAGGTTTAGGCTTAGGGTTAGGGTTAGGTTTAGGTTTAGGGTTAGATTTATGGTGAGATTTAGGGTTAGATTAGGGTTAGGGTTATTGTTAGTTTTTTGGTTAGTGTTAAGTTTGGTGTGAGGTTGAGGCTGAGGTTGAGGGTTATGGTTAGGGTTAGGGTTAGGGTTTGGGTTAGTGTTATTGTTAGGTTTAGAGTTAGAGTTACTTTGAGGTTGAGGCTGAGGGTGAGGGTTAGGTTTAGGGTGAAATTTTGGGTGAGGTTTAAGGTTAGTGTTCGGGTTATGTTTAGGATTAGTGTTAGGTTGAGGGTGAGTGTGAGGGTTACAGTTAGGTTTAGGCTTAGGTTTAGGGTTAGGGTGTGGGTGAGGTGTGGGTGAGGATTAGGTTTAGGGTGATGGTGAGGATTAGGGATAGAGTGTTGGATAGGGTGGGGGTGAAGGTTAGGGAGAGGGATAGGCTTAGTTTTAGTCCCAGCATAAGGGTGAGGATTAGGGTTAGGGTTAGGGAGAGGGTTAGGCTTAGGGTTATTGTGAGGGATAGGATGAGGTTTAGGGTTAGGATTAGGGTTAGGGTTAGGGTTAGGGCTAGGGTGAGGGTTAGGGTGAGGGTTAGGGTTAGGGATAGGTTTAGGTTTACAATTAGGGTTAGGGTGAGGGTAAGTGGGAGGGTTAGGATTAGGTTTAGGTTTAGGGTGAGGGTTAGGATTAGGGTGAGGCTGAGCCTGAGGATTAGGTTTAGCTTTAGGGTTAGGTTAGTTTTAGGTTTAGGGTTAGGGTTAGGTTTATGTTTAAGTTTAGGGTTACGGTGAGGGTTAGGGTTAGGTTTAGGCTTAGGGTTAAGCTGAGGCTGAGGGTGGGGGTGAGGTTTAGAGTGAGGGTTAGAGTTAGTGTTAGGGTTATTGTTAGTGTTATGGTTAGGGTTAAATTTGCGGTGAGGGTGAGGCTGAGTGTGAGGGTTATGTTTAGGGTTAGGGTTAGGGATAAGGTTCGTGTTATTGTTAGGGCTAGGATTAGGGTTACAGTGAGTTTGAGGGTGAGGGTGAGGGTTGTTTAGGTTAAGGTGGGGTTTAGGGTTAAGGTTAGGGTTAGGGTTTGGGTTAGGGTGAGGTTTACCGTTAGATATAGGGTTATGGGGAGGGTTAGGAGGAGGGTTAAGATTAGGGTTAGGATTTGCGTTAGTGTGAGAGTTAGTGTTAGGGTAGGATTAGTGTTAGGGTGAGGGTAAATGTTAGGGTGAGGGTTTGGGTTAAGGTGAGGGTTAGGGTTAGGTTAGGGTTAGGGTAATGGTTAGGGTTAGGGTCAGGTTGAGGGTTACATTGAGGATTAAAGTTAGGTTTAGTGTGAGGTTAGGGTGAGGATGAGGGTTGGGGTTACGGTGAAGGTGAGGGTTAGAATTAGGATTAGGGTGAGGGCTAGGGTGATTGTGAGGGTTAGGGTTAGGGTTAGCATTATGGTGAGGTTTAGGATTCGGGTAAGGGTTAGGGTTAGTGTGAGGATTAGTGTTAGGGTTAGGGTTAGTGTTAGGGTGAGGATAACTGTTAGTTTGAGATTTAGGGTTAGGGTGAGGGTTACGGTTAGGGTGAGGGTTAAGGTTAGGTTTTGGGTTATTGTTAGGGTTAGGGTTACGGTTACGGTGAGGGTGAGGGTGAGGGTTAGGGTTATGGTTTGGGTGAGGGTTGGGTTAGGTTTAGGGTGATAGTTAGGGTTCGTGTTAAGTTTAGGGTTAGTTTGAGGGTTTGGGTAATGGTTACTGTGAGGATGAGGGTTAGGTTTAGGTTTAGGGTTAGGGTTAGGATTTGGGTTAGGGTGAGGGTGAGGGTTAGAATGAGGGTTAGGGTTAGGATTAGTGTTAGGGTGAGGGCTAGGGTGAAGGTGAGGGTTAGGGTAAGGGTTAGGCTTAGGATTAGGTTTAGGCTGAGCTTGAGGTTGAGGGTGAGGTTTAGGATTAAGGTGATGGTTAGGTTTAAGGGTTGGATGAAGGTTAGAATGAGGTTTATGGTTAGGGTGAGTTTTAGGGTGAGGATGATGGTAAGGTTGAAGGTGAGGTTTAGGCTGAGTGTGAAGGTTAAGATAAGGGTGAGGGATAGGGTCAGGTTTAGGGTTAGGGAAAGGGTTAGGGTTAGGGTTAGGGTGAGGGTTAGATTAAGGACTAGGGTTAGGGTTAGTGTGATGTTTATGGTAAGGATGAGTGTTAGGGAGAGGTTTAGGGTTAGTGTGGGGGTTATGATTAGGGTGAGGATTAGGGTAAGGGTGAGGTTTAGTGTTAGGGTTAGGGTTAGTGTTAGGGTTAGGGTGAGGGTGAGGTTTAGAGGCAGAGTTAGGGTTAGGGTGAGGGTTTGGGTGAGGGTTAGGGTAAGGTTTAGGGAGGGGGGTGATGTTAATGTTAAACGTGAGGTTTAGGCTGAGGGAGAGGGTTACAGTGGAGTGAGGGATAGGGTTAGGGTTTGGGGAAGGGTGAAGGTGAGTGTTAGGGTTAAGGTGATGGTTAGGGTTAGTGTGAGGGTTAGTGTTAAGGTTAGGGTTAGTGTGAGGGTGAGGGGAAGTGTTAGGGTGAGGGTTAGGGTGTGGGTGAGGGTTATGTTTAGGTTGAGGGTTAGGGTTAGGGTTCGGGTTATTGTTAGGTTTAGGATTAGGGTTAGGGTTACAGTGAGTTTGAGGGTGAGGGTTAGGTTTAGGGTTAGGATGAGGTTTAGATTTAGGGTTAGGGTTAGAGTTAGAGTTAGGGTGAGAGTGACGTTTACGGTTAGAGTTAGGGTTAGTGTTAGGGTGAGGGTTAGGGTGAGGGTTGGGTTTAGGGTCAGGCTTAGGCTGAGGCTTAGGCCGAGCATGAATGTGACGGTTAGGGTTAGGGTTAGGGTGAGGGTTAGGCTTAGGGTTAGGGTGTGGGTTAGGATGAGTTTTAGAGTTAGGATTAGGGTTAGGGTGAGGGTGAGTGTGAGGGTTAGGGTTAAGGTTAGGCTTATGTTTAGGCTGAGGTTTAGGGTTAGGTTTTGGGTTAGGGTGGGCATGAAGCTGAGGATTAGGGTTAGGTTTAGGGTTAGGGTTAGGGTTAGGGTTAGGGTTAAGGTGAGGGTTAGGGTTAGGGTTAGGATTAGGCTTAGGGTTAGGCTGAAGAGGAGGGTGGGAGTGAGGATTAGGGTTAGGGTTAGGGTTAGGTTTATTGTTAGTGTTAGGTTTGCCGTGAGGGTGTGGCTGAGGATGAGGGTTATGTTTAGGGTTAGGGTTAGGGTTAGTGTTATTGTTAGGGTTAGGATTAGATCTATGGTGAGGTTGAGGGTGAAGGTGAGGGTTAGGGCTAGGGTGAGGTTTAGCGTTAGGGTTCGTGTTAGGGTTAGGTTGAGGGTGAGGTTTAGGTTTAGAGTTAGGGTTAGGGGGAGGTTTAGGTTTAGGTTTAGGGTTAGGGTTAGTGTTATGGTTAGGGTGAGGGTGAGGGTTAGGTCGAGGTTTAGGGATAGGGTTAGGTTTAGGATTAGGGTTAGGGTGAGTGTGAGTGTGAGGGTGTGGGTGAGTGTTAGGCTTAGGCTTAGGGTTCGGTTGAGGATGAGGATGGGGGTGAGGAGGAGGGTTAGGGTGATGGTTCGGTTTAGGTTTAGTGTTATTGTTAGGGTTAGGGTTAGAGTTACTGTGAGGGTGAGTTTGGGGTTGGGTGTTATGTTTAGGGTTAGGGTGGGGATTAGGGTTAATATTAGGGTTACATTGAGGGTGAGTTTTAGGGTTAGATATAAGGTTAGGGGGATGGTTAAGGTGAGGGTTAGAGTTAGGGTAAGTGTTATGGTTAGGGTTAGAGTGAGGGTTAGATTGAGGATTAGGTTTAGGGTTAGTGTGAGGTTTAAGGTGAGGATGAGGGTTAGGGTTAGGATCAGGATGAGGGTTAGAATTAGGGTTAGGGTGAGGGCTAGGGTGAGGGTGAGGGTTAGGTTTAGGGTTAGGGTTAGGGTGAGGTTTAGGATTAGGGTGAGGCTTAGTGTTAGTGTGCGGGTTAGTGTTAGTGTTAGGGTGAGTGTTAGGGTGGGAGTAAGTGTTAGGGTGAAGGTTAGGGTTAGGGTTAGGGTTAGGGTGAGGGTTAGGGTTAGGTTTAGGGTTAGGGTGAGTGTTTGGGTTATTGTTAGGATTTGGCTTAGGCTTAGGCTTAGGCCGAGCATGAGGGTGAGGTTTAGGGTTAGGGTTAGGGTTAGGGTGAAGGTTAGGATGAGTTTTATGGTTGGGATTAGGGTTAGGGTGAGGGCTATGATGAGTGTTAGAGTGAGGGTTAGAGTTAGGGCTAAGGTTAGGTTTAGGATTAGGGTAAGGGTGAGCGTGAGTGTGAGGGTTAGGTTAGGGTCAGGGTTAGGCTTAGATTTAGGGTGATGGTTAGGGCTAGGGTTTGGGTTAGGGTGACGGAGAGGCTGAGGATTAGGGTTAGGTTTTGTGTTAGGTTTAGAGTTAGGGTTAGTTTTTGGGTTAGGGTGAGTGTTAGGGTTAATTTGTGGGTTAGAGTTAGTGTTAGGGTTAGGGTTAGGCTTAGGCTTAGGCTGAGGGTGAGTTTGGGGGTGAGGTTTAGGGTTATGGTTAGGGTTAGGCTTGGGGTTAGGTTTATTTTTAGTCTTATGGTTAGGGTTAAGTTTGAGGTGACGGTTAGGGTTAGTGCTATTTTAGGGTTAGGGTGAGAGTTACAGTGAGATTTAGGGTGAGGGTGAAGGTTAGGTTTAGGTTGGGGTTTAGAGTTAGGGTTAGGGTGAGGGTGAGGGTGAGGTTTAGTGTTAGAATTAGGGTTACGGGGTGGGTTAGGGTGAGGTTTAGGTTTAGGTTTAGGGTTAGGGTTAGTCTTAGGTTGAGGATAAGTGTTAGGGTGAGGGTATGGGTTTGGGTGAGGGTTATGTTTAGGGTGAGGTTTAGGATTAGGGTTTTTGTTAGGGTTAGGTTTAGGGTTATGGTTGCGGTGAGATTGAGGGTGAGGGTGAAATTTAGGGTTAGATATAGGGTTAGGGTGAGGGTTAGGGTGAGGGTTAGGGTTAGGCTTAGTTTGAGGGTGAGGGTAAAGTTGAGGTTTAGGGTTAGGGTTAGGGTTAGAGTTAGTGTTAGGGTTAGTGTTAGGGTTAGGTTTAGTCTTAGGGTGAGGGTAAGTGTTATGGTGAGGATATGGGTTAGGGTGAGGGTTAATGTTAGTGTGAGGCTATGGGTTAGGGTGAGGGTCATGGTTAGGGTGAGGGTTAGGATTACGGTTAGGGTTATTTTTAGGGTTAGATTTAAGGGTATGTTTGCAGTGAGGGTGAGGGTTACGGTTAGGGTGAGGTTTAGGTTTTGGGTTAGGGTTAGAGTTAGGGTTAGAGTGAAGATGAGGTTTAGGGTTAGGGTTAGGGTTAGGGTGAGGGTTAGGTTGTGGGTTAGGGTTAGGGTTAGTGTTAGGGTTAGGGTTAGGTGAGTGTTAGGGAGAGGATTAGGATTAGGGTTAGTTTTAGGGATAGGATTAGGGTAAGGATGAGGGTGAGTGTGTGTGTTAGGGTTAGGTTTAGGTTTAGGCTTAGGGTTAGGCTGAGAGTTAGGTTGAGGTTGAGGGTTAGGGTTAGGGGGAGTGTTAAGATGAGGGTTAGGGTTAGGATTAGGGTTAGGGTAAGGGCTAGGGTGAAGGTGAGGTTTAGTGTTAGGGTTAGGGTGAGGTTTAGGGTTAGGGTTATGGTTAGGGTGAGCGTGAGGTTTAGTGTTAGGGTTAGGGTGAGGTTTAGGGTTATGGTTATGATTAGGGTGAGGGTGAGGTTTAGGGTTAGAATTAGGGTTAGGGTGAGGCTGAAGGTGAGGTTTAGGGTTATCGTTAGGGTTAGTGTTAGTGTTAGGTTTAGGTTTAGGTTTAGGTTGAGGGTGAGGGTGAGGGTGAGTGTTAGGTTTACGGTTAGGCTTAGGGTTAGGGTGAGTGTGAGGGTTAGGTTTAGGGTTAGAGTGAGGGTTAGGGTTAGTGTTATGAGGAGGGTTAGGATGATGGTTTGGGTTAGGATTAGGGTTGGGGTGAGGGCTAGTGTGAGTGTGAGGTTTAGGGTTAGGGTTAGGGTGAGGTTTAGGTTTAGGTTTAGAGTTAGGGTTAAGGTGAGGCTGAGGATGAGGGTTAGGGTTAGGGTTAGGATTAGGATTAGGGTAAGGTTTAGGGTGAGCATGAGGGTTAGGGTTAGGGTTAGGGTTAGTCTTAGGGTTACACTGATTGTGAGGGTGAGGGTGAGGCTTAGGGTTAGGATTAGGGTTAGGGTGAAGGTGAGCATGTGTGTTAGGGTTAGGTTTAGGGGTAGGCTTAGGGTTAGGCTGAGGGTGAGGTTGAGGGTGAAGGTTAGGTTTAGGGTGAGGGTTAGGGTAAGGGTTAGAGGGAGGGGTAGGATGAGGGTTAGGGTTAGGATTAGGGTTAGGGTGAGGGCTAGGGTGAGGGTGAGGGTGAGGGTTAAGATGAGGATTAGGGTTCAGATTAGAGTTAGGGTGTGGGCTAGGTTGAGGGTGATGTTTAGGGTTAGTTTTAGGTTGAGGTTGAGGTTTAGGGTTAGGGTTAGTGTGAGGGTTTGGATCAGAGTTAGGGTTACGCTGATGTGAGGGTTAGGGTTAGGTTGAGGGTTAGGGTTAGAATTAGGGTTAGGGTGAGGGTGAGTATTAGGATTAGGGTTAGGCTTAGGGTTAGGGTTAGGTGTAGGTTTAAGATTAGTATTATTGTTAGGGTTAGGGATAGAGTTACAGTGAGGGTGAGGTTGAGGGTTAGGGTTAGGTTTAGGGTGAGGTTTATGGTTAGTGTTAAGATTAGGGTTAGGTTGAGATTGAGGTTTAGGGTTAGATTTAGGGTTAGGGGGAGGGTTAGGTCTAGGTTTAGTGTTAGGGTTAGTGTTAGGGTTAAGGTTAGGGTGAGGGTGAGGGTGAGGGTGAGGGTTAGGTTTACGGTTAGGCTTATGCTTAGGGTTAGGCTGAGGGTGAGGGTGGGTTTGAGGATTAGGGTTAGGGTGATGGTTAGGATTAGGGTTAGGGTGAGGGCTGGGGAGAGGGTGAGGTTTAGGGTAAGTCTTAGGCTTAGGCTAAGGGTTAGGCTGAGCATGAGGTTGAGTGTGAGGGTTCGTGTTAGCATGATGATTAATTTATGGTTAGGGTGAGGGTTAGGATGAGGTTAGGGTTAGGGTGTGCGTTAGGGTGAGGATGATGGTAATGGTAAAGGTGACTTTTAGGCTGAGGGTGAGGTTTAAGATAAGGGTGAGGGTTAGGGTTAGGTTTAGGGTTAGGGTAGGTTTAGGTTTAGGTTTACCGTGTGGGTTATATTGAGGATTAGGTTTAGGGTTAGGGTGAGGGTTATGGTTAGGGTGAGGGTTAGGGTTCGGTTTAGGATTATTGTTAGTGTTAGGGTTAGGGTTTTGGTTATGGTCAGGGTGAGGGTGAAGGTTAGGGTTAGGGTGAGGTTTAGTGTTAGGGTTAGGGTGAGGTTGAGGTTGAGGGGTAGAGTTAGGGTTAGGGTGAGGGTTAGGGTGAGGGTTGTGGTTAGGGTGCGGGTTAGGGTGGGGGTGACGGTTAGAGTAAAGGTGAGGGTTAGGCTGAGAGTGAGGGTTACGGTAAGGGTTAGGGTTACGGTTAGGGTGAAGGTTGGGATTAGGGTTAGTTTTAGGCTTAGGCCCAGCATGAGGGTGAAGGTTAGGGTTCGGGATTGGGTGAGGGTTAGGGTTAGGGTTAGGGTGAGGGTTATGATGAGGTTTAGGGTTAGGATTAGCGTTAGGGTGAGTGCTAGGGTGAGGTTTAGGGTGAGGGTTAGTGTTAGGGATAGGGTTAGGGTTACGATTAGGGTTAGGGTAAGCGTGAGTGTCAGGGTTAGGGTTATGGTTAGGCTTAGAGTTAGGGTGAGGGTTAGGGTTAGGTTTTGGTTTAGGCTGAGGTTGAGGCTGAGGATTAGGGTTAGGTTTAGGGTTAGGTTTAGGGTTGTGTTTAGGTTTAGGGTTAGTATTAGGGTTAGGGTTAGGGTTAGGGATACGGTGAGGGGTAGTGTTAGGGTTAGGCTTAGGTCTAGGCTTTGGGTTAGGCTGAGGTTGAGGGTGGAGTTGAGGATTAGGGTTAGGGTGATGGTTAGGATTAGGGTTAGGGTGAGGGCTGGGGAGAGGGTGAGGTTTAGGGTAAGACTTAGGCTTATGCTTAGGGTTAGGCTGATCATGAGGTTGAGTGTGTGGGTTAGGGTTAGCATGATGCTTAGGATTACCGTTAGGTTGAGGGTTAGGATGAGGTTAGGGTTAGGGTTTGGGTTAGGGTTAGGAAGATGGTAAGGGTAAAGGGGAGGTTTAGGCTGAGGGTGAGGTTTAAGATAAGGGTGAAGGTTAGGGTTAGGATTAGGGTTAGGGTAGGGTTAGGTTTAGGGTAAGGGTGAGGGTTACATTGAGGATTAGGTTTAGGGTTAGGGTGTGGGTTATGGTTAGGGTGAAGGTTAGGGTTCAGGTTAGGGTTATTGTTAGAGTTAGGGTTAGAGTTACAGTGAGGTTGAGGGTGAGGGTGAAGGTTAGGTTTAGGGTGGGGTTTAGAGTTAGAGTTAGGGTTGGGTGAGGGTGAGGTTTAGGGTTAGAATTAGGGTTACTGGGTGGATTAGGATGAGGTTCAGGTTTAGGGTTAGTGTTAGAGTTAGGTTGAGGGTGAGGATTAGGTTGAGGTTTTGGGATAGGTTTAGGTTTAGGATTAGCGTTAGGGTTAGGGTGAGTGTGAGGGTTAGTGTGAGGGTTAGGCTTAGGCTTAAGGTTAGGCTCAGGGTGAGGGTGGGAATGAGGATTAGGGTTAGGGTGATGTTTCGGGTTAGGGTTAGTGTTATTGTTAGGGTTAGTGTTATAGTTACGGTGAGGGTGAGGGTGTGGTTGACGGTTAGGGTTAGGGTGGGGTTTAGGGTTAGGTTTATGGTGAGGGTGAGTTTTAGGGTTAGATATAGGGTTAGGGTGAGGGTTAAGGTGAGGATTAGGGTGAGGGTTAGGGTTAAGGTTAGTGTTAGGGTTAGGTTGAGGGTGAGGGTTAGGTTGAGGTTTAGGGTTAGGATTAGGGTTAGGCTTAGTATGAGGGTTAGTGTTAGCGTTAGGGTTACTCTAATGGTGAGGGTAAGTGTTAGGGTGAGGGTTTGGGTTAGGGTGAGGGTTATGGTTAGGGTGAGGTTTAGGATTAGGGTTAGAGTTATTGTTAGGGTTAGGGTTAGGGTTAAGATGAGAGTGAGGGTGCAGTTGAGGGTTAGGTTTAGGGTGGGGTTTAGAGTTAGGGTTAGGGTTAGGGTTAGGGTGAGGGTGAGGTTTAGGGTTAGATATAGGGTTAGGATGAGGGTTAGGGTGAGGGTTAGGGTTAGGGTTTGTGTTAGTGTTAAGTGGAGTGTGAGGGTTAAGTTGAGGTTTAGGGTTAGGGTTAGGGTTGGGGTAAGTGTGACGGTTAGTGTTAGGGTTAAGGTTAGTCTTAGGGTCAGGGCTATGGTTAGGGTGAGGGTTAGGATTTGGGTTAGGGTTATTGTTAGGGTTAGGTTTAGTGTTATGGTTGCAGTGAGAGTGAGGGTGATTGTTAGGGTTAGGGTTAGGGTGAGGTTCACGTTTTGGGTTAGGGTTAGAGTTAGGGTCAGAGTGAGGGTGAGGTTTAGTGTTAGGGTTATGGTTAGGGTGAGGGTTAGGTTGAGGGTTAGGGTTAGCATTAGTGTTAGGGTTAGGTTTAGGTGAGAGATAGGGAGAGGATTAGGATTGGAGTTAGTCTTAGGGATAGGATTAGGGTTAGGGTGAGGGTGAGTGTGAGTGTTAGGGTTAGGTTTAGGTTTAGGCTTAGCGTTAGGCTGAGGGATAGGTTGAGGGGGAGGTTTAGGTTTAGGGGGAGGATTAGGATGAGGGTTAGGGTTGGGATTAGGGTTAGGGTAAGGGCTAGGGTGAGGGTGAGGTTTAGTGTTAGGGTTAGGGTGAGGTTTAGGTTTAGGGTTAGGGTTAGTTTGATGGTGAGGTTTAGGGTTAGAGTTAGGGTTAGGGTGAGGCTGAAGTTGAGGATTAGGGTTATCGTTAGTGTTAGGGTTAGTGTTAGGCTTAGGTTTAGGGTTAGGGTTAGGGTGAGGGTTACGCTTAGGGTTAGGTTTAGGTTTAGGGTGACTGTGAGAGTTTGGGTTAGGGTTAGAGTTAGGCTTAGGGTTAGGCTGATTGTGACGGTGAGGGTTAGAGTTAGGGTGAGGGTTAGGGTTAGGGTTCTGAGGAGCGTTAGGATGATGGTTGGGTTAGGATTAGGGTTAGGTTGAGTTCTAGTGTGAGGGTGAGGTTTAAGTTTAGTTTTAGGGTGAGGTTTAGGGTTAAGGTTAGAGTTAGGGTTAAGGTGAAGCTAAGGGTGAGTTTTAGGGTTAGGGTTAGGATTAGGATTAGGGTAAGGGTTAGTGTGAGCATGAGGGTTAGGGTTAGTTTTAGGTTTAGGCTTAGGGTTACACTGATGGTGAGGGTGAGGGTGAAGGTTAGGGTTAGGATTAGGGTTAGGGTAAAGGTGAGCATGTGTGTTAGGGTTAGGTTTAGGGGTAGGCTTAAGGTAGGGCTGAGGGTGAGGTTGAGGGTGACGGTTAGGGTTAGGATAATGGTTAGTGTAAGGGTTAGAGGGACTGTTAGGATGAGGGTTAGGTTTAGGAATAGGGTTAGGGTGAGGGCTAGGGTGAGGGTGAGGTTTAAGGTTAGGTTTAGGGTGAGGGTTAGGGTTAGGGTTATGTTGAGGGTTTTGGTTCGGGTTATGTTTAGGTTTAGCATAAGGGTTACGGTGAGGGTGAGGGTTAGGGTTAGGTTAGGGTTAGGATTAGGGTTAGGGTGAGGGTGAGTTTGAGGGTTAGGGTTAGTGTTAGTGTGAGGGTTAGGATGAGGGTTAGGATTAGGGTAAGGGTGAGGGCTAGTGTGAGGGTGAGGTTTAGGGTTAGGGTTAGGGTGACGTTTAGGTTTAGGGTCAGGGTTAGGGTTAGGGTGAGGGAGAGTTTTAGGGTTAGATTTAGGGTTAGTGTTATGGTGAGGTTTAGTGTTATGGTTAGGGTTAGTTTTAGATTTAGGGTTAGAGTGAGGGTTAGGGTGAGTGTGAGGGTTTGGCTTAGGGTTAGTATAGGGTTAGGGTAAGGGTTAGGGTGAGTGTGAGGGTTAGGGTTAGGGTTAGGGTTAGGCTAGGTTTAGGCTTAGGGTGAGGGTGAGGGTGAAGGTTAGGGTTAATGTGAGGGTTAGGGTTAGGGTTATGTTGAGCGTGAGGGTTAGGTTTAAGTTGACAATTAGGGTTAGGGTTAGTATTAGGGTTAGGGTAAGGGTTAGGGTGAGGGTGAGGGTTAAGATGAGGATTAGTGTTCGGATTAGAGTTAGGGTGAGGGCTAGGTTGAGGCTGAGGGATAGGGTTTGTGTTAGCTTGAGGTTTAGGGTTAGGGTTAGGGTTAGGGTGAGGGTTTGGATGAGATTTAGGGTTACAGTGATGTGAGGGTTAGGGTTAAGTTGAGGGTTAGGGTTAGAATTAGGGTTAGGTGAGGGTGAGTGTTAGGATTAGGGTTTGGCTTAGGCTTAGGGTTAGGGTTACGATTAGGGTTATTGTTAGGGTTAGGGTTAGAGTTACAGTGAGGGTGAGGGTGAGGGTTAGGGTTAGTTTTAGGGTGAGGTTTAGGGTTAGGGTTAGGATTAGGGTTAGGGTGAGAGTGAGGTTTAAGTTTAGATTTAGGGTTAGGGGGAGGGTTAGTTCGAGGGTTAGTGTTAGGGTTAGTGTTAGGTTTAAGTTTAGGGTGAGGGTTAGGTTGAGTTTTAAGGTTAGGTTTAGGGTTAGGGGTAGAATTAAGGTTAGGGTGAGGGTGAGTGTGAGGGTTCGGTTTAAGGTTAGGCTTAGGGTTAGGGTTAGGCTGAGCGTGAGTGTGTGGTTGAGTATTAGGGTTAGGGTGATGGTTAGGATTAGGGTTAGGGTGAGTGCTGGGGAGAGGGTGAGGTTTAGGGTAAGTCTTAGGCTTAGGCTTAGGGTTAGGCTGAGCATGAGGTTGAGTGTGAGGGTTAGTGTTAGCATGATGGTTAATTTTAAGGTTAGGGTGAGGGTTAGGATGAGGTTAGGGTTAGGGTGTGGGTTAGGGTGAGGAGGATGGTAAGGGTAAAGTTGACTTTTAGGCTGAGGGTGAGGGTTAACATAAGGGTGAGGTTTAGGGTTAGGTTTAGGGTTAGGGTTAATGATAGGGTGAAAGTGAGGGTGAGTTTTAGGATTAGAGTTAGGTTTAAGGAGAGGCTGAGGGTGAGGGTTAGGGTTAGGGGTAGGATTAGGATTAGGGTAAGGGTTAGGGTGAGTGTGAGGATTAGGGTTAGTGTTAGGGTCAGGCTTTTGGTTACACTGAGTTTGAGGGTGAGGGTGAGGGTTAGGGTCAGGATTTGGATTAGTGTGAGGGTGATTGTGTGTGTTAGGGTTGGTTTAGCGTTAGGCTTAGGGTTAGGCTGAGGGTGAGGTTGAGGTTGAGGGTTAGGTTTAGGGTGAGGGTTGGCTTAAGAGTTAGGGATAGGGTTACGATGAGGGTTAAGGTTAGGATTAAGGTTAGGGTGAGGGCTAGGTTGAGGGTGAGGTTTAGCGTTAGGTTTAGGGTGAGGTTTTAAGTTTGGGTTAGTTTTAGGTTGAGAGTTACGTTTCGGGTTATGTTTAGGGTTAGGATGAGGGTTAGGGTAAGGATTAAGGTGAGGGTGAGGGTTAGGGTTTGATTGAGGGTTAGGCTTACGATTGGGGTTAGGATGAGGTTTAGGGTGAGGGTGAGGTTTAAGGTTAGGTTTAGGATTAGGATTACGGTTACGGTTAGTGTGAGTGTGAGGGTTATGGATAGATTTAGGGTTAGGCTGAGGGTGAGGGTGAAGGTGAGGTTAGGGTTAGGTTGAGGTTTAGGTTTAGGGTTAGGTTTAGGGTTAGGGTGATCATGAGGTTTAGTGTTAAAGGTAGGGTTAAGTTGAAGCTGAGGGTGAGGGTTAGGGTTAGGGTTAGGTTTAGGCTTAGGGTTAGGCTGAGGGTGAGGGTCGGGCTGAGGATTAGAGTTAACCTTAGGGTTAGGCTTCCTGTTAGGTTTATTTCTAGTGTTATGGTTAGGGTTAAGTTTGCGGTGAGGCTGAGGCTGAGTGAGAGAGTTATGGTTAGGGTTATTGTTAGGGTTAAGGTTTGTGTTATTGTTAGGGTTAGGCTTAGAGTTACGGTTAGGTTGAGGGTTAGGGTGAAGTTTAGGGTTAGGGTGCGGTTTAGGGTTATTGTTAGGGTTAGACTGAAGGTGAGGGTGGGGGTGAGGATTAGGGTTAGGATGAGGCTGATTGTGTGTGTTAGGGTTTGGTTTAGGGTTAGGCTTAGGGTTAGGCAGAGTGGGAGGTTGAGGGGGAGGGATAGAGTTAGAGGGAGTCTTGGTATGAGGGTTAGGTTTAGGATTAGGTTTATGGTAAGGGCTAGGGTGAGGGTGAGGTTTAGGGTTAGGGTTAGGGTGAGGGTTAGGGTTATGGTTAGGGTTAGGGTGAGGGTGAGGGTGAGGTTTAGGGTTAGAGTTAGGGTTCGGGTGAGGCTGAGGGTGAGGGTTAGGGTTAAGGTTAGTGTTAGTGTTAGGGTTAGGGTTAGGGTGAGGGTTAGGGTGAGGGTGAGGGTTAGGGTTAGGGTTAGGATTAGGATTACGGTTAGGGTTAGGGTGAGTGTGAGGGTTATGGTTAGGTTTAGGCTGAGGGTGTGGGTGAGGGTGAGATTAGGATTAGGGTGAGGTATAGGTTTAGGGTTAGGGTGAGCATGAGGTTTAGTGTTAGAGGTAGGGTTAAGGTGAGGCTGAGGGTGAGTGTTAGGGTTAGGGCTAGGATTAGGATTAGGGTAAGGGTTAGGGTGAGCTTGAGGGTTAGGGTTAGGGTTAGGGTTATGCTTAAGGTTACAGTGTGGATGAGGGTGAGTGCTAGTGTTAGGGTTAGGATTAGGATTAGGGTAAGGGTTAAGGTGAGGTTTAGGGTTAGGCATAGGTTAGGGAGAGGGTGAGGTTTAGGGTTTGAATTAGGGTAAGGTGAGGCTGAGGGTGAGGGTTAGGTTTAGGGATAGGATTAGGATTACAGTAAGGGTTAGGGTGAGTGTGAGGGTTAGGGTTAGTGTCAGCTTTAGGGTTAGGGTGAGATTTATGGTTCAGGTTAATCTTAGGATTAGAGTGAGGTTTAGGTTTAGGGTTACCTTGAGCATGAGGTTTAGGGTTAGGTTGAGGTTTAGGGTTAGGTTTAGGGTTCTGGTGAGGATAGGCTTAGGGTTATTGTTAGGGTTAGGGTTAGTGTTAGGGTGAGGCTAAGTTTAGGGTGAGGGTTTTGGTTAGGGTGAGGGTTAGGATTAGGGTTAGGGTTATTGTTAGGGTTAGGGTTAGGCTTAGGTTAAGAGTTAGGGGGAGGGTTAGGGTTAGGATTAGGGTTAGGGTTAGGATTAGGGTTAGGGTGAGGGTGAGGGTGTGTGTTAGGTTTAGGTTTAGGTTTAGGGTTAGGGTTACGTTGAGGGTGAGGTTGAGGGTGAGGGTTAGGGTTAGGGTGAGGGTAATGGTAAGGGTTAGGGGGAGGGTTAGGATGAGGGTTAGTGTTAGGATTAGGGTTAGGGTGAGGGCTCGGGTGAGCATGAGGTTTAGGTTGAGAGTTAGGGTGAGGGTTAGGGTTAGGTTTAGGGTGAGAGTTTTATTTCGGGTTAGTTGAGGGTTAGGGTAAGAGTTACGGTGAGGGTCAGGGTTAGGTTTAGGTTGAGGGTTAGGGTTCGGATTAGCGTTAGGGTGAGGGTGAGGCTGAGGGTTAGGGTTAGTGTTTTGATGAAGGTTAGGATGAGGGGTAGGGTTAGGATTAGTGTTAGGGTGAGGGCTTGGGTGAGGGTGAGGTTTAAGGTTAGGGTTAGGGTGAGGTTTAGGGTTAGGTTGAGTTATAGGGATAGGGTTAGGTTTAGGGTAGTGTCAGGTTGAGATTTAGGGTTAGAGACAGTTTTAGGTTGAGGCTGAGCATGAGGGTTAGGGTTAGGATTAATGTTAGGGTTAGGCTTAAGTTGAGGGTTAGGGTGAGGGTGAGGTTTAGGGTTAGGGGGAGGGTTAGGATGAGGGTTAGTGTTAGGATTAGGGTTAGGGTTTGGGCTAGGGAGAGGGTGAAGTTTAGGGTTAGGGTTAGGGTTAGGGTTGGGGTTAGGGTGAAGTTGAGGTTTAAGGTTAGAGTTAAGGTTAGGGATCACCTGAGGGTGAGGTTTAGGGTTAGGGTTAGGGTTAGGTTGAGGGTGAGGTTTAGTTTGAGGTTTAGGGATAGGATTAGGTTTAGGATTAGGGTTAGGGTGAGGCTGAGTTTGAGGGTTAGGGTGAGGGTTAGGCTTAGGCTTAGGGTTAGGCTGAGGGTGAGGGTGGGTGTGAGGATTAGGGTTAGGGTGATGGTTAGGGTTAGTGTTATTGTTAGTGTTAGGGTTTGATTTAGCGTGTGAGTGGGGTTGCGGCTGAGGTTTAGGGTTAGGGTTAGTGTGGGGTTCATGGTTACTGTTAGGTTTAGGGTTAGGTTGAGGATGAGGTTGAGGGTTAGATATAGGATTAGAGGGAGAGTTACGGTGAGGGTTAGGATTAGGGTTAGGGTGAGGCGGAGTGTTAGCATTAGGGTATGGTTATTGTTTGGGTTAGGTTTAGGGTTAGGATTAGTGTTATTGTTAGGGTTAGTGTTAGAGTTATGGTGAGGGTGAGTGTGAGGGTGTGGGTTAGGTTTAGGGTTAGGGTTAGGCTTAGGCATAGTTTTAGCCTGAGTGTGAGGGTGGGCGTGTGGATTAGGGTTAGGGTGATGTTTAGTGTTAGGGATAGGGTGAGGGTTAGTGTTAGGGTTAGGGTTAGAGTTAGGGTTAGAGTGAGGGTGTGGTTTAGGGGTACAGTTATGGATAGGGTGAGGGTTAGGTTTAGGGTTAGGGTTATGGTGGAGTTGACCGTAAGGGTAAAGGTGAGGTTTAGGGTGAGGGTGAGGGTTAAGGTATGGTTGAGAGTTAGGGTTAAGGTGAGGTTTAGCATTAGGGTCAGGGTGAGGGTGAGGGTTAGATTGAGGATTAGTGTTAGAGTTAGTGTGAGGTTTAGGTTGAGGATGAGGGTAAGGGTTAGGGTGTGGGCTAGACTGAGGGTGGGTTTAGGGTTAGTGTTACGGTGGGGTTTAGGGCTAGGGTGATGGTTAGTGTTATTGTGAGGGTTAGTTTTAGAGTTAGCGTGAATGTTAGGTTTAGGGTTAGTGTTAGGGTGAGGGTGAGGGTGAGGGTTAGAGTTAGGGTTAGGATGAGGTTTAGTGATAGGGTTAGGGTTAGGGTTAGGTTCAGGATTAAGTTCAGTGTTTGAGTTAGGTTTAGGGTGAGGCTGAGGGTGAGGTTGAGGGTTAGGATGAATGTTAAGGTTATTCTTAAGATGAGGGTTAGGTTGAGGGTGAGGGTTTGAGTTAGGGTTAGGAGTAGGATTAGGCTTAGGGTTAGGGTGAGTGTGAGGATTAGGGTAAGGGTTAGGGTTAGGCTTAGGGTTAGGATGAGGGTGAGGGTGAGGGTCAGGGATAGGGTGAGGGTGATATTTAGGGTTAGGATTAGGGTGAGTGTGAGGTTTAGGGTTAGGTTTAGGTTTAGGTTTAGGCTGAGCATGAGGGTGAGGGTTAGGGTTATGGTGAGGTTTAGGGTTAGGGTTATGGGGAGGGTTAGGAGGAGAGTTAGGGTTAGGATTAGGGTTAGAGTTAGGGTTAAAGTGAGGCTGAGGGTGAGGCTTAGGGTTAGGGTTAGGATAAGGATTAGGGTAAGGGCGAGGTTGAGTGTGAGGGTTAGGGTTAGGGTTAGGTTTAGGCTTAGGGTTACACTGATGGTGAGGGTGAGGGTGAGGGTTAGGGTTAGGATTAGGGTTAGGGTGAGAGTTAGGGTTCAAGTTAAGTTTAGGTTTAGGGTGTGGGTTACGGTTAGGGTTACGTGGAGTGTGAGGTTTATGGTTTGGTTGAGGGTTAGTGTTAGGGTTAGGGTTAGGATGAGATTACGGTTAGGGTTAGTGTGAGGGTTAGTGTTAGGGTTAGGTTTAGTGTTAGGGTGAGGGTAAATGTTAGGGTGAGGGTTTGCGTTAGGGTGAGGGTCATGGTTAGGTTGAGGGTTAGGATTAGGGTTCGGGTTATTGTTTGGGATAGGTTTAGGTTTATGGTTATGTTGAGGGTGAGGTTGAGGGTTAGGGTTAGGGTTAGGTTGAGGTTTAGGGTTTGGTTTAGGGTTAGAGTTAGGTTTAGGGTGAGGGTGAGGTTTAGGTTTATAGTTAGGGTGAGGGTTAGGTTGAAGTTTAGGTTTAGGGTTAGGGTTAGGATTAGGGTTAGGGTGATGGTGAGTGTGTGTGTTTGGGTTAGGTTTAGGGTTAGGCTTAGGGCTAGGCTGAGGGTGAGGTTTAGGGTTAGAGTTAGGGTAAGGGTGAGGCTGATCTTGAGGTTTAGGGTTAGGTTTAGTGTTAGATTTCGGGTTACTCTGAGGGTTAGACTGAGTGTGAGGGTTATGCTTAGTGTTAGGATTAGGTTTAGGGTAAGGGTTAGTGTGAGTGTGAGGGTTAGGGTTAGGTTTAGGCTGAGGCTTAGGATTAGGCTGAGGGTGAGGGTGAGGGTGAGTTTAGGTTTACGATTAGGGTGAGAGTTAGTGTTCGGTTAAGTTTAGGGTTAGGGTGAGGGTTAGATTTAGGGTAAGGGTTAGGGTTAAAGTTAGGTTTAGGGTGAGGTTTAGGTTTGGGTTATGATCAGAGTTAGGGTTAGGGTGAGGGTGAGGTTTAGGGTTAGAGTTAGGGGTAGTGTTTGGGTTAGGGATAGGGTTAGGGTTAGGGTTAGGGTTAGGGTTAGGCTAAGGTTTAGGCTTAGGCTTATGCCGAGCATGAGGGGGAGGGTTAGGGTTAGGGTTAGGGTGAGGGTTAGGGTGAGGATTAGGTTTAGGGTGAGGGTAAGGATTAGGGTTAGGCTTAGGTTTAGGGTGATGGTTAGGGTTAGGGTTTGGGTTAGGATGAGGGTGAGGCTGAGGATTAGGGTTAGGTTTAGTGTTAGGTTTAGAGTTTGGTTTAGGGTTAGTGTCAGTGTTGGGGTTTGTGTTAGGGTTACAGTGAGGTTTAGGTTTAAGGTTAGGGTTAGGTTTAGGCTGAGGGTGAGGGTGGGGGTAAGGATTAGAGTTAGGTTTAGGGTTAGGGTTAGGGTTATTGTTAGTGTTATGGTCAGGGTTAAGTTTGTAGTGAGGGTGAGGCTGAGGTTGAGGGTTATGTTTAGGATTAGGGTTATGGTTAGTGTTATTGTTAGGGTTATGGTTAGACTTATGGTGAGGTTGAGGGTGAAGTTGAGGGTTAGGGTTAGGGTGAGGTTTAGGGTTAAGGTTAGGGTTAGGTTGAGGTTGAGATTTAGCGTTACAGATAGGGTTGGGGGAGGGTTAGGGTGAGGTTTAGGGTTAGCGTTAGTGTTAGGGTTAGGGTGAGGGTTAGGGTTAGGTTGAGGTTTAGGGATAGGGTTAGTTTTAGGATTAGAGTTAGGATGAGGGTGAGTGTAATGGTTAGGGTGAGGGTTAGGCTTAGGTTTAGGGTTAGGCAGAGGATGAGGTTGGGGGTGAGGATTACGGTTAGGGAGATGTTTCATTTTAGGGTTAGTGTCATTGTTAGGGTTAGGGTTAGAGTTACAGTGAGGGTGAGGGTGCGGGTGAGTGTTAGGTTTAGGGTTTTGATGGGGTATAGGGTTAGGGTTAGGTTTACAGTTAGGGTGAGGTTGAGGTTTAGGGTTTGATATAGGGTTAGGGAGAGGGTTCGGGTGAGGGTTAGGGTTAGGGTTAGTGTTAGGTTTAGGGTGAGGGTGTGGTTTAGGGTTAGATATAGAGTTACGGGGAGGGTTAGGGTTAGGGGGAGGTTTAGGGTTAGGGTTAGGGTGAGGGTTAGGATTAGGGTTGGGGTTAGAGTTACAGTGAGGGTGAGGTTGATGGTGACTGTGAGGGTTAGGGTTAGGTTTAGGGGTAGGCTTAGGTTTAGGCTTAGGATTAGGCTGAGGGTGAATGTGAGGGTGAGGGTTAGGGTTAGGGTGACGGTTAGGGTTAGGGTTATGGGGAAGGTTAGAATGAGGGTTAGGGTTAGGATTAGGATTAGGGTGAGGGCTAGGGTTAGGGTTAGGGTTAGGTTGAGGATGAGGTTTAGGGTTAGAGTTAGGGTTAAGGTGAGGCTGAGGTTGAGGGTGAGGGTTAGGGTTACGGTTAGGGTTAGGATTAGGATTTGGGAAAGGGTTAGTGTGAGTGTGAGGGTTAGGGTTAGGGTTAGGCTTAGGCTTAGGATTACACTGAGAGTGAGGGTGAGGGTTAGGGTTAGTGTATGGGTTAGGGTTAGGGTTAGGGTGAGAGTTAGGATTCCGGTTATTTTAGGTTTAGGGTGAGGTTTAGGGTTAGGCTTAAATTGTGCATGAGTGTTAGGGTTAGTTTGAGGGTTAGGGTTAGGGTTAGGGTCAGGGTGAGGTTTAGTGTTAGAGTTAGGATGAGGGTTAGAGTGACGATTAGGGTTAGGATTAGGGTTAGGTTGAGGGCTAGGGTGAGGGTGAGGGTTAGGGTTAGTGTTAGGGTGAGGTTTAGGTTTAGGGTTAGGGTTAGGGTTAGGGTTAGGATTAGGGTTAGGGTGAGGGCAAGAGTGAGGGTGAGGGTGAGGGTTAGAGTTAGGGTTAGCGTGAGGTTTAGGGTCTGGGTTAGGGTTAGAGTTAGGGTTAGGGTGAGGGTGAGGTTTAGGGTTAGAGTCAGGGTTAGGGTGAGGGTTAGTTTGAGGGTTAGTGTTAGGGTTAGTGTTAGGGTTAGGGTTACGTTGAGATTTAGAGGGAGGGTAAGGGTTAGTGATAGGGTAAGGGATAGGATTAGGGTTAAGGTTAGGATTAGGTTTGGTGTAAGGGCTAAGTTGAGGGTGAGGTTTAGGGTTAGGGTTATGGTGAAGTTTTGGGTTCGGGATAGGGTTAGGTTAAGTGAGAGGGTGAGGTTTAGGGTTAGAGTTAAGGTTTGGGTGAGGCTGAGAGTGAGGGTTAGGTTTAGGGTTAGTGTGAGGGTTAGGGTTAGGTTTAGGGTGAAGGTGAGTTTGAGGATGAGGGTTAGGATTAGGGTGAGGTTGAGGGTTTGGTTTAGGTGGAGGGTTAGGTTGAGGTTAGGGTTAGGGTTAGGGTTAGGCAAAGGATGAGGATGTGGGTGAGGGTTAGGTTTAGGTTGAGGGAAGGTTTTAGGATTTTGGGGAGGGTTAGGATGAGGGTTAGGGTTAGGATTAGGGTTAGGGTGAGGGCTAGGGTAAGGGTGAGGTTTAGGTTTAGGTTTAGCGGAAGCATTAGGGTTAGGGTTAGGGTTAGGGTGAGGCTAAGATTTAGAGTTAGGGTTAAGCTTAGGCTTAGGTTTAGGCTGAGGCTGACGTTGAGGGTGAGGGTTAGGGTTAGGGTGAGGATGAGCGTTAGGATTAGGATGAGGTTTAGGGTGAGGGTGAGGTTAAGGCTTAGGTTTAGGATTAGGATTATGATATGGGTTAGGGTTAGTGTGACAGTTAGGGTTAGGGTTAGGCTTAGCCTTAGGGTTAGGCTGAGGGTGAGGGTGAGGGTGAGGGCTAGGGTTAGGGTGCGGCTTAGGGTTAGGGTTAGGGTGAGAGTTAGGGTTCTGTTAAATTTAGGGTTAGGGTGAGCATTAGGGTTAGGATTCGGTTTAGGGTGAGGGCTAGGGTGAGGCTGAGGGTTAGGGTTAGTGTTAGGGTAAGATTTAGGCTTAGGGTTAGAGTTAGTGTGAGGGTTAGGGTTAGGATTAGGGTTAGGGTGAGTGTGATAGTTAGAATTAGGTTTAGGTTTAGCAATAGGGTTATGTTTATCGTAAGGATTAGTGATATTGTTAGGGTTAGGTTTAGTATTAGGTTTAGGGTGAATTTGAGGTTTAGGGTTAGATTTAGGGTTAGTTGTTGGGTTAGGACGAGGGTTAGGGTTAGGGTTACTGTTAAGCTTAAGGTTAGGGTGAGTGTTAGGTTGAGGTTTAGAGTTAAGGTTAGGGTTAGGTTTAGGATTAGGGTTAGGGTTAGGGTGAGTGTGATGGTTAGGGTTAGGCTTAGGCGTAGGGTTAGGCTGAGAGTGCAGGGGGTGAGAATTAGGGGTATGGTGATGGTTAGGTTTAGGCTTAGTGTGAGGGTTAGGATGAGGGTTAGGGTTAGGATTCGGTTTAGGGTGAGGCTAGGGTGAGGGTGAGGGTTAGGGTTAGGGTTAGGGTGTGGTTTAGTGTTAGGGATAGGATTAGAGTTAAGGTTAGCCTGAGGGTGAGGTTTAGGGGTAGAGTTAGGGTTAGGGTTAGGGTTAGGGTTAGGGTGAGGGTTAGAGTGGGGGTGAAGGTAAGGGTAAACTTGAGGATTAGGCTAGGGTGAGATTTAGAGGGAGGGTAAGGTTAGTGTTAGGGTAAGGGATAGGATTAGGGTTAGGGTTAGGATTAGGTTTGGTGTAAGGGGTAAGGTGAGGGGGAGGTTTAGGGTTAGGGTTATGATGAGGTTTAGATTTCAGGTTAGGGTTAGTGTTAGTGAGAGGGTGAGGTTTAGGGTTAGAGTTAGGGTTAGGGTGAGGCTGAGAGTGAGGGTTAGGGTTAGGGTTAATGTGAGGGTTAGGGTTAGGTTTAGGGTGAAGGTGAGGTTGAGGATGATGGTTAGGGTTAGGGTGAGGTTGAGGGTTTGGTTTAGGTGGAGGGTTAGGTTGAGTGTTAGGGTTAGGGTTAGGGTTAGGCTAAGGATGAGGATTTGGGTGATGGTTAGGGTTAGGGTGAGGGATTGGGTTAGGGTTTTGGGGAGGGTTAGGATGAGGGTTAGGGTTAGGATTTGGATTAGGGTGAGGGCTAGGGTGGGGGTAAAGTTTAGCGTTAGGTTTAGGGTAAGCTCTAGGGTGAGGGTTAGGGTTAGGTTTAGTGTGAGGTTGAGGTTTAGATTGAGGGTTAGGGTTAGGTTGAGGGCTAGGTTGAGGGTGAGGGTTATAATTAGGGTTAGGGTGAGGGCTAGGGTGAGGTTGAGGTTTAGGGTTAGGGTGAGGTTTAGGATTGGGGTGAGGGTTAGGGTTAGTGTGAGGGTTAGTGTTAGTTTTAGGGTTAGGGTTAGGGTGAGGGTAAGTGTTAGGGTGAGGGTTAGGGTTAGGGTGAGGATTATGCTTAGGGTGAGGGTTAAGGTTAGGGTTATTGTTAGGGTTAGGGTTACGGTTACTTTTTCGATGAGCGTGAAGGTTAGGGTTAGGGGGAGGAGGAGATTTAGGGTTAGAGTTAGGGTTTGGATGAGGCTGAGGTTGAGGGTTAGGGTTTGGATTATTGGGTTAGGGGAGGAGGAGATTTAGGGTTAGAGTTAGGGTTAGGATAAGGCTGAGGTTGAGGGTTAGGGTTTGGGTTATTGTTAGGGTTAGGGTGAGGGTGAGGGTTAGGGTGAGGGTTAGGGTTATGTTGAGTGTTAGGATAAGTTTTAGGGTTATTATTAGGGTTAGGTTGAAGGCTAGCATGAGGGTTAAAGTGAGGGTAAGGTTTAGGGATAACATTAGGATTAGGATTAGGGTTATGGTGAAGGTGAGTGTGGAGGTTAGGTTTAGGGTCAGGCTTAGTGTTAGGGTGAGAGTTAGGGTTAGGGTTTCGGTTAGGGTAAGGGTAAGGCTGAGATTTAGGGTTTGGTTCTGGTTTAGTGTTAGGTTTAGGGTTAGGTTTAAGGTGATGGTTAGGGTTAGGGTTAGGGTTAGGCTTAGGGATAGGCTGAGGATGAGGGTGTGGGTTAGGGTTAGTGTTTGGGTTAGGGTGAGGGTCAGGCTTTGGATTAAGGTTATGTTTAGGGTTAGGGTTAGGTTTAGTGTTAGGCTTAGGCTTAGGGTTAAGGTTAGCGTGAGGTTTAGGGTTAGATATAGGGTTAGGGGGAGGGTTAGGACAAGGTTTAGGAATACGGTTAGTGTTAGGGTTAAGGTAAGGGTGAGGGTTAGGTTGAGGTTTAGGCTAATGGTTAGGGTTAGGGTTAGTGTGAGGGTTAGTGTTAGGGTTAGGGTTAGTGTTAGCGTGAGGGTAAGTGTTAGGGCGAGGGTTTGGGTTAGGGTGAGGGTTATGGTTTGGTTGAGGGTTAGGATTAGCTTTAGGGTTATTGTTAGGGTTAGGTTTAGGGTTACGGTTACGGTGAGGGTGAGTGTGAGGGTTAGGTTTAGGGTTAGGGTGAGGTTTAGTGTTTGGGTTAGGGTTAGAGTAAAGGTTAGGTTGATGGTGAGGATTAGGGATAGATTTAGGGTTTTGCTGAGGGTTAGGTTGAGGTTTGTGGTTAGGGTTAGTGTTAGGTTTAGGGTTAGGGTTAGCGTTAGGGTTATGGTGTGGGTGAGGTTTAGTGTTAGAATTAGGGTTAGGGTGAGGCTGAGTGTGAGGGTTAGTTTCAGGGTTAGATTTAGGGTTAAGGTGAGGGTTGGGGTGAGGGTGAGGTTTAGGGCTAGGGTTAGAATTAGGATTAGGTTTAGGGTTAGGGTGAGTGTGAGGGTTAGCTTTAGGGTTAGGGTTATCCTTAGGTTTAGTCTGAGGGTGAGGGTGAGGGTTAGGTTTGGGGTGAGGTTAGGGTTAGGGTTAGGGTGAGGTTTAGTATTAGATTTAGGGTTAGGGTGATGGTGAGGTTTAGGGTTAGAGTTAGGTTTAGGGTGAGGGTGAGTGTGAGGGTTAGGTTTAGGGTTAATATTAAGCATAGGTTTAGGTTGAGGGTGAGGGTGAGTCTTAGGGTTAAGGTTAGGATGAGGTTTAGGTTTAGGGTTAGGGTTAGAATTAGTGTTAGGGTGAGAGTGAGATTTAGGGTTAGAGTTAGGGTTAGGGTTCGGGATAGGGTTAGGTTGAGAGTTAGGTTTAGGGTTAGGCTTAGGCTTAGGCTTAGTCTGAGCATGAGGGTGAGGGTTAGCATTAGGTTTAGGTTGATGGTTGAGGTTAGGTTTAGTGTTATTGATAGGGTTAGGGTTAGAGTTACGGTGAGGGTGAGGGTGCGGGTGAGGGTTAGGTTTAGGGTTAGTGTGGGGTTTATGGGTAAGGTTAGGGTTAGGGTTAGTCTGAGGGTGAGGTTGAGGGTGAAGAATAGGGTTAGAGTGATGGTTAGGCTTATGGTGAGGGTGAGGGTAAGGATTAGGGTTAGGACTAGGGTGAGGGTTAAGGTGAGGGTGATGGTAAGCATAAAGGTCAGGATTAGGCTGAGGCTTAGGGTTAAGATAAGGTTGAGAGTAAGTGTTAGGATGAGGGTTAGGTTTAGGGTGATTGTTATGGTTAAGGTGAGGGTAAGAGTTAGGGTTACGGATATTGTTAGGGTTAGGATTAGGGTTACCCTTACAGTGAGGGTGAGGGTAAGGGTTAGGTTTAGGGTGAGGTTTAGGGTTAAGGTTATGGTTAGAGTTTGAGTTAGGTTTAGGTTCGGGTTAGGGTGAAGGCTATGGTGAGGGTGAGGGTTAGGGTTAGGGTTAGGATTAACATTAGGGTGAGGGTGAGTGTGTGTGTTAGGTTTAGGTTTAGGGTTAGGCTTAGGGTTAGGCTAAGGGTGAGGTTGAGGATGAGGGTTAGGGTTAGGGTGAGGGTTAGGGTTAGGGTAAGGTTAAGGGTGAGTGTGTGGGTTAGGGTTAAGTTTAGGGTTAGGCTTAGGGTTAGACTAACGGTGAGGTTAGGGGTGAGGTTTAGGGTTAGGTTGATGGTTAGATTTAGGGTTAGGGTGAGGGTTAGGATGAGGGTTAAGGTTCGGATTAGGGTTAGGGTGAAGGCTAGGGTGAGGGTGAGTTTTAGGGTTAGGGTGAGGGTTAGGGTGAGGGTCAGGTTTAGGGTTAGAGTTAGGGTTAGGGTGAGGTAAAGGTTGAGGTTTAAGGTTAGGATTAGTGGTAGGGTTAGGGTGAGGGTGAGAGTTAGGGTTAGGATGAGATTTAGGTTTAGGGTGAGAATTAGGGTTAGGGTTACGTTGGGGTCAGGTTTAGGGTTAGGTTGAGGGTTAGAATTAGGTTTAGGGTTAGGTTGAGGGTTAGGGTTAGGTTTAGGGTGAGGTTTTGGAATAGGTTTAAGGTTACAATTAGGTTTAGGGTGAGTGCTAGGGTGAGGTTGAGGGTTATTGTTAGGGTTATGGTGAGGTTTAGGGTTTGGGTTAGTGTTACGGTGAGTGTGAGGGTTAGGTTAAGGGTGAGGGTTAGGGTTATGATTAGGGTGAGGGTGAGGTTTAGGATTAGGGTTAGGGTTAGAGTTACAGTGAGGGTGAGGGTGAGGGTGAGGTTAAGGATCAGGTTTAGGGTGAGGTTTAGTGTTAGGGTTATGGTTAGGGTGAGGGTGACGTTTAGGGTTAGAGTTAGGGTTAGTTGGAGGGTTAGGGTGAGCATTAGTGTTAAGGTTAGGGTTAGGGTTAGGGTGAGTGTTAGACTGAGGTTTAATTTTAGGGTTAGGTTTAGGTTTAGGATTAGGTTTTTGGTGAGGGTGAGTGTGAGCGTTAAGGTTAGGGTTCGGCTTAGGGTTAGGGTTAGGCTGAGGGTATGGGTGGGGATGAGGATTAGGTTTAGAAAGATGGTTAGGTTTATGGTTAGGTTAAGAGTTAGGAAGAGGGTTAGGGTTAGGGAAAGGGTGAGTTTTAGGGTTAGGCCAAGGCTTTGGCTTAGGTTTAGGCTGAGGCTGAGGGTGAGGGTGAGCGTTAGGGTTAGGGTGATGGTTGGGGTTACCGTTAGGGTTAGGGTTAGGATGAGGATTAGTTTTATGTTAAAGGTTGGTGAGAGGGTGATGGTAAGGGTAAAGGTGAGTGTTAGGCTGAGGGTGAGGTTTACGGTAAGGGTGAGTGTTAGGGTTAGTGTGAGGGTGAGGTTGAGATTGAGGATTATTGTTAGGGTTAGTGTGAGGTTTAGGGTGAGGATGAGGGTGAGGGTTAGGTTGAGGGCTAGGTTGAGGTTGAGGGTTAGGGTTAGGGTGAAGTTTAGGGTTAGGGTGATGGTTAGGGTTAGTGTGAGGGTTAGTGTTAGGTTGAGTGTTAGTGTTAGGGTGAGGGTAAGTGTTAGGGTGAGGGTTAGGGTTACGCTGAAGGTTATGCTTAGGATGAGGGTTTGGGTTATGGTTAGGGTTATTGTTAGAGTTAGGGTTAGGGTTACGCTCACCGTGAGGGTGAGGGTTAGGGTTAGGATGAGGTTTAGGTTTAGGGTTAGGGTTAGAATTAGGGTTAGGGTGAGGGTGAGGTTTAGGGTTAGAGTTAGGTTTAGTTTTATTGTTGGGGTTAGGGTGATGTTTAGGGTTAGTGTTAGGCTTAGTCTTAGGCTTAAGCTTAGGCCGAGCACAAGGGTGATTGTTAGGGTTCGGGTTAATGTGGGGTTTAGGGTTAGGTTTAGGGTGAGTGTGAGGTTGAGGGTTACATATGGCGTTAGGGAGAGGGTTAGGGTGAAGTTTAGGGTTAGTGTTAGGGTGAGGGTAAGTGTTAGGATGAGGGTTAGGAATAGGGTTAAGGTTATTCTTATTGTGAGGTTTAGGGTTGCGGTTACGGTGAGGGTGAGGATGAGGGTTAGGGTTAGGGTAAGAGTGAGGTTTAGGGTTTGGGTTAATGTTAGAGTTGGGTTTAGGGTCAGGGTGAGGTTTAGGTTAGAGTTAGGATTAGGGTGAGGGTTAGTTTGAGGGTTAGGGTTAGTGTTACTGTTAAGGTTAGCGTTCGGGTGAGAGTTAAGGGGAGGGTTAGAGTTAGGGTTAGGGTTAGGATTAGAGTTAGGGTGAGGGTGAGGGTTATGGTTAAAGTGAGTGTTGGGGTTAGGATTAAAGTGAGGGTTAGGGTGAGGGTTAGGCTTAGGCTTAGGGTTTGGTTATGGGCTATGGTGAGTGTGAGTGTTAGGGTTAGGTTTAGGGTGACGGGTAGGTTGAGGGTTACTCTTCTTGTTAGGGTTAGGGTTAGGGTTAGGTTTAGGTTTAATATTAGGCAGAGGGTGAGGGTGAGGGTGAGGGTTAGGGTTAGGGTGAGGGTGAGGTTTAGGTTTAGAATTAGCGTTAGGGTGAGGGTTAGTGTGAGGGTTAGTGTTAGGGTTAGTGTTACGGTTAGGGTTAGGGTTAGGGTGAGGGTCAGGGTCAGGGTTAATCTTTGGCTTAGGGTGAGGTCAGGGTCAGGGTTAATCTTTGGCTTAGGCTGAGCATGAGGGTGAGGGTGAGGTTTAGGGTTAGCATTAGTGTTAGGATGAGGGTTAGAGTGAGGGTGAGGGTTAGGGTTAGCATTAGGGTGAGGTTTAGGGTTAGGTTTAGGGTTAGCGTTATGGTGAGGGTGAGAGTTAGGGTTAGGGTTAGGGTTAGGGTGAGGGTGAGGGTTAGTATTAGGGATAGGGTTAGAGTTACAGTGAGGGTGAGGGTGACGGTGAGGGTTAGGATCAGGGTTAGGGTGAGGTTTATTGTAAAGGTTATGGATAGGGTGAGGGTGTGGTTTAGGGTTAGAGTTACGGTTAGGGGGAGGGTTAGGGTTAGGGTTAGTGTTAGGGTTAGGGTTAGGGGGAGGGTTAGGTTGAGGTATAATGTTAGGATTAGGGTTAGTTTTAGGATAAGGTTTACAGTGAGGGTGAGTGTGAGGGTTAGGCTTAGGGTTCGGCTTAGGCTTAGGTTAGGCTGAGGGTATGGGTGGGGATGAGGATTAGGTTTAGAAAGATGGTTAGGGTTATGGTTAGGTTAAGTGTTAGGATGAGGGTTAGGTTTAGGATTATTGTTAGGGTGAGGGCTAGGGTGAGGGTGAGGGTTAGGGTTAGGGTTAGGCTTAGGCTTAGGGTTAGGTTGAGTCTGAGGGTGAGGGTGAGGGTTAGGATTAGGGTGATGGTTTGTGTTATCATTAGGGTGAGTGATTGGATGAGGATTAGGGTTAGGGTGAGGGTGAGGTTCAGGGTCACGGTAAAGGTAAAGGTGAGGGTTAGGCTGAGCGTGCGGTTTAGGTCAAAGGTGAGGGTTACGGTTAGGGTGAGGTTGAGGGTTAGATTGAGGATTTGTGTTATGTTTAGTGTGAGTTTTAGGGTGAGGATGAGGGTTAGGGTTTGGTTGAGGGCTAGGTTCAGGGTGAGGTTTAGGGTTAGGGTGAGGTTTTTGGTTAGTGTGAGGGTTAGGTTTAGTGGGAGGGTTAGTGTTAGGGTTAGGGTTAGTGTTAGGATGAGGGTAAGTGTTAGGGTGAGGGTTAGGGTTAGGGTGAAGGTTATGGTTAGGATGAAGTTTAGGGTTAGTGTTAGGGTTATTGTTAGGTTTTGGGTTAGGGTTACACTTACGGTGAGGATGAGGGTGAAGGTGAGGGTTAGGGTTAGGATGAGGCTTAGGTTTAGGGTTATGGTTAGTGTTAAGGTTAGGGTGAGGGTGAGGTTTAGGGTTAGAGTTAGGTTTTGTGTTAGTGTTGGGGTTTTGGTGAGGGTTAGGGTTAGGGTTAAGCTTAGGCTTAGGCTTAGGCTGAGCATGAGGGTGAGGGTTAGCGTTAGGGTTAGGGTGGGGTTTAGGTTTAGGGTTATGGTGAGTGTGAGGGTGAGGTTGAGGGTTAGATATAACTTTAAGGGGGGGTTAGGGTGAGGGTTATGTTTAGGGTTAGGGTGATGGTCTGGGTTAGGTTGAGATTTAGGGTTAGGGTTAGGGCTTGGATTTGTGTGAGGGTTATTGTTAGGGTTAGGGTTATTGTTAGGGTGAGGGTAAGTAATAGGGTGATGGTTTGGGTTAGGGTGAGAGTTATGGTTAGGGTGAGGGTTTGGAATAGGTTTAGGGTTATTGTTAGGGTTAGGTTTAGGGTTATGGTTACAGTGAGGTTGAGGTGAGGGTTAGGTTTAGGAGTAATGGTAGGTTTAGGATTAGGTTTAGGGTAGAGTGAGTGTGAAGGTTAGGGTTAAGGTTAGGGTTGGGCTTAGGGTTAGGGTGAGTGTTCGGGTTAGAGTTTAGGGTAGGGTGGGGGTGAAGCTGATAATGAGGGTTAGGGTTAGGGTGAGGTTTAGGGTTTGGGTTAGGGTTAGAATTAGGGTTAACATGATGGTGAGGTTTAGGTTTAGAGTTAGGGTTAAGGTGATGGTTAAGTTGAGGGTTAGGTTTAGTGTTCGTGCTAAGGTTAGGTTTAGGGTGAGAGTTAGGGGGAGGGTTAGGGTTAGGGTTAGCATTAGTGTTAGTGTGAGGGTGAGTGTGTGTTAGGGATAGGTTTAGGGTTAGGCTTAGGGTTAGGCTGAGGGTGATGGTGAGGTTTAGGGTTAGGGTGAGGGTTAGGGTTAGGTTTATTGTGAGGTTTAGTGTTAGGGTTAGAGTTAGGGTTAGGGTGAGGTTGAGGTTTAGGGGTAGATTTAGGGTTAGTTTGAGGTTTAGGTTTAGGATTAGGGTTAGGGTGAGGGCTAGGGTGAGGGTTATGGTGAGGGTTAGGTTTAGGAGTAATGGTAGGTTTAGGATTAGGTTTAGGGTAGAGTGAGTGTGAAGGTTAGGGTTAAGGTTAGGGTTGGGCTTAGGGTTAGGGTGAGTGTTCGGGTTAGAGTTTAGGGTAGGGTGGTGGTGAAGCTGATAATGAGGGTTAGGTTTAGGGTTAGGGTTAGGTTTAGGGTTAGGGTTAGGGTTAGGGTTTCGGTGAGGGTTAGTCTGAGAGTTATGGTTAGGCTTAGGGTTAGGCTGAGGCTGAGGGTGGGGGTGAGGATTAGGGTTAAAGTGATGGTTAGGGTTAGGGTTAGTGTTAGTGTTAGGGTTTTGGTTAGAATTATGGTGAGGTTGAGGGTGCGGGTTAGGGATAGGTTGGGGTTTAGGGTTAGGGTCAGGGTTAGGGTTAGGCTGAGGGTGAGGTTTAGGGTTAGATATAGGCGTAGGGTTAGGGTGAGGTTTAGGGTTAGGGTTTGGGTTACGGTGAGGGTGAGGCTGAGGATTAGGGTTAGATTTAGGGTTAGGGTTAATTCTCTTTAGGGTTAGGGTTAGGGTTACGGTGAGGTTTAGGGTTAGGCTTAGGGTTAGGGTTAGTGTGAGAGTTAGTGTTAGGGTTAGCTTTAGTTTTAGGGTGAGGGTAAGTGTTAGGGTTAGATTTTGGGTTAGGGTGATCGTTAGGATTAGGGTGAGGGTTAGGATTAGTGTTAGGGTTATTGTTAGGGTCAGGTTTAGTTTTAGGCTGAGGGTGAGGGTGAGGGTTAGTTTTATGGTGAAGTTTAGGGTTTGGGTTAGGGTTAGAGTTAGGTTTAGGGTGAGGGTGAGGTTTAGGGTTAGAGTTAGGGTTAAGGGTGAGGGTTAGGTTGAGGGTTAGGGGTAGTGTTAGTGTTAGGGTTAGGGTTAGGGTGAGAATTAGGGGAGGCTTAGGTTTAGGGTTAGGATTAGGGTAAAGTTGAGGGTGAATATTTGTGTTAGGGTTAGGTTTAGGGTTAGGCTTAGGGTTACGCTGAGGGTGAGGTTGAGTGTGAGCATTAGCATTAGGGTGAGGGTTAGGGTTAGGATTAGGGTTAGGGTGAGTGCTACTTTGAGGGTGAGGTTTAGGTTTAGGGTATGGGGGAGATTTAGGTTTAGGGTGAGGATTAGGATGAGGGTGGGGTTTAGGGTTACAGTTATGGTTAGGATGAGAGTGAGGGTGAGGGTTAGTGTTAGGGTGAGTGTTAGGGTGAGGGTGAGGGTTAGGTTTAGGGTTAGGATTAAGATTAAGGTTAGGGTTAGAGTGAGGTTTAGTGTTAGGATTAGGATTAGGGTGAGGGCTAGGGTGAGGGTGAGGTTTAGGGTTAGGGTTTGGGTGATGTTTAGGGTTAGGGTTAGGGTTAGGGTGGGGGGAGGAGGAGCTTTAGGGTTAGAGTTAGGGTTAGAGTGAGGCTGAGGGTGAGGGTTAGGGTTAGGGTTAGTGTTAGAGTTAGGTTTAGGGTGAGGGTTAGGGTGAGGGTGAGGGCTAGGCTTAGGGTTAGGTTTAGGATTAGGGTGAGGGTTAGGGTGAGTGTGAGGGTTAGGGTTAAGGTGAGGATAAGCTTTAGGATGTGGGTTAGGGTTAGGGTGAAGGATATGGTTCGGATGAGGTATAGGGTTAGGGTTAGGGTTATTGTAAGGGTTAGGTTTAGGGTTATGGTGACTGTGAAGGTGAGGGTGAGGGTTAGGATTAGGGTTAGGGTCAGGTTTAGGTTTAGGGTTAGGGTTAGGGTTAGGTTTAGGTTTAGGTTTAGGGTTAGGTTGAGGGTGAGTGTTAGGGTAATTGTTAGTGTTATGGTTTGGGTTAAGTTTGCTGTGAATGTGAGTCTGAGGGTTAGGGTTATGTTTAGGCTTAGGGTGAGATTTTGGGTGAGGGTGAGGGTTAGGGTTAAGGTTAGGATTAGGTCTACGGTTAAGGTGACTGTGTGTGTGAGGGTTAAGGTTAGGGTTCAGGTTAGGATTAGAGTTAGGCTGAGGGTGAGGTTGAGGGTTAGGTTTCGGTTGAGGTTTGGGGTTAGGTTTAGAGTGAGAGTTAGGGTGAGGGTTAGGCTTAGGCTTAGGTTTAGGGTGTGGGCTAGGGTGAGGTTTAGGGGTAGGGATAGGATTAGGATTAGGGTGAGGGTTAGGGTTATTGTTAGTGTTATGGTTTGGGTTATGTTTGCTGGGAATGTGAGGCTGAGGTTGAGGGTTATGATTATGGTTATGTTAGGGTTAGTGTTAGGGTAAGGGTGAGGGTTAGGGTATAGGGTGAGGGTAAGGGTTAGATTGAGGATTAGTGTTAGGGTTAGTGTGAGGTTTAGGGTGAGGGTTAGTGCTATGGTTAGGATTAGGGTTAGGGTGAGGGTGTGTGGTAGGATTAGGTATAGGGTTAGGGTTAGGGTTAGGTTTAGGTTTAGGATTAGTGTTATTGTTAGGGTTCGAGTTAGAGTTAAAGTGAGGCTGAAGGTGAGGGTGAGGTTTAGGGGTAGGGTTAGGGTGAGGCTTAGGATAAGGTTTAGGGTTAGGATTAGGGTTAGCGTGAGGGCTAGGCTGAGGGTTAATATGAAGCATAGGTTTAGGGATAGGGTTAGGTATAGGATTATGGTTATGGTGAGGGTTAGTGTGAGCGTTAGGGTTAGGGTTAGATTTAGGGTTAGGGTGAGGGTAAGGGTTAGGGTTTGGGTTAGGGTGAGCTTGAGGCTGAGGATTAGGTTTTGGTTCAGGGTTAGGGTTTGGGTTAGGGTTAGGGTTAAGGTGATGGTTAGGGTTAGGGTTAGGTTTAGGCTTAGGTTTAGGCTGAGGGTGAGGGTGTGGGTGAGGATTAGTGTTTGAGTTAGGGTGAGGGTGAGGGTGAGTATTAGGGTGAGGTTTACTGTTAGGGTAAGGTTTAGAGTTATGGTGAGTGTGATGGTTAGGGTTAGGTTTAGGTTTAGGTTTATTGTTAGGTTAAGGGTTAGAGTGAAGTTGAGAGTAAGGGTGAAGGTGAGGATTCGGTTTAGTGTTAGGGTGAGGTTTAGGTTTAGAGTTAGGGTTAGTGTGAGGGTTAAGGTTAGGGTTAGTGTGAGGTTTAGGATTAGGTTTAGGGTTAGGATTAGGGTCAGTTTGAGGGCTAGGGTGAGGGTTAGGTTTAGGATTAGGGTTAGGGTGAGGGTGAGTGTGAGGGTTAGGGTTAGGGTTAGGCTTAGGATTAGAGTGAGGGTTAGGGTTATTGTTTGGGTTAGGGTGACATTGAGGTTGAGGATTAGGGTTAGGGTTAGTTAAGGGTTAGGGTTAGGTTTGGGGTTAGTGTTAGAGTTTCGGTTAGGGTTAGGGTTAAGTTTAGGGTTTGGGTTACGGTGAGGTTTAGGGTCAGTGTTATGGTTAGGCTTAGGGTTAGTCTGAGGGTGAGGTTGGGGGTGAGGATTAGGTAAGGGTTAGGGTTAGGATTAGGGTTAGTGTTAGGGTTAGGTTGAGTGTGCGGTTTAGGCTTAGGGTTAGAATTAGGATTAGGGTTAGGCTTAGGGTGAGTGTGAGGGTTAGGGTTAAGGTTATGATTAAGCTTAGGCTTAGGCTGAGGCTGAGTGTGATGGTGAGGATTAGGGTTAGGGTGAGGTTTAGGGTTAGCTTTAGGGTGAGAGTTAGGGTTCGGGTTAAATTTAGGATTAGCGTGAGGGTTAGGGTAAGGGTTTTGGTGAGGGTGAGGGTTAGAGTTAGTTTGAGAGTTTGGGTTAGGCTTAGGGTGATGGTGAGGATGAGGGTTAGGGTTAGTGATAGGGTGAGGTTTAGGATGAGGGTTAGGGTTGGGATTAGAGTTAGGGTGAGGGCTAAGGGGAGGGTGAGCTTTAGGGTTAGGGTTGTGGTGAGTTTTAGGGTTAGAGTTTTGGTTAGGTTTAGGGTGAGGGTGAGGTTTAGGGTTTGAGTTAGTATTAGGTTGAAGCTGATTTTGAAGGTTAGGGTTAGGGTTAGTGTTAGGTTTAGGTTGAGGGTTAGGAGGAGAATTAGGGTTAAGATTAGGGTTAGGGTGAGGGTTTGGATGAGGGTTAAGGTTATGGTGAGGGTGAGGGTTAGGGTAATGGTTAGGATTAGGTTTAGGGTGAAGGTGTGTTTTAGGATTAGGGTTAGGGTTAGATTTAGGTTTAGGATTAGTGTTATTGTTAGGGTTAGAGTTAGAGTTAAATTGAGGGTGAGGGTGAGGGTGAGGCTTAGGGTTAGTGTTAGGGTGAGGTTTAGGGTTAGGGTTAGGATTAGGGTTAGGGTGAGTGTCAGGTTTATGGTTATATTTAGAGTTGGGGGAGGGTTAGTTCGTGGGTTAGGGTTACGGTTAGTGTTAGCGTTAAGTTTAGGGTGAGGATTAGGTTGACGTTAAGGGTTAGGGGTAGATTTAGGTTTATGATTAGTGTTAGGGTGAGGGTGAGGGTTAGGGTTATTTTTAGGCTTAGGTTTTGGGTTACAGTTACGGTGACAGTGAGGGTGAGGGTTAAGGTTAGCTATAGAGTTAGGGTTAGGTTGAGGCTTACGTTGAGGGTTAGGTTTAGGGTTAGTTTTAGGGTTAGATTTAGGGTGAGAGTTAGGGGGAGGTTTAGGGTCATGGTTTGGGTTAGGGTTAGGATTAGCTTTATGGTGAGGGTGAGTGTGTGTGTTAGGGTTAGGTTTAGGGTTTGGCTTAGGTTTAGACTGAGGGTGAGGTTGAGGGTGAGGGTAAGGGATAGGTTGAGGGTTAGGTTTAAGGTTCGCGTGAGGGTTTGCGTGAGGGTTAGGGTTACAGTGAGGTTGAAGTTTAGCATTAGTGTGAGGGTTAGGGTTAGGATTAGGGTTAGGGTGAGTGTAGGTGTTAGGATTAGGCTTAGGTTTAGGGTTAGGGTTAGGTTTAGGGTTAGGATTCGTTTTATTGTTACGGTTAGGATTAGAATTACTGTGAGGGTTAGGGTGAGGGTGAGGGTTAGGGTTAGGTTTAGGGTGAGGTTTAGGTTTAGGGTTAGGATTAGGGATAGGGTAAAGGTGAGGTTTATGGTTATACTTAGAGTTAGGGGGAGGTTTAGGATGAGGGTTAGGGTTAGAGTTAGTGTTATGGTTAGGGTTAAGGTGAGGGTTAGGTTGAGGTTTAGGTTTAGGGTTAGGGGGAGGTTTAAGGTTAGGGTTAGGGTTAGGGTGAGGGTGGGGTTTAACGTTAGAGTTAGGGTTAGGGTGAGTCTGAGGGTGAGGGTTAGGTTTAGGCTTAGTGTTAGGGATAGGGTGAGGATTAGGGTGAGGGTGAGGGTTAGGCTTAGGGATAGGGTTTGGTTTAGGATTAGGATTAGGCTGAGGGTGAGTGTGAGAGTTAGGGTTAGGGTTAGAGTTAGGATTAGGGTTAGGATGAGGGTTAGGGTTCGGGTTAGGGTTAGGGTGTGGGTGAGGCTAAGGGTTATGGTTTGTTTTAGGGTTATGGTTATGGTTAGGGTTAGGGTTAGTTTTAGTGTTACAGTGAGGGTTAGGGCTAGGTTTAGGGTTAGGATTAGGCTTAGGTTTAGGCTGTGTGTGACAGTGGGGGTGAGGATTAGGGTTAGGGTTAGGGTTAGTGTTAGTGTTACGGTGAGGGTTAGGGTTAGGTTTAGGGTTAGGATTAGGCTTAAGTTTAGGGTTAGTGTGACAGTGGGGGTGACGATTAGGGTTAGGGTTAGGGTTAGGGTTAGTGATAGGGTTATTTTTAGTGTTATGGTTTGGGTTAAGTTTGCGGTGAGGGTGATGCTGAGGGTGAGGTTTATGGTTAGGGTTAAGGTTAGGGTTAGGATTAGGGTTAGGTTTAGGATTAGGCTGAGTGTGATTGTGGGGGTGAGGATTAGAGTTAGGGTTAGGGTTATTTTTAGTGTTGTGGTTAGGGTTAAGTTTGCAGTGAGGGTGAGGCTGAGGGTGAGGGTTATGGTGAGGGTTAGGGTAAGTTTAGGGTTAGTGTTATTGTTAGGGTAAGGGATAGAGTTATGGTGAGGTTGGGGTTGAGGGTGAGGGTTAGGATTAGGGTTAGGGTGATGGTTAGGTTTAGGTTTAGGATGAGGGTTAGGGTTAGGATTAGAGTTTGGGTGACAGCTAGGTTGAGGGTGAGGGTTAGGGTTAGGGTGATAGTTAGGTTTACGGTTGGGGTGAGTGTTAGGATGTGGTTTAGTGTTAGGTTGAGGGTTATGGTGAGGATGATGGTTAAGGCAAAGGTGAGGTTTAGGCTGAGGGTGAGGGATTCGTTAAGGGTGAGGGTTAGGGTTTGTTTTAGAGTTAGGATAAGGGTTAGGGTTAGGGTTAAGATAAGGGTTAGATTGGGGATTAGGTTTAGGGTTAGTGTGAGGTTTAGGGTGAGGATGAGGGTTAGGGTTAGGGTGAGTGTGAGAGTTAGAATTAGGGTTTGGTTGAGGGCTAGGGTGAGGGTAAGGGTGAGGGACATGCTTAGGGTTAGGCTGAGGTTTATGGTTTGGGTTAGGGTTAGAGTTAGTTTTAGGATGAGGGTGAGGTTTAGGGTTAGAGTTAGGGTTAGGGTTAGGGTTAGGGTGAGGTTTAGGATTAGGGTGAGGGTTAGGATTAGTGTGATCGTGAGTGTTAGGGTGAGGGTTAGTGTTAGGGTGAGGGTAAGCTTTATGGTGAGGGTTAGGGTTAGGGTGAGGGTTCTGTTTAGGGTTAGGATTATGGTGAGGTTGAGGGTGAGGTTTAGGGTTAGATATAGGTTTAGGGGGAGGGTTAGGTTTAGGGTGAGGGTTAGGCTTACAGTTAGGATTAGGATTAGGATAAGGGTTAAGCTGAGTGTGAAGGTTAGGGTTCTGGTTAGGCTTAGGGTTAGGCTGAGGGTGAGGGTGATGGTTAGGGTTAGGGTTAGGGTTCGGGTTAAGTTTAGGGTTAGGATGAGGGATAGGGTTAGGTTGAGGATTAGTGTTAGGGTTTGGGTTAAGGTGAGCGTTAGGGTTACGGTTAGTGTTATTGTTAGGGTTAGGGTTAGAGTTTCGGTGAGGGTGAGGTTGAGGGTGAGGGTTAGGGTCATGTTTAGGGTGAGGTGTAGGTTTAGGGGTAGGATTAGGGTAAGGATGAGGGTTAGGTTTAGGGTTATATTTAGGGTTAGGGGGAGGGTTAGTTCATGGGTTACAGTTAGTGTTAGGGTTAAAGTTAGGGTGAGGGTTAGGTTGAGGTTAAGGTGTAGGGTTAGCTTTAGGGTTAGGATTAAGGTTAGGGTGAGGGTGAGGGTGTGAGTTAGGGTAAGCTTAGACTTAGGCTTAGGGGTAGGTTGAGGGTGAGGGTGGGGTTGAGGATTAGGATTAGGATGATGGTAGGGTTAGGATTAGAGTAAGGGTAAGGATGAGAGTTAGGGTTAAGATTAGTGTTATGGTGAGGGCGAGGGTGAGGGTGAGGGTTAGGGTAAGGGTTAGGCTTCGCTTAGGGTTAGGCTGAGCATAAGGTTGAGGGTGAGTTTTAGGGTTAGGGTGAAGTTTTGTTTTACGGTTAGGGTGAGGGTTAGAATGAGGTTTAAGGTTAGGGGGAGGGTTAGGGTGGGGATGATGGTAAGGGTAATGATGAGCTTTAGGCTGAGGCTGAGGGTTAAAAGAAGGGAGAGTGTTAGGGTTATGCTTAGTGTTAGGTAAGGGTTAGGGTTAGGGTTAGGGTGAGGGTTAGATTGAGGATTAGGATTCGGCTTAGTGTGAGGTTTAGGGTGAGGATGAGGGTTAGGGTTAGGGTGAGCATGAGGGTTAGAATTAGGGTTAGGGTGAGGGCTAGGGTGAGGGTGAGGGTTAGGGTTAGTGTTAGGGCTAGGGTGAGGGTTAGGTTGAGGGTGAGGGTTAGGATTAGTGTGAGGCTGAGTGTTTGGTTTATGGTTAGTTTTAGGGTGTGGGGAAGTGTTATGGTGAGGGTTAGGGTTAGGGTGAGGTTTATGGTTAAGGTGAGGCTTAGGGTTAGGGTTAGGGTGAGGGTGAGGGTGAGGTTTAGGGTTAGATTTAGGGTTAGGGGGAGGGTTAGGTTGATGTTTAGTGTTAGTGTTAGTTTTAGGGTTAGTGTTAGGGTGAGGGTAAGTGTTAGGGTGAGGGTTTGGGTTAGGGTGAGGTTTATGGTTAGGGTGAGGGTTAGGATTAGGTTTAGAATTATTGTCTGGTTGAGAGTTTCGGTTATGCTGAGGGTTAGGGTGAGGGTTATGGTTAGGGTTAGGGTGAGGTTTAGTTTTTGTGTTAGGGTTAGTGTTAGGTTTAGGCTGAGGGTGAGGTTTAGGGTTAGAGTTAGGGTTAGAGTGAGGGTTAGGTGGAGGGTTAGGTTTAGGGTTAGTGTTAGGGTTAGGGTTAGGGTGAGATTTAGGGGGAGCATAAGGGTTAGGGATAGATTTAGGATTAGGGTTAGGGTGAGGGTGAGTGTTTGTGTTAGGGTTAGGTTTAGGTTTAGGCTTAGGTTTAGGCTGAGAGTAAGTTTGAGCGTGAGGGTTAGCGTTAGGGTGTGGGTTAAGCTTAGTGTTAGGGGGAGGGTTATGATAAGTGTTAGGGTTAAGATTAGGGTTAGGGTGAGGTTTAGGATTAGGTTTAGGGTGAGTTTTAGGGTTAGCGTTAGGGTTAGGGTTAGGGTGAGTGTGAGATTTAGGGTTAGAGTTAGGGTTAGGATGAGGGTTAGGGTGCGGTGAGATTTAGGGTTAGAGTTAGGGTTAGGATTAGGGTTAAGGTTAGGCAGCGTGTAAGGGTTAGGGTTACAGTTAGGCTTAGGCTTAGGGTTAGGTTAGGCTTAGGCTTAGGCTGAGTGTGAGGGTGAGGTTGAAGTTTAGGGTTAGGGTGAGGTTTAGGGTTAGGGTGAGGTTTAGGGTTAGGGTTATTGTGAGAGTTAGGGTTCTGGTTAAGTTTAGGGTTAGGGTGAGGGTTAGGGTAAGTTTTATGGTGATGGTGAGGGTTAGGATTAGGTTTAGTAATAGGGTTTGGATTAGGTTGAGGGTTAGGTTAGGATTAGGGTTAGGGTGAGGGCTAGAGTGAGGGTGAGGCTTAGGTTTGGGGTGAGGGTGAGGTTGAGGTTTAGGTTTAGAGTTAGGTTTATGGTGAGGCTGATTGTGATGTTTAGGGTTAGGGTTAATGTTAGAGTTAGGGTTAGGGTGAGGGTTAAGGTGAGGGTGCGGGTAATGCTTAGGTTTAGGGTTAGGATTAGGGTAAGGTTTAGGGTGAGTGTGAGGGTTAAGGTTATGTTTAAGCTTAGGGTTATGCTGAGGGTGAGGGTGAGGGTTAGTGTTAGGGTGAGTGTTAGGGTTAGGTTTAGTTTGAGAGTTAGGGTTCGGGTTATGTTTAGGGTTAGCCTGAGGGTTATGGTTATAGTTAGGGTGAGCATGAGGGTTACGGTTAGGTTGAGGTTTAGAGTTAGGTTTAGGGTTAGGGTGAGGGTTTGGGTTAAGGTTAGGGTGAGGGTTAGGTTGAGGATTAGGGTTAGGTTTAGGGTTAGGGTGAGGGCTAGTGAGAGGGTGAGGGTAAGGTTGAGGGTTTGGATAAGGGTTAGTGTTACAGTGAGGGTGAGGGTTAGGGTTCGGGTGAGGGATAGGGTAAGGTTTAGGCTTAGGTTTAGGCTGAGGGTGAGGATGGGAGTGAGGATTAGGGTTAGGGTTAGGGTGAGAGTTAGGGTTCGGGTTATGTTTGGAGTTTGGGTGAGGGTTAGGGTTAGGGTTACTGTGAGTGTGAGGGTTAGGGTTAGGTTGAGGGTTAGGGATAGGTTTAGGGTTAGGGTTTGTGTTAGTGTTAGGTTTAGGGTGAGGGTTAGGAGGAGAATTAGTGTTAGGATTAGGGTTATGGTTAGAGTGAGTGCTAGGGTGAGGGTTAGGGTTAGTGTTAGGGAGAGGTTTAGGGTCAGGGTTAGCGTTAGAATGAGGGTTTGGATGAGGGTTAAAATTATGGTGAGGGTGAGGGTTAGGGTTATGGTTAGGATTAGGGTTAGGGTTAGGTTTAGGGTTAAGATTAGTGTTATTGTTAGGGTTAGAGTTAAAATGAGGGTTCGGTGAGGGTTAGGGTTAGGATTAGTATTAGGGTGAGGGTGAGTGTTAGGATTAGGGTTAGGGTTAGGGTTAGGTTTAGGATTAGGGTTAGGATTAGTTTTATTGTTAGGGTTATGGTTAGAGTCATGCTGAGGGTAAGGGTGAGGGTGAGGGTTAGGGTTAGGGTTAGGGTGAGGTTAGGGTTAGGGTTAGGATTAGGGTTAGGGTGAGGGTGAGGTTTAGGTTTAGATTTGTGTTAGGGTGAGGGTTAGTTCGTGGGTTAGGGTTAGGGTTAGTGTTAGGGTTAGGGTTATTGTTAGGGTTAAGTTTACGGTGAGGGTTAGGTTGAGGTTAAGGGTTAGGGTTAGGGTTAGGATTAGGGTAAGGGTGAGGGTGAGTGTGAGGGTTAGAGTTACGGTTAGGTTGAGGCTGATTGTGAGGGTTAGGGTTAGGGTTCGTGTTATAGTTAGGGTTAGGATGAGGGTTAGTTTGAGTGTGAGGGTTAGGATTAGGGTTAAGATTAGTATTAGGATAAGGGTTAGGGTGATTGTGAGGGTTAGGGATAGGGTTTGGTTTAGGCTTAGGCTTAGGCTAAGGGTGAGGATGGGAGTGAGTATTAGGGTTAGGTTTATGGTGAGAGTTAGGGTTCGGGTTATGTTTGGAGTTTGGGTGAAGGTTAGGGTTAGGGTTACTGTGAGTGTGAGGGTTAGGGTTAGGTTGAGGGTTAGGGATAGATTTAGGGTTAGGGTGTGGGTTAGTGTTAGGTTTAGGGTGAGGGTTAGGAGGAGAATTAGGGTTAGGATTAGGGTTAGGGTGAGGTCTAGGGTGAGGTTGAGGGTTAGGGTTATGGTTAGGGTGAGGTTTAGGGTTAGGGTTTGGGTTAGAGTGAGGGTTTGGATGAGGGTTAAAATTATGGTGAGGCTGAGGTTTAGGGTTATGGTTAGGATTAGGGTTAGGGTGAGGGTGTATGTTAGGATTAGGGTTATGGTTAGTGTTAGGGTTAAGTTGAGGGTTAGGATTAGTGTTATTTTTAGGGTTAGAGTTAGAGTTAAAGTGAGGGTGAGGGTGAGGGTTAGGGTTAGGTTTAGGCTGAGGTTTAGGGATAGGGGTAGGATTAGGGTGAGGTTGAGGGCGAGGGTAAAGGTTAAATTTAGGGTCAGGGGGAGGGTCAGTTCGTGGGTTAGGGTTAGGTTTAGTGTTAGGGTTAAGGTTAGGGTGAGGGTTAGGTTGAGGTTAAGGGTTAGTTGTAGGGTTAGTGTTAGGGTTAGGGTGAGGTTGAGTGTGAGGGTTAGGTCTAGGGTTAAGCTTAGGCTTAGGGTTAGACTGAGGGTGAGGATGGGGGTGAGGATTATGGTTAGGGTGAGGGAGAGTGTATGTGTTAGGTTTAGGTTTAGGGTTAGGTTTAGAGTAAGGCTGAGGTTGAGGTTGAGGTTGAGGTTTAGGGTTAGGGTGAAGGTAAGGGTTAGGTTTAGGGGGAGGGTGAAGTTTAGGGTTAGAGTTAGGGTTAGGGTGAGGCTGAGGGTGAGGGTTAGGGTTAGGGTTAGTGTTAGGGTTAGACTTAAGGTGAGTGTGAGGGTTAGGGTTAGATTTAGGATTAGGCTTAGGCTTAGGCTGAGAGAGAGATTGAGTTTGAGGGTAAGGGTTAGGGTGAGGGTTAAGTTTAGGGTTTGGGTGAGAGTTAGGGTTCGAGTTAAATTTAGGGTTAGGGTGAGGGTTAGGGTAAGGGTTACTGTGTGGGTGAGGTTTAGGGTTAGGTTGAGTGTTAGGGTTAAGTTTAGGGTTAGCGTGATGGTGAGGGTGAGGGTTAGATTTAGTGGTAGGGTGAGGGTTAGGATGAGGTTTAGGGTTAGGATTAGGGTTAGTGTGAGGGCAAGGGTGAGGTTGAGGTTTAGGGTTAGGGTTTTGGTGAGGTATATGGTTAGCCTTATTGTTAGGTTTAGGGTAAGGGTGAGCTTTAGGGTTAGAGTTAGTGTTAGGTTAAGGCTGATTGTGAGGGTTAGGGTTAGGGTTCATGTTAGATTTAGGTTTAGGATGAGGGTTAGGGTGAGGGTGTGGCTTAGGGTTAAGGTTAGGATTAGAATTAGGATAAGGGTTAGGGTGATTGTAAGGGTTAGTGTTAGGGTTAGGGTTAGACTTAGGGTTAGGCTGAGGGTGAGGGTGAGGGTTACGGTGAGCGTTTGGATTAGGGTTAGGGTGAGAGTTAGGGTTCCGGTTAAGTTTAGGGTTTGGGTGAGGATTAGGGTTAGGGTTATATTGAGCGTGCGGGTTAGGGTTAGGTTGAGGTTTAGGGTTAGGTTTAGGGTTAGTGTTAGGTTGAGGGTGAGGGTAGGAGAATTAGGGTTAGGGTGAGGGCTAGGGTGAGGGTGAGGTTTAGGGTTAGGGTTAGGGTTACGGTGAGGGTTTGGGTGAGGGTTAAGGTTATGGTGAGGGTGAGGGTTAGGGTTATGGTTAGGATTAGGGTTAGGGTGAGGGTGTGTGTTAGGATTCGGGTTATGGTTAGGGTTAGGGTTAGATTTAGGGTTAGGATTAGTGTTATTGTTAGGGTTTGAGTTAGAGTTAAAGTGAGTGTGAGGGTTATGGTTAGGGTTAGGGTGAGGTTTAGGGATATGGGTAGGATTAGGGTTAGGGTGAGGGTGAGGTTTATGGTTAGATTTAGGGTTAGGGGGAGGGTTAGTTCGTGGGTTAGGGTTAGGGTTAGTGCTAGGGTTAAGGTTAGGGTGAGGGTTAGGTTGAGGTTAAGGGTTAGGTGTAGGGTTAGTGTTAGGTTTAAGGTGAGGTTGAGTGTGAGGGTTAGGGCTAGGGTTAAGCTTAGGCTTAGGGTTAGACTGAGGGTGAGGATGGGGGTGAGGATTATGGTTAGTGTGAAGGAGTGTATGTGTTAGGGTTAGGTTTAGGGTTAGGTTTAGAGTTAGGCTGAGGTTGAGTTTGAGGGTGAGGTTTAGGGTTAGGGTGAAGGTAAAGGTTAGGTTTAGGAGGAGGGTGAGGTTTAGGGTTAGAGTTAGGGTTAGGGTGAGGCTGAGGGTGAGGGTTAGGGTTAGGGTTAGTGTTAGGTTTAGGGTTAAGGTGAGGGTTAGTGTGAGGGTGAGGTTTAGGCTTAGGGTTAGGATTAGGATTAGGGTTAGGCTTAGGGTGAGTGTGAGGGTTAGTTTTAGGGTTAGGATTAGGCTTAGGCTTAGGCTGAGAGTGAGTGTGAATTTGAGGGTTAGGGTTAGGGTGAGGGTTAAGTTTAGGGTTTGGGTGAGAGTTAGGGTTCGAGTTAAATTTAGGGTTAGGGTGAGGGTTAGGGTAAGGGTTACTGTGAGGGTGAGGGTTAGGGTTAGGTTGAGTGTTAGGGTAAAGTTTAGGGTTAGTGTGATGGTCAGGGTGAGGGTTAGAGTTAGTGTTAGGGTGAGTGTTAGGATGAGGGTTAGTGTTAGGATTAGGCTTAGTGTGAGGGCAAGGGTGAGGTTGAGGTTTAGGGTTAGGGTTTTGGTGAGGTATATGGTTAGCCTTATGGTTAGGTTTAGGGTAAGGGTGAGCTTTAGGGTTAGAGTTAGTGTTAGGTTAAGGCTGATTGTGAGGGTTAGGGTTAGGGTTCATGCTAGATTTAGGTTTAGGATGAGGGTTAGGGTGAGGGTGTGGGTTAGGCTTAGGGTTAGGATTAGGATTAGGATAAGGGTTAGGGTGATTGTGAGGGTTAGTGTTAGGGTTAGGGTTAGACTTAGAGTTAGGCTGAGGGTGAGAGTGAGGGTTACGGTGAGGGTTTGGATTAGGGTTAGGGTGAGAGTTAGGGTTCCGATTAAGTTTAGGGTTTGGGTGAGGGTTAGTATTAGGGTTATGTTGAGCGTGCGGTTTAGGGTTAGGTTGAGGTTTAGGGTTAGGTTTAGGGTTAGGGAGTGGGTTAGTGTTAGGTTGAGGGTGAGGGTTAGGATGAGAATAAGGTTAGGATTAGGGTTAGGGTGAGGGCTAGGGTGAGGGTGAGGTTTAGGGTTAGGGTTAGGGTTACAGTGAGGGTTTGGGTGAGGGTTAATATTATGGTGAGGGTTAGGGTTATGGTTAGGATTAGGGTTAGGGTGAGGGTGTGTGTTAGGATTCGAGTTATGGTTAGGGTTACGGTTAGATTTAGGGTTAGGATTAGTGTTATTGTTAGGGTTTGAGTTAGAGTTAAAGTGAGGGTTATGGTTATGGTTAAGGTTAGGGTGAGGTTTAGGGATAGGGGTAGGATTAGGGTTAGGGTGAGGTGAGGTTTATGGTTAGATTTAGGGTTAGGGGGAGGGTTATTTCGTGGGTTAGGGTTAGGGTTAGTGTTAGGGTTAAGGTTAGGGTGAGGTTTAGGTTGAGGTTAATGTTTAGGGGTAGGGTTAGGATTAGGGGTAGGGTGAGGGTGAGTGTGAGTGTTAGGGATAGGGTTAGGTTTAGGCTTTGGTTTAGGCTGAGGGTGAGGATGGGGGTGAGGATTAGGGTTAGGGTGATGGTTAGGTTTGGGGTTAGGGTGAGGGTTAGGGTTTGTGTTTGGGTTAGAGTTAGGTTTAGGGTGAGGATGAGGTTTAGGGTTAGAGTTAGTTTTAGGGTGAGGGTTAGGTTGAGGGTTAGGGTTAGGATTAGTGTTATGGTTAGGGTTAGGGTGAAAATTTGAGGGAGGGTTAGGGTTAGGGAAAGGTTTAGGATTAGTGTTAGTGTGAGGGTGAGTGTGTGTGTTAGCGTTAGGTTTAGGGTTAGGTTTAGGGTTAGGCTGAGGTTGAGGTTGAGGGTGAGGGTTAGGCTTAGGTTGAGGGTAAGGGTTAATGTTAGGGGGAGGGGGAGGTTTAGGGTTAGAGTTAAGGTTAGGGTGAGGCTGAGGGTGAGGGTTAGGGTTAGGGTTAGTGTTAGGGTTAGGGTTAAGGTGAGGGTTAGTGTGAGGGTGAGGGTTAGGCTTAGGGTTAGGATTAGGATTAGGGTTAGGCTTAGGGTGAGTGTGAGGGTTAGAGTTAGAGTTAGGATTAGACTTAGGCTTAGGATGAGGGTGAGGGTGAGTTTGAGGGTTAGGGTTAGGTTGAGGGTTAAGTTTAGGTTTTATGTGAGAGTTAGGGTTCGGGTTAAATTTAGGGTTAGGGTGAGGGTTAAGGTAAGGGTTACGGTGAGGTTGAGGGTGAGGGTTAGGTTGAGCATTAGGTTTAGGTTTAGGGTTAGGGTGATGGTGAGGGTGAGGGTTAGGGTTAGTGTTAGGATGAGGGTTAGGATGAGGGTTAGGGTTAGAATTAGGGTTAGGGTGAGGGCTAGGTTCAGGGTGAGGTTTAGGGTTAGGGTTGTGGTGAGGTTTAGGTTTAGCGTTATGGTTAGGTTTAGGGTGAGGGTGAGATTTAGGGTTAGAGTTAGGGTTAGGTTGAGGCTGAATGTGAGGGTTAGGGTTAGGGTTCGTGTTAGAGTTAGGTTTAGGATGAGGGTTAGGGTGAGGGTGAGGGTTAGGCTTAGGGTTAGGATTAGGATTAGGATAAGGGTTAAGGTAATTGTGAGGGTTAGGGTTAGGTTTAGGTTTAGGCTTAGGGTTAGGATGAGGGTGACGTTCAGGTTTAGGGTGAGGGTTAGGATTAGGGTTAGGGTGAGAGTTAGGGTTTGTGTTAAGTTTAGGGATTGGATGAGCGTTAGAGTTAGGGTTACCTTGAGTTTGAGGGTTAGGGTTAGGTTGAAGGTTAGGGTTAGGTTCAGGGTTAGGGTGTGAATTAGTGTTAGGTTTAGGGTGAGGGTTAAGAGGAGAATTAGGGTTAGGATTAGGGTTAGGGTGAGGTCTAGGTTGAGGGTGAGGTTTAGGGTTAGTGTTAGGGTGAGGTTCAGGGTTAGGTTTAGGGTTAGGGTGACGGTTTGGATGAGGGTAAAGTTTATGGTTAGGGTGAGGGTTAGGGTCATGGTTAGGATTAGGGTTAGGGTGAGGGTGTGTGTTAGGATTAGTGTTATGGTTAGTGTTAGGGTTAGGTTAAGGGTTAGGATTAGTGTTATTGTTAGGTTTAGAGTTAGGGTTAAAGTGAGGGTGAGTGTGAGGGTTATGGTTAGGGTTAGGGTGAGGTTTAGGGGTAGGGGTAGGACTGGGTTAGGGTGAGGGTGAGGTTATGTTTAGATTTAAGGTTAGGGGGAGGGTTAGTTCGTGGGTTAGGGTTAGGGTTTGTGTTAGGGTTAATGTTAGGGTGAGGGTTAGGTTGAGGTTAATGGTTAGAGATAGAGTTAGGTTTAGGATTAGGGTTAGGTTCAGCGTGAGTGTGAGTGTTAGGGTTAGGGTTAGACCTCGGCTTAGGGTTAGGCTGAGGGTGAGTGTGGGCTTGAGGATTATGGTTAGGGTGATGGTTATGTTTAGGGTTAGGGTGAGGGCTAGGATGAGGGTTAGGGTTATGATTAGGGTTAGGGTGAAGGCTAGGGAGAGGGTGAGGTTTAGGGTAAGGGTTAGTCTTAGGCTTAGGGTTAGGCTGAGCTTGAGGTTGAGGGTGAGGGTTAGGGATAGGGTGATGTTTAGGTTTACGGCTAGGGTTAGGGTTAGGATGAGGTTTAGGGTTAGGGGGAGTGTAAGGGTGAGGATGATGGTAAGTGTAAAAGTGAGGTTTAGGCTGAGGGTGAGGTTTAAGGTAAGTGTGTGGGTTAAGGTTAAGTTTAGGGTTATGGTAAGGGTTATGGTGAGGGTTGGATTGAGGATTAGGGTTAGGGTTAGGGTGAGGCTTAGTGTGAGGATGACGGTTTGGGTTAGGGTGAGGATGAAGATTAGAATTAGGGTTAGGGTGAGGGCTAGGGTGAGGGTGAGGTTTAGGGTTAGGGTGAGGTTTAGTGTTTGGGTTAGGGTTAGAGTGAGGGTTAGGTTGAGGGTGAGGTTTAGTGTTAGATTTAGGCTTAGTGTTAGTGTTAGGGTCAGGGTGAGGATTAGCGTTAGGGTTATAGTGTGGGTGAGGTTTAGTGTTAGAATTAGGGTTAGGTTGAGGCTGAGTGTGAGGGTTAGTTTCAGGGTTAGTTTTATGGTTAGGGTGAGGTTTGGGGTGAGGGTGAGGTTTAGGGCTAGGGTTAGGATTAGGATTAGGTTTAGGGTTAGGGTGAGTGTGAGGGTTAGGTTTAGGGTTAGGGTTATCCTTAGGTTTAGGCTGAAGGTGAGGGTGAGGTTTAGGTTTAGGGAGAGCTTAAGGTTAGGGTTAGGGTGAGGTTTAGTGTTAGATTTAGGGTTAGGGTGATGGTGACGTTTAGGGGTAGAGTTAGGTTTAGGGTGAGGTTGAGTTTGAGGGTTAGGATTAGGGTTAATGTTAAGCATAGGTTTAGGTTGAGGGTGAGGGTGAGTCTTAGGGTTAAGGTTAGGATGAGGTTTAGGTTTAGGGTTAGGGTTAGAATTAGTGTTAGGGTGAGAGTGAGATTTAGGGTTAGAGTTAGGGTTAGGGTTAGGAACAGGGTTAGGTTGAGAGTTAGGTTTAGGATTAGGCTTAGGCTTAGGCTTAGTCCGAGCATGAGGGTGAGGGTTAGGGTTAGGTTTAGGGTGATGGTTCGGGTTAGGTTTAGTGTTATTGATAGGGTTAGGGTTAGAGTTACGGTGAGGGTGAGGGTGCGGGTGAGGGTTAGGTTTAGGGTTAGGGTGGGGTTTATGGGTAAGGTTAGGGTTAGGGTTAGGGTGAGGGTTAGGGTTAGGATTATGTTTAGGATGAGGGCAACGGTGAGGTTGAGGGTTAGGGTTAGGTTTAGGCTTAGGCGTAGGGTTAGTCTGAGAGTGAGGTTGAGGGTGAAGAGTAGGGTTAGAGTGATGGTTAGGGTTATGGTGAGGGTGAGGGTAAGGATTAGGGTTAGTATTAGGGTGAGGGTTAGGGTGTGGGTGATGGTAAGCATAAAGGTCAGGATTAGGCTGAAGCTTAGGGTTAAGATAAGGTTGAGGGTAAGTGTTAGGATGAGGGTTAGGTTTAGGGTGATTGTTATGGTTAGGGTGAGGGTAAGAGTTAGGGTTACGGTTATTGTTAGGGTTAGGATTAGGGTTACCCTTACAGTGAGGGTGAGGGTAAGGGTTAGGTTTAGGGTGAGGTTTAGGGTTAGGGTTATGGTTAGAGTTTGAGTTAGGTTTAGGATTCGGGTTAGGGTGAAGGCTATGGTGAGGGTGAGGGTTAGGTTTAGGGTTAGGATTAGCGTTAGGGTGAGGGTGAGTGTGTGTGTTAGGTTTAGGTTTAGGGTTAGGCTTAGGGTTAGCTAAGGGTGAGGTTGAGGATGAGGGTTAGGGTTAGGGTGAGGGTTAGGGTTAGGGTTAGGTTGAGGGTGAGTGTGTGGGTTAGGGTTAGGTTTAGGGTTAGGCTTAGGGTTAGACTAAGGGTGAGGTTAGGGGTGAGGTTTAGGGTTAGGTTGAGGGTTAGGTTTAGGGATAGGGTGAGGGTTAGGATGAGGGTTAAGGTTCGGATTAGGGTTAGGGTGAAGGCTAGGGTGAGGGTGAGTTTTAGGGCTAGGGTGAGGGTTAGGGTGAGGGTCAGGTTTAGGGTTAGAGTTAGGGTTAGGGTAAGGTATAAGGTGAGGTTTAAGGTTAGAATTAGTGTTAGGGTTAGGGTGAGGGTGAAGGTTAGGGTTAGGATGAGGTTTAGGTTTAGGGTGAGAGTTAGGTTTATGGTTACGTTGGGGTCAGGGTTAGGGTTAGGTTGAGGGTTAGAATTAGGTTTATGGTTAGGTTGAGGGTTAGGGTTAGGGTTAGGGCGAGGTTTTGGATGAGGTTTAAGGTTACAATTATTTTTAGGGTGAGTGCTAGAGTGAGGTTGAGGGTTATTGTTAGGGTTATGTTGAGGTTTAGGTTTAGGGTTAGGGTTAGTGTTACGGTGAGGGTGAATGTTAGGTAAGGGTGAGCGTTAGGGTTAGGGTTAGGGTGAGGGTGAGGTTAGGATTAGGGTTAGGGTTAGAGTTACAGTGAGGTTGAGGGTGAGGGTAAGGATTAGGTTTAGGTTGAGGTTTAGGGTTAGTGTTAGTGTTAGGGTGAGGGTGACGTTTAGGTTTAGAGTTAGGGTTAGGGGGAGGTTCAGGGTGAGCATTAGGGTTAGGGTTAGGGTTAGGGTTATGGTGAGTGTTAGACTGATGTTTAATTTTAGGGTTAGGGTTAGGTTTAGGATTAGGTTTACAGTGAGGGTGAGTGTGAGGGTTAAGGTTAGGGTTCGTCTTAGGGTTAGGGATAGGCTGAGGATATGGGTGGGGATGAGGATTAGGTTTAGAAAGATGGTTAGGTTTATGGTTAGGTTAAGTGTTAGGATGAGGTTTAGGGTTAGGGTGAGGGTGAGGGTTGGGGTTAGGCCAAGGCTTTGGCTTAGGTTTAGGCTGAGGCTGAGGGTGAGTGTGAGGGTTAGGGTTAGGGTGATGGTTGGGGTTACCGTTAGGGTGAGGGTTAGGATGAGGATTAGTTTTAGGCTGAGGGTTAGTGTGAGGGTGATGGTAAGGGTAAAGATTAGTGTTAGGCTGAGGGTGAGGTTAACGGTAAGGGTGAGTGTTAGGGTTAGGGTAAGGGTGAGCGTTAGATTGAGGATTACTGTCAGGGTTAGTGTGAGTTTTAGGGTGAGGATGAGGGTGAGGGTTAGCTTGAGGGCTAGGTTGAGGTTGAGGGTTAGGGTTAGTGTGAGGTTTAGGGTTAGGGTGATGGTTAGGGTTAGTGTGAGGGTTAGTGTTAGTGTAAGTGTTAGTGTTAGGGTGAGGGTAAATGTTAGGATGAGGGTTAGGGTTAGGGTGAAGGTTAGGGTTACGGTGAAGGTTATGCTTAGGATGAGGTTTAGGTTTAGGGTTAGGGTTATTGTTAGGGTTAGGGTTAGGGTTACGGTTATGGTGAGGGTGAGGGTGAGGGTGAGGGTGAGGGTGACTGTTAGGGTTAGGATGAGATTTAGGTTTAGGGTTAGGGTTAGAATTAGGGTTAGGATGAGGGTGAGGTTTAGGGTTAGAGTTAGGTTTAGTGTTATTGTTGGGGTTAGGGTGATGTTTAGGGTTAGTGTTAGGCTTAGTCTTAGGCTTAGGCTTAGGCCGAGCATAAGGGTGATGGTTATAGTTAGGGTTAATGTGGGGTTTAAGGTTAGGTTTAGGGTGAGTGTGAGGTTGAGGGTTACATATAGGGTTAGGGAGAGGGTTAGGGTGAGGTTTAGGGTTAGTGGTAGGGTGAGGGTAAGTGTTAGGGTGAGGGTTAGGAATAGGGTTAAGGTTATTCTTATTGTTAGGTTTAGGGTTGCGGTTATGGTGAGGGTGAGGAGGAGGGTTAGGGTTAGGGTTAGAGTTAGGTTTAGGGTTTGGGTTAATGTTAGAGTTGGGTTTAGAGTCAGGGTGAGGTTTAGGTTAGAGTTAGGATTAAGGTGAGGGTTAGGTTGAGGGTTAGGGTTAGTGTTCCTTTTAAGGTTAGGGTTAGGGTGAGAGTTAAGGGGAGGGTTAGAGTTAGGGTTAGGGTTAGGATTAGAGTTAGGGTGAGAGTGAGGGTTATGGTTAAAGTGAGTGTTGGGTTTAGGATTAGAGTGAGGGTTAGGGTGAGGGTTAGGCCTAGGCTTAGGGTTTGTTTATGGGCTATGGTGAGAGTGAGTGTTAGGGTTAGGGTAATGGTGAGGGTTAGGGTGAGGGTTACTCTTATTTTTAGGTTTAGGTTTAGGGTTAGGATTAGGTTTAATATTAGGCAAGGGGTGAGGGTGAGGGTGAGGGTTAGGGTTAGGGTGAGGGTGAGGTTTAGGTTTAGAGTTAGTGTTAGGTTGAGGGTTAGTGTGAGGGTTAGGGTTAGGGTTAGTGTTACGTTTAGGGTTAGGGTGAGGGTCAGGGTCAGGGTTAATCTTTGGCTTAGGCTTAGGTTTAGGTTTAGGGTTAGGGTTAGGGTTAGAATTAGGGTTAGGGTGAGGGTGAGGTTTAGGGTTAGAGTTAGGTTTAGTGTTATTGTTGGGGTTAGGGTGATGTTTAGGGTTAGTGTTAGGCTTAGGCTTAGGCTTAGGCTTAGGCCGAGCATAAGGGTGATGGTTATAGTTAGGGTTAATGTGGGGTTTAAGGTTAGGTTTATGGTGAGTGTGAGGTTGAGGGTTACATATAGGGTTAGGGAGAGGGTTAGGGTGAGGTTTAGGGTTAGTGGTAGGGTGAGGGTAAGTGTTAGGGTGAGGGTTAGGAATAGGGTTAAGGTTATTCTTATTGTTAGGTTTAGGGTTGCGGTTATGGTGAGGGTGAGGATGAGGGTTAGGGTTAGGGTTAGAGTTAGGTTTAGGGTTTGGGTTAATGTTAGAGTTGGGTTTAGGGTCAGGGTGAGGTTTAGGTTAGAGTTAGGATTAAGGTGAGGGTTAGGTTGAGGGTTAGGGTTAGTGTTCCTTTTAAGGTTAGGGTTAGGGTTAGAGTTAAGGGGAGGGTTAGAGTTAGGGTTAGGGTTAGGATTAGAGTTAGGGTGAGAGTGAGGGTTATGGTTAAAGTGAGTGTTGGGTTTAGGATTAGAGTGAGGGTTAGGGTGAGGGTTTGGCCTAGGCTTTGGGTTTGGTTATGGTCTATGGTGAGAGTGAGTGTTAGGGTTAGGGTTATGGTGAGGGTTAGGGTGAGGGTTACTCTTATTTTTAGGGTTAGGTTTAGGGTTAGGATTAGGTTTAATATTAGGGAAGGGGTGAGGGTGAGGGTGAGGGTTAGGGTTAGGGTGAGGGTGAGGTTTAGGTTCAGAGTTAGTGTTAGGTTGAGTGTTAGTGTGAGGGTTAGGGTTAGGGTTAGTGTTACGGTTAGGGTTAGGGTGAGGGTCAGGGTCAGGGTTAATCTTTGGCTTTGGCTTAGGCTTAGGCCGAGCATGAGGGTGAGGGTGAGGTTTAGGGTTAGCATTAGGGTTAGGATGAGGGTTAGAGTGAGGGTGAGGGTTAGGGTTAGCATTAGGGTGAGGTTTAGGGTTAGGTTCAGGGTTAGCATTATGGTGAGGGTGAGTGTTAGGGTTAGGGTTAGGGTTAGGGTGAGGGTGAGGGTTAGTATTAGGGATAGGGTAAGAGTTACAGTGAGGGTGAGGGTGATGGTGAGGTTTAGGATCAGGGTTAGGGTGAGGTTTAGGTTTAGGGTTATGGTTAGGGTGAGGGTGTGGTTTAGGGTTAGAGATACTGTTAGGGGGAGATTTAGGGTGAGGGTTAGGGTTAGTGTTAGTGTTAGGGTTAGGATTATGGTGAGGGTTAGGTTGAGGTATAATGCTAGGATTAGTGTTTGTTTTAGGATAAGTTTTACAGTGAGGGTGAGTGTGAGGGTTAGGGTTAGGGTTCGGCTTAGGCTTGGGGTTAGGCTGAGGGTATGGGTGTTGATGAGGATTAGGTTTAGAAAGATGGTTAGGGTTATGGTTAGGTTAAGGGTTAGGATGAGGGTTAGGGTTAGGATTAGTGTTAGGGTGAGGGCTAGGGTGAGGGTGAGGGTTAGGGTTAGGGTTAGGCTTAGGCTTAGTGTTAGGTTGAGGCTGAGGCTGAGGGTGAGGGTTAGGATTAGGGTGATGGTTGGGGTTACCATTAGGGTGAGGGATAGGATGAGGATTAGATTTAGGGTGAGGGTGAGGTTGAGGGTCACGGTAAGTTTAAAGGTGAGGGTTAGGCTGAGCGTTCGGGATAGGGTAACAGTGAGGGTTAGGGTTAGGGTGAGGTTGAGGGTTAGATTGAGGATTCGTGTTATGGTTAATGTGAGTTTTAGGGTGAGGATGAGGGTTAGGGTTTGGTTGAGGTCTAGGTTCAGGTTGAGGTTTAGGGTTAGGGTGAGGTTTTGGGTTATTGTGAGGGTTAGGTTTAGTGTGAGGGTTAGTGTTAGGGTTAGGGTTAGTGTTAGGAAGAGGGTAAGTGTTATGGTGAGGGTTAGGATTAGGGTGAAGTTTATGGTTAGTATGAGGTTTAGGGTTAGTGTTAGTGTTATTGTTAGGTTTAAGGTTAGGGTTACAGTTACGGTGAGGGTGAGGGTGAGGGTTAGGGTTAGGATGAGGCTTAGGTTTAGGGTTAGGGTTATTGTTAGGGTTAGTTTGAGGGTGAGGTTTAGGTTTAGAGTTAGGTTTTGTGTTAGTGTTGGGGTTATGGTGAGTGTTAGGGATAGGGTTAACTTTAGGCTTAGGCTTAGGCTGAGCATGAGGATGAGGTTTAGGGTTAGGGTTAGGGTGGGGTTTAGGGTTAGGGTTAGGGTGAGTGTGAGGGTGAGGTTGAGGGTTAGATATAACTTTAAGGGGGGGATAGGGTGAGGGTTATGTTTAGGGTTATTTTTAGGGTTAGGGTGAGGGTCTGGGTTAGGTTGAAGTTTAGGGTTAGGGTTAGGGATTGGTTTAGTGTGAGGGTTAGTGTTAGGGTGAGGGTTAGTGTTAGGGTGAGGGTAAGTGATAGGGTGATGGTTTGGGTTAGGGTGAGGGTTATGGTTAGGGTGAGGGTTCGGAATAGGTTTAGGGTTATTGTTAGGGTTAGGTTTAGGGTTATGGTTACGGTGAGGGTGAGGATGAGTGTTAGGGTTAGGGTTAGGGTGAGGTTTAGGGTTTGGGTTAGGGTTAGAGTTAGGGTTAGCATAATGGTGAGGTTTAGGTTTAGAGTTAGGGTTAGGGTGACGGTTAAGTTGAGGGTTAGGGTTAGTGTTCGTGTTAAGGTTAGTGTTAGGGTGAGAGTTAGGGGAAGGGTTATGGTTAGGGTTCGGATTAGTGTTAGATTGAGGGTGAGTGTGTGTTAGGGATAGGTTTAGGGTTAGGCTTAGCGATAGGCTGAGGGTGAGGGTGAGTTTTAGGGTTAGGGTGAGGGTTAGGGTTAGGGTTATGGTGAGGTTTAGTGTTAGTGTTAGGGTTAGAGTTAGGGTTAGGGTGAGGTTGAGGATTAGGGGTAGATTTAGGTTTAGTTTGAGGTTTAGGTTTATGATTAGGGTTAGGATGAGGGCTAGGGTGAGGATTATGGTGAGGGTTAGTTTTAGGAGTAGTGTTAAGTTTAGGATTAGGTTTAGGGTAGAGTGAGTGTGAAGGTTAGGGTTAAGGTTAGGGTAGGGCTTAGGGTTAGGGTGAGTGTTCGGGTTAGAGTTTAGGTTAGGGTGGGGTTGATGCTGATAATGAGGGTTAGGTTTAGGGTTAGGGTTAGGTTTAGGGTTAGTGTTAGGGTTAGGGTTTCGGTGAGGTTAGTCTGAGTGTTACGGTTAGTCTTAGGGTTAGGCTGAGGCTGAGGGTGGGGGTGAGGATTAGGGTTAAAGTGATGGTTATGGTTATGGTTAGTGTTAGTGTTAGGGTTAGGGTTAGAGTTATGGTGAGGTTGAGGGTGCCGGTGAGGGTTAGGGTTAGGGTTAGGGTTAGGCTGAGCGTGAGGTTTAGGGTTAGATATAGGCTTAGGGTTAGGGTGAAGTTTAGGGGTAGGGTTAGGGTTAGTGTGAGGGTTAGTGTTAGGGTTAGGGCTAGTTTTAGGGTGAGGGTAAGGGTTAGGGTGAGGTTTTGGGTTAGGGTGAGCATTATGGTTAGGGTGAGGGTCAGGATTAGTGTTAGGGTTATTGTTAGGGTCAGGTTTAGTTTTAGGCTGAGGGTGAGGGTGAGGGTTAGTTTTCTGATGAGGTTTAGGGTTTGGGTTAGGGGTAGAGTTAGGTTTAGGGTGATGGTGAGGTTTAGGGTTAGAGTTAGGGTTAGAGTGAGGGTTAGGTTGAGGGTTAGGGGTAGTGTTAGTGTTAGGGTTAGGGTTAGGGGGATAATTAGGGGGAGGGTAAGGTTTAGGGTTAGGATTAGTGTAAAGGTGCGGGTGAATATTTGTGTTAGGGTTAGGTTTAGGTTTAGGCTTAGGGGTAGGTTGTGGGTGAGGTTTAGTGTTAGAGTTAGGGTTAGGGGGAGTATTAGGGTTAGGATTAGGGTTAGGGTGAGTGCTTGGGTGAGGGTGAGGATTAGGGTTAGGGTAGGGGGGAGGTTTAGGTTTAGGGTGAGGGTTAGGGTGAGAGTGGGGTTTAGGGTTACAGTTATGGTTAGGATTAGAGTGAGGGTGAGGGTTAGGTTAGGGTTAGGGTTCAGGTGAGGCTTAGGGTGAGGGTGAGGGTTAGGTTAGGGGTTAGGATTAAGATTAAGTTTAGATTAGAGTGAGGTTTAGTGTTAGGATTAGGATTAGGGTGAGGGCTAGGGTGAGGGTGAAGTTTAGGGTTAGGGTTTGGGTGATGTTGAGGGTTAGGGTTAGGGTTAGAGTGGGGGCAGGGGGAGGTTTAAGGTTAGAGTTAGGGTTAGAGTGAGGCTGAGGGTGAGGGTTAGGGTTAGGGTTAGTGTTAGAGTTAGGTTTAGGGTGAAGGTTAGGGTGAGGGAGAGGGTTAGTCTTAGGGTTAGGATTAGGATTAGGGTGAGGGTTAGGGTGAGTGTGAGGGTTAGGGTTAAGGTGAGGATAAGCTTTAGGGTGTGGGTTAGGTTTAGGGTGAAGGATATGGTTCAGATTAGGTATAGGGTTAGGGTTAGGGTTATTGTAAGGATTAGGGTTAGGGTTATGGTTACTGTGAGGGTGAGGGTGAGGGTTAGGATTAGGGTTAGGGTCAGGTTTAGGGTTAGGGTTAGGGTTAGGGTTAGGGTTAGTTTTAGGTTTATGTTTAGGGTTAGGTTGAGGGTGAGGGTTAGGGTTATTGTTAGTGTTATGGTTTGGGTTAAGTTTGCTGTGAATGTGAGGCTGAGGTTTTGGGTTATGGTTAGGGTTAGGGTGAGGTTTAGGGTGAGGGTGAGGGTTAGTGTTAAGGTTAGGATTAGGTCTAGGTTTAAGGTGACTGTGAGTGTGAGGGTTAAGTTTAGGATTCAGGTTAGGATTAGAGTTAGGCTGAGGGTGAGGTTGAAGGTTAGGGTTCGGTTGAGGTTTGGGGTTAGGGTTAGAGTGAGAGTTAGAGTGAGGGTTAGGCTTAGGCTTAGGTTTAGGGTGTGGGCTAGGGTGAGGTTTAGGGGTAGGGGTAGGATTAGGATTAGGGTGAGGGTTAGGGTTATTGTTAGTGTTATGGTTTGGGTTATGTTTGCTGGGAATGTGAGGCTGAGGTTGAGGGTTATGATTATGGTTATGTTAGGGTTAGTGTTAGGGTAAGGGTGAGGGTTAGGGTATAGGGTGAGGGTAAGGGTTAGATTGAGGATTAGTGTTAGGGTTAGTGTGAGGTTTAGGGTGAGGGTTAGTGCTATGGTTAGGATTAGGGTTAGGGTGAGGGTGTGTGGTAGGATTAGGTATAGGGTTAGGGTTAGGGTTAGGTTTAGGTTTAGGATTAGTGTTATTGTTAGGGTTCAAGTTAGAGTTAAAGTGAGGCTGAAGGTGAGGGTGAGGTTTAGGGGTAGGGTTAGGGTGAGGCTTAGGATAAGGTTTAGGGTTAGGATTAGGGTTAGCATGAGGGCTAGGCTGAGGGTTAATGTGAAGCATAGGTTTAGGAATAGGGATTGGTTTAGGATTATGGTTATGGTGAGGGTGAGTTTGAGGGTTAGGTTTAGGGTTAGGTTTAGGGTTAGGGTGAGGGTTAGTGTTAGGTTTTCGGTTAGGGTGAGGGTGAAGCTGAGGATTAGGTTTTGGTTCAGGGTTAGGGTTTGGGTTAGGGTTAGGGTTAAGGTGATGGTTAGGGTTAGGTTTTGGTTTAGGCTTAGGGTTAGGCTGAGGGTGAGGGTTTGGGTGAGGATTAGGGTTTGAGTTAGGATGAAGTTGAGGGTGAGGATTAGGGTGAGTTTTAGTGTTAGGCTTGGTTTTAGAGTTATGGTGAGTGTGTTGGTTAGGGTTATGTTTAGGTTTAGGGTTATTGTTAGGTTTAGGGTTAGAGTTAAGTTGAGAGTAAGGGTGAGGGTGAGGATTCGGTTTAAGTTTAGGGTGAGGTTTAGGTTTAGGGTTAGGTTTAGTGTGAGGGTTAAGGTTAGGGTTAGGGTGAGGTTTAGGATGAGGTTTAAGGTTAGGATTAGGGTCAGTTTGAGGGCTAGGGTGAGGGTTAGGGTGAGGGTTAGGTTTAGGGTTAGGGTGAGGGTTAGGGTTATTGTTTGGGTTACGGTGACATTGAGGTTGAAGTTTAGGGTTATGGTTAGGGTAAGGGTTAGGTTTAGGTTTGGGGTTAGGGTTAGTGTTTCGGTTAGGGTTAGGGTTAAGGTAAGGGTTTGGGTTACGATGAGTGTTAGGGTTAGTGTTAGCGTTAGGCTTAGGGTTAGGTTGAGGGTGAGGTTGGGGTTGAGGTTTAGGTAAGGGTTAGGGTTAGGTTTAGGGTTAGTGTTAGGATTAGGTTGAGTGTGGGTTTAGGCTTAGGGTTTGGATTAGGATTAGGGTTAGTCTTAGGGTGAGTGTGAGGGTTAGGGTTAAGGTTAGGATTAGGCTTAGGCTTGGGCTGAGGCTGAGGGTGATGGTGAGGATTAGGGTTAGGGTGAGGGTTAGGGTTAGGTTTAGGGTGAGCGTTAGGGTTCGGGTTAAATTTAGGGTTAGGGTGAGGGTTAGGGTAAGGGTTATGGTGAGGGTGAGGTTTAGAGTTAGTTTGAGAGTTTGGGTTAGGCTTAGGGTGATGGTAAGGATGAGGGTTAGGGTTAGTGATAGGATGAGGTTTAGGATGAGGCTTAGGGTTGGGATTATAGTTAGGGTGAGGGCTAGAGGGAGGGTGAGCTTTAGGGTTAGGGTTGTGGTGAGTTTTAGGATTAGGGTTATGGTTAGGTTTAGAGTGAGGGTGAGGTTTAGGGTTTGAGTTAGGGTTAGGTTAAAGCTGATTTTGAGGGTTAGGGTCAGGGTTAGTGTTAGATTTAGGGTGAGGGTTAGGAGGAGAATTAGAGTTAAGATTAGGGTTAGGGTGAGGGTTTGGATGAGGGTTAAGGTTATGGTGAGGGTGAGGGTTAGGGTAATGGTTAGGATTAGGTTTAGGGTGAGGGTGTGTTTTAGGATTAGGGTTAGGGTTAGGCTTAGGGTTAGATTTAGGTTTAGGATTAGTGTTATTGTTAGGGTTAGAGTTAGAGTTAAATTGAGGGTGAGGGTGAGGGTGAGGCTTAGGGTTAGTGTTAGGGTGAGGTTTAGGGTTAGGGTTAGGATTAGGGTTAGGGTGAGTGTCAGGTTTATGGTTATATTTAGAGTTGGGGGAGGGTTAGTTCGTGGGTTAGGGTTACGGTTAGTGTTAGCGTTAAGTTTAGGGTGAGGATTAGGTTGACGTTAAGGGTTAGGGGTAGATTTAGGTTTATGATTAGTGTTAGGGTGAGGGTGAGGGTTAGGGTTATTTTTAGGCTTAGGTTTTGGGTTACAGTTACGGTGACAGTGAGGGTGAGGGTTAAGGTTAGCTATAGAGTTAGGGTTAGGTTGAGGCTTACTTTGAGGGTTAGGGTTAGGGTGAGGGTTAGGGTTAGGGTTAGGCTGAGGGTTAGCGTAAGTTTTAGGATTAGGATTAGGGTTAGGGTGAGGGCTAGGCTGAAGGTTAATGTGAGGGTTAGGTTTAGGTTGAGTGTGAGTGTGAGGGTTAGATTTAGTGTTTGGGTTAGGGTGAGGGGTAGGCTGAGGATTAGGCTTTGGCTAAGGGTTATGGTTAGTGTTAGCGTTAGGTTTAAGGTGATGGTTAGGGTTAGGTTTAGGGTTAGGCTTAGGGTTACGCTGAGGGTGAGGGTTTTGTTTAGTGTTAGGGTTTGGGTTAGGGTAAGGGTGAGGCTGAGGATTAGTGTTACTTTTAGGGTTAGGGTTAGTGTTAGGTTTAGGCTTGGGCTTAGGGTTAGCGTGAGGTTTAGGTTTAGATATAGGTTTAGCAGGAGGGCTAGGGTAAGGGTTAGGAATAGGGTTAGTGTTAGGGTTAGGATGAGGGTGAGGTTTAGGTTGAGGTTTAGGTTTAGGGTTAGGGTTAGGGTTAGTGTGAGAGTTAGGGTTAGTGTTAGGGTGAGGGTAAATTTAAGGGTGAGGGTTTGGTTTTGGCTGAGGGTTATGGTTAGGGTGAGGGTTAGGATTAGCTTTAGGGTTATTGGTAGGGTTAGGTTTAGGGTTACGATTACTGTGAGGGTGAGGGTGAGGGTTGGGGTTAGGGTTAGGATGAGGTTTAGTGTTTGGTTTAGGTTTAGAGTGAGGGTTAGGGTGAGGGTGTGATTTAGGGATAGAGTTAGGGTTAGGGTGAGGTTAGGTTGATGTTTAGGGTTAGGGTTAGTGTTAGGGTTAGGGTGAGAGTTGGGGGGGTTAGGGTTAGGGTTATGTTTAGGGTTAGCATTAGTGTTAGGGTGTGGGTGCGGTTCAGTGTTAGAATTAGGGTTAAGGTGAGGCTCAGTGTGAGGGTTAGTTTTAGGATTATGTTAGGGTTACAGTGAGTTTTAGGGTGAGGATGAGGGTTAGGCCTAGGGTTAGGATTAGGATTAGGGTTAAGGTTAGGATGAGTGTGAGTGTTAGGGTTAGGGTTAGGGTTAGCCTTAGGTTTAGGCTGAGCGTGAGGGTGAGGGTGATGGTTAGGTTTAGTGTGAGGGTTAGCTTTAGGGTTAGGGTGAGGTTTAGTGTTAGGTTTAGGGTTAGTGTGAGGGTGAGGTTTAGGGGTAGAGTTAGGTTTAGGGTGAGGGTGAGTGTGAGGGTTAGTGTCAGGGTTAATGTTAGGCTTAGGTTTCAGCTGAGGCTGAGGGTGATTATTAGGTTAGGGTTAGGATGAGCTTTAGGTTTAGGGTTAGGTTTAGAATTAGAGTTAGGGTGAGAGTGAGGTTTAGGGTTAGAGTTAGGGTTCGTGTAAGGTTGAGGGTTAGGGTGAGGGTTAGGGTTAGGCTTAGGCTTAGGCTTAGGCTTAGTCCGAGCATGAGGGTGAGGGTTAGGGTTAATGTTAGGGTCATGGTTCGGGTTAGGGTTAGTGTTATTGATAGGGTTAGGGTTAGAGTTACGGTGAGGATGAGGGTGTGAGTGAGGGTTAGGTTTAGGGTTAGGGTGAGGGTTAGAGTTAGGACTATGTTTAGGGTGAGGGCTAGGGTGAGGTTGAGGATTAAGTTTAGGTTTAGGCTTATTCTTAGGGTTAGGCTGAGGGTGAGGTTGAGGGTCAGGTATAGGGTTAGGGTGATGGTTAGGGTTACGATTAGGGTGTGGGTTAGGATGAGGGTTAGAGTTAGGGTAAGGGTTAGCGTAAGGGTGATGGTAAGTGTGAAGGTGATGATTAGGCTGAGGCCGAGGTTTAAGTTAAGGGTAAGTGTTAGATTTAGGGTCAGGGTTAGTGTAAGGGTTAGAGTTATTGTTACGGTTAGGGTTAGGGTTACCCTTACAGTGAGGGTGAGAGTTAGGGTGAGGTTTAAGGTGAGGTTTAGGGTTAGGGTTATGGTTAGAGTTTGGGTTAGGTTTAGGATTAGTGTTAGGGTGAAGGCTAGGGTGAGGGTGAGTTTTAGGGTTAGGGTTAGGGTTAGGGTTAGGATTAGGGTTATGGTGAGGGTGAGTGTGTGGGTTAGGGTTATGGTTAGGGTTAGGCTTTGGGTTAGGCTCAGGGTGAGGTTGAGGGTGAGGGTTATGGTTAGGGTGAGGGTTAGGGTTAGGGTTAGGTTGAGGGTGAGTGTGTGGGTTAGGGTGAGGTTTAGGATTAGGCTTAGGGTTAGGCTAAGGGTGAAGTTAAGAGTGAGGGTTAGAGTTAGGGTGAGGGTTAGGTTTAAAGTTAGGCTGTGGGTTAGGATGAGGGTTAAGGTTAGGATTAGGGTTAGGGTGAAGACTAGGGTTAGGGTTAGGCTTAGGTTTAGGGTGAGGGTTAGGGTTATTGTTTGGGTTAGGGTGACAATGAGGGTGAGGATTAGCGTTAGGGTTAGGGCAATGGTTAGGCTTAAGTTTGGGGTTAGGTTTAGTATTTCGATTAGGGTTAGGTTTATGGTTAGGGATTGGGTCACGGTGAGTGTTAGGGTTAGTGTTATGGTTAGGGTTAGGGTTAGGCTGAGGGTGAGGTTGGGGTTGAGTTTTAGGTAAGGGTTAGGGTTAGGATTAGGGTTAGAGTTATGGTTAGGGTTATTGTTAGTGTTATGGTATGGTTAGGGTGAAGTTTGCGGGAAGTGTGAGGCTCAGGGTTTGGGTTATGGTTATGGTTAGGGTTAGGATTAGGTTTAGGATTATTGTGAGTCTTATTTTTAAGGTTTGGTTTAGAGTTACAGTGAGGTTGAGGTTGAGGGTGAGGGTGAGGGTGAGGGTAGGGTGAGGTTTATGGTGAGGTTTATGGATAGATTTAGGGTAGGGTGAGGGTAAGTTTTAGGGTTAGAGTTAGGGGTAGGTGGAGGGTTAGGGTGAGGGTTAGTGTTAGGTTTAGTATTAGGGTTTGGATGAGGGTGAGGGTTAGGTTGACGTTTAGGGATAGGGTTAGTGTTAGGGTGAGCGTTAGAGTTAGAGTTAGTTTTATTGTTAGTGTTAGGGTTAGAGTTACAGTGAGGGTGAGGGGGAGGGGGAGGGTTAGTGTTAGGTTTAGGGTGAGGTTTAGGGTTAGGGATAGGATTAGGGTTAGGGTGAGGGTGAGGTTTAGGCTTAGATTTAGGGTTAGGGGGAGGGTTAGTTCATGTTCTAGGGTTAGGGTTAGTGTTAGGGTTAAGGTGAGGGTGAGGGTTAGGTTGAGGTTAAGGTTTAGGTTTAGGTTTAGGGTTAGTATTAGGTTTAGGGTGAGGGTGAGGATGAGGGTTAGGCTTAGGCTTAGGCTTAGGGTTAGGCTGAGGGTGAGGTTGATGGTGAAGTTTAAGGTTAGGGTGATATTTTGGTTTACTGTTAGGGTGAGGGTTAGGATGAGGTTTAGGTTTAGGGGGAGGGTTAGGGTGAGGATGATGGTAAAAGTAAAAGTGAGGTTTAGGCTGAGGCTGAGGGTTAAAATAAGGGTGAGTGTTAGGTTTAGGTTTAGGGTTAGGGTAAGGTTTAGGGTTAGGGTTATGGTGAGGGTTAGATTGAGGATTAGGGTTAGGGTTAGTGTGAGGTTTAGGGTGAGGATGAGGGTTAGGGTTAGGGTGAGCATGAAGGTTAGAATTAGGGTTAGGTTGAGGGCTAGGGTGAGGGTGAGGGTTAGGGTTAGTGTTAGGATTAGGGTGAGGGTTAGGATGAGGTTGAGGGTTAGGGTTAGTGTGCGGGTGAGTGTTAGGTTTAGGGTTAGTGTTAGGGTGAGCGGAAGTGTTATGTTGAGGGTTATGATTAGGGTGAGGGTTATGGTTAGGGTGAGGTTTAGGTTTAGGGTTAGGGTGAAGGTGAGGGTGAGGTTTAGGTTTAGATTTAGGGTTAGGGGGAGGGTTAGGGGGAGGTTTAGTGTTAGGGTTAGTGTTAGGGTGAGGGTGAGGTTTAGGTTGAGTTTTAGGGTTAGGGTTATGGTTAGGGTTAGAGTGAGGTTTAGTGTTAGGGTTAGCGTTAGGGTGAGGGTAAGTGTTAGGGTGAGGTTTTGGGTTAGGGTGAGGGTTATGGTGAGGGTGAGGTTTAGGATTAGGGTTAGAATTATTGTCAGGGATAGGTTTAGGTTTTCTGTTATGGTGAGGGTGAGGGTTAAGGTTAGGGTTAGGTTGAGGTTTAGTGTTCGGGTTAGGTTTATTGTTAGGTTTAGGCTGAGGGTGAGGTTTAGGGTAAGAGATAGGGTTAGAATGAGGGTTAGGTTGAAGGTTAGGGTTAGGGTTAGTGTTAGGGTTAGGGATAGGGTGAGATTTAGGGGGAGCGTTTGGGTTAGGGATAGGTTTAGGATTAGGGTTAGGGTGAGGGTCAGTGTGTGTTTTAGCGTTAGGTTTAGGGTTAGGCTTAGGGTTAGGCTGAAGGTGAGGTTGAGGGTGAGGTTTAGGGTTAGGGTGAGAGTTAAGGTTAGGGTTAGGGGGAGGGTTAGGATGAGGGTTAGGGTTAAGATTAGGGTTAGGTTTAGGGTGAGGGCTAGGGTTAGGGTAAGGTTTAGGATTAGGTTTAGGTTGAGGTTTAGGGTTAGGTTTAGGGTTAGGGTTAGGGTGAGGTTGAGATTTAGGGTTAGAGTTATGGTTAGGATGAGGCTGAGGGTGAGGGTTAGGGTTAGGGTTAGGGTTAAGGTGAGAGTTATGGTGAGGGTGAGGCTTAGGGTTAGGTTTAGGATTAGGATTAGGCTTAACGTTATTCTGAGTGTAAGGGTTAGTGTTACAGTTACTGTTAGGCTTAATCTTAGGCTTAGGGTGAGGTTGAATTTGAGGGTTAGGGTTAGGGTGAGGGTTAGGGTTAGGATTAGTGTGAGAGATAGGGTTCAGTTAAAGTTTAGGGTCAGGGTGAGGTTTAAGGTAAGGTTTACCCTGAGGGTGAGGGTTAGGCTTAGGTTTATTGTTAGGGTGAGGGTTAGGATGAGGGTTAGGGTTAGGATTAGGGTTAGGGTAAGTGCTAGGGTGAGGGTGAGGTTTAGGGTTAGGGTTATGGTGAGGTTTTCCTTAGGGTTAGGGTTAGTGTTAATGTGAGTTTGAGGTTTAGGGTTAGAGTTAGTGTTAGGGTGAGGCTGATTGTGAGGGTCAGGGTTAGGGTTAGTGTTAGATTTAGGGTGAGGGTGAGAGTGAGGGTTAAGCTTAGGGTTAGGATTAAGATTAGGGTAAGGTTTAGGTTGAGTGTGAGGCTTAGGGTTATGGTTAGGCTTAGGGTTATCCTGAGGGTGAGAGTGAGGGTTAGGGTTAGGATGTGTGTTAGGGTTCAGTTTAGGGTGAGTTTTAGGGTTTGGGTTAAGTTTAGGGTTAGCGTGAGGGTTATTTTAGGGTTACCGTGAACATGAGGGTTAGGGTTAGGTTGAGGGTTTGAGTTAGGTTTAGGGTTAGGGTGAGGGTTAGGGTTAGGGTTAGGGTGAGGGTTAGGATGAGGATTAAGGTTAAGGTGAGGGCTAGGGTGAGGGTGAGGTTTAGGGTTAGTGTTAAGGTGAGGTTAAGTGTTAGGGTTAGGGTAAGGGTGAGGGTTTGGATGAGGTTTAGTGTTACAGTGAGGGTGAGGGTTAGGGCTCCTGTGATGGTTAGGGTTAGGATTATGGTTAGGGTGAGGGTGAGTGTTAGAAATAGGGTTAGGGTTAGGGTTAGCGTTAGGTTTAGGATTAGGTTTAGTGTTATTATTAGGGTTATGGATAGAGTTACACTGAGGGTAAGAATGAGGGTTAGGGTTAGGGTTAGGGTTAGGGAGAGGATTAGGGTTAGGGTTAGGATTAGGGTTAGGGTGAGGGTGAGGCTTAGGTTTAGATTTAGGGTTAGGGGGAGGGTTAGTTCCTTGAAGGGTTAGGGTTAGTGTTAGGGTTAAGGTTAGGGTGAGGGTTCAGTTGAGGTTAAGGGTTAGGGTTAGGTTTAGGATTAGGGTTAGGGTGAGATTTTGGGGGAGGGTTAGGTTGAGGGATAGGGATAGGATTAGGGTTAGGGTGAGGGTGAGTGTTTGTGTTAGGGTTAGGTTTAGGGTTAGGCTTAGGGTTAGGCTGAGGTTGAGGTGGAGGGTGAGGTTTAGGGTTAAGGTTACGTTTAGGGTTAACGTTGGGGTGAGGGTGAGGTTTAGGGTTAGAGTTATGGTTAGGTTGAGGGTGATGTGAGCGTTGGGCTTAGGGTTAGTCTTAGAGTTAGGGATAGGGTGTGGGTTAGTGTGTGGGTGAGGATTAGGCTTAGGTTTAAGATTAGGTTTAGGGTTTAGCTTAGGGTGAGTGTGAGGGTTAGGGTTAGGATTAGGCTTAGGCTTATGCTGAAGGTGAGCGTTAGGGTGAGGGTTAGGGTTAGGGTGAGGGTTAGGTTTAGGTTTAGGGTGAGAGTTAGGGTTCGGGTTAAATTTAGGGTTAGGGTGAGGGTTAGGTTAAAGGTTACGGTGAGGGTGAGGGTTAGAGTTAGTTTTAGCGTTAGTGTTAGGGTTACGGTTAGGGTGATGGTGAGGGTGAGGGTTAGGGTTAGTGTTAGGGTGAGGGTTAGGATGAGGGTTAGGGTTAGGATTAGGGTTAGGGTGAGGGCTAGGTAGAGGGTGAGGTTTAGGGTTAGGGTTGTTGTGAGTTTTAGGATTAGGGCTATGGTTAGGTTTAGGGTGAGGGTGAGGTTTAGGGTTAGATTTAGGGTAAGGTTGAGGCTGATTGTGAGGGTTATGGTTAGGGTTAGTGTTAGAGTTAGGGTTAGGGTGAGGATTAGGGTGAGGGTGAGCGTTAGGCTTAAGGTTAGGGTTAGGATTAGGGTAAGGATTAGGACAAATGTGAGGGTTAGGGTTAGGTTTAGGCTTAGGGTTAGGCTGAGGATGAGGTTGAGGGTGAGGGTGAGGGTGAGGGTGAGGGTTAGGGTTAGGGTGAAGGTGAGAGTTAGGGTTCGGTTTAAGTTTAGGGTTTGGGTGAGGGTTAGGTTTAGGGTTATAGTGAGTGTGAGGGTTAGGTTTAGGTTGAGGGTTAGGATTAGGTTTAGGGTTATGGTGTGGGTTAGTGTTAGGTTTATGGATAGGAGGAGAGTTAGGGTTAGGGTTAGTGTTCCGGTGAGGGCTAGGGTGAGGCTGAGGGTTAGGGTTAGTGCTAGGGTGAGGTTTAGGGTTAGGTTTAGGATTAGGGTGAGGGTTTTGATGAGGGTTAAGGTTGTGTTGAGGGTGAGGGATAGGGTTATGGTTAGGATTACGGTTTTGGTGAGGGTGTGTGTTAGGATTAGGCTTAGGGTTAGGTTGAGGTTTAGGATTAGAGTTAGAGTTAATGTGAGGGTGAGGGTTAGGGTGTGGTTTAGGGTTAGGGGTAGGATTAGTGGTAGGGTGAGGGTGAGGTTTATGGTTAGATTTAGGGTTAGGGAGAGGCTTAGTTTGTGGTTTAGGTTTAGGGTTAGTTTTAGGGTTAAGGTTAAGGTGAGGGTTAGGTTGAGGTTAAGCATTAGGTGTAGTTTGAGGTTTAGGATTAGGGTTAGGGTGAGGGTGAGTGTGAGTGTTAGGGTTAGGCTTCGGCTTAGGGTTAGGCTGAGGGTGAGTGTGGGCGTGAGTATTAGTGTTAGGGTAATGCTTAGGTTTAGGGTTAGGGTGAGGGTTAGGATGAGGGTTAGGGTTAGGATTAGGGTTAGGGTGAGGGCTAGGGAGAGGGTGAGGTTTAAGGTAAGGGTTAGGCTGAGGCTTAGGTTTAGGCTGAGCTTGAGGTTGAGGGTGAGCTTTAGGTTTAGTGTGATGTTTAGGTTTCCAGTTACAGTGAGGGTTAGGATGAGTTTTAGGGTTAGGGGGAGGGTTAGGTTGAGGATGATTGTAACGTTAAACGTGAGGTTTAGGCTGAGGATGAGGTTTAAGTTAAGGGTGTGGGTTAGGGTTAAGTGTAGGGTTATGGTAAGGGTTAGGGTCAGTGTTAGGGTGAGGGTTAGATTGAGGATTAGAGTTAGGGTTAGGGTGAGGCTGAGGGTGAGAGTGAGGTTTAGGGTTAGTGTTAGGGTTAGGGTTAGGGTGAGGGTTAGCGTTAGGGTTAGGCTTATGCATAGGGGTAGGGTTAGCGTGAGGTTTAGGGTTAGATATAGGGTTAGGGGGAGGGTTAGGTTAACGGTTAGGAATAGGGTTAGTGTTATGTTTAGAGTGAGGGTGAGGGTTAGGCTGAGGGTCAGGATAAGTTTTAGGGTTAGGATTAGGGTTAGCGTGAGGGCTAGGCTGAGGGTTAATGTGAGGGTTAGGGTTAGGCTTAGGTTTAGGGTGAGGGTTAGGGTTTGGGTTAGGGTGAGAGGGAGGATGAGGATTAGGGTTTGGTTCATGGTTAGGGTTAGGGATATGGTTAAGGTGATGGTGAGGGTTAGGTTTAAGTTTAGGCTTAGGGTTAGGCTGAGGGTGAGGGTGTTGGTTAGGGTTAGGATTTGGGATAGGTTGAGGGTGAGGCTGAGGATTAGGGTTACATTTAGAGTTAGGTTTAGGCTTAGGCTTAGGGTTAGGATTAGTGTGAGGTTTAGGGTTAGATATAGGGTTAGGGGGAGGTTTAGGTTAAGGGTTAGAAATAGGGTTAGTGTTAGGGTTAGGGAGAGTGTGAGGGTTAGGTTTAGGCTTAGGGTTAGTGTGAGGGTTAGTGTTAGGGTGAGGGTAAGTTTTAGGGTGAGGTTTTGGGTTAGGGTGAGGTTTCTGGTTAGGGTGAGGGTTAACATTAGCTTTAGGGTTATTGTTAGGGTTAGGTTTAGGCTTACGGTTACTGTGAGGATGAGTGTGAGGTTTAGGGTTAGAGTTAGGGTGAGGTTTAGTGTTTGGGTTAGGGTTAGAGTGAGGGTTAGGGTGAGGGTGAGGTTTAGGGATAGAGTTAGGGTTAGGGTCATGGTTAGGTTGAGTTTTAGGTTTAGGGTTAGTGTTAGGGTTCGGGTGAGATTTTGGGTGGGTTAGGGTTTGGGTTAGTGTTAGGGTTAGTGTTAGGGTTAGGGTATGGGTGAGATTTAGTGTTCTAATTATGGTTAGGGTGAGGCTGAGTGTGAGGGTTAGTTTTAGTTTTAGTGTTAGGGTTAGCGTGAGGGTTAGGGTGAGGATGAGGGTTAGGGCTAGGGTTAGGTTTAGGATTAGGGTTAGGGTGAGTGTGAGTGTTAGGGTTAGGGTTAGGGTTAGTCTTAGTTTCAGGCTGTGCGTGAGGGTGAGTGTGAGGGTTAGGTTTACGGTGAGGGTTAGGGTTAGGTTTAGGGTGAGGTTTAGTGTTTGGTTTAGGGTTAGGGTGATGGTAAGGTTTAGGGGTAGAGTTAGGTTTAGGGTGAGGGTGAGTTTGAGTGTTAGGGTTAGGGTTAATGTTATGGTTAATGTTAGGCTTAGGTTTAGGCTGAGGGTGAGGGTGAGTGTTAGGGTTAGAGTTTGGATGAAGTTTAGGTTTAGGGTTAGGGTTAGAATTAGTGTTAGGGTGAGAGTGAGGTTTAGAATTAGAGTTAGGGTTTGTGTTAAGGTAGGGTTAGGGTGAGGGTTATGGTTAGGGTTAGGCTTAGGCTTAGGTTTAGGCTTAGTCCGAGCATGAAGGTGAGGGTTAGGGTTAGAGTTAGGGTGATGGTTCAGGTTAGGGTAACTGTTATTGATAGGGTTAGGGATAGAGTTACGGTGAGGGTGAGTGTCCGGGTGAGGGTTAGCGTTAGGGTTAGGGAGGGGTTTATGGGTAGGGGTAGGGGTAGGGTTAGGTTGAGGGTTAGGGTTAGGATTATGGTTATGGTGAGGGCTAAGGTGAGATTTAGGGTTAGGGTTAGGTTTAGGCTTAGGCTTAGGGTTAGTCTGAGGGTGAGGGATATGTTTAGGGTGATGGTTTAGGGTGAGGGTTAGCGTTAGGGTTAGGGAGGGGTTTATGGGTAGGGGTAGGGGTAGGGTTCGGTTGAGGGTTAGGGTTAGGATTATGGTTATGGTGAGGGCTAAGGTGAGATTTAGGGTTAGGGTTAGGTTTAGGCTTAGGCTTAGGCTTAGGGTTAGTCTGAGGGTGAGGGATATGTTTAGGGTGATGGTTAGGGTTATGGTTAGGGTGAGGGTTAGGATGCGGGTTAGGGTTAGGGTGAGGGTTAGCGTTACGGTGATGGTAAGTGTAAAGGTGAAGATTAGTATAAGGCTGAGGTTTAAGATAAGGGTAAGTTTTAGGGTTAGGTTTAGCGTTAGGGTAAGGATTACATTTATTGTTAGGGTTAGGGTTAGGGTTACCCTTACAGTGATGGTGAGGGTTAGGTTTAAGTTTAGGGTGAGGTTTAGGTTTAGGGTTATGGTTAGAGTTTGGGTTAGGGTTAGGATTAGTGTTAGGGTGAAGTGTAGGGTGAGGTTGAGGTTTAGGGTTAGGGTTAGGTTTAGGGTTAGGATTAGGGTTATGGTGAGGGTGAGTGTGTGGGTTAGGGTTAGGTTTAGGGTTAGGCATCGGGTTAGGCTAAGGATGAGGTTGAGGGTGAGGGTTAGGGTCAGGTTGAAGGTTTGGGTTAGGGTTAGGTTGAGGGTGAGTATGTGGGTTAGGGTTAGGCTTAGGGTTAGGGTAAGGGTGAATTTAAGAGTGAGGGTTAGGTTTAGGGTGAGGGTTAGGTTTAAGGTTAGGGTAAGTGTTAGGGTGAAGGTTACGTTGAGGGTTAGGGTTAGGGTTACTGTGAGTTTTAGGGTTTGGATTAGAGTTAGAGATATGTTTAGGGTGAGTGTGAGGTTTAGAGTAGAGTTAGGTTTAGGGTGAGGGTTATGTTGAGGGTTAGGTTTCGTGTTCGTGTTAAGGTTAGGGTTAGGGTGAGAATTAAGGGGAGGGTTAAGGTTAGTTTTAGGATTAGAGTTAGGGTGAGGGTAAGGGTGAGGGTTATAGTTAAGGTGAGTGTTTGGGTTAGGGTTAGAGTGAGGGTTAGGGTGAGGGTTAGGCTTAGGCTTAGGGTTTGGTTATGGGCTAAGGTGAGTGTGAGGGTTAGTGTTAGTGTTAGGGTTAGGGTGAGGGTGAGGGTTAGATTGAGGATTAGTGTTAGGTTTAGTGTGAGGTTTACGGTGAGGATGAGGGTTAGGGTTAGGTTGACGGCTAGGTTGAGGGTGAGGGTTAGGGTTAAGCTGAGGTTTAGGGTTAGGGTTAGGTTTTGGCTTGGTGTGAGGGTTAGTGTTAGGATTAGGGTTAGTGTTAGGGTGAGAGTAAGTTTTAGGGTGATGGTTTGGGTTAGGGTGAGGGTTATGGTTAGGTTAAGTTTTAGGAATAGGGTTAGGGTTATTGTTAGGGTTAGGTTTATTGTTACGGTTAAGGTGAGGGTGAGGATGAGGGTTAGGGTTAGGGTAAGGGTGAGGTTTAGGGTTTGGCTTAGGTTTACAGTTGGGGTTAGGGTGAGGGTTAGGTTGAGGTTTAGGGTTAGTGTTCATGTTAAGGTTAGGGCTAGGGTGAGAGTTAGGGGGAGGGTTAGGTTTAGGGTTAGGATTAGTGTTAGAGTGAGGGTGAGTGTGTGTTAGGGATAGGTTTAGGTTTAGGCTTAGGGTTAGGCTGACGGTGAGGGTGAGGATGAGGTTTAGGGTTATGGTGAGGGTTAGGGTTAGTGTTAGGGTGAGGTTTAGTGTTAGGGTTAGGGTTAGAGTTAGGGTTAGGTTGAGGTTGAAGTTTAGGGTTAGATTTAGGGATAGGGTGAGGGTTAGGGTTAGGATTAGGGTTAGGGTCAGGGCTAGGGTGAGGGTTACGTTGAGGTTTAGGTTTAGGGATACTGTTAGGTTTAGGATTAGGGTTAGGGTAGAGTGAGTGTGAAGGTTAAGGTTAGGGTTTGGGTTAGGCTTAGGGTTACCGTGAGGATTCGCGTTTGGTTTTGGGTTAGGGTGAGGGTGAAGCTGAGGATTAGGGTTAGTTTGAGGGTTATGGTTATGGTTAGGGTTAGGGTTAGGATTAGGCTTAGGTTTAGGGTGAGAGTTAGGGTTAGGGTTTGTGTTAGGGTGTGGGTGAATCTGAGGATGAGGATTAGGTTTAGGGTTATGGTTATGGTTAGGTTTAGGGTTAGGATTATGGTTAGTGTTTCAGTAATGGTTATTCTGAGGTTTACTGTTATGCTTAGGGTTAGCCTGAGGATGAGGGTGGGAGTGAGGGTTAGGGTTCGGGTGATGATTAGGGTTAGGGTTAGTGTTATTGTTAGGGTCAGGGTTAGAGTTATGGTGAGGTTGTGGGTTCGGGTGAGGATTAGGGTTAGGGTTAGAGTGGGCTTTAGGGTTAGGGTTAGGGTTAGGGTGAAGGTGAGGTTTAGGGTTAGTTTTTGGGTTAGGGTGAGTGTGAGGCTGAGGATTCGGGTTAGGTTTAGGGTTAGGATTAGGTTTAGGGTTAGGGTTAGGGTTAGGATTAGGGTTATGTTGAGGTTTAGGGTTAGGGTTAGGGTTAGTGTGAGGGTTAGTGTTAGTTTTAGGGTTAGGGTTAGGCTTAGGCTCAGGGTGAGCCTGAGGGTGAGGGTTAGGGTTAGGGTGAGGGTTAGGGTAAGGTTTAGGGTGAGAGTTAGTGTTTGGTTTAAGTTTATGGTTAGGTTGAGGCTTAGTGTAAGGGTTATGCGAGGGTGAGGGTTAGGGTTAGGTTGAGGATTAGGGTTAGGATTAGGTTTAGGGTGAGTGTGAGGGTGAGGTTTAGAATTAGTGTTAGGGTGAGGGTTAGGATGATGATTAGGGTTAGGTTTAGGGTTAGGGTGAGGGCTAGGGTGAGGGTGAGGTTTAGGGTTACGGTTAGGTTTAGGTTTAACTTTAGGGTGAGGGTGAGGGTTAGAATTAGGGTTAGGATTATTGTTAGGGTTAGGTTAAGGCTTTTGGTTATCATGAGGGTGAGGGTGAGGTTTAGGGTTAGGGTGAGGTTTAGTGTTTGGGTTAGGGTTAGTGTTAGTTTTAGGCTGAGAGTGAGGTTTAGGGTTAGAGTTAGGGTTAGAGTGAGGGTTAGGTTGAGGGTTAGGGTTAGGGATAGTGTTAGGGTTAGGGTTAGGGTGAGATTTAGGGGGAGTGTCAGGGTTAAGGATAGGGTTAGTATTAGGGTTAGGGTGAGGGTGAGTGTGTGTGTTAGGGTTAGGTTTAGGGTTAGGCTTAGGTTTAGGCTGAGGGTGAGGTTGAGGGTGAGGGTTAGGGTTACAGTGAGGGTTAAGTTTAAGGTTAGGGGGAGGGTTAGGATGAGGGTTAGGGTTAGGGTTAGGGTGAGGGCTAGGGTGAGGTTGAGTTTTAGTGTTAGGGTTAGGGTGAGGTTTAGGGTTAGGGTTAGGGTTGAGGTTAGGGTGAGGGTAAGATTTATTGTTAGAGTTAGGGTTAGGATGAGGCTGTGGGTGAGCGCTAGGGTTAAGTTTAGGGTTAGGGTTAGGTTTAAGATTATGGTTAGGGTGAGGGTGAGGGTTAGTGTTAGGTTTAGGATTATGTTTTGGGTTAAGTTTCGGCTGAGTGTAAGGGTTAGGGGTACTTTTAGGGATAGGCTTAGCCTTAGCCTGAGGGTGAGGGTGAGGGTGAGGGTTAGGGTTAGGATGAGTGTTAGGTTTAGGGTTAGGTTGAGGGTTAGGGTTTGGGTTAAATTTAGGGTTAGGGTGAGCGTTAGGGTAAGGTTTACGATTAGGGTGAGGTTTAGGGTTAGGTTTACTGTTAGGGTGAGTGTTACAGTTAGGATTAGTGTTAGGGTGAGGGCTAGAGTGAGGGTGATATTTAGGGTTAGGGTTAGGGTGAGGTTTAGCTCAGAGTTAGGGTTAGTTTTAGGGTGAGGGTGAGGTTTAGGGTTAGAGTTAAGGTTAGGGTGAGGCTGATTGTGAGGGTTATGGTTAGGGTTAGTGTTAGAGTTAGGGTTAGGTTGATGGTTAGGGTGAGTTTGACTGTTAGGCTTAAGGTTAGGATTAGGATTAGGGTAAGTTTTAGGGTGAATGTGAGGATTAGGGTTATGGTTAGGCTTAGGGTTATGCTGAGGGTGAGAGTGAGGTTTAGGGTTAGAGTGAGTGTTAGGGTTCGGTTTAGGGTGAGAGTTATGGTTCAGGATAAGTTTAGGGTTAGCGTGAGGGTTAGGGTTAGGGTTATGGTGAGCGTGAAAGTTAGGGTTAGGTTGAGGGTTAGAGTTAGGTTTAGGTTTAGGGTTAAGGTTAGGGTGAGGGTTACGATGAGGATTAGGTTTAGGATTAGGGTTAGGGTGAGGGCCAGGATGAGGGTGAATGTTAGGGTTAGTGTTAGGGTGAGATTTAGGGTTAGGTTTAGGGTAAGGGTGAGGGTTTGGATGAGGGTTAGTGCTACGGTTAGGGTGAGGGTTAGGGTTTGGGTGGGGGTTAGGGTTAGGATTAGGGTTAGTGTGAGGGTGAGTGTTAGGATTAGGGTTAGGGTTAGGGTTAGGTTTAGGGTTAGGATTAGTGTTATTGTTAGGGTTATGGTTAGAGTTACTCTGAGGGTAAGGATGAGGGTGAAGGTTATGTTTAGGGTCAGGGTGAGGATTAGGGTTAGGTTTAGGATTAGGTTTAGGTTCAATGTGAGGTTTAGGATTAGATTTAGGGTTAGGGGGAAGGTTTGTTAGTGGGTAAGGGTTAGGGTTAGGGTTAGGATTAGGGTTAGGGTGAGGGTGAGTGTTAGGGTTAGGACTAGGCTTAGGCTTAGGTTTAAGGTTAGGCTGAGGGTGAGGGTGGGGGTGAGGATTAGATTTAGGGTGTTGGTTAGTGTTAGGGTTAGGGTGATGGTTAGGGTTTGGGTTAGTGTTAGCGTTAGGTTTAGGGTGAGGTTGAGGTTTCGGGTTAGAGTTTTGGTAAGGGTGAGTTTAGGTTGAGGGTTTGGGTTAGGATTATTGTTATTTTTAGGGTTAGGGTGAGATTTGGGGGGAGGGTTAGGGTTAGGGATAGGGTTAGGATTAGGGTTAGGGTGAGGGTAAGTGTGTGTGTTAGGGTTTGTTTTAGGGTTAGGCTTAGGGCTGGCTGAGGTTGAGGTTGAGGGTGAGGGTTAGGGTTAGCCTAAGGGTAAGGTTTAGGATTAGGGTGAGAGTTAGGGTTTGGGTTAAATTTAGGGTTAGAGTGAGGGTTAGGGTACGGGTTATTGAGGGTGAGGGTTAAGGTTAGGTTAGGGTTAGGGTTAGGGTTAGGGTTAGGATTAGGTTTAGGTTGAGGGCTAGGGTGAGGGTGAGGTTTTGGGTTAGGGTTGTGTTGAGGTTTAGGATTAGGTTTATGGTTAGGTTTAGGGTGAGGGTGAGGGTTAGGGTTCGTTTTAGGGTTAGGGTGAAGCTGATTGTGAGGGTTAGGTTTAGGGATAGTGTTAGATTTAGGCTTAGTGTAAGGGTTAGGGTGAGTGTGAGTGTTAGGCTTAGGGTTAGGATTAGTATTAGAGTAAGGTTTAGGGTGAGGGTTAGGGTTAGGGTTAGGCTTAGGTTTAATGTTAGTGTTAGGGTTAAGGTGATTGTTAGGGTTAGGCTTAGGGTTAGGCTTAGGGTTAGGTTGAGGTTGAGGGTTTGGTTTAGGGTTAGGGTTTGGGTTAGTGTGAGGGTGAGGCTGAGGATTAGGGTTACGTTTAGGGTTAGGGTTAGGGTTATGTTTAGGGTTAGGGTTAGGGTTAGCCTGAGGTTTAGGATTAGATGTAGAGATAGGGGGAGGGTTATGGTAAGGATTAGGAATAGGGTTAGTGTTAGGGTTAGGGTGAGGGGGAGGGTTAGGTTGAGGTTTAGGATTAGGGTTAGAGTTAGGGTTAGTGTGAGGGTTAGTGTTATGGGTAGGGTAAGTGTTAGGGTGAGGGTAAGTGTTAGGTTTAGGGTTTGGGTTAGGGTGATGTTTATGGTTAGGGTGAGGGTTAGTATTAGCTTTAGGGTTAATGTTAGGGTTAGGTTTAGGGTTACGGTTGCTGTGAGGCTGAGTGTGAGGGTTAGGGTTAGGGTCAGGTTTAGTGTTTTGGTTAGGGTTATAGTGAGGGTTAGGGTGAGGGTGAGGTTTAGGGATAGAGTTAGGGTTAGGGTGAGGTTAGGTTGAGGTTTATGGTTTGGTTAGTGTTAGTGTCAGAGTTAGGGTGAGGGTTAGGGGGAGGGTTATGGTTAGGGTTGGTTTTAGGTTTAGTGTTAGGGTGAGGCTTAGGTTAGGGTGAAGGTTAGGGCTAGGGTTAAGATTATGATTAGGGTTAGGCCTAGGGTGAGTGTGAGGATTCTTGTTAGGGTTAGTGTTAGTCTTAGGTTTAAGCTGAGGGTGAGGATGAGGGTGGGGGTTAGGTTTAGGGAGAGGTTTAGGTTTAGGGTTAGGGTGAGTTTTAGTGTTAGGTTTAGGGTTAGAGTTAGGGTTAGGTTGAGGGTGAAGTTTAGAGGTAGAGTTAGATTTAGGGTGAGGGTGAGTGTGAGGGTTAGGGTTAGGGTTAATGTTAGGCTTAGCTTTAGGCTAAGGGTGAGGGTGAGTGTTAGGTTTAGGGTTAGGATGAGGTTTAGGTTTAGGGTTAGGGTTAGAATTAGTGTTAGGGTGAGAGTGAGGTTTAGGATTAGAGTTAGGGTTAATGTTAGAGTTAGGGTTGGGTGAGGGTGACGGTTAGGGTTAGTGTAAGTGTGATGGTTCGCAATAGGTTTAGTGTTATTGATAGTGTTAGGGTTAGAGTTACAGTGAGGGTGAGGGTGCGCGAGTGGGTTAGGGTTAATTTTAGGGTGGGGTTTACGAGTAGGGTTAGGGTTAGGGTTAGGGTGAGAGTTAGGGTTAGTGTTCGGGTGAGGGTTAGGGTTAGGGTGAGGGTTAAGGTTAGGTTTAGGCTTAGGATTAGGATTAGTCTGAGGGTGAGGTTGAGAGTGAGGGATAGGGTTAGGTTGAGGGTTAGGGTTAAGCTTAGGGTGAGGATTAGGATGAGGGTTAGGGTTAGGGTGAGGTTTAGCGTGAGGGTGATGGTAAGTGGAAAGGTGAGGATTAGGCTGAGGCTGAGAGTTAAGAAAAGTGTAAGGGTGAAGGTTAGGGTGAGGGTTAGGGCAAGGGTTATGGTTTGGGTTAGGGTGAGGGTGAGGGTTAGATTGAGAATTAAGGTTAGGTTAGTGTGAGGGTTAGGGTGAGGGTTAGGGTTACAATTAGGGTTAGCTTGAGGGCTAAGTTGAGGGTGAGGGTTAGGATTAGGGTTAGTGTGAGGTTTAGGATTAGGTTGAGTGTTAAGATTAGTGTTAGGGTTAGTGATAGGGTTAGACTTACTGTAAGGGTGAGGGTAAGTGTTAGGGTGAGGGTTATGATTAGGGTGAGGGTTAGAGTTAGTTTTAGGGTTATTGTTAGTGTTAGGGTTAGGTTTACCCTTACATTGAGGGTGAGGGTTAGGGTTAGGTTTAGGGTGAGGTTTAGGGTTAGGGGTATGGTTAGAGTTTGGGTTAGAGTTAGGATTAGGGTTAAGGTGAAGGCTAGGGTGAGGGTGAGGGTTAGGGTTAGGTTTATGGTTAGGGTTAGGATTAGGTTTAGGCTGAGGGTGAGTTTGTGGGTTAGGGTTAGGTTTAGGGTTAGGCTTAGGGTTAGGCTAGGGGTGAGGTTGAGGGTGAGGGTTATGGTTAGTTTGAGGGTTAGGGTAATGCTTAGGTTAGGGTGAGTGGGTGGGTTAGGATTAGGTTTAGGGTTAGGCTTAGGGTAGGTTAACGGTGAGGTTAAGGGTGAGGGTTAGGATTAGGGTGAGGGTTAGGTTTAGGGTTAGGGTGAGGGTTAAATTTAGCATTAGGGTTAGAGTGAGGGCTAGGGTGAGGGTGAGGTTTAGGGTTAGGGTTAGGGTTAGAGTGAGGATGAGTTTTAGGTTTAGAGTTAGGTTTAGGGTGAGGGATACGGTTTAGTTTTAGGGTTAGGATTAGTGTTAGGGTTAGGGTTAGGGTGAGGGTTAGGGTTATGATGAGGGTTAGGTTTAGGGTGAGGGTTAGGTTTAGGGTTAGTGTAGAGTCAGGGTTAGGGTTAAGGTTGAGGGTTAGAATTAGGTTTACGGTAGGTTGATGGTTAGGGTAAGGGTTAGGGTTATGGTTTGGATGAGGTTTAGGGTTACAATTAGGTTTATGGTGAGGGCTAGGGTGAGAGTGAGGGTTATTGTTAGGGTTAGGTTGAGGTTTAGGGTTAGGGTTAGAGTTACGGTGAGGGTGAGGGTTAGGTTTAGGGTGAGGGTTAGGGTTAGGGGTAGGGTTAGGGTGAGGTTCAGTGTTAGGATTAGGGTTAGGGTTAGAGTTACAGTGAGGGTGAGGGTGAGGGTGAGAGTTAGGATCAGGTTTAGGGTGAGGTTTAGGGTTAGGGTTATGGTTAGGATGAGGGTGAGTTTTAGGGTTAGAGTTAGGGTTATGGGGAGGGTTAGGGTGAGCGTTAGGGTTAGGGTTAGGGTTAGGGTTGGGGTTAGGGTGAGGGTTAGGTTGAGGGTTAATGTTAGGGTTAGGGTTACATTTAGGATTAAGTTTACGGTAAGGGTGAGTGTGAGGGTTAGGGATAGGGTTCGGCTTAGGCTTAGGGTTATGCTGAGGGTATGGGTGTATATGAGGATTAGGTTTAGCAAGATGGTTAGGTTTATGGTTAAGTTAAGGGTTAGGATTGGCTTAGGGTTAGGATTAGGGTTAGGGTGAGGGCTAGGGTGAGGGTGAGGGTTAGGGTTAGTGTTAGGGTGAGGTTTAGGGTTAGGGTTAGGGTGAGGGTGAGGGTTAGGATGAGGGTTAATGTTAGAGTTAGGGTTACATTTATGATTAGGGTTACGTTTAGGATTAGTTTTACAGTAAGGGTGAGTGTGAGGGTTAGGGTTAGGTTTTGGCTTAGGCTTAGGATTATGCTGAGGTTATGGGTGTATATGAGGATTAGGTTTAGATAGATGGTTAGGTTTATGGTTAAGTTAAGGGTTAGGATGAGGCTTAGGGTTAGGATTAGGGTTAGGGTTAGGGTTAGGTTGAGGGTGAGGGTTAGGGTTAGGTTTAGGCTTAGGCTTAGTGTTAGGCTGAGGCTAAGGTTGAGGGTGAGGGTTAGGGTTAGGTTGATGGTTGGGGTTACTCTTAGGGTGAGGGTCAGGATAAGGATTACTGTTAGGGTGAGAGTTAGGGTGAGGGTGACAGTAAGGGTAAATTTGAGGGTTAGGCTGAGGGTGAGGGTTAGGGTAAGGGTGAGGGTTAGGTTTAGGCTGAAGGTGAGAGTTAGATTGAGGATTAGTGTTATGGTTAGTGTGAGGTTTAGGGTGAGGACGAGGGTTAGGGTTAGGGTGAGATTTAGAGTTAGGGTGATGGTTAGGTTTAGTGTGAGGGTTAGTGTTAGGGTTAGCATTAGTGTTAGGGTGAGGGTAAGTGTTAGGGTGAGGGTTAGGGTTAGGGTGAAGGTTATGTTTAGGATGAGGCTTAGGGTTAGAGTTAGGGTTATTGTTAGTGTTAGTGTTAGGGTTACGGTTACAGTGAGGGTGAGGGTGAGGGTGAGGGTTAGGGTTAGGATGAGGTTTAGGTTTAGGGTTAGGGTTAGTGTTAGGGTTAGTGTGAGGGTGAGGTTTAGGGTTAAAGTTAGTTTTAGTCTTATTGTTGGGGTTAGGGTGAGGTTTAGGGTTAGTTTTTGGCTTAGGCTTAGGCTTAGGACAAGCATGAGTGTGAGGGTTAGTGTTAGAGTGAGGGTTAGGGTTAGGGTGAAGGTTAGTGTTATTGTTAGGGTTAGTGTTAGGGTGAGGGTAAGTGTTAGGGTGAGTTTTAGGGTTAGGGTGTGGGTTATGTTTAGGGTGAGTGTTAGGGTTAGGGTTAGGGTTATTGTTAGGGTTAGGGTATCGGTTATAGGAACAGTGAGGGTCAGGTTGAGGGTTAGGGTTAGGGTTAGGGTGAGGTTTAGGTTTAGGATTAGGGTTAGAGTTAGGGTTAGGGTGAGAGTGAGGTTTAGGGTTAGAGTTAGAGTTAGTGTTTGTGTTAAGGTTAGGGTGAGGTTTACGGTTAGGTTTAGGCTTAGGCTTAGGCTTAGACTTAGGCCTAGCATGAAGGTGAGGATTAGGGTTAGGGTGAGGGTTAGGATGAGGTTTAGGGTTAGGAATAGGGTTAAGGTGAGGGCTCGGGTGAGGGTTAGAGTTACAGTGAGGGTGAGGGTTAGGATTCGGGTGAGGGTGAGGTTTAGTGTTAGGGGTAGGTTTAGGGTTAGGGTTTGGGTGAGGTTTATGGTTAGATTTAGGGTTAGGGAAACGGTTAGTTCGTGGGTTAGGGTTAGGGTTAATATTAGGGTTAAGGTTAGGGTGAAGGTTAGGTTGAGGTTAAGTTTTAAGGGTAGGGTTAGGTTTCGGATTAGGGTTAGGGTGAGGGTGAGTGTGAGTGTTAGGGTTAGGGTTAGGCTTCCGCTTAGGGTTATGCTGAGGGTGAGTGTGGGCGTGAGTATTAGGGTTATGCTGATGGTTAGGTTTAGGCTTAGGGTGAGGGTTAGGCTGAGGGTTAGTGTTTGGATTAGGGTTAGGGTGAGGACTAGGGTGAGGATGAGGGTTAGGGTAAGGGTTAGGATTAGGCTTAGGGTTACGCTGAGCTTGAGGTTGAGGGTGAGGGTTAGGGTTAGGATGATGGTTAGGTTTACTGTTAGGGTGAGTTTTAGGTTGAGGTTTAGGGTTAGGGTGAGGATGATGGTAAGGGTAAAGTTGAGGTTTAGGCTGAGAGTGAGGGTTAAGATAAGGGTGTGGGTTAGGGTTAAGTTTAGGGTTAGCGTAAGGGTTAGGGTTCTGGTTAGTGTGAGGTTTAGGGTGAGGATGAGGGTTAGGGTTAGGGTGAGGGTGAGGGTTAGAGTTAGGGTTAGGGTGAGGTTTAGGATTAGGGTGAGGGTTATGGTTAGGTGAGGGTTAGGCTTAGGTTTATTGTTAGGGTTAGGGTTAGGGTTATGTTTTCGGTGAGCGTGAAGGTTAGGGTTAGGTTGAGGGTTAGGTTTAGGGTGAGGGTGAGGGTTAGGGTTAGGGTGAGGGTTAGGATGAGGATTAGGGTTAGGTTTAGGTTTAGGGTGAGGGCCAGGGCGAGGGTGAGGGTTCGGTTAGTGTTAAGGTGAGGTTTATGGTTAGGGTTAGAGTTAGGGTAAGGGTTTGAAAGAGCGTTAGGTTTACAGTGAGGGTGAAGTTTAGGGTTAGGGTGAGGGTTAGGGTTATTATTAGGTTTTGGGTGAGGGTGAATTTTAGGATTAGGGTTGTTGTTGGGTTAGGTTTAGTGTTAGGATTAGTGATATTGTTAGGGTTATGGTTAGAGTTACGGTGAGGTTGAGGGTGAGGGTTAAGTTTAGAGTGAGGTTTAGGGTTAGGGTTAGGATTAGGGTTAGGGTGAGGGTGAGGTTTAGGGTTAGATTCAGTGTTAAGGGGAGGGTTAGTTCGTGGGTTAGTGTTAGGGTTAGTGTTAGGGTTAAGGTTAGGGTGACAGTTAGGTTGAGGTTAAGGGTTAGGTTTATGGTTAGGTTTAGGATTAGGGTTAGGGTGAGGGTGAGTGTGAGGATTAGGGCTAGGGTTAGCATGAGGGTTAGGCTTAGGGTTAGGATTCGTGTTATTGTTCAGGTTATGGTTAGAGTTAAGTTGAGGGTGGGGGTGAGGGTCAGGGTGACTTTTAGAGTTAGGATGAGGTTTAGGGTTAGGGTTAGTGTGAGGGTGAGGTTTAGGGTTAGATTAGGGTTAGGGGGAGGGTTAGATCGTGGGTTAGTGTTAGGGTTATGGTTATGGGTGATAGTTATGTTGAGGTTAAGGATTAGGTTTATGGTTAGGTTTAGGATTAGGGTTAGGGTGAGGGTGAATATGAGGATTAGGGTTAGGGTTATGCTTAGGCTTCGGGTTAGGCTGAAGATGAGGGTGGGGTTGAGGTTTAGCGTTATTTTGATGGTTAGGTGTAGGGTTAGTGTGAGGGTTAGGGTTTGGGTTAGGGTTAGAGTTAGGTTTAGGGTGAGGGTGAGGTTTAGGGTTAGAGTTAGGGTTAGGGTGAGGGTTAGGTTGAAGTTTAGGTTTACGGTTACTGTTAGGGTTAGGGTTCAGGTGAGAGTTAGGGGGAGGTTTAGGGTTAGGGATAGGGTTAGGATTAGAGTTAGCGTGAGTGTGTGTGTGTATATAGGGTTAGGTTTAGGGTTAGGGTTAGGCTTAGGGTTAGGCTGAGGTTGAGGGTGAGATTGAGGTTTAGGGTAAGGGTGAGGGTTAGTGTTAGGGTTAGGTGTAGGGGCAGGTTTAGGTTTAGAGTTAGGGTTAGGGTGAGGCTGAGGGTGAGGGTGATGGTTAGGTTTAGTGTTAGGGTTAGGGTTAGGGGGAGCGTTAGGATTAGTTGTAGGGTTACGATTAGGGTTAGGGTGAGGGCTAGGCTGAGGGTTAATATGAGGGTTAGCTTTAGGGGTAGGGTTAGGTTTAGGATTAAGGTTAGGGTGAGGGTGTGTGTGAGGGTTAGGGTTAGCATTAGGCTTTGGTTTACGGTGAGGGTTAGGGTTAGGGTTTGGTTTAGGGTGAGGGTGAGGCTGAGGATTAGGGTTAGGTTTAGTGTTAAGGTTAGGGATAGGGTTAGGGTTAAGGTGATGGTTAGGGTTAGGGTTAGAGTTAAGTTTAGGTTTAGGCTGAGCTTGAGTGTGTGGTTTGGGGATAGGCTTACTGTTAGGGTTAGGGTTAGGGTTAGGTTTAGTTTTAGGCTTAGGCTTAGGGTTAGGGTTAGCGTGAGTTTTAGGGTTAGATATAGGGTTAGGGGGAGTGTTAGGTTAAAGGATAGGAATATGGCTAGTTTTAGGTTTAGGGTGGGGGTGAGGGTTAGATGAGGTTTACGGTTAGAGTTAGGGTTAGGGTTAGTGGGAGGGTAAGTGTTATTGTTAGAGTTAGTGTTAGGGTGAGGGTAAGTGTTGGGGTGAGGGTTTGGGTTAGGGTGACGGTTATGGTTAGGGTGAGGGTTAGGATTAGCTTTAGGGTGATTGTTAGGGTCAGGTTTAGGGTTACGGTTACTGTGAGGGTGAGTGTGAGGGTTAGGGTTAGTGTTAGGGTGAGGTTTAGTGTTCGGGTTAGTGTTAGAGTGAGGTTAGGGTGAGGTTGAGGTTTCCGTTAGAGTTAGGGTTAGGGTGAGTGTTAGGTTGAGGGTTAGGTTTAGTGTTCGTGTTAAGGTTAGGGTTAGGGCAAGAGTTAAGGGGAGGGTTAGGGTTAGGGTTACTGTTAGGATTAGTGTTAGGGTGAGGGTGAGTGTGTGTTAGGGATAAGTTTATGGTGAGGCTTAGGGTTAGGCTGAGGCTAAGTGTGAGGTTGAGGTTTAGGGTTAGAGTGAGGTTTAGGGTTAGGGTTAGGGTGAGGTTTAGTGTTAGGGTTAGGTTTAGAGTTAAGGTTAGGTTGAGGGTGAGGTTTAGGGGTAGAGTTAGGGTCAGGGTGAGAGTTAGGGTTAGGTTAAGTTTAGGGTTAGGTTTAGGGTTGAGTTGAGTGTAAGGGTAAACATAAGGGTTAGGCTGAGGGTGAGAGTTACGGTAATGTTGAGGGTTAGGTTTAGAATAAGTTTTAGGGTTAGGGGTAGGTTGAGGGTGAGTGTTAGATTAAGGAATAGTGTTAGGGTTAGGGTGAGGTTTAGAGTGAGGATGAGGGTTAGGGTTAGGTTGAGGGCTGGAGTGAAGGTGAGGGTTAGGGTTAGGCTTAGGCTTAGGGTTAGGCTGAGGATGAGGGTGGGGGTGAGGATTACGGTTAGGGTTAGGGTTAGGGTTATTTTTAGTGTTATGGTTAGGGTTAAGTTTGAGGTTAGGGTGAGGTTGAGGGTGGGGAGAGGATTACGGTTAGAGTGATGGTTAGGGTTAGGGTTAGTGTTATTGTTAGGGTTAGGGTTAGAGTTAAGGTGAGGTTGAGGGTGCAGTTGAGGATTAGGGTTAGGGTTAGGGAGGGGTTTAGGGCTAGGGAGAGGGTTAGGGTGAGGGTGAGGTTTACAGTTAGATATAGGGTTAGGGGGAGAGTGACGGTGAGGTTTAGGGTTGGGGTTAGTGTTAGGGTTAGGGTTAGGGTTAGGGTTAGGGTTACGTTGAAGTTTAGGGTTAGGGTTAGTGTGAGGGTTAGTTTTAGGGTTACGGTTAGTGTTAGTGTGAGGGTAAGTGTTAGGTGAGGGTTTGGGTTAGGGTTAGGATTATGGTTAGAGTGAGGGTTAGGATTATGCTTAGGGTAATTGTTAGGGTTAGGTTTAGGGTTAAGGTTAAGGTGAGGGTGAGGGTGAGGGTTAGGTTTAGGGTTAGGGTGAGGTTTAGGGTTTCAGTTAGGGTTAGATTTACATTTAGGGTGAGGGTGAGGTTTAGGATTAGGGTTAGGGTTAGTGTGAGGGTTAGGTTGAGGGTTAGGGTTAGGGTTAGTGTTAGGGTTATGGTTAGGGTGATGGGGGAGGATTAGGTTTAGGGTTAGGTTTAGGGTTAGGATTAGGGTAAACTTGAAGGTGATTGTTTGTGTGTTAGGGTTAGGTTTAGGGTTAGGCTTACAGTTAGGCTGAGGGTGAGGTTTAACGTGAGGAATAGGGTTAGGGTGAGGGTTAGGGTTAGGGTTAAGGGGAGGGTTAGAATGAGGGTTAGGATTAGGATTAGGGTTAGGGTGAGGGCTAGGTTGAGGGTGAGGTTTAGTGTTAGGTTTAGGATGAGGTTTAGGGTTAGGGTTAGGGTTAGGATGAGGGTGATGTTTAGGGTTAGAGTTATGATTAGGATGAGGCTGAGGGTGAGGGTTAGGGTTAGGGTTAGTGTTAGGGTTAGGGTTAAGGTGAGGGTTAGGGTGAGGTTGAGGTTTAGGGTGAGGGTTAGTATTAGGTTTAAGTTTAGGGTTAGGGTGAGTTTTAGTGTTAGGTTTAGGGTTAGGGTAAGGGTAACGTTTAGGGTTAGTGTTAGGGTTAGGCTTACGGTTAAGCTGAGGGTGAGGGTGAGGGTGAGGGTTAGGGTGAGGGTTAGGGTTAGGGTTAGGGTGATAGTTCGGGTTCGGGATAAGTTTAGGGTTAGGGTGATGGTTAGGGTAAGGGTTATGGTGAGGGTAACAGTTAGGGTGAGTGTGAGGTTTAGGGTTCGGGTTAGGGTTAGGGTCTGGTCTAGGATGAAGTTGAGAGTTAAGCTCAGGGTTAGGGTGAGGTTTAGGTTTAGGGTGATGGTTAGCGTTGGTGTGCGGGTTATTTTTAGGTTTAATGTTTGTTTTAAGGTGAGATTAAGTGTTAGGGTAAGGTTTAGGTTTAGGGTGAGGTTTACAATTAGGGTTAGGGTTAGGGTGAGGGTGAGGGTGATGTTAAGGTTTAGAGTTAGGGTTAGGGTGAGGGTTAGGGTTAGGGTTAGAGTTAGAGTTAGGGTGAGATTTAGGGTGGGGGTGAGGATTGGAGTAAGGGTTAAGATTAGGATTAGGGGTAAGTTGAGGTGAGTGTTATGGTTTGGGTTAGGGTTAGGATTAGAGTTAGAGTGAGGGTGAGGATGAGGGTTATGGTTAGGGTGAGTGTTGGGGTTAGGGTTAGAGTGAGGGTTATGGTGAGGGTTAGGCTTAGGCTTAGTTTTTGGTATGGGCTATGTTGTGGGTGTGGGTTAGGGTTAGGGTTAGGGTTAGCGTTAGGCTGGGGGTTAGGGTTAGTATTAAGGTTTGGGTTGGGGTTAGGTTTAGTCTTAATGTTAGGTAGAGGGTGAGCGTGAGGGTGAGGTTTAGGGTTATTGTGAGGGTGAGGTTTAGGGTTAGAGTTAGCGTTCGGGTGAGGGTTAGTGTGAGAGTTAGGGTTAGGGATAGGGTTAGGGTTAGGGTTAGTTTGAGGGTGATTGTGAGGGTCATGGTTAGTCTTAGGCTTAGGCTTAGGCTTAGGCCAATCGTGAAGGTGAGGGTGAGGTTTAGGGTTAGAATTAGTGTTATGGTGAAGGCTAGAGTGAGTATGAGGGTTAGGATTAGCATTTGGGTGAGATTTAGGGTTAGAGTTACAGTGAGGGTTAGGGTTAGGGTTAGGGTTATGGTGAGAGTTTGGGTTAGGGTTAGGGTTAGGGTGAAGGTCAGGGTTAGGGTTAGGGTTAGTGTAATAGTTAGGGTTAGGGTTAGAGTTACAGTGAGGGTGAGGGTGAGGGTTATGATCAGGTTTGGGTTAAGTTTAGGGTAAGGGTTATGGTTAGGGTGAGGGTGAGGTTTAGGGTTAGAGTTAGGGGTTCGGGGAGGGTTAGGATTAGGGTTAGTGTTAGGCTTGGGGTTAGGGTGAGGGTTAGTTTGAGGATTAATATTAGGGTTAGGGTTAGGTTTAGGATTAGGTTTACGGTGAGGATATCTGTGAGGGTTAGTGTTAGGTTTCGTTTAGGTTTAGGGTTAGGCTGAGTGTATGGGTGGGGATGAGGATTAGATTTAGAATGATGGTTAGGTTTCTGGTTAGGTTAAGCGTTAGGATGAGGGTTAGGGTTAGAATTAGGGTTAGGATGAGGGCTAGGGTGAGGTTGTGTTAGGGTTAGGGTTAGGCTTATGCTTCGGATTAGGCTGAGGCTGAGGGTGAGGGTGATGGTTAGGTTTAGGGTGATGGTTGGGGTTACCTTTAGGGTGAGTGTTAGAACGAGGATTAGGGTTATGGTGAGGGTTAGTGCGAGGGTGACGGTAAGGATAAAGTTGAGGGTTAGGCTGAGGGTGAGGGTTACGGTCAGGGTGAGGCTTAGGGTTAGGGTGAGGGTGAAGGTTAGATTGAGGATTAGTGTTGATGTTAGTGTGATGTTTAGGGTGAGGATGAGGGTTAAGGTTAGGTTGAGGTCTAGGTTGAGGTTGAGGGTTAGGGTTATGTTTAGGGTTAGGGTTAGTGTTAGGGTTAGGGTTAGGGTGAGGTTTAGGGTGAGGGTGAGGCTAGGGTTAAGGTTAGGATTGGGACTAGTGTTAAGGTGAGGGTGAGTGTGAGGTTTAGGGTTAGGGTTAGGGTTAGGATTAGAGTTAGGATGAGGTCTAGCATGAGGGTGAGGGTTAGTGTTAGGGTTAGGTGAGGTTTAGAGTTAGAATTAAGTTTAGGGATAGGGTGAGTGTTAGCGTTAGGGTTATGGTAAGGGTGAGGGTTAGGGTTATGTTGAGGGTTAGGATTAGGGCTAGGTTTAATGTGAGTGTTAGGGTTAGGGTGAGGGTTAGCATGAGGGTTAGGGTTAGGATTAGGTTTAGGATGAGGGATAGGGTGAGGGTGAGGGTTAGGTTTATACTTAGGGTGAGGTTTAGGGTTTGGTTTAGGTTTAGGGTTAGGGTGAGGGTTATGGTTAGGTTATGGTGAGGGTTAGGGTTAGGGTTAGGTTGAGGGTTAGAATTAGGTTTAGGGTTAGGTTGAGGGTTAGGGTTACGGTTAGGGTGAGGGTTAGGATGAGGGTTAGGGTTACAATTAGGGTTAGGGTGAGGTCTAGGGTGAGGATGAGGGTTAGTATTAGGGTTAGGGTTAGGGGTAGGGTTAGGGTGAGGGTTAGGGTTCATGTTTCGGTGAGGGTGAGGGTTAGGTTTAGGTTAGTATTAGGTTAGTATTAGGTTTAGGGTTAGGGGTAGGGTTAGGGTGAGGGTTAGGGTTCATGTTTCGGTGAGGGTGAGGGTTAGGTTTGGGGTGAGGGTTAGGGTGAGGACTAAGGTGAGGGTGAGGGTTAGGGTTAGGGATAGCGTTAGGGTGAGGGTTATGTTTAGGTTTAGGGTTAGGTTTAGGGTTAGGATTAAGGTTAAGGTGAGGCTGAGTGTGAGGGTTAGGCTGAGGGTTAGGCTTAAGCTTAGGGTTAGGTTGAGGGTGAGTGTAGGGATGAGTGATGGTTCTGGTTAAGGTTAGGTTGAGGGTTAGGATGAGGGTTAGGGTTAGGATTAGTGTTAGGACGAGGGCTAGGGTGAGTGTTAGTGTAGGGGTTAGGTTTAGGCTTAGGGTTAGGCTGAGGCTGAGGCTGAATTTGAAAGTGAAGGTTAGGTTTAGGTTGATGTTTAGGGTTAAGTTTAGGGTGAGGGATAGGATGAGGATTATGGTTTAGGGTGAGGGTTGGGATGAGGGTGACTGTAAGAGAAAAGGTGAGGTTAGGCTGAGGGTGAGGGTTATGGTAAGGGTGAGGTTTCGGGTTAGGGTGATGGTGAGGGTTAGATTGAGGATTAGTGTTAGGGTTAGTGTGAGGTTTAGGGTGAGGATGAGGGTTAGGGTTAGGGTGAGGGCAAGGGTGAAGTTGAGGATTAGGGTTAGGGTTAGGGTGTGGTTTAGGTTTAGGGTTATGGTTAGCGTTAGTGTGAGGGTTAGGGTTAGGGTTGGTGTTAGTTTTAAGCTGAGGGTAAGTGTTAAGCTAAGGTTTAGGTTTAGGGTGAGGTTTAGGATTAGGGTTAGGGTTAGGATTAGTTTGAGGGTGAGGGTTAGGGTGGAATTTAGTGTGGGGGTGAGGTTGCGAGTTAGGGTTAGGATTAGGATTAGGGTTAAGGTGAGGGTGAGTGTTAGGGTTAGGGATAGGGATAGGATTAGATTTAGGGTGAGGGTGAGGGTGAGGTTATGGTTAGGGTGAGCGTTGGGGTTAGTGTTAGAGTGAGGGTTAGGGTGAGGGTTAGGCTTTGGCTTAGGGTTTGGTATAGGCTATGGTGAGGGTGAGGGTTAGGGTTAGGGTTAGGGTGAGCGTTAGGGTACGGGTTAGGGTTAGTATTAGGGTTAGGGTTGGGGTTAGGGTTAGGCTTAATGTTAGGCAGAGGTTGAGGGTGAGGGTGAGGTTTAGGTTTAGGTTGAGGGTGAGGTTTAGGGTTAGAGTTAGTGTTCGTGTGAGGGTTAGGGTTAGGTTTAGGCTTCCGTTTAGGGTTAGGGTGAGGGTGAGTGTGAGGGTCAGGGTTAGTCTTAGGCTTAGGCTTATGCTTAGGCCGAGCGTGAAGGTGAGGGTGAGGTTTAGGGTTAGCATTAGGTTTAGGGTGAGGGCTAGAGTGAGGATGAGGGTTAAGGTTAGCGTTAGGATGAGGTTTAGGGTTAGGGTTACGGTGAGAGTGAGGGTTAGGGTTACGGTTAGGGTTAAGGTGAGGGTTTGGGTTAGGGTTAATGTTAGGGTGAGGGTCAGGGTTAGGGTTAGGGTTAGTGTAATAGTTAGGGTTAGGGTTAGAGTTACAGTGAGGGTGAGGGTGAAGGTGAGGTTTAGGATAAGAGTTAGGGTGAGGTTTAGGGATAGGGTTATGGTTATGGTGAAGGTGAGGTTTAGGGTAAGTTTTAGGCTTTGGGGGAGGGTTAGGGTGAGGGTTAGAATTCGGGTTAGTGTTAGGCTTGGGGTTAGGTTGAGGGTTAAGTTGAGGTTTAAAATTATGGATAGGGTTAGTTTTAGGATTAGGTTTACGGTGAGGGTGATTGTGAGGGTTAGGGTTAGGGTTCGTTTAGGCTTAGGGTTAGGCTGAGTGTATGGGTGGGGATGAGGATTAGGTTTAGAATGATGGTTAGGGTTCTGGTTAGGTTAAGGGTTAGTATGAGGGTTAGGGTTAGAATTAAGGTTAAGGTGAGGGCTAGGGTGAGGGCTAGGGTAAGGGTGAGGTTTAGGGTGAGGATGAGGGTTAGGGTTAATTGAGTGTTAGTTTGAGGGTGAGGGTGAGTGTTACGGTTAGGTTTAGGTTGAGGGTGAGGGTGAGGTTTAGGGTTAAAGTTAGGGTTAAGGTGAGGGATAGGGTTTAGGTTTACGGTTAGGATTAGTGTTAGGGTTAGGGTGAGGGTGAGGTTTAGGGCTGGAGTTAGGGTTAGATTTAGGGTTAGGGTTAGGATGAGGGTTAGGGTTAGGCTTAGGCTTTGTCTTAGGCTTAGGCTTATGCCCAGCATGAGGGTGAGGATTAGGGTTAGGATTAGGGTGAGGGTTAGGTTTAGGGTTACAGTGTGGTCAGGTATAGGGTTAGGTTGAGGGTAAGAATTAGGTTTAGGGTTAGGTTGATGGTTAGGGTTAGGGTTAGGGTTAGGGTGAGAGTTGGGATGAGGGTTAGGGTTACAATTAGGTTTAGTGTGAGGGCTACGGTGATGGTGAATGTTATTGTTAGGGTTAGGGTGAGGTTTAGGGTTAGGGTTAGGGTTAGGGTTACGTTGAGGGTGAAGGTTAGGGTTAGGGTGAGGGTTAGGTTTAGGTTTAGGGTGAGGGTGAGGGTTAGGATTAGCTTTAGGGTTAGAGTTACAGTGAGGGTGAGGGTGAGGCTGAGGGTTAGGATCCGGTTTAGGGTGAGGTTTAGGTTTAGGGTTATGGTTAGTGTGAGGGTGAGGTTTAGGGTTAGAGTTAGTGTTAGGTTGAGGGTTAGGGTGAAGGTTGGGTTGAGGTTTAATGTTAGGGTTAGGGTTACCTTTAGGATTAGGTTTATGATGAGGGTGAGTGTGAGGGTTAGGGTTCAGCTTAGGCTTAGGATTAGGCTGAGAGTATGGGTGGGGGATGAGGATTAGGTTTAGAATGTTGGTTAGATTTATGGTTAGGTTAAGGTTAGGATGAGGTTTACGGTTCGAATTAGGGATCTGGTGAGGGCTAGGGTGAGGGTGAGGGTAAGGTTAGGTTTAGTCTTAGGCTTACGGTTAGGCTGAGGCTGAGGGTGAGGGTGAGGGTTAGGGTTAGAGAGAGGTTTAGGGTGAGGGTGATGGTAAGTGTAAAGGTGAGGGTTAGGCTGAGGGTGAGGGTTAGGGTTAGGGTGAGGATGAGGGTTAAATTGAGGATTAGGGTTAGGGTTAGTTTGAGATTTAGGGTGAGGATTAGGGTTAGGGTTAGGGTGAGGTTTAGGGTTAGGTTGATGGTTAGGGTTAGTGTGAGGGTTAGTGTTAAGGTTAGGGTTAGTGTTAGGGTGAGGGTAAGTGTTAGGGTGAGGGTTAGTGTTAGGGTCAAGGTTATGGTTAGGATGAGGGTTAGGGTTAGGGATAGGGTTATTGTTAGGGTTATGGTTAGGCTTACGGTTACAGTGAGGGTGAGGGTGAGATGAAGGGTTAGGGTTAGGGTGAGGTTTACCTTTAGGTTTAGGGTTAGAGTTAGGGTTAGGGTTGAGGTGAGGTTTAGGGTTAGAGTTAGGTTTAGTGTTATTGTTGGGGTTAGGGTGAGGTTTAGGGTTAGTTTTAGGCTTAGGTTTAGGCTGAGCATGAGGGTGTGGGTTAGGGTTAGGGTTAGGGTGGCTTTTAGGGTTAGGGTTAGAGTGAAGGTGAGGTTGAGGGTTAAGGTTAGTGTTTGTGTTAAGGATAGGGTTAGAGTGAGAGTTAAAAGAGGGTTAGGATTAGGGTTAGGGTTAGGATTAGTGGTAAGGTGAGGGTGAGTGTGTGTGTTAGGGATAGGTTTATGGTTAGGCTTAGGATTAGGGTTACGGTTAAGGTTTAGGGTTAGGGTGAGGGATAGGGTTAGGGTGAAGTTTAGTGTTAGGGTTAGGGTTAGAGTTAGGGTTAGGTTGAGGGTTAGGTTTAGGGGTAGAGTTAGGGTTAGGGTGAGGGTTAGGGTTATGGTTAGGGTGAGGGTTAGGGAGAGGGTTATGGTTACGGTGAGGTTTAGGGTGGGGGTGAAGGTAAGGGTAAACGTGAGGTTTAGGCTGAGGGTGAGAGTTACGGTAATGGTGAGGGTTAGGTTTAGGGTGAGTGTTAGGGGTAGGGGTAGGGTGAGGGTGAGGGTTAGATTGAGGATTAGTGTTAGGGTTAGGGTGAGATTTAGGGTGAGGAGGAGGGTTAGGGTTAGGTTGAGGGCTAGGGTGAAGGTGAGGGTTAGAGTTAGGGTTAGGGTCAGGTTTAAGGTTGGGGTGATGGTTAGGGTTAGTTTGAGGGTTATCCAGTCTTAGGGTAGGTGTTAGGGTGAGGGTAAGTGTTAGGGTGAGGGTTAGGTTTAGGGTGAGTATTATGTTTATTGTGAGGGTTAGGGTTAGGGTTAGGGTTATTGTTAAGTTTAGGGTATCGGTTATGGTCACGGTGAGGGTCAGGGTGAGGTTTAGGTTTAGGGTTAGGGATAGAGTTAGGGTTCAGGTGAGAGTGAGATTTAGGAATGGAGTTAGGGTTAGTGTTTGGGTTAGGGTTAGGGTGAGGGTTACGGTTAGAGTGAGGCTTAGGCTTAGGCTTAGGCTTAGGCCTAGCATGAGGGTGAGGGTTAGGGTTAGGGTTAGGGTGAGGGTTAGGATAAGGTTTAGGGTTAGGAATAGGGTTAGGGTGAGAGCTAGGGTGAGGGTTAGAGTTACAGTGAGGGTGAGGGTTAGGGTGAGGGTGAGGGTGAGGTTTGGTGTTAGGGGTAGGGTTAGGGTTAGGGTTAGTGTGAAGTTTATGGTTAGATTTAGGGTTACTTAGAGGGTTAATTCGTGGGTTAGAGTTAGGGTTAATATTAGGGTTCAGGTTAGGGTGAGGGTTAGGTTGAGGTTAAGTGTTAGGGGTAGTATTAGGATTTGGATTAGGGTTAGGGTGAGGGTGAGTGAGAGTGTTAGGGTTAGGGTTAGGCTTCGGCTTAGGGTTAGGCTGAGGGTGAGTGTGGGCGTGAGGATTAGGGTTGGTGATTGTTAGGTTTAGGCTTAGGGTGAGGGTTAGGATGAGGCTTAGGGTTAGGATTTAGGGTTAGGGTGAGGGCTCGGGAGAGGGTGAGGTTTAGGGTAAGGGTTAGGCTTAGGCTTAGGGTTCGGCTGAGCTTGAGGGTGAGGGTGAGGGTTAGGTTTAGGCTGATGGTTAGGTTTACTGTTAGGGTGAGTTTTAGGATGAGGTTTAGGTTTAGGGGGAGGGTTAGGGTGAGGATGATGGTAAGGGTAAAGTTGAGGTTTCGTCTGAGGGTGAGGGTTAAGATAAGGGTGTGGTTTAGGGTTAAGTTTAGGGTTAAAGTAAGGGTTAGGTTTCGGGTTAGGGTGAGGGTTAGATTAAGGATTATTGTTAGGGTTAGTGTGAGGTTTAGGGGGAAGATGAGGGTGAGGGTGAGGGTGTGGGTGAGGGTTAGAATTAGGGTTAGGGTGAGTGTGATGGTAAGCCTAAATGTGAGGATTAGGCTAAGGCTGAGTGTTAAGATATGGGTGAGGGTAAGTGTTAGGGTGAGGGTTAGGGTTAGGGTGAGTGTTAAGTTTAGGGTGAGGGTTAGAGTTAGGGTTACGGTTATTGGTAGAGTTAGGGTTAGGGTTACCCTTATAGTGAGGTTGAGGGCTAGTGTTAGGTTTAGGGTGAGGTTTAGGGTTAGGGTTATGGTTAGAGTTTGGGTTAGGATTAGGATTAGGGTTAGGGTGAAGGCTAAGGTGAGGGTGAGGGTTAGGGTTAGGGTTAGTTTTAGGTTTAGGTTTAGAGTGAGGTTGAGTGTGTGGGTTAGGGTTAGGTTTAGGGTTAGGCTTAGGGTTAGGCTAAGGGTGAGGTTGAGGGTGGGGGTTAGGGTTAGGGTGAGGGTTAGGTTTAGGGTTAGGGTGAGTGTTAGGATTAGGGTTAAGGTTAGCATTAAGGTTAGGTTGAGGGCTAGGGTGAGGGTGAGGTTTAGGGTTAGGGTTAGAGTGAGGGTGAGGTTTAGGGTTAGAGTTAGGGTTAGGGTGAGGAATAGGGTGAGGTTTAGGGTTAGGGTTAGTTTTAGGGCTAGGGTTAGGGTGAGGGTTAGGGTTTGGATGAGGGTTAACGTTACAATTAAGTTTTGGGTGAGCTCTAGAGTGATAGTGAGTGTTATTGTTAGGGTTAGGGTGAGGTTTAGGGTTAGGGTTAGGGTTAGGTTTACGGTGAGGGAGAGGGTTAGAGTTAGGGTGAGTGTTAGTGTTAGGGTTAGGGTGAGGGTGAAGGTTAGGATTAGGGTTATGGTTAGAGTTACTGTGAGAGTGAGGGTGAGGGTGAGGGTTAGGATCAGGTTTACGGTGAGGTTTAGGGATAGGGTTATTGTTAGGGTGAGGGTGAGGTTTAGGGTTAGAGTTTTTGTTAGGGGGAGGGTTAGTGTGAGCGATAGGGTTAGGATCAGTGTTAGTATTAGGGTTAGGGTGAGGGTTAAGTTGAGGTTTAATGTTAGGGTTAGCGTTACGTTTAGGATTAGGTTTATGGTGAGGGTGAGTGTGATGGCTAGGGTTAGGGTTCAGCTTAGGCTTAGAGTTTTGCTGAAGGTATGGTATGGGGATGAGGACTAGGTATAGAAAGTTGGTTAGGTTTATGGTTAGGTTAAGGGTAAGGATGAGGGTTAGGGTTAAGATTAGTGTTCGGGTGAGGGTTAGCGTGTGGGTTAGGTTTAGGTTGAGGATTAGTGTTAGGGTTAGTGTGAGGTTTAGGGTGAGGATGAGGGTTAGGTTGAGGGCTAGGTTGAGGGTGAGGGTTAGGATCAGGGTGTGGTTTAGGATTAGTGTGATGGTGAGGGTTAGTGTGAGGGTTAGTGTTAGGTTTAGGGTTAGTGTTAGGGTGAGGGTAAATGTTAGGGTGAGGGTTATTGTTATGGTGAAAGTTATGGTTAGGATGATGGTTATGGTTATGGTTAAGGTTATTGTTAGGGTTAGGGTTAGGGTTACGTTTACGGTGAGGGTGAGGGTGAGGGTGAGGGTTAGGGTTAGGGTGAGGTTTAGGTTTAGGGTTAGGGTTAGAGTTAGGGTTTAGGTGAGGTTGAAGTTTAGGATTAGAGTTAGGTTTAGTGTTATTGTTGGGGTTAGGGTGAAGTTTAGGTTTAGTTTTAGGCTTAAGCTTAGGGTTAGTCTTAGGCCGAGCAAAGGGTGAGGTTTAGCTTTAGGGTTAGGGTGGGGTTTGGGGTTAGGGTTAGGGTGAGGGTGAGGTTGAGGGTTCGATATAGGGTTAGGGTGAGGGTTAAAGGGAGGGTTAGGGTTAGTGTTAGGGTGACGGTAAGTGTTAATGTAAGGGTTAGGAATAGAGTTAGGCTTATTCTTAGGTTTAGGTTTAGGGTTATGGTTACGGTGAGGGTGAGGATGAGGGTTAGGGTTAGGGTTAGGGTGAGTTTTAGGTTTTGTGTTAGCTTTAGAGTTAGGTTTAGGGTGAGGGTGAGGTTTCGGTTAGAGTTAGGGTTATGGTGAGGGTTAAGTTGAGGGTTAGGGTTAATGTTCGTGTTAAGGTTAGGGTTAGGGTGAGAGTTAAGGGGAGGTTTAGGGTTTGGGTTAGGGTTAGGATTAGTGTTAGGGTGAGTGTGAGTGTGTGTGTTTGGGATATGTTTATGGTGAGGCTTAGGGTTAGGCTGAGGCTGAGGGTGAGGGAGAGGTTTAGGGTTAGGGTGAGGGTTAGGGTTAGGGTTAGGGTGAGTTTTAGTGTTAGGGTTAGGGTTAGAGTTAGGGTTAGGGTGAGGGTGAGGGTTAGGGTTAGGTTTAGGCTTAGGCTTGGTGTTAGGCTGAGGCTGAGGGTGAGGGTGAGGGTTAGGGTTAGGGTGATGTTTGGGGTTACCATTAGGGTGAGGGTTAGGATGAGGATTAGGGTTAGTGTGAAGGTTACGGTGAGGGTTAGGTTGAGGGTGACGGTAAGGGTAAAGGTGAGGGTTAGGCTGAGGGTGAGGTTTACGGTAAGGGTGAGTGTTAGGGTTAGGGTGAGGGTGAGGTTGAGATTGAGGATTACTGTTAGAGTTAGTGTGAGGTTTAGGGTGAGGATGAGGGTTAGCGGTAGGTTGAGGGCTAGGTTGAGGGTGAGGGTTAGGATCAGGGTGAGGTTTAGGATTAGTGTGATGGTTAGGGTTAGTGTGAGTGTTAGTGTTAGGGTTAGGGTTAGTGTTAGGGTTAGGGTAAATGTTAGGGTGAGGGTTATTGTTATGGTGAAATTTATGGTTAGGATGAAGGTTATGGTTATGGTTAAGGTTATTGTTAGGGTTAGGGTTAGGGTTATGTTTACGGTGAGGGTGAGGGTGAGGGTGAGGGTTAGGGTTAGGGTGAGGTTTAGGTTTAGGGTTAGGGTTAGAGTTAGGGTTTAGGTGAGGTTGAAGTTTAGGATTAGAGTTAGGTTTAGTGTTATTGTTGGGGTTAGGGTGAGGTTTAGGTTTAGTTTTAGGCTTAGGCTTAGGGTTAGTCTTAGGCCGAGCAAAGGGTGAGGGTTAGCTTTAGGGTTAGGGTGGGCTTTGGGGTTAGGGTTAGGGTGAGGGTGAGGTTGTGGGTTCGATATAGGGTTAGGGTGAGAGTTAGAGGGAGGGTTAGGGTTAGTGTTAGGGTGACGGTAAATGTTAGAGTGAGGGTTAGGAATAGAGTTAGGGTTATTCTTAGGTTTAGGTTTATGGTTATGGTTACGGTGAGGGTGAGGATGAGGGTTAGGGTTAGGGTTAGGGTGAGTTTTAGGTTTTGTGTTAGCTTTAGAGTTAGGTTTAGGGTGAGGGTGAGGTTTCAGTTAGAGTTAGGGTTAGGGTGAGGGTTAGGTTGAGGGTTAGGGTTAATGTTCGTGTTAAGGTTTGGGTTAGGGTGAGAGTTAAGGGGAGGTTTAGGGTTTGGGTTAGGGTTAGGATTAGTTTTAGGGTGAGGGTGAGTGTGTGTGTTTGGGATATGTTTATGGTGAGGCTTAGGGTTAGGCTGAGGCTGAGGGTGAGGGAGAGGTTTAGGGTTAGGGTGAGGGTTAGGGTTAGGGTTAGGGTGAGTTTTAGTGTTAGGGTTAGGGTTAGAGTTAGGGTTAGGTTGAGGGTGAGGTTTAGGGGTAGAGTTAGGGTTAGGGTGAGGAATAGGGTGAGGGTGACGTTTAGGGTGAGGGTTAGGGTGGGGGTGACGGTAAGGGTAAACATGAGGTTTAGGTTGAGTGCAAGAGTTACGGTAATGGTGAAGGTTAGGGTTAGGGTGAGTGTTAGGGTTAGGGGTAGGGTGAGGGTGAGGGTTAGATTGAGTATTAGTGTTAGGGTTAGGGTGAGGTTTAGAGTGAGGATGAGTGTTAGGGTTAGGTTAGAGGGCTGGGGTGAGGGTGAGGATTAGGGTTAGGGTTAGGCTTAGGCTTAGGTTTAGGCTGAGGATGAGTATGGGGGTGAGGATTACGGTTACGGTTAGGGTTATTGTTAGTGTTATGGTTAGGGTTAAGTTTGAGGTGAGGGTGAGGCTTAGGGTGGGGGTGAGGATTAGGGTTAGAGTGATGGTTAGGTTTAGGGTTAGTGTTTTTGGTATGGTTAGGGTTAGAGTTAAGGTGAGGTTGAGGGTGCGGGTGAGGATTAGGGTTATGGTTAGGGTGGGGTTTTGGATTAGGGTGAGGGTTAGGTTTACAGTTAGATATAGGGTTAAGGGGGGTGACAGTGAGGTTTAGGGTTAGCATAGTGTTAAGGATAGGGTAAGGGTGAGGGTTAGGTGGAAGTTTAGGGTTAGGTTTAGGGTTAGGGGTAGTGTCAGGGTTAGTTTTAGCGTTAGGGTTAGTGTCAGTGTGAGGGTAAGTGTTAGGGTGAGGGTTTGGGTTAGGATGAGGGTTATGGTTAGAGTGAGGGTTTGCATTATGTTTAGGGTTATTGTTAGGGTTAAGTTTAGGGTTAAGGTTAAGGTGAGGGTGAGGGTGAGGTTTAGGTTTAGGGTTAGGGTGAGGTTTAGTATTTCAGTTAGGGTTAGAGTTAGGTTTAGGGTGAGGGTGCGGTTTAGGATTAGAGTTTGGGATAGGGGAGGGTTAGGTTGAGGATTAGGGTTAGGTTAGTGTTAGGGTTATGGTTAGGATGAGAGTTAGAGCGAGGCTTAGGGTTAGGGTTAGGTTTACGGTTAGGATAAGGGTAAAGCTGAAGGTGATTGTGTGTGTTAGGGTTAGGTTTAGGGTTAGGCTTAGGCTTAGGCTGATGGTGAGTTTGAGGGTGAGAGTTAGGGTTAGGGTAATGGTTAGGGTTAGGGGGAGGTTTAGGATGAGGGTTAGGATTAGGATTAGGGTTAGGGTGAGGGCTAGGGTGAGGGTGAGGTTTAGGGTTAGGGTTAGGATGAGGTTTAGGATGAGGGTTAGGATTAGGATTAGGGTTAGGGTGAGGGCTAGGGTGAGGGTGAGGTTTAGGGTTAGGGTTAGGATGAGGTTTAGGTTTATGGTTAGGGTTAGGATGAGCGTGAGGTTTAGGGTTAGAGTTAGGGTTAGGATGTGGCTGAGGGTGAGGGTTAGGGTTAGAGTTAGTGTTAGGGTTAGGGTTAAGGTGAGGGTTAGGGTGAGGTTGAGGCTTTGGGTTATGGTTACTATTAGGATTAAATTTAGGGTTAGGGTGAGGTTTAGGGTTAGGGAGAGTGTAAAGTTTTAGTGTAGGTTTAGGGTGAGGGCTAGAGTGAGGATGAGGGTTAGTGTTAGCGTTAGGCTGAGTTTAGGGTTAGGGTTACCGTGAGGTTGAGGGTTAGGGTTAGGGTTAGGGTTAAGGTGAGGGTTTGGTTTAGGGTTAGGGTGAGGGTCAGCGTTAGGGTTAGTGTTAGGGTTAGTGTAATAGTTAGGGTTAGGGTTAGAGTTACAGTGAGGGTGAGGGTGAGGGTTAAGATCAGGCTTGGGTGAGGTTTAGGGTAAGGGGTATGGTTAGGGTGAGGATGAGGTTTAGGGTTAGAGTTAGGATTTCGGGGAGGGTTAGGGTGAGTGTTGGGATTAGGGTTAGGGTCAGGTTTAGGTTTAGGTTTAGGGTTAGGGTTAGAGTTAGGGTTAGGTTTAGGGTTAGGGTTATTGTTAGGGTGAGGGTTAGGGTTATTTTTAGTGTTATGTTTAGGGTTAAGTTTGGGGTTCAGGTGAGGCTGAGGGTGAGGGTTATGTTTAGGGTTATGTTTAGGGTTAGGACTAGTGTTAGTGTTAGGGTTAGGGTGAGGTTTAGGGTGAGGGTGAGGGTTAGGGTTAAGGTTAAGTTTAGGGTTTGGGTTACGGTGAGGGTGAGGGTGAGGTTTAGGGATAGCGTGAGGGTTGGGGTTAGGGTTAGAGTGAAGATTAGGGTGATGGTTAGGCTTAGGCTTAGATTTAGAGTGTGGGCTAGGGTGAGGTTGAGGGTTAGGGTGAGTGTTAGGGTGAGGGTTTGGGTTAGGGTTAGTGTTAAGGTTAGGGTTGGAGTTAGGGTTAGGCTTTGTGTTAGGGGGAGTGAGAGTGGGAGTGTTAGGATTAAGTGAGGGTGAGGTTTAGGGTTAGATTTAGCGTAAGGTTGAGAGGGCTAGTGTTAGTGTTAGGGTTAGTGTTACAGTTATGATTAGGGTGAAGGTGAGTGTGAGGGATAGGGTTAGTCTTAGGCTTATGCTTAGGCTTAGGCCGAGCATGAGGGTGAGGGTGAGGGTTAAGGTTAGTGTGAGGGTTAGGGTTTTAGGGTTAGGGTGAGGGTTAGGATGAGGTTTAGGGTTAGGATTAGGGTTTGGGTGAGGGCTAGAGTGAGGGTGAGGCTTATGGTTAGCGTTAGGGTGTGATTTAGAGTTAGGGTTAGGGTTAGAGTTACAGTGAGTTTGAGGGTTAGGCTTAGGTTTAGCGTTAGGGTTATTGTTATGGTTAGAGTTAAGTTGAGGGTAGAGTTGAGGGTGCAGATTAGGTTTAGGGTTAGGGTGAGGTTTAGATTTAGGGTTTGGCTTAGTTTGAATGTTAAGTTTAGGGTTAGAGTTAGGTTTAGGATGAGGTTTAGGATTAGGATTAGGGTTAGGTTGAGGGGTTGGGTGAGGGTTAGGGTGAGGGTTAGGGTTAGGGATAGGGTTAGGTTTTTGATTAGGGTTAGGGTGAGGGTGAGTGTGAGGATTAGGGTTAGGTTTAGGCTTAGGGTTGGGGTTAGGCTTAGTGTTAGGGTGAGGGTTAGGGTTATTGTTTGGGTAAGCATGAGGGTGAGGGTGAGGATTAGGGTAAGGGTTAGGGTTAGGGTTAGGTTTGGGGTTAGGGTTAGTGTTTCGGTTAGGGTTAGGGTTACGGTTAGGGTTTGGGTTACAGTGAGGGTTAGGGTTAGGTTTAGGGTTAGGATTAGGGTTAGGCTGAGGGTGAGGTTGGTGGTGTGGAGTAGGTAAGGGTTAGGGTTAGGGTTAGGTTTAGATTTACGGTTAGGGTTATTGTTAGTGTTATGGTAAGGGTTAAGTTTGCAATCAGGGTGAAGCTGAGGGTGAGGTTTATGGTTAGTGTTAGGGTTACGTTCAGGATTAGTGTTAGTCTTATTGTTGGGTTTCGGTTAGAGTTACAGTGAGATTGACATTGAGGGTGAGGATGAGGGTTAGGGTGAGGTTTATGGTGAGGTTTAGGGTTAGGGTTAGGGTTAGGGTGAAGGTAAGTTTTAGGGTTAGAGTTAGGGTTAGGGGGAGGGTTAGGGTGAGGGATAGGGTTAGGTTTAGTGTTAGGGTTAGGGTGAGGGTAAGGGTTAGGTTGAAGTTTAGGGATAGGGTTAGAGTTAGGGTGATGGTGAGTGTGAGGGTTAGGGTTAGGGTTAGGCTTAGGCTTAGGGTAAGGCTGAGGTTAGGGGGTTAGGATTAAGGTTAGGGTGATGGTTAGTGTTAGGGTTAGGGTTAATGTTAGGGGTAGGGTTAGAGTTACAGTGAGGTTGAGGGTGCGGGTGAGGGTTAGAGCTTGGGTGAGGTTTAGTGTTGGGGTTAGGGTTAGGATGAGGGTGAGGTTTAGGATTAGAGTTAGGGTTAGGGGAGGGTTAGGGTGAGGTTTACGGTTAGGGTTAATTTTAGGGTTATGTTGAGTCTTAGGATTAGAGTTAGGGTTATTGTTAGGGTAAGGTTTATGTTTATGGTTACTGTTAGGGTGTGGGTTAAGGTTAGTGTTAGGGTGAGGTTTAGGGTTTGGGTTAGGGTTAGAGTTAGGGTTAGGGTGTGCGTGAGATTTAGGGTTAGAGTAAGGGTTAGGTTGAGGTTTAGATTTAGGGTTAGTGTTAGGTTTAGGGTTAGGGTGAGAGTTAGGGGGAGGGATAGTGTTAGGGTTAGAGTTAGGATTAGAGTTAGGGTGAGGGTGAGTGTGTGGGTTAGGTTTAGGTTTAGGCTTAGGGTTAGGCTGAGGGTGAGTTTGTGTGTTATGGTTAGGTTTATGGTTAGGCTTAGGGTTAGGCTGAGGGTGAGTTTGAGGGTGAGAAAGTTAGGGTTAGGGTGAGGGTTAGGCTTAGGGATAGGGGGAGGGTTAGGATGAGGTTTAGGGTTAGGATTATGGTTAGTGTGAGGGCTAGGTTGAGGGTGAGGGTTAGTGTTAGTGTTAGGGTGAGGTTTAGGGTTAGGGTTAGGGTTAGGGTTCGGGTCAGGGTGAGGTTTATTGTTAGACTTAGGGTTAGGGTGAGGCTGAGGGTGTGAATTAGGATTAGGTTTAATGTTAGGGTTAGGGTTAAGGTGAGAGTTAGGGTGAGGGTGAGTGTTAGGGTTAGGCTTAGAATTAGGGTTAGGGTTAGGGTAAGTGTGAAGGTTAGGGTTAGGGTTAGGCTTAGGCTAAGTCTTAGGCTGAAGGTGAGGGTGAGTGTGAGGGTTAGGGATAGGGTAAGTGTTAGGATTAGGTTTAGGGTGAGGGTTAATGTTGGGATAAAGTTTAGCGTTAGCGTGAGGGTTAGGGTAAGGGTTACTGTGACAGTGAGGGTTTGGGTTAGGTTGAGGTTTAGGGTTAGGCTTAGGGTTAGGGTGAGGATGAGGGTTAGGGTTAGGGTGAGGGGGAGATTTATAATTAGGATTAGAGTGAGGGCTAGGATGAGGGTGAGGGTTATGCTTAGTATTAGAGTAAGGGTGAGGTTTAGGATTAGGGTGAGGGTTAGGGTTAGTGTGAGGGTGAGTGTTAGGGTTAGGGTTAGTGTTAGTGTGAGGGTAAGTGTTATGGTCAGGGTTAGGTTTAGGCTGAGGTTTATGGTTAGGGTGAGGGTTAGGGTTAGTGTTATGGTGAGAGTGATGGTAAGGTTTAGGGTTAGATATAGGTTTAGGGGGAGGGTTATGTTTAGGGTTAGTGTTAGGGTAAGGGTGAGGGTGAGGTTGAGGTTGAGGTTTAGGGTTAAGGTTAGGGTTAGGGTGATGTTTAGGTTTAACATTAGGATGAGGGTTAGGATGTCGTTTAGGGTTAGGGGGAGCGTTAGGGTTAGGGTTAGGGTTAGGTTGAGGGTAAGTGTTATGGTGAGGGTTAGGGTGAGGGTGAGGTTTAGAGTTAGAGTTAGGGTTAGGGTGAGGGTTAGGTTGAGGGTTAGGTTTGGGGTTAGTGTTAGGGATAGGGTTAGGGTGAGAGTTACGGGGGAGGGTTAGGGGTAGGGATAGGGTTAGTATTATGGTTAGGGTGAGGGTGAGTGTGTGTGTTAGGGTTAAGTTAAGGGTTAGGCTTATGGTTAGGCTGAGGGTTAGGTTGAGGGTGAGGGTGAGTGTTAAGGTGTGGGTTAGGGTTAGGTTTAGGGTTAAGGTGAGGGTTAGCATGAGGGTGAGGCTTAGGGTTAGGGTTAGGATTAGGATTAGGGTAATAGGGTGAGTTTGAGGGTTAGGTTTAGGGTTAGGTTTAGGCTTAGGTTTAGGATGAGTGTGAAGGTGAGGGTGAGGGTTAGGGTTCGGGATAAGCTTAGGGTTAGGATGAGAGTTAGGGTTAGGGTTACGGTAAGCATGAGGGTTAGGGTTAGGTTGAGGATTATTGTTAGGGTTAGGTTTAGGGTGAGTGTTAGGGTTAGGGTTAGGGTGAGGTTTAGGATGAGGATTAGGGTTAGGTTTAGGGATAGGGTTATTGTTAAAATTATGGTTAGGATTAAGTTTGGTGTGAGGGTTTGGCTGAGGGTGAGGTTTATGGTTAGGTTTAAGGTTAGGGTTAGGCTTAGGCTTAGGCTTAGCGTTAGGCTGAGGGTGATAGTGGGGGTGAGGATTAGGGTTAGGTTTAGGGTTAGGGTTAGGGTTAGGGTTATTGTTAGTGTTATGGTTAGGGTTAAGTTTGCGGTGAGGGTGAGGCTGAGGGTGACGATTATGTTTAGCGTTATGGTTTGGGTTATAGTTAGGGTTATTGTTAGGTTTAGGGTTAGATTTACAGTGAGGTTGAGGGTGAGTATGAGGGTTAGGGTTAGGGTTAGGGTAAGGGTGAGGGTGAGGTTTAGGGTTAGACTTAGGGTTAGGGGGAGGGTTAAGGTGAGGTTTAGGGCTAGGGTTAGTGTTAGGGTAAGGTTGAGGGAGAGGGTTAGGTTGAGGTTTAGGGATAGTGTTAGGTTTAGGATTAGGGTTAGGGTGACGGTGAGTGTAAGGTTTAGGGTGAGGGTTAGACTTAGGCTTAGGTTTAGGCTGAGGGTGAAGGTGGGGGTTAAGATTAGGGTTAGGGTGATGGTTAGGTTTAGGGTTAGGTTAAGGTTTAGGATGTGGGTTAGGGTTAGGATTAGGGTTAGGGTGAGGGCTAGGGTGAGGGTGAGGTTTAGGGTAAGGCTTAGGCTGAGGTTTAGTGTTCAGGTTAGGTTTAGGGTTAGGGAGAGGGTTAGGGTCAGGTTACGGTGAGGTTTAGGGTTAGGGTTAGGTTGAGGGTTAGACTTAGGTTTAGGGTTAGGTTGAAAATTAGGGTTAGAGTTAGGGTGAGGGTTAGGATGAGGATTTGGGGTAAAATTATGTTTAGGGTAAGGGCTAGGTTGAGGGTGAGGGTTAGGGTTAGGGTTAAGGTGAGGATTAGGTTTAGGGCTAGGGGTAGGGTTAGGGTGAGGGTTAGGTTTCGTGTTTTGGTGATGGTGAGGGTTGGGTTTGGGGTGAGGGTTAGGGTGAGGACTAAGGTAAGGGTGAGAGTTAGAGTTAGGGTTAGCGTTAGGGTGAGGGTTAGGTTTAGGTTTAGGTTTAGGATTATGTTGAGGGTTAGGATTAAGGTTAGGGTGAGGGTGAGTGTGAGCGTTAGGCTTGGGGTTAGGCTTAGGCTTAGGGTTAGGCTGAGGGTGCGTGTGGGGATGAGGATTAGGTTTAGAGTGATGGTTCTGGTTAAGGTTTGGTTGAGGGTTAGGATGAGGGTTACGGTTAGGATTAGGGTTAGGGTGAGGGCTAGGGTGAGTGTGAGGTTTGGGGTTAGGTTTAGGCTTAGGGTTAGGTTTAGGCTGAGGCTGAAGTTGAGGGTGAGGGGTAGGGTTAGGGTGATGGTTAGGGTTACGGTTAGGGTGAGGGATAGGATGAGGGTTGTGGTTTAGGGTGAGGGTTAGGATGAGGGTGACTGTAAGAGAAAAGGTGAGGGTTAGGCTGAGGGTGAGGTTTATGGTAAGGGTGTGGTTTAGGGTTAGCGTGAGGGTGAGGGTTAGACTGAGGATTAGTGTTAGGGTTAGTGTGAGGTTTAGGGTGAGGATGAGGGTTAGGGTTAGGGTTAGGGTGAGGTTTAGGTTTAGGGTGATGGTTAGCGTTAGTGTGAGGGTTAGTGTTAGGGTTAGTGTTAGTTTTAAGATGAGGGTAAGTGTTAGGGTAAGGTTTAGGTTTAGGGTGAGGTTTAGGATTATGGTTAGTGTTAGGGTGAGGGTGAGGTTTAGGGTTAGAGTTAGGGTTAGGGTGAGGGTTAGGGTTAGGGTTAGGGTTAGGGTTAGGTTTAGTGTTAGGATTAGGATTAGGGTGAAGGTGAGGGTGAGTGTTATGTTTAGGGTTAGGGTTAGGATTAGAGTTAGTGTGAGTGTGAGGGTGAAGGTTATGGTTAGCATGAGCATTGGGGTTAGGGTTAGAGTGAGGGTTAGGTTGAGGGTTATGCTTAGGCTTAGGTTTTGAGTATGGGCTATGTTGAGGGTGAGGGTTAGGGTTAGGGTTAGGGTGAGCGTTAGGGTGGGGGTTAGGGTTAGCATTAGGGTTTGGGTTGGGGTTAATGTTAGGCAGAGGGTGAGGGTGAGGGTGAGGTTTAGGGTTAGGGTGAGGGTGAGGTTTAGGGTTAGTGTTAGCGTTCGGGTGAGGGTTAGTGTGAGGGTTAGGGTTAGGGTTACGGTTACGGTTAGGGTTAGGGTGAGGGTGATTGTAAGGGTCAGGGTTAGTCTTAGGCTTAGGCTTAGGCTTAGGCCGAGCGTGAAGGCGAGGCTATAGGGTTAGCATTAGGTTTAGGGTGAGGGCTAGAGTGAGGATGAGGGTTAGGGTTAGCATTAGGCTGAGGTTTAGTGTTAGGGTTACCGTGAGGGTGAGGGTTAGGGTTAGGGTTAGTTTTAAGGTGAGGGTTTGGTTTAGGGTTAGGATGAGGGTCAGCGTTAGGGTTAGTGTTAGGGTTAGTGTAATAGTTAGGGTTAGGGTTAGAGTTACAGTGAGGCTGAGGGTGAGGGTGAGGATTAGGATCAGGGTTAGGGTGAGGTTTAGGGATAGGGTTATGGTTAGGGTGAGGGTGAAGTTTAGGGTGAGAGTTAGGTTTTCGGGGAGGGTTAGGGTGAGGGTTAGGATTAGGGTTAGTGTTAGGCTTGTGGTTAGGTTGACCATTAGGTTGAGGTTTAATATTAGGGTTAGGGTTAGTTTTAGGCTTAGAGTGAGGATGAGTGTGAGGGTTAGGGTTAGGCTTCATTTATGCTTAGGGTTAGGCTGAGTGTACTGGGTGGTGAGGATTAGGTTTAGAATGATGGTTAGGGTTCTGGTTAGGTTAAGGTTTAGGATGCGGGTTAGGGTTAGGATTAGGGTTAGGTTGAGGGCTAGGGTGAGGGCTAGATTGAGGGTGAGGCTTAGGGTTAGGTTTAAGCTTATGGTTAGGGTTAGGCTGAGGCTGAGTGAGAGGGTGAGGTTTAGGGTTAAGGTGATGGTTGGTGTGACCCTTAGGATGAGGGTTAGGATGAGGATTAGGTTTAGGTTGAGGATTAGGGTGAGGGTGACGGTAAGGGTAAAGGTGAGGGTTAGGCTGAGGGTGAGGGTTACGTTCAGGGTGAGTCTTAGGGTTAGGGTGAGGGTGAAGGTTAGATTGAGGATTAGTATTATGGTTAGTGTGAGGTTTCAGGTGAGGATGAGCGTTAGGGTTAGGCTGAGGGCTAGGTTGAGGGTGAGGTTTAAGTTTAGGGTGAGGTTTAGGGTTAGGCTGAGAGTTAGGGTTAGTGTGAGGGTTAGTGTTAGGGTTAGGGTTAGTGTTAGGGTGAGGGTAAGTGTTAGGGTGAGGGTAAGTGTTAGGGTGAGGGTTATGGTTAGGGTGAAGGTTATGTTTAGGATGAGGGTTAGGTTTAGGGTTATTGTTAGGGTTAGGGTTACAGTTATGGTGAGGGTGAGTGTGAGGTTTAGGGATAGGATGATGTTTAGGTTTAGGGTCAGTGTTAGAATTAGGGTTAGGGTAAGGGTGAGGTTTCGAGTTAGAGTTAGGGTTAGTGTTAGTGTAAGGGTTAGGGTGAGGGTTAGGTTTAGGGTTAGACTTAGGCTTAGGCTTAGGCCGAGCATGAGGGTGAGGGTTAGGGTTAGGGTTAGGGTGGGGTTTACGGTTAGGGTTAAGGTGAGGTTGAGGTTGAGGTTGAGGGTTAGATATAGGGTTAGGGTGAGGGTTAGGGTTAGGGTTAGGGTTAGTGTTAGGGTGAGGGTGAGGGTGAGGGTTACGTTGAGGTTTAGGTTTAGGGTTAGGGTTTGCGTTAGTGTGAGGGTTAGTGTTAGGGTTAGGGTTAGTGTTAAGGTGAGGGTAAATGTTAGGGTGAGTGTTTGAGTTACGGTGAGTGTTATGGGTATGGTGATCATTAGGAATAGGGTTAGGGTTATTGTTAGGGTTAGGTTTAGGTTTACAGTTACGGTGAGGGTGAGGATGAGGGTTAGGGTTAGGGTTAGGGTGAAGTTTAGGATTTGGCTTAAGGTGAGAGTTAGGGTTAAGGTGAGGGTGAGGTTTAGGATTAGAGTTAGGTTTAGGGTGAGTGTTAGGTTGAGGGTTAGGGTTAGTGTTAGTGTTAGGGTTACGGTTAGGGTGAGAGTTAGGGGGAGGTTTAGGGTTAGGATTAGGATTAGGTTTAGTGTTAGGGTGAGGTTTCGGGTTCGGGTTAGGGTTAGGGTTAGTTTGATCGTTAGAGTGAGGGTAATGTTTAGGGTTAGGGTTAGGGTTAGGCTTAGGGTTAGACTGAGGTTGAGGGTGAGAGTGAGGTTTAGGGTTAATGTGAGGGTTAGTGTTAGGACGTTAGTTAGGGTTCAGTTTATGTTTAGGGTTAGGGTGAAGGTGAGGGTGAGCGTTAGGGTTAGTGTTAGGTTGAGGGATAGGATGAGGGTTATCGTTAGGTTTCGGGTTAGGGTGAGGGCTAGGGTGAGGGTGAGGTTTAGTGTTAATGTTAGGGTGAGGTTTAAGGTTATGGTTATGGTTAGGGTTAGGGTGAGATTGAAGTTTAGGGTTAGAGTTAGGGTTAGGGTGAGGCTGAGGGTGAGGGTTAGGGTTAGGGTAACGGTTAGGGTGAGGGTGAGGGTTAGGCTTAGGGTTATGATTAGGATTAGGGTAAGGTTTAGGGTGAGTTTCAGTAGTAGGGTTAGGGTTATGGTGAGGGTAAGTGTTTGGGTGAGGGTTAGGGTTAGGGTGAAGTATATGGTTAGCATGAGAGTTAGGGTTAGGGTTAGGGTTATTGTAACTGTTAGGGTTAGTGTTATGGTTACTGTGAGGTTGAGGGTGAGAGGTAGGATTAGGGTTAGGGTCAGGTTTAGGTTTAGGTTTAGGGTTAGGGTTAGAGTTAGGGTTAGGTTTAGGGTTAGGGTTATTGTTAGGGTGAGGGTTAGGGTTAATGTTAGTGTAATGTTTAGGGTTAAGTTTGCGGTTCGGGTGAGTCTGAGGGTGAGGGTTATGTTTAGGGTTATGTTTAGGGTTAGGTTTAGTGGTAGTGTTAGGGTTAGGCTGAGGTTTATGGTGAGGGTGAGGGTTAGGGTTAAGGTTAGGATTGGGGTTATGTTTACGGTGAGGGTGAGGGTGAGGTTTAGGGATAGCATTAGGGTTGGGGTTAGGGTTAGAATGAAGTTTAGGGTGAGGGTTAGGCTTAGGCTTAGGTTTAGGGTGAGGGCTAGGGTGAGGTTGAGGGTTAGGGTGAGTGTTAGGGTGAGGGTTTGTGTTAGGCTTAGTGTTAGGGTTAGGGTTGGAGTTAGGGTTAGGCTTTGTGTTAGGGGAAAGGGGAGGGTGAGAGTTAGGGTTAGGTGAAGGTGAGGTGTAGGGTTAGATTTAGCATTAGGTTGAGGGCTAGTGTGAGGGTTAGTGTTAGGGTTAGTGTTACAGTTATGTTTATGGTGAAGGTGAGTGTGAGGGATAGGGTTAGTCTTAGGCTTATGCTTAGGCTTAGGCCGAGCGTGAGGGTCAGACTGAGGGTTAAGGTTAGTCTGAGATTTAGTGTTTTAGGGTTAGGATGAGGTTTAGGGTTAGGATTAGGGTTAGGGTGAGGGCTAGAGTGAGGCTGAGGCTTATGGTTAGCGTTACAGTGTGGTTTAGAGTTAGGGTTAGGGTTAGAGTTACAGTGAGTTTGAGGGTTAGGCTTAGGATTAGGGTTAGGGTTATTGTTATGGTTAGAGTTAAGTTGAGGGTAGGGGTGAGGGTGCAGATTAGGTTTAGTGTTAGGGTGAGGTTTAGATTTAGGGTTTGGGTTAGTTTGAGTGTTAAGATTAGGGTTAGGGTGAGGTTTAGGATGAGATTCAGGATTAGGATTAGGGTTAGGTTGAGGGGTTGGGTGAGAGTTAAGGTGAGGGTTAGGGTTAGGCTTAGTGTAAGGGTGAGGGTGAGTTTCAGGGTTAGACTTAGTGTTAGGGGGGGTTAGGGTGAGGTTTAGGGCTAGGGTTAGTGTTAGGGTAAGGGTGAGGAAGAGGGTTAGGTTGAGGTTTAGGGATAGTGTTAGGTTTAGGATTAGGGTTAGTGTGACAGTGAGTGTGAGGTTTAGGGTGAGGGTTAGGCTTAGGCTTAGGGGTAGGCTGAGGGTGAGGGTGGGCGTTAGGATTAGGGTTAGGGTGATGGTTAGTTTTAGGGTTAGGTTGAGGGCTAGGATGTGGGTTAGGGTTAGGATTAGGGTTAGGGTGAGGGCTAGGGTGAGTGTGAGGGTTAGGGTAAGGCTTAGGGTTAGGCTTATGGTAAGGCTGAGATTGAGGGTGTGGTTGAGTGTTAGGATTAGGGTGATGTTTAGGTTTATGGTTAGGGTGAGGGTTATGATGAGGTTTAGGGTTAAGTTGAGGGTTAGGGTGAGGATGATGATAAGGGTAAAGGAGAGGTTTATGCTGAGGTTGAGGTTTTCGTTAAGGTTGAGGTTTAGGGTTAGTTTTAGGGTTAGGGTAAGTGTTAGGGTTAGGGTGAGGGTGAGGGTTAGATTGAGGATAAAGGTTAGGGTTAGTGTGAGGTTTAGGATGAGGATGAGGGTTAGGATTAGGGTGAGGGTGAGGTTTAGAATTATGGTTAGGTTGAGGGCTAGGGTGAGTGTGAGAGTGAGGGTTAGGGTTACGGTTAGGGTGAGGTTTAGGTTTTGGGTTAGGGTTAGAGTTAGATTTAGGGAGAGGGTGAGGTTTAGGGTTAGAGTTAGGGTTAGGGTAAGGGTTAGGGTGAGGATGATGGTAAGGGTAATGGTGAGGTTTAGGCTGAGGTTGAGGGTTAAGATAAGCGTGAGTGTTAGGGTTAGGTTTAGGGTTAGGATAAGGGTTAGGGTTAGGTTAGGGTTAGGGTTAGTGTTAGGTGTTGGTTAGATTGAAGATTAGTGTTAGGGTTAGTGTGAGGCTTAGGGTGAGGGTGATGGTTAGGGTTAGGCTGAGGGTGAGGGTTAGATTTAGGGTTAGGGTGAGGGCTAGGGTGAGGGTGAGGGTTATGGTTAGTGTTAGGGTTAGGGTGTGGTTTAGAATTAGGGTGAGGTTTAGGGTTAGTGTGAGGGTGAGTGTTAGGGTTAGGGTTAGTGCTAGGGTGAGTGTAAGTGTTATGGTGAGGGTTAGGGTTAGGGTGAGGGTTATGGTTAGGGTGAGGGTTTGGGTTAGGTTTAGGGTGAGGGTGAGGGTGAGGTTTAGGGTTAGATATATGGTTAGGGGGAGGGTTAGTGGGAGGGTTAGTGTTAGGGTTAGTGTTACGGTTAGGGTGAGGGTGAGGTTTAGGTTGAGTTTTAGGGTTAGGGTTAGGGTTATGGTTAGGTTTAAGTTTTGGGTGAGGGGTAAGATGACGTTTAGGCTTAGGGGGAGGGTTACGGTTAGGGTTAGGTTTAGGTTGAGGGTAAGTGTTATGATGAGCGTTAGGGTGAGGGTGAGGTTTAGGGTTAGAGTTAGGGTTAGGTTGAGGGTTAGGTTGAGGGTTAGGGTTAGAGTTAGTGTTAGGGTTAGTGTTAGGGTGATCGTTAGGGGGTGGTTTAGGGTTAGAGATAGGGTTAGGATTAGGTTTAGGGTGAGTGTGATTGTGTGTGTTAGGGTTAGGTTTGTGGTTAGGCTTAGGGTTAGGCTGAGGGTGATGTTGAGAGACAAGTGCTAGGGTTAAGGTGCTCGTTACGGTTAGGTTTAGGTTGAGGATTAGGATGAGGATTAGGGTTAGGATTAGGGTTAGGGAGAGGCCTAGGGTGATGGTGAAGTTTAGGGTTAGGGTTAGGTTGATGGTGAGATTTAGGTTTAGAGTTAGGGTTATGGTGAGCCTGAGGGTGAGAGTTAAGGTTAGGTTTAGGATTAGGGTTAGGGTTAAGGTGAGGTTTAGGGTGAGTGTGAGGGTTAGGATTAGGATTAGGCTTAGGCTTAGGATGAAGGTGAGGGATAGTGTAAGGGTTAGTGTTAGGGTGAGAGTTAGGGTTCGAGTTAAGTTTAGGGTTAGGGTGAGGGTTAGGGTAAGGATTACGGTGAGGGTGAGGGTTAGGGTTAGGCTTAGTGTTAGCGTGAGGTTTAGGATGAGGGTTAGGGTTAGGATTAAGGTTAGGGTGAGGGCTAGGGTGAGGGTGAGGTTTAGGTTTAGGGTTAGGGTGAGGTTTAGGGTTAGGGTTAGGGTTAGGGTGAGGGTGAGGTTTAGGGTTAGAGATAGGGTTAGTGTGAGGCTGATTGAGATTGTTAGAGTTAGGGTTAATGTTAGGGTTAGGGTTAGGGTGAGGAATAGGGTGAGGGTGAGGGTTAGGTTTAGGGTTAGGATTAGGATTAGGGTAATAGGGTGAGTGTGAGGGTTAGGGTTAGGTTAGGCCTAGGGTTAGGCTGAGGGTGAGTGTGAGGGTGAAATTTAGGGCTAGGTTGAGACTGAGGGTTTGGGTTAGGGTGAGAGTTAGGTTTCAGGGTAAGTTTATGGTTAGGATGAGGGTTAGGGTTAGTGTTACATTGAGCTTGAGGGTTAGGGTTAGTTTGAGGGTTAGGGTTAGGGTTAGGTTTAGTTTTAGGGTGAGGGTTAGGGTTAGGGTAAGGATTAGGATTAGAATTAGGGTTAGAATTAGGGTGAGGGTGAGGGCTAAGGTGAGGGTGAGTTTACTGTTAGTGTTAGGGTGAGGTTTAGGTTTAGGGTTAGGGTTAGGGTGAGGGTTTGGATGAGGGTTAGGGTTACGGTGAGGGTGAGGGTTAGGGTTTGGGTGACGGTAAGGGTAAAGATGAGGGTTAGGCTGATGGTGAGTGTTAGGATTAGGGTTAGGGTTAGGGTTAGGTTTAGGTTTAGGGTTAGGATTAGTGTTATTGTTAAGTTTATGGTTAGACTTACGGTGAGGGTGAGGGTGAGGGTCAGGTTGAAGTTTAGGGTTAGGGTGAGGTTTAGGGTTAGGGTTAGGTTGAGGGTGAGGTTTAGGGTTAGATTTAGGGTTAGCGGGAGGGTTAGTTCGTGGGTTAGAGTTAGGGTTAGTGTTACGGTTAAGGTTAGGGTGAAGGTTAGGTTGAGGTTAAGGGTTAGGGTTTGGGATAGGGTATGCTTAGGGTTATGGTGAGGTTTAGTGTAAGTTTTAGGTTTATTTTTAGGCTTAGGCTTAGGGTTAGGCTGGGGGTGAGGGTGGGGCTGAGGATTAGGTTTAGTGTGATGGTTAGGGTTAGGGTTAGGGTGAGGTTTAGGGTTTGGGTTAGTTTTAGAGTTAGGTTTAGTTTGAGGGTGAGGTTTAGTGTTAGAGTTACGGTTAGGGTGAGGGTTAGGTTGAGGTTTAGGGTTAGGGTTAGTATTAGGGTTAAGGTTAGGGTGAGAGTTAGTGGGAGGGTTAGGGGTAGGGATAGGGTTAGTATTGGGGTTAGGATGATTGTCAGTGTGTGCGTTAGGGTTAGGTTTAGGTTTAGGCTTAGGTTTAGGCTGAGGTTGAGGTTCATGGTGAGGGTTAGGGTTAGAGTTAGGGTTAGGGGGAGGGTGAGGTTTAGGGTTAGAGTTAGGGTTAGGGTGAGGCTGAGGTTGAGGGTTAGGGTTAGTGTTAGTGTTAGGGTTAGGGTTAAGGTGATGGTTAGGGTAAGGGTGCTAATTAGGGTTAGGTTTAGGATTTGGATTAGGATTAGGCTTAGGGTGAGTGTGAGGGTTAGGGTTAGGGTTAGGCTTAAGCTTGGCTTAGGCTGAGGGTGAGGGTGAGCGTGAGGGTTAGGGTTAGTTTGAGGGTTAGGGTTAGGGTTAGGGTGAGGTTTGGGTTAGGGTTAAGTTTAGGGTTAGGGTGAGGGTTAGGGTGAGGGTTTTGGTGAGTGTGAGGGTTAGGGTTAGGTTGAGCGTTAGTGTTAGGGTTAGGGTTAGGGTGATGGTAATTTTTAGAGTTAGTGTTAGGGTGAGGGTTAGGATGAGGGTTAGGGTTAGGATTAGAGTTAGGGTGAGGGCTTGGGTGAGGGTGAGGTTTAGTGTTAGGGTTGGGGTGAGGTTTACCGTTAGGGTTAGGGTTAGGTTTAGGTTTAGTGTGAGGGCGAGGTTTAGGGTTAGAGTTAGGGTTAGGGTGAGGCTGATTGTGATTGTTACAGTTAGGTTTAGTGTTCGACTTAGGGTTAGGGTTAGGGTTAGGGTTAGGGTTAGAGTTAGAATTAAGATGAGGATGAGGATTAGGGTTAGGTTTAGGTTGAGTTTTAGGTTTAGGGGTAGGATTAGGGTTAGGGAGAGGGTGAGGTTTATGGTTAGATTTAGGGTTAGGGGGAGGGTTAGTTCATGGGTTACCGTTAGTGTTAGTGTTAGGGTTAAGTTAGTGTGAGTGATAGGTTGAGGTTAAGGGGTAGGGGTAGGGTTAGGGTTAGGATTAGGGTTAGGGTGAGGGTGAGGGTGAGGGTTAGGGTTAGGGTGAGTCTTAGTCTTAGCGTTAGGCTGAGGGCGAATGTGGGTGTTAGGATTAGGTTTAGGGAGAGGGCTAGGGAGAGGGTGAGGTTTAGTGTAAGGGTTAGGCTTTGGCTTAGGGTTAGGCTGAGCGTGGGGTTGAGGGTGAGGTTTAGGGTAAGGGTGATGGTTAGGTTTACAGTTAGGGTGAGGGGTAGTTTGACGTTTAGGATTAGGGGGAAGGTTAGGGTGAGAATGATGGTAAGGGTAAAGGTGAGGTTTAGGCTGAAGGTGAGATTTAAGTTAAGGGTGACGATTAGGGTTAGGTTTTGGGTTAGGGTAAGGGTAAGGGTTAGGAGTAGGTGAGGGTTAGATTGAGGATTAGGGTTAGGGTTAGGGTGAGGTTTAGGATTAGGGTGAGGGTTAGGGTTAGTGTGAGGGTTAGTGTTAGGTTTAGGGTTAGTGTTCGGGTTAGGGTAAGTGTTAGGGTGAGGGTTAGGGTTAGGGTGAGGGTAATGGTTAAGTTGAGGGTTAGGGTTAGGGTTATTGTTAGGGTTAGGGTTATGGTTATGCTGAGGGTGAGGGTGAATGTTAGGGTTAGGGTTAGGGTGAAGTTTAGTGTTAGGGTTAGGGTGAGAGTTAGAGTTAGGGTGAGGATGAGGTTTAGGGATAGTGTTAGGGTTAGGGTGAGGGTTAGTGTGAGTGTTAGGGTTAGAGTAAGGGTTAGAGTGGGGTGACCATAAGGGTAAACGTGAGGGTTAGGCTGAGGATAAGGGTTATAGTCGGATGATTTTTAGGTTTAGGGGGAGGGTTAGGGTTATGGGAAGGATGTGAGTGAGGGTTAGATTGAGGATTAGTGTCAGGGTTAGTGTGTGGTTTAGGGTGATGGTGAGGGTTAGGGTTAGGGTGAGGTTTAGGTTTAGGTTCAGGCTGAGGTTTAGGGTTAGGGTGATGGTTCTGGTTAGTGTGAGGTTTAGTGATAGGGTTAGGGTTAGTGTTAGGGTGAGTGTAAATGTTAGGGTTAGGGTTAGGTTTAGGGTGAGGGTTATGGATAGGTTGAGGGTTAGGGTTACGGTTAGGGTTATTTTTAGGCTTAGGGTTAGGTTTACGGTTACAGTGAGGGTGAGGGTGATGGTTAGGTTTAGGGTTAGGGTGAGGTTTAGGTTTAGGGTTAGGATTAGAGTTAGGGTTAGGGTGAAGGTGAGGTTTACTTTTAGAGTTAGGGTTAGTGTTAGGGTTAAGGTTAGGATGAGGGTTAGGGTTAGGGTTAAACTTAGGCTTAGGCCGAGTATGAGGGTGAGGGTTAGGGTTAGGGTGAGGGTGAGGGTTAGGGTTAGGGTTAGGGTGAAGTTGAGGATAAGGTTTAGCATTAGGATTAGGGTTAGGGTGAGGGCTAGGCTGAGGGTTAGGGAGATGGTTAGGTTTAGGGATAGGGTTAGGTTTAGGATTAGGGTTAGGGTGAGGGTGAGTGTGAGTGTTGTGGTTAGGCTTAGGGTTAGGCTTATGGTTCGGCTGAGGGTTAGGGTGTGGGTTAGGGTTAGGGTTTGGGTTAGAGTGTGGGTGAGGCTGAGGATTTATGTTTTGTTTAGGGTTATGTTTAGGGTTAGGGTTAGGCTTAGGGTTAGGGTTAGGGTGAGGTTTAGGGTTAGATATAGGATTAGGGGAGAATTAGGGTAAGGGTTAGGTACAGGGTTAGTGTTAGGATTAGGGTGAGAATGAGGGTTAGGTTTAGTTTTAGGGTTAGAGTTAAGTTTAGGGTTAGTGTGAGGGTTAGTGTTAGGGTTAGGGTTAGAGTTACAGTGAGGGTGAGGTTGCGGGTGAGGTTTAGGTTTAGAGTTAGGGTGGGGTATACGGTTAGGGTTAGGGTTAAGTTGAGGGTGAAGGTGAGTTTTAGGGTTAGATTTAGGGTTAGGTATAGTTTGAGGGTTAGGTTTAGGGTAAGGGTGAAGTTTATGGTGAGGGTGAGGTTTAGGGTTAGAGTTAGGTTTATGTTGAGGGTTAGGGTTAGCGTTAGTGTTAGGGTTAGTGTTAGGGTGAGAGTTAGGGGGAGGGTTAGTTTTAGGCTTAGGATTAGGTTTAAGGGGAGGGTGAGTGTGTGTGTTAGGTTTAGGATTAGGGTTAGGGTAAGGACTAGGGTGAGGGTGAGAGTTAGGGTAAGGGTTAGGCTCAGGCTTTTAGGGTTAGGCTGAGCGTGAGGTTGAGGGTGAGTGTTAGGGTTAGGGTGATGGTTAGGTTTACCTTTAGGTGAGGGTTAGGCTGAGTTTTAGGGTTAGGGGGAGGATTAGGGTGAGAATGATGCTAAGGGTAAAGGTGAGGTTTAGGCTGAGGGTGAGGGTTAAGGTAAAGGTGAGGGTTAGTGTTAGGAGAAGTGTGTGGGTGAGGGTTAGATTGAAGATTAGTGTTGGGGTGAGTGTGAGGTTTAGGGTGAGGATGAGGATTAGGGTTAGGGTGAGGGCTAGCGTGAGGGTGAGGTTTAAGTTTAGGTTTAGGTTGAGGTTTAGGGTTAGTATGATGGTAAGGGTTAGTGTGTGTGTTAGTGATAGGGTTAGGGTTAGTGATAGGGTTAGGTTTAGTGTTAGGTTGAGGGTAAGTGTTAGGGTGAGGGTTAGGGTTAGGGTGAGGGTTATGTTTAGGTTGCGGGTTAGGGATAGGGTTAGTGTTATTGTTAGAGTTAGGGTAAGTGTGAGAGTGAGGTTTACGGTTAGAGTTAGAGTTAGTGTTAGGTTTAGGGTTAGGGTGAGGGTTAGGGTCAGGATTAGGCTTAGGCTTAGGCTTAGGCCGAGCATGAGGGTGAGGGTTAGGGTTAGGGTTAGGGTGATTGTTAGGGTTAGGTTAAGAGTTACAGGTTGAGGATGAGGTTGAGGGTTAAGGTTAGTGTGACCTTTAGGTTGAGGTTTAGGGTTACGGTTAGGGTTAGGGGTAGGTTGAGAGTGAGGTTTAGGGTTGGGGTGTGTTATGGTGAGGGTGAGAGTTAGCTTGAGGTTTAGGGATAGGGCTAGGTTTAGGATTAGTGTTAGGTTGAGGGTGAGTGTGAGGGTAAGGGTGAGGGTTAGGGTGAGGGTAAGTGTTAGGGTGAGGGTTTGGGTTAGGGTGAGGGTTATGGTTAGGGTTAAGTTTAGGATTAGGTTTAGGGTGAGGGTGAGTATGAGGGTTAGGGTGAGGGTTAGGGTGAGGGTAAGTATTAGGGTTAGAGTGTGGGTTAGGGTGAGGGTGAGGTTTGGGGTAGAATTACTGTTAGGATGAGGTTGAGGTTGAGGGTGAGGTTGAGGGTTAATGTTAGGGTTAGGGTTACGGTGAGAGTTAGGGTGAGGGTTAGGGTTAGGGTTACAGTTAGGATTATGGTTAGGGTTAGCGTTAGGTTTAGGGTGATGGTGAGGTTTAGGTTTAGAATTAGGGTTAAGGTGAGGTTGACGGTGAGGGTGAGGGTTAGGGTTAGGGGTAGGATATGGATTAGGGTTAGGGTTACGGTGAGTGTGAGGGTTAGGGTTAGGGTTAGCCTTAGGTTTAGGCTGAGGGACAGTGTGAGGGTGAGGGTTAGGGTTAGTTTGAGGGTTAGGATAAGGGTTAGGTTGAGGTTTATTGTTAGGTTTACTGTTAGATTCAGGGTTATGTTGAGGGTGAGGTTTAGGGGTAGAGTTATGGTTCGGGTAAGTTTAGGGTTAGGGTGAGGGTTAGGGTAAGGGTTATGGTGAGAGTAAGGATTAGGGTTAGGTTGAGGGTTAGGGTTAGGGTTAGGGTGAGGGTGAGGGATAGGGTTAGTTTTAGAGTTAGGGTTAGGTTGAGGGTTAGGTTGAGGTTGAGGGTTAGGCTTAGGGTTACGATTAGGATTAAGGTAAGGGTTAGGGTGAGTGACTTTAGGGTTAGGGTTAGGGTTAGGCTTAGCGTTAGGCTGAGGGTGAAGGTGAGGGTGAGGGTGAGGGTTCAGGCGAGGGTTACGGTTAGGGTTAGGGTGAGAGTTACTGTTTGGTTAAGTTTAGGGTTAGGGTGACGGTTAGGGTTAGGGTTATGTTGAGAGTGAGGGTTAGGATTAGGGTTAGGATTAGTGTTATTGTTACTGTTAGGGTTAGAGTTATGGTGAGGGGCCGGGTGAGGGTGTGTGTGAGGATTAGGGTTAGGGGGAAGTTTACGGTTAGGGTTAGGAATAGGGTTAGGGTGTGGGTGAGGTTTACAGTTAGATTTAGGGTTCGTTGGAGGGTTAGGTTGAGGGTTAGGATTAGGGTGAGTGTTAGGGATAAGGTTAGGGTGAGGTTTAGGTTGAGGTTTAATGTTAGGGTTAGGGTTAGGTTTAGGACTAGGGTTAGGGTGAGGGTGAGTGTGAAGGTTAGGGTAAGGCTTAGGCTTAGGGATAGGCTGAGGGTGAGGGTGGGGGTGAGGATTTGGGTAGGGTGATGGTTAGGGTTAGGGTTCGGGTGAGTGTTCGGATGAGGGTTAGGGTTAGGATTAGGGTTAGGGTGAGGGCTAGGGTGAGGGTGAGGGTTAGGGTAAGTGTTAGGCTTAGGCTTTGGGGTAGGTTGAGCGTGAGGTTGAGGGTAAGGGTTAGGGTAAGGGTGAGGTTTAGTGTTAGGGTTAGTGTGGGGGTGAAGGTAAGGGTAAAGGTGAGGGTTAGGCAGAGCGTGAGGGTTACGGTAAGGGTGAGGGTTAATGTTAGGGTGAGGGTTAGGATTAGAGTTATGTTGAGGGTGAGGGTTAGATTGAGGATTAGTGTTAGGGTTAGTGTGAGGTTTAGGGTGAGGATGAGAATTAGGGTTAGGGTGAGGGCTAGGGTGAGGGTGAGGTTTAGGGATAGTGTTAGGGTGAGGTTTAGGGTTAAGATGATGATTAGGGTTAGTGTGAGGGTTAGTGTTAGGGTTAGGGTTAGTGTAAGGGTGAGGGTAAGTGTTAGGGTGAGGGTTAGGGTTAGGGTGAGGTTTATGTTTAGGGTGAGTGTTAGGATTAGGGTTAGGGTTATTGTTAGCGTTAGGGTTAGGGTTACGGTTACTTTGAGGCTGAGGGTGAGGGTTAGGGTTAGGGTTCGGATGAGGTTTAGGGATAGGGTTAGAGTTAGGGTGAGGGTCACGGTGAGGTTTAGCGTTAGAGTTAGGGTTAGGGTGAGGCTGAAGTTGAGGGTTAGGGTTAGGATTAATGTTAGGGTTAGGCTTAAGTTGAGGGTAATTTTGAGTGTGAGGGTTAAGTTTAGGTTTAGAATTCGGATTAGGGTTAGGGTTAGGGTGAGTGTGAGTGTTAGGGTTAGGGTTAGTCTTAGGGTTAGGCTGAGGGTGAGGGTGAGGGTTAGGGTGAGGGTGAGGGTGAGGGTAAGGGTTAGAGTTATGGGGAGGGTTAGGATGAGGGTTAGGGTTAGGATTAGGTTTAGGGTGAGGGCTAGGGTGAGGGTGAGGTTTAGGGTTAGGGTTAGTGTGAGGTTTAGTGTTAGGGTTAGGGTGAGGGTGAGGGTGAGTGTTAAGGATAGGGTTAGGATTAGGATTAGGGTAAGGGATAGAGTGAGTGTGAGGGCTAGGCTTAGGGTTAGGTTTAGGCTTAAGTTTATGCTGAGGGTGAGGGTGAGGGTGAGGGCTTGGTTGAGCGTGAGGTTTAGGGTTAGGGTTAAGCTTAGACTTAGGTTTATGCTGAGGCTGAGGGAGAGTTTGAGGGTTATGGTTAGTGTTATGGTTGGGGTTACCCTTAGGATGAGGGTTAGGATGAGGATTAGGGTGAGGGTGAGGGTTAGGTTGAGGGTGACGGTAAGGGTTAAGGTGAGGGTTAGGCTGAGGGTGAGGGTTATGGTCAGGGTGAGTCTTAGGGTTAGGGTGAGGGTGAAGTTTAGTTTGAGTATTAGTGTTAGGGTTAGTGTGAGGTTTAGGTTGAGGATGAGAGTTAGGGTTACGTTGAGGGATAAGTTGAGGCAGAGGGTTAGGTTTAGGGTGAGGTTTAGGGTTAGGGTGAGACTTAGGGTTAGTGTGAGGGTTAGTGTTAGGGTTATGGTTAGTGTTAGGTTGAGGGTAATTGTTAGGGTGAGGTTTATGGTTAGGGTGAAGGTTATGTTTAGGATGAGGGTTATGGTTAGTGTTAGGGTTATTGTTAGGGTTAGGCTTAAGGTTATGCTGAAGGTGAGGTTGAGGGTTAGGGTTTGGTTTAGGGTTAGGGTTAGGGTTAGGGTGAGAGTTAGGGTTCAGGTTAAGTTTAAGGTTAGGGTGAGGTAGGGTTAGGGTTACCTTGAGCGTGAGGGTTAGGGTTAGGTTGAGGGTTATTGTTAGGTTTAGGGTTAGGGTGAGGTTAGGGTTAGAGTTAGGGTTAGTGTTAGGATAAGGGTAGGTGTTAGGGTGAGGGTTTTGGTTAGGGTGAGGGTTATGGTTAGGTTGAGGGTTAGGATTAAGATTAGGGTTATTGTTAAGGTTAGGTTTAGTGTTACGTTTACAGTGAGGGTGTGGGTGAGGTTTAGGGTTAGAGTGATGTTTAATGTTTGGGTTTGGGTTAGAGTTAGGGTTAGGGTGAGGGTGAGGTTTAGAGTTAGATTTAGGGTTAGGGTGAGGGTTAGATTGAGGGTTAGGTTTAGGTTTAGGCTTAATGTTAGGCTGAGGGCGAGGTTGGGGGTGAAGGTTAGGGTTAGGGTGAGGGTTAGGTTAACGGTTAGGGGGAGGGTTAGGATGAGGGTTAAGGTTAGGATTGGGGTTAGGGTGAGAGCTAGGGTGAGGTTGAGGTGAAGGGTTAGGTTTAGGGTGAGGGTTAGGGTTAGGGTGAGAGTTAGGGTTCGGGTTAAGTTTAGGGTTTGGTTGAGGGTTAGGATAAGGGTTACGGTGAGGGTGAGGGTTAGGGTTAGGTTGAGGGTTAGGGTTAGGGTGAGGCTGAGGGTGAGGGTTAGGGTTAGTGTTAGGATGAGGATTAGGTTTAGGATTAGGGTTAGGGTGAGGGCTAGTGTAAGGGTGAGGTTTAGGGTTAGGGTTAGTGTGAGGTTTAGGGTTAGGGTTATGGTTAGGGTTAGGCTGAGGGTGAGGGTTACGGTAAGGGTGAGGTTTAGGGTTAGGGTGAGGGTTAGGTTAAGGGTTAGGGTGAGGGTGAGGGTTAGATTGAGGATTACTGTTAGGGTTAGCGTGAGGTTTAGGGTGAGGATGAGGGTTAGGCTTAGGTTGAGGGCTAGGGTGAGGGTGAGCTTTAGGGTTAGTGTTAGGGTGAGGTTTAGGGTTAGGGTGATGATTAGGGTTAGTGTGAACGTTAGTGTTAGCGTTAATGTTAGTGTTAGGGTGAGGGTAAATATTAGTGTTTGGGTTAGGTTTAGGGTTAGGGTTAGGTTGAGGTTTATGATTAGGGTTAGGTTTAGAGTTAGGCTTAGGTTGAGGGTGAGATTTAGGGTTAGAGTTAGGGTTAGTGTTAGGGTTAGGGATACGGTGTGGGTTAGGATTAGGGTTAGGCTTAGGCTTAGGCTTTGGCTTAGGCCAAGCATGAGGGCGAGTGTTAGGGTTGGGGTTAGGGTGAGGGTTAGGTTTAGGTTTAGGGTGTGGGCTAGTGTGAGGGTTAGGTTGAGGGTTAGTGTTAGGGATAGGGTTAGGTTTAGGAATTGGTTTAAGGTGAGATTGAGTGTGAGATTTTAGGTTAGGGTTAGGGTTAGGATTAGGGTTAGTGTGAAAATTAGATTTAGGTTTTGGGTTAGGGTTAGGTTTAGGGTTAGGGTTAGTGTTAGGGTTAGGGTTAGGGTTAGGGTTACAGGGAGGGTTAGGGTTAGGGTTAGGGATAGGCTTAGGATTAGACTGAGGGTGAGGGTGGGGGTGAGGATTAGGGTTAGATTTAGGGTTAGGGTTAGGGTTATTGTTAGTGTTATGGTTAGGGTTAAGTTTGCAGTGAGGGTGAGGCTGAGGATGAGGGTTATGGTTAGGGTAGGGTTAGGATTAGGGTTAGTGTTATTATTAGGGATAGGGTTAGAGTTACGGTGAGGTTGAGGTTGAGGGTGAGGTTTAGGGTTAGATTGAGATTTAGGGTTAGGGTTAGGGTTAGGGTTAGGGTGAGGGTGAGGTTTATGATTAGAGTTAGTGTTTGGGGATGGGTTTGGGTGAAGTTTAGAGTTAGGGTTAGTGTTAGGGTTAGGGTGAGGGTGAGGGTTAGGTTGAGGTTGAGAGATAGGGTTAGGTTTAGGTTTAGGGTTAGGGTTAGAGAAAGTGTGAGGGTTAGTGTGAGGGTTAGGTTTAGTCTTAGGGTTAGGCTAATGGTGAGGGTGGGGTGAGGATTAACATTAGGGTGATGGTTAGGGTTATGGTTAGTGTTATTTTTAGGGTTAGGGTTAGAATTCCGGTGAGGGTGAGGTTGTGGTTGAGTGTTAGGATTAGGGTGGGGTTTAGGGTGAGGGTTTGGGTTAGGTTGAGGGTGAGATTTAGCATTACAGATAGGGTTAGGGGGAGGGTTAGGGTTAGGTTTAGGGTTGGGGTGAGGGCTAGGGTGAGGGTGAGGTTTAGCTTAGGGTTAGGGTGAGGTTTAGGGTTAGGGTTAGGGTGAGGGTGAGATTTAGAGTTAGGGTTAGCGTGATGCTGAGGTTGAGGGTTAGGGATAGGTTTAGTGTTAGAGTTAAGTTTAGGTTGAGGGTTCGGTTGAGGTTGAGGGTTAGGCTTAGGGTTACAATTAGGATTATGGTAAGGGTTAGGGTGAGTATGACAGTTAGGTTTAGGGTTAGGCTTAGGCTTAGGGTTAGGCTGAGGGTGAGGGTGAGGGTGAGGGTTACGGTTAGGGTGAGGGTTAGGGTTAGGCTTAGGGTGAGAGTTACTGTTTGGTTAAGTTCAGGGTTAGGTCAGGGTTAGGGTTAGGGTTACGGTGAACGTGAGGATTAGGGTTAGTTTGAGGGTTAGGGTTAGGGTTAGGGTGATGGTTAATGGTAGGGTTAGGGCATTTATAAGATTATTTCTTTGTTGCTTTGTATGTCCCTCCCCCACAGTGTAACCCCCGCTTTCACTATATTTGATGTCAGTATAACATGTGGAGGAGATGGGGACAAACAAGTCGTTTAAGGATTCAGGTGGACCTGTTGCAACAATGAGAAGTACAAAATCTCATGTCAAAACCAGCTTTACAATGTCGGTGTGGAGGGGGGAGGGGGGTATAATTGGGTGGGGGGAGGGGGGTATAATTGGGTGGGGGGAGGGGGGAGGTGGGGAAGGGAGGTGAAGGGTAAACAAAGGAGGAGGCTGCAATGCTTGGTAAGAAATGTATGCATTATCCTGCCCATGTAATTGTAGCCCCTCTGTACAGTATGTTCTCAAATAAAATAAAATAAAATTAAAAAAAAGAATTATAATAAAAAAATGTTAGGGTTAGGGTGAGGGTTAGGATGAGGATTAGGTTTAGAATTAGGGTTAGAGTGAGGGCTAGGTTGAGGGTCAGTGTTATGGTTAGTGTTAGATTAAGTTTTAGGGTTAGGGTTAGGGTTAGGTTGAGAGTTAGGTTGAGGATTATGGTTACAGTGAGTGTGAGGGTTAGGGTTAGGCTGAGGGTTAGTGTTAGTGTTAGGGTTAGGGTTAGCATTAAGTTTAGGGTGAGGGTGAGTGTTAGGATTAGGGTTAGTGTTAGGGTTAGGTTTAGGGTTAGGATTAGTGTTATTGTTAGGGTTAGAGTTAGAATTTTGGTGATGGTGAAGCTGAGGGTGAGGGTGAGGATTAGGGTTAGGTTTAGGGTGAGGTTTAGGGTTAGATTTAGGATTAGAGTTAGGGTGAGGGTGAAGTTTAGCATTAGATTTAGGGTTCGTTAGAGGGTTAGTTTGAGGGTTAGGGTTAGTGTTAGTGTTAGGGTTAAGTTTAGGGTGAGGGTTAGGTTGAGGTTTAGGTTTATGGTTAGGGTTATGCTTAGGAATAGGTTTAGTGTGAGTGTGAGTGTGAGAGTTAGGGTTAATCTTAGGCTTAGGCTTAGGGTTAGGCTGAGTTTGAGGTTTTGGGTGAGGATTAGGGTTAGGGTTAATCTTAGGCTTAGGCTTAGGGTTAGGCTGAGCGTGAGGTTGAGGGTGAGGGTTAGGGTTAGTGTGATGGTTAGGTTTACTGTTAGGGTGAGGGTTAGGATGAGATTTAGAGTTACGGTGAGGATGATCGTAAAGGTAAAGGTGAGTTTTAGGCTGAGGGTGATGGTAAAGATAAGTGTGAGTGTTAGTGTTAGGTTTAGGGTTAGGGTAAGAGTTAGGGTAAGTGTTAGGGTGAGCGTTAGATTGAGGATTAGGGTTAGGTTAGGTTTATTGTTAGGGTCAGGGTTAGGGTTACGGTTACGAAGAGGGTGAGGGTGAGGTTTAGGGTTAGGGTTAGGGTGAGGTTTAGTGTTAGGGTTAGGGTTAGAGTTACTGTTAGCGTGAATGTGAGTTTTAGGTGTAGAGTTAGAGTGAGGGTGCGGGTTAGGCTCAGGGTTAGGGTTAGGGTGCGGGTTCGTGTGTGGGTAACGGTAAGGGTAAAGGTGAGGGTTAGGCTGAGGATGAGGGTTACGGTAAGAGTGAGTGTTAGGGTTAGGTGGAGGTTTAGTGTTAGGGTTAGGGTAAGGGTGAGGGTTAGATTGAGGTTTAGTGTGAGGTTTAGGGTGAGGATGAGGGTTAGGGTTAGGGTGAGGTCTACAGTGAGGGTGAGGGTTAGGGTTCGTGTTAGGGTGAGGTTTAGGGATAGGGTGATGGTTAGGGTTAGTGTGAGCCTTAGTGTTATTGTTAGGGTTAGTGTTAGGGTGAGGGTAAGTGGTAGGGTGAGGGTTAGGGTAAGGGTGAGTGTAATGTTTAGGGTGAGGGTTAGGGTTAGGTTTAGGTTTATTGTTAGGGGTAGGGTTAGGTTTAGAGTTAGGGAATGGGTGAAGGTGAGATTTAAGGTTAGACTTAGATTTAGTGTTAGGGTTAGGGTTAGGGTGAGGGTTAGGCATACGGTTAGGTTTAGGATTATTCTTAGGCTTAGGCTTAAGCCGAGCATGAGGTTGAGGGTTAGAGTTAGGGTTAGGGTGAGGGTTAGGGTTAGGGTTAGAGTGAGGTTTAGGATGAGGTTTAGTGTTAGGAGTAGGGTTAGGGTGAAGGCTAGGGTGAGGGTAAGGGTGAGGGTTAGGGTTAGGGAATGGGTTAGGTTTAGGATTAGGGTTAGTGTGAGGGTGTTTGTGAGGGTTAGGGTAAGAGTTAGGGTTAGGCTTAGAGGTAGGGTGAGGGTCAGGGTGTGGGTTAGGGTTAGGGTTTGGGTTAGGGTGAGGGTGAGGCTGAGGATTAGGGTTACTTTTAGGGTTAGGGTTAGGGTTAGGTTTAGTGTTATGTTTAGGGTTATGGTTAGGCTTAGGCTTAGGGTTAGGGTGAGGTTTAGGGTTAGTTATAGGGTTAGGGGGAGGGTTAGCGTAAGGCTTAGTCATAGGGTTAGTGTTAGGGTTAGGGTGATGGTGAGGGTTAGGTTGAGGTTTAGGGTTAGGGTTAAGGTTAGGGTTAGTTTGAGGGTTAGTGTTAGGGTTACGGTTAGTGTTAGGGTGAGGGTAAGTGTTAAGCTGAGGGTTTGGTTTAGGGTGAGGGTTATGGTTAAGGTGAGGGTTAGGATTAGGGTTAGGGTTATTGTTAGGTTTAGGGTTAGGGTTAGGGTTACTGTGAGGGTGAGTTTTAGGGTTAGAGTTATGGTTAGGGTGAAGTTTAGGGTTTGGGTTAGGGTTAATGTGAGGGTTAGGGTGAGGTTGAGGTTTAGTGATAGAGTTAGGTTTAAGGTCAGGGTTAGGTTGAGGTTTAGGGTTAGGGTGTTAGTGTTAGGGTTAGGGTGAGTGTTAGGGTTAGGGTTATGTTTAGGGTTAGTGTTAGGGTTAGGGTGTGGTGAGGTTTAGTGATAGAATTAGGGTTAGGGTGAGGCTGAGGGTGAGGGTTAGTGTTAGTGTTAGCATTAGGGTGAGGGTTAGGTTTAGGGATAGGGTTAGGATTAGGATTAGGGTTAGGGTTAGGGTGAGTATGAGGGTTAGGGTTAGGGTTAGGGTAGGCCTTAGGTTTAGACTGAGGGTGAGGGTGAGGTTGAGGGTTAGGTTTAGGGTGAGGGTTAAGTTTAGGGTTAGGGTGAGTTTTAGTGTTAGGGTTAGGGTTATAGTTAGGGTTAGGGTGAGCATGAGGTTCAGGGGTAGATTTAGGTCTGGGGTTAGTGTTATTTTTAGGGTTAGGGTTAGGGTTAGTGTAGAGTTAGGGTTACAGTTAAGGTTAGGGTCAGCATGATGTTTACGGTTAGAGTTAGGGTTAGTGTTAGGGTTAGGGGTAGGGTGAGGGTTAGGGTTAGGATTAGGCTTAGGCTTAGGCTTAGGCTGAGCATGAGGGTGAGGGTTAGGTTTAGGATTAGGGTGAGTGTTAGGATGAGGTTTAGTGCTAGAATTAGGATTAGGTTGAGGGCTAGGGTGAGGGTTATGGTGAGGGTTAGGTTTAGGCATATGGTTCAGGTTAGGATTAGGGTTAGTGTTAGGGTTAAGGTGAGGTTTAAGGTTAGGGTTAGGGTTACATTTAGGCTTCGGGTTAGGCTGAGTGTGAGGGTGGAGGTGAGGTTAGAGTTAATATTAGGATTAGGGTTAGAGTTACTTTTTGTGTTATGGTTAGGGTTAAATTTGCAGGGAGGGTGAGGCTGCGGGTGAGGGTTATGGTTAGAGTTATGGTTAGGTTTAGGGTTAGTGTTATTCTTAGGGTTAGGTTTAGAGTTAAGGTGAGGGTGAGGGTTAGGGTTGGGTTGAGGTTTAGGGTTAGGGTTAGGGTGAGAGATAGGGTTCGGTTAATTTTAGGGTTAGCGAGAGGGTTAGGGTTAGGGTTAAGGTGAGCATGAGGGTTAGGATTATGTTTAGCATTAGGGTTATTGTTACTGTTAGGGTTAGAGTTATGGTGAGGGTGAGGGTTAGGCTTAGAGTTGGGGTGAGGTTTCCGATTAGGGTTAGGATTAGTGTTAGGGTGAAAGTGAGGTTTAGTGTTAGATTTAGGGTTATTTGGAGGATAAGGTCGAGGGTTAGGGTTAGGGTTAGTGTTCAGGATAAGGTTAGGGTGAGGGTTAGGTTGAGGTTTAGTGTTAGGGTTAGGGTTAGGTTTAGGATTAGGGTTAGGGTGAGGGTGAGGGTGAGGGTGAGGGTTAGGGTTAGGTTTACGCTTAGGGTTAGGCTGAGGGTGAGGGTGGGGATGAGGAGTAGGGTTAGGGTGATCGTTAGGGTTAGGGTTAGGGTGAGGGTTAGGGTTAGGATTAGGGTTAGGGTGAGGGCTAGGGTGAGGGTGAGGGTTAGGGTAAAGGTTAGGGTTAGGCTTAGGCTTAGCATTAGGCTGTGCATGAGGTTGAAGATGAGGGTTATGGTTAGGGTTAGTGTGAGGTTTAGTGTTAGGGTTAGTGTGGAGGAGATGGTAAAGGTAAAGGTGATGCTTAGGTGGAGGGTGAGGGTTACGGAAAGGGTGAGGGTTAATGTTAGGGTGAGGGTTAGGGTTAGGTTTAGGGTTAGGGTTAGGATGAGGTTTAGGTTTAGATTTAGGGTTAGGGTGATGCAGAAGTTGAGATTTAGGGTTAAGATTAATGTTAGGTTTAGGCTTAAGGTGAGGGTTAGGTTGAGGGTGAGGGTTAGGTTTAGGGTTAGGATTAGCATTAGGGTTAGTGTTACGGTGAGTGTGAGGGTTAGGGTTAGGCTTAGGATTAGGCTGAGGGTGAGGGTGAGGGTGAGGTTGAGAGTTAGTGTGCGGGTTAGGGTTAGGGTTATGGCCAGGATTAGGATTAGGTTTAGGGTTAGGATTAGGGTTGTTGTGAGGGCAAGGGTGAGGGTGAGGTTTAGGGTTAGGGTTAGGGTGAGGTTTAGGTTTTATGTTAGGGTTAGGGTGAGGTTGAGGTTTAGGGTTAGATTTAGGTTTAAGTTGAGGCTGAGGGTGCAGGGTAGGGTTAGGCTTAGTTTTAGGATTAGGGTAAGGGATAGGTTGAGTGTGAGGGTTAAGTTTAGGTTTAGGGTTAGGCTTAGGGTTATGCTGAGGTTGAGGGTTAGGGTCATGGTTAGCTTTAGGGTTAGGGTGAGTGCTAGGATGAGGTTTAGGGTTAGGATTAGGGTTAGGGTGAGAGCTAGTGTGAGAGTTATGGTGAGGGTTAGGTTTAGGCATAGGGTTAGGTTTACGATTAGGGTTAGGTTGAGGGTGAGTGTGAGGGTTAGGGTTAGGCTTAGGGATAGGTTTAGGTTTAGGATTAGGGTTAGGGATTCAGTGACGGTGAGGGTTATGGTTAGGGTTAGGGCTAAGCTTATTGCTAGTGTTGGGGTTAGGGTTAAGTTTGTGGTGAGGGTAAGGCTTAGGGTGAGGGTTATGGTTATGTTTAGGGTTAGGGTTAGGGTTAGAGTTACAGTGAGGTTGAGGGTGAGGGTGAGGTTTAGGGTTAGTGTGACCTTTAGGTTGAGGTTTAGGGTTAGGCTTAGTGTTAGGGTGAGGGTGAGGGTTAGGTTGAGGTTTAGGTATAGGGTTAGGTTTATGATTAGGTTTAGGGTGAGGGTGAGTGTGAGGTTTAGGGTGAGGGTTAGGGTGATGGTAAGTGTTAGGGTGAGGGTTTGGTTTAGGGTGCGGGTTATTTTTAGGGTGAGGGTTTGGATTAGGGTTAGGGTGAGTTTTAGGATTTGAGTAAGTGTTAGAGTGAGGGTGAGGGTTAGGGTGAGGTTTAGGGTTAGAGTTAGGGTTTTGGTGAGGGTTAGGTTGAAGTTTAGAGTTAGTATTAGAGTTAGGGTTACGGTGAGAGTTAGGGGGTGGGTTAGGGTTATGGTTAGTGTTAGCGTTAGGGTTAGGGTGATGGTGAAGTTTAGGTTTAGAATTAGGGTTAGGGTGAGGCTGAGGGTGAAGGTGAGTATTCGGGTTAGGGTTAGGATTTGGATTAGGGTTAGGGTTAGGGTGAGTGTGAGGGTTAGGGTTAGGGTTAGGTTTAGCCTTAGGTTTAGGCTGAGGGTGAGGGTGAGGTTTAGGGTTAGTTTGAGGGTTAGGGTTATGGTTAGGGTGTGGTTTAGTGTTAGGGTTATTGTTAGGGTTAGGGTTATGGTGAGGGTGAGGTTTAGATTGAGGATTAGTGCTAGGGTTAGTGTGAGGTTTAGGGTGAGGATGAGAGTTAGGTTTAGGGTGAGGGCTAGGGTGAGGGTAAGGTTTAGGGTTAGTGTTAGGGTGGGGTTTAGGGTTAAGGTGATGATTAGGGTTTGTGTGAGGGTTAGTGTTAGCATGAGGGTAAGTGTTATGATGAGGGTAGGTGTTAGGGTGAGGGTTTGGGTTAGGGTTACGGTTACTGTGAGGGTGAGGGTGAGGGTTAGTGTTATGGGTCGGATGAGGTTTAGGGATAGGGTTAGGGTTAGGGTTAGGGTTAGGTTTCGGGTTAGAGTTAGGGTTAGAGTGAGGCAGAAGTTGAGGGTTAGGGTTAGGATTAAGGTGAGCATTAGGTTGAGGGTGAGGGTTAGGTTTAGGGTTAGGATTAGGATTAGGGTTAGGGTTAGGGTGAGTGTGAGGGTTAGCGTTAGGGTTAGACTTATGGTTAGGCTGAGGGTGAGGGTGAGGGTGAGGGTGAGGATTAGGTGAGGTTTTGTGTTAGGGTTATGGGGAGGGTTAGGTTTAGGTTTAGTGTTAGGGTTAGGGTGAGGGTGAGGTTTTGGGTTAGAGTTAGGGTTAAGTTCAGGCTGAGGGTGCAAGGTAGGGTTAGTGTTAGGTTTAGGATTAGGGTAAAGGATAGGGTGATTGTGAGGGTTAAGTTTAGGTTTAGGGTTAGGCTTAGGGTTATGTTGAGGTTGAGGGTGAGGCTGAGGTTTAGGTTTAGGGTGAGGTTGAGGATTAGGTTTAGGGTTAGGGTAAGTGCTAGGATGAGTTTTAAGGTTAGGATTAGGGTTAGGGTGAGGGCTAGTGTGAGGTTTATGGTGAGGGTTAGGTTTAGGCTAGCGTTAGGTTTACGATTTGGGTTAGGTTGAGGGTGAGTGTGAGGGTTAGGGTTAGGGTTAGGCTTAGGGATAGGGTTAGGTTTAGGATTAGGGTTAGGGTTAGAGTTATGGTGAGTGTTACGGTTACGGTTAGGGCTAGGGTTATTGTTAGTGTTATGGTTAGGGTTAAGTTTGTGGTGAGGATAAGGCTTAGGGTGAGTGTTATGGTTATGTTTACGGTTAGTTTTAGGGTTAGAGTTACAGTGAGTTTGAGGGTGAAGTTGAGGTTTAGAGTTAGTGTGACCTTTAGGTTGAGGTTTAGGTTTAGGGTTAGGGGTAGGTTGAGGGTGAGGTTTAGGTTTAGGGGGAGTATTAGGGTGAGGTTTAGGGTTAGGGTTAGTGTTAGGGTGAGGGTGAGGGTTAGGTTGAGGTTTAGGGTGAGGGTTAGGGTGATGGTAAGTGTTAGGGTGAGTGTTTGGTTTAGGGTGAGGGTTATGGTTAGGGTGATGGTTTGGATTAGGGTTAGGGTTATTTTTACAATTTGGGTAAGTGTTAGAGTTAGGGTTAGGGTGAGGGTGAGGTTTAGGGTTAGAGTTAGGGTTCTGGTGCGGGTGAGGTTGAGGTTTAGGGTTAGTGTTAATGTTAGTGTTACGATGAGAGTTAGGGGGAGGGTTAGGGTTAGGGTTATGGTTAGTGTTAGCGTTAGGGTTAGGGTGAGCGTGAAGTTTAGGTTTAGAATTAGGGTTAGGGTGAGGCTGAGGGTGAAGGTGAGGCATAGGTTTCGGGTTAGAATTTGGATTAGGGTTAGGGTTAGGGTGAGTTTGAGGGTTAGGGTTAGGGTTAGGGCTAGCCTTAGGTTTAGGCTGAGGGTGAGGGTGATGGTGAGGGTTAGGGTTCGTTTGAGGGTTAGGGTTAGGGTTAGGGTGAGGTTTAGTGTTAGGGTTAGGGTTAGATTTAGCGTTAGGGTGAGGCTGAGGTTTAGGTGTAGAGTTAGGGTTAGGCTGAGGATTAGGGTGAGTGTTAGGGTTACGGTGAGGGTGAGGGTTAGGTTTAGGGTGGGAGTTAGGGTTCGGTTAAGTTTAGGGTTAGAGTGAGGGTTAGGGTAAGTGTTACGGTGAGCGTGAGGGTTATTGTTAGGTTGAGGGTTAGGGTTAGGGTTAGGGTGAGGGTTAGTGTTAGGGTTAGTGTTAGAGTTAGGGTTAGGTTGAGTGTTAGGTTGATGTTGAGGGTTAGACTTATGATTACGATTCGGATTAGGGTAAGGGTTAGGTTGAGTGTGACGGTTAGGGTTACGGTTAGGGTTAGTCTTAGGCTTAGGCTGTGGGTGAGGGTGAGGGTGAGGGTTAGGGTTAGTGTGAGGGTTACGTTTAGTGTTAGGGTGAGAGTTAGGGTTCGGTTAAGTTTAGGGTTAGAGTGAGGGTTAGTCTTTTGGTTAGGTTTAGTGTTAAGGTGATTTTTAAGATTAGGGTTAGAATTAGTGTTCTTATTGAGGTTAGGGTTAGGGTTATGGAGAGGGTGAGGGTGAGGGTGAAGTTGAGGGTTAGGGTTAGGGTTAGGGTGAGTTTAGGGTTAGGATTAGGGTTATGTTGACGGTGAGGTTTAGAGTTAGATTTAGGGTTAGTTGGAGTGTTAGGTCGAGGGTTAGGGTTAGGGTTATTGTTAGGGATAAGTTTTGGGTGAGGGTTAGGTTGAGGTTTAGTGTTAGGGTTAGGGTTAGGTTTAGGATTAGGTTTAGGCTGAGCGTGAGGGTGGGGGTGAGGATTAGGGTTAGGATGATGGTTAGGGTTATGGTGAGGGTTAGGATTAGGATTAGGGTTAGGGTGATTGCTAGGGTGAGGGTCAGTGTTAGGTAGAGTGTTAGGCTTAGGGATAGGTTTAGGCTGAGCGTGAGGTTGAGGGTGAGGGTTAGGTTTAGGTTGATGGTTAGGTTTACGGTTCGGGTGAGGGTTAGGATGAGGTTTAGGGTTAGGGTGAGGATGATGGTAAGAGTTAAGTTGAGGGTTAAGCTGAGCGTGACGGTTAAGATAAGCGTGAGGTTTAGGGTTAGGTTTAGGGTTAGGGTGAGGGTTAGATTGGGGATTAGGGTTAGAGTTAGGGTTAGTGTGAGGTTTAGGGTGAGGATGAGTGTTAGGGTTTGGGTGAGGGTCTAGGGTTAGAATTAGGTTTAGGGTGAAGTCTAGGGTGAGGGTGAGTGTTTGAGTTAGGGTTTGGGTTAGGATGAGGTTTAGCATTAGGGTGATGGTTAGTGTTAGTGTTATGGTTAGTGTTAGGGTTAGGGTTAGTGTTATGGTTAGGGTAAGTGTTAGGGTGATGGTTAGGGTTAGGGTGAGGGTTATGTTTAGTGTGAGGGTTAGATTGGGGTTTAGGGTTAGAGTTAGGGTTAGTGTGAGTTTTATGGTGAGGATGAGTGTTAAGTTTATGGTGAGTATTAGGGTTAGGGTTAGGGTTAGGGTTAAGGTTAGGGTGAGGGTTAGGTTGAGGTTTAGGGTTAGGGTTAGGATTAGGGTTAGGGTGAGGGTGAGTGTGAGGGTTAGGGTTAGGGTTTGGCTTAGGCTTAGGGTTAGGCTGAGGGTGAAGTTGAGTGTGAGGGTTAGGGACAGGGTTCGGGTGAGGTTTAGTGTTAGGGTAAGGGTTAGAGTTAGGGTTAGGGTGAGGATGAGGTTTAGGGGTAGAGTTAGGGTTAGGGTGAGGGTGAGGGTTAGGGTGAGGTTTGTGGTGCGGGTGACAGTAAGGGTAAAGATGAGGGTTAAGCTGAGGGTGAGGGTTAAGGTAAGGGTGAGGGTTAGGGTTAGGGTTAGTGTTTGGGTTAGTGTTAGGGTTAGGGTGAGGGTTAGATTGAGGCTTAGTGTTAGGGTTAGTGTGAGGTTTAGGGTGAGGATGAGGGTTAGGTTTAGGGTGAGGGCTAGGGTGAGGGTGAGGGTTAGGGTTAGTGTTAGGGTGAGTTTAAGGGTTAGGGTGATGGTTAGGGTTAGTGTGAACGTTAGTGTTAGCGTTAGGGTTAGTGTTAAGGTGAGGGTATATGTTAGGTTGAGGGTTAGTTTTAGGGTTAGGTTTAGGTTTAGGGTCAGAGTTAGAGTTGGGCTTAGTGTGAGGGTGACATTTAGGGTTAGAGTTAGGGTTAGTGTTAGGGTTAGGGATAGGGTGAAGTTTAAGGTTAGGGTTAGGCTTAGGCTTAGGCTTAAGCTTAGGTGGAGCATGAGGAAGAGGGTTAGGGTTCGGGTTAGGGTTCGGGTTAGGGTTATGTTTAGGGTGAGGGCTAGTATGAGGGTTAAGTTGAGGGTTAGGGTTAGTGATACGGTTAGGTTTAGGATTTGGGTTAGGGTGAGAGTGAGTGTGAGGGTTAGGGTTAAGGATAGGTTTAAGCTTATGGTTAGGGTGAGGATTAAGGTTAGGGTTTGGGTTATGCTTAGGTTTAGGGTCAGTGTTAGTGTTAGTTTTAGTGTTACTGTTAGGTTTACAGGGAGGGTTAGGGTTAGGCTTAGGCTTAGGGTTAGGCTGAGGTTTAGGGTGGGGGTGAGGATTAGGGATAGGGTTACGGTTAGGGTGAGGATTATTTTTAGTGTTATGGTTAGGGTTAAGTTTGCAGTGAGGGTGAGGCTGAGAGTGAGGGTTAGGGTTAGGATTAGAGTTAGTGTTATTGTTAAGGATAGGGTTAGAGTTACGGTGAAGTTGAGGGTGAGCGTGAGGGTTAGGGTTAGGGTGAGCTTTAGGGTAGGTTTAGGGTTAGGGTTAGGGTGAGGGTGAGGTTTAGGGTTAGAGTTATGGTTTGCCGGAGGGTTAGGGTGAGGTTTAGGGTTTGGGTTAGTGTTAGGGGTAGGGTGAGGGTGAGGGTTTGGTTGAGGTTTAGGGATAGGGTTATGTTTAGGATTAGGATTAGGGTGAGCGTGAGTGTGAGGGTTAGGGTGAGGGACAGGTTTAGGCTTAGCTTTAGGCTGAGGGTGAGGGTGGGTGTGAGGATTATTGTTATTGTTATTGTTAGGGTTAGGGTTAGAGTTACGGTGAGGGTAAGGTTGCGGGTGAGGGTTAGGGTAGGGTTAGGGTGGGGTTTAGTGTTAGGGTTCGGGTTAGGCTTAGGGTGAGGGTGAGGTTTAGGGTTAGATATAGGCTTAGGGTTAGGGTGAGGGTTAGGGTTAGGGTTTGGTTTAGGGTGAGGTTGAGGCTGAGGATTAGGGTTAGGTTTAGGGTTAGGGTTAGGGTTAGGGTTAGGGTTAGGGTGAGGTTTAGGGTTAGGGTTAGGGTTACGTTTAGGCTTGGGTTAAGCTGAATGTGAGGTTGTGGGTGAGGTTAGAGTTCGAATTAGGGTTAGGCTTAGGGTTATTGTTAGTGTTATGGTTAGGGTTAAATTTACAGTGAAGGTGAGGCTGTGGGTGAGGGTTAATGTTACGGTTATGGTTAGGTTTAGGGTTAGTGTTATTCTTAGGGTTAGGGTTAGAGTTACAGTGAGGTTGAGGGTGAGGCTGAGGGTTAGGGTGAGGTTTAGGGTGAGGTTTAGGATTAGGTTTAGGGTTAGGGTTAGGGTGAGGATGAGGTTTAGGCTTAGATTTAGGGTTTGGGTGAGGGTTAGGTTGAGTTTTAGGTTTAGTGTTAGGGTTAGGGTTATGGTGAGAATTAGGGGTAGGGCTGGTATAGGGTTAGGGTTAGGGTTAGTGTTAGCGTTAGGGTTAGTGTGAGGGTGAAATTCAGCGTTAGAATTAGTGTTAGGGTGAGGCTGAGGGTGAGGGTTAGGATTTGGATTAAGGTTAGGGTTAGGGTGAGTGTGAGGGTTAGGTTAGGGTTAGGGTTAGCCTTAGGTTTAGGCTGAGGGTGAGGGTGAGCGTGAGGGTTAGGGTTAGTTTGAGGGTTAGGGTTACGGTTAGGATGAGGTTTAGTGTTAGGGTTAGTGTTAGATTTATGGTTAGGATGAGGGTGAGGTTTAGGGGTAGAGTTAGGGTTAGGATGAGGGTTAGGGTGAGTGTTAGGGTTAGGGTTAGGTTTAGATTTAGCGTTAGAGTTAGAGTGAGGGTGAAGTTTAGGTTAAGAATTAGGTTTAGGGTGAGGCTGAGGGAAAGGTGAGGATTAGGTTTAGGGTTATTATTGGGATTAGGTTTAGGGTTAGGGTGAGTGTGAGGGTTAGGTTTAGGGTTAGTGTTAGCCTCAGGTTTAGGCTGAGGGTGAGGGTGAGAGTGAGGGTTAGGGTTAGTTTGAGGGTTAGGGTATAGGGTTAGAGTGAGGGTTAGTGTTAGGGTTAGGGTTAGGTTGTGCGTTAGGTTGAGGTTGAGGGTTAGGCTTAGGTTTACTATTATGATTAGGGTGAGTTTTAGTGTGAGTGTGATGGTTAGGGTTAGGGTTATGTTGAGGTTTAGGTTTAGGGTTAGGGTTAGGTTGAGGCTGAGGTTTAGGGTTAGAGTTAGGGTTAAGTTGAGGGTGAGGGTGCAGAGTAGGGTTAGGGTTAGCATTAGGATTAGGGTAAGGGATAGGGTGAGTGTGAGGTTTAAGGTGACGGTTAGGGTGATAGGGTTTTGCTGAGGTTTAGGGTGAGGGTGAGGGTTAGTGTTAGGGTTAGGGTGAGGGCTAGTGTGAGGGTTATGATGAGGATTAGGTTTAGGCATAGGGTTAGGTTTAGGATTAGGGTTAGGTTGAGGGTGAGTGGGAGAGTTAGGGTTAGGGTTAGGCTTAGGGATAGGGTTAGGTTTAGGATCAGGGTTAGGGTTAGGGTTACTTTGAGGTTTAATGTTATGGTTAGGGCTAGGGTTATTGTTAGTGTTATAGTTAGGGTTAAGTTTGTGGTGAGGGTGAGGCTTAGGGTGAGGGTTATGGTTATGTTTAGGGTTAGGGTTAGGGTTAAAGTTACAGTGAGGTTGAGGGTGAGGGTGAGGTTTAGGGTTAGTGTGACCTTTTGGTTGAGATTTATGGTTAGGTTTAGGGGTAGGTTGAGGGTGAGGTTTTGGATTAGAGTTAGGGTTAGGGTAGTAATAGGGTGAGGTTTAGGGTTGGGGTTAGTGTTAGGGTGAGTGTGAGGGTTAGGTTGAAGTTTAGGGATAGGGTTATTTTTAGGATTAGGGTTAGGGTGAGGGTGAGTGTGAGGTTTAGGGTGACGGATAAGGTGATGATTAGTGTTAGGGTGAGGGTTTGGTTTAGGGTGAGGGTTATGGTTAGGGTGAGGGTTTGGATTACAGTTAGGGTGAGTTTTAGGTTTTGGGTAAGTAGATTTTGGGTTAGGTTTAGGGTGAGGGTTAGATTGGGGTTTAGGGTTAGAGTTAGGGTTAGTGTGAGGTTTAGGGTGAGGATGAGTGTTAGGGTTAGGGTGAGGTTTAGCGTTAGAATTATGTTTAGGGTGAGGTCTAGGGTGATTGTGAGGGTTAGAGTTAGGGTTAGGGTTAGGATGAGTTTTAGGATTAGGGTGATGGTTAGGGTTAGTGTTAGGGTTAGGGTTAGTGTTAGGGTGAGGGTAAGTGTTAGGGTGAGGGGTAGGGTTAGGATGAGGGTTATGGTTAGTGTGAGGGGTAGATTGGTGATTAGGCTTAGAGTTAGGGTTAGTGTGAGTTTTATGGTGAGGATGAGGGTTAGGGTTATGGTGAGGGTTAGGGTTAGGGTTAGTGTTAGGGTTAAGTTTATGGTGAGGTTTAGTGTTAGGGTGAGATTTAGGGTTAGGATTAAGGTTAGGATGAGTGTGAGTGTGAGGGTTAGTGTTAGGGTTAGGCTTAGTTTTAGGGTTAGGCTGACGGCGAGGGTGAGGGTGAGGGTTAGGTTTCGGGTGAGGGTGAGGGTTAGGGTTTGGTTTAGGGTAAGGGCTAGTGTGAGGTTTAGGTTGAGGATTAGTGTTAGGGATACGGTTAGGTTTAGGATTTGGGTTAGGGTGAGAGTGAGTGTGAGGTTTACGGTTAGGGTTAGGGTTAGGCTTAGGTTTAGGGAGAGGATTAGGGTTAGAGTTTAAGTTAGGGTTAGGTTTAGGGTCAGGGTGGGGGTGAGGATTAGTGTTAGGTTTAGGGTTAAGGTTAGGATTATTTTTAGTGTTATGTTTAGGGTTAAGTTTGCAGTGAGGGTGAGGATGAGGGTGAGGATGATGGTTAGGGATAGGGTTAGGTTAATGTTAGGGTTAGTGTTAATGTTAGGGTTAGGGTTAGACTTATGGTATGGTGAGGGTGAGGGTGAGGGTTAAGGTTAGGTTTAGGGTGAGGTTTAGAGTTAGGGTTAGGATTAGGGATAGGATGAGGGAGACTTTTAGGGTTAGAGTTAGGTTGAGGGGGAGGATAAGGTTGAGGGTTAGAGTTAGGGCTAGTGTTAGGGTAGCGTTAGGTTTGGATTAGTGTAAGATTGAGGTTTAGGGTTATGCTTAGGTTTAGGGTTATGATTAGGGTTAGGGTGAGTGTGAGGGTTAGGGTTAGGATTAGGCTTAGGCTAAGGGTTAGGCTGAGGGTGAGGGTGGGTGTGAGGATTAGGCTTAGGGTGATGGTTAGCCTTATGGTTAGGGTGAGAGTTAGGATGAGGGTTAAGGTTAGGATTAGGATTAGGGTGAGGGCTAGGGTGAGGGGAGGGTTAAGGTTAGGATTAGGGTGAGGGCTAGGGTGAGGGGAGGGTTAAGGTTAGGGTTAGGCTTAGGCATACTTTTAGGCTGAGGGTGATGGTGAGGGTGAGGGTTAGGGTTATGGTGATGGATAGGGTTAGGTTTACAGTGAGGGTTAGGCTGAGGGTTCCGGTTAGGGTGAGGGTTACAATGATCGTGTCAGTAAGAGTAAAGTTGAGGGTTGGGCTAAGGGTGAGGGTTACGTTAATGGTGAAGGTTAGTGTTACGTTGAGGGTTATGGTAAGGGTTAGGGTTAGGGTTAGATTGGGGATTAGGGTTAGGGTAATTGTGAGGCTTAGGGTGTGGATGAGGGTTAAGGTTAGAATTAGGGTTTGGGTGAGTTCTACAGTGAGGGTAAGGGTTAGGGTTAGGGTTAAGTTTATGGTGAGGTTTAGGGTGAGGGGTAAGTTTAGGTTTAGGGTGAGGGTTAGGTTTAGTATGAGGGTTATGGTTAGGGTGAGGGTGAGGGTGAGGGTAAGGGTTATGGTGAGGGCTACAGTGAGGGTGAGGGTTAGGGTTAGGATTTGGGATAGGGTTAGGTATAGGCTGAGATTGAGGGTGAGGGAGACGGTGAGGTTTAGGGTTAGGGTTATGTTTAGGGTGAGGTCTAGGGTGAGGGTGAGGGTTAGGGTGAAGGTGAGGGTGCTGGTGAGGGTCTTGGTTAGGTAATGGTTAGGGTTAGGGTGAGGATTAGTTGAGGGTTAGGGTAAGGGTGAGGTTGAGGTTTAGGGTGTGGGTGACAGTTAGGGTTAGGGTGAGGGTTCGGGTGATGGTGATGTTTAGGGTTAGGTAGAAGGTTAGGGTTAGGGTTAGGTGAGGGTTAGTGTTAGGGTTAGGGTTAGCGTGAGGGTTAGGATTAGGTTTAGGGTTAGGGTGAGGTTTAGGGTGAGGGTGAGGGTTAAGGTTAGGGTTAGGTTTGTGGTGTGGGTAAGTGATAGCATGAGGGTTCGGCTGAGTGTTTGACTTAGCATTACGGTTAGGGTGAGGGTTAGGTTGAGGATTAGGATGAGTTTTAGGGTTAGTGTGAGGGATAGGGTTAGGCTTAGCGTGAAGGCGACAGTGAGGGTGACAGTTAGGGTTAGAGTTACGGTGAGGGTTAGGTTAATGTAAGGTTTAGGGTGAGGATGAGATTAAGTGTTAGGATGAGGGTTAGGGTGAGGGTGAGGGTTAGGGTTAGGGTTTGGGTTAGGGTGTGGGTTAGTGTTAGGATGTGGCTTATGGTTAAGGTGAGGTTTAGGGTTAGGTTTAGAGTTATTGTTACAGTTAGGGTTAGGGTTATATTTACGGTGAGGGTAAGGGTGAGGGTTAGGTTTGGGGTTAGGATGAGGTTTAGGTTTAGGGTTAGTGTTAGAGTAAGGGTTAGTGTGAGGGTGAGGTTTAGGGTTGGAGTTAGGGTTAGTTTTAGGATTAGGTTTAGGGTGAGCATTAGTGTGAGGGTTAGGGTTAGGCTTAAGCTTAGGCTTAGGTTTAGGCTTAGGCCGAACATGAGTGTGAGGATTAGGGTTAGTGTTAGGGTGAGGGTTAGGGTGAGGGTTAGGATGAGGTTTAGGTTTAGGACTAGAGTTAGGGTGAGTGCTAGTTTGAGCGTTACTGTGAGGGTTAGGGTTAGGTTTAGGATTAGGTGTAGGTTGAGGGTCAGTGTGAGGGTTAGTGTTAGGGTTAGGGTTAGGCTTAGGCTTAGGGTTAGGGTTAGGGTGAGGGTTAAGGTTAGGCTTTGGTTTTGGGTCATGGGGAGGGTTAGGGTTAGGGTTAGGGTGAGGGTGAGGGTGAGGGTTAGGGTTAGTGTGAGTGATAGGGTTACGGTGAGGGTTATGGTTAGGGTGAGGTTTAGGGTTAGGATTAGGGTTATTGTTACCATTAGGGTTAGGGTTACAGTTACTGTGAGGGTAAGGGTGAGGGTTAGGGTTGGGGTTAGGATGAGGTTTAGGTTTAGGGTTAGGCTTAGAGTTATGGTTAGGGTGAGGGTGAGGTTTTGGGTTGGAGTTAGGGTTAGTTTCAGTGTTAGGGTTAGGATGAGGGTTAGGGTTAGGGTTAAGCTTTGTCTTAGGTTTAGGCTTACACCCAGCATGAGGGTGAGGATTAGGGTTAGGGTTAGGGTGAGGGTTAGGGTTAGGGTAAGGGTGAGTGTTAGGATGAGGATTAGGGTAAGGATTAGTTTTAGGGTGAGAGCTAGGGTGAGGGTAAGGGTGAGGGTTAGGTTTAGGGATAGGGTTAGGTTTAGGATTAGGGTTAGGTTGAGGGTGAGTGTGAGAATTAGGGTTAGGCTTAGGCTTAGGGTTTTGGTGAGGATTAGGGTTAGGGTTTGCGTTAGGGTGAGGGTGAGGCTGAGGATTAGGGTTAGGTTTAGGATTAGGTTTAGAGTTAGGGTTAGGCTGAGGGTGAGGGTGGGGGTGAAGATTAGGTTTAGGGTTAGGGTTAAAATTAGGGTTATTTTTAATGTTGTGTTTTGGGTTTAGTTTGTGGTGAGGGTGAGCCTGAGGTTGAGGGTTATGGTTAGGGTTAAGCTTAGTCTTAGGGTTAGGCTGAGGGTGAGGGTGGAGGTGAGGAATATGTTTTGGGTGATAGGGTGAGTGTTAGGATGAGGCTTAGCATTAGGATTAGGTTTAGGGAGAGGGCTAGGGTAAGGGTGAGGGTTAGGGTTAGGCTTAGGCTTAGGCTTAGGGTGAGGCTTAGGGTGAGGGTGAGGGTGAGGTTTTCGGTTAGGGTGATGGATAGCGTTAGGGTTAGGCTGAGTGTTAGGATGAGGGTTAGGGATAGGGTGAGGATTAGGGTGAGTGTGACGGTAAGAATAAAGGTGAGGGTTAGGCTGAGGATGAGTGTTCCCCTAAGGGTGAGAGTTAGGATTAGGGTAAGTGTTAGGGTGAGGGTTAGGGTAAGGGTTAGGGTTAGTGTTAGGGTTAGAGTTAGGGTGAGGGTTAGGAGGAGGGTGAGGGTTAGGGTTAGGTTTAGGATTAGGATTAGGGTTAGTGTTAGGGTGAATGCTTAGGTTGGGCTTAGGGATAGGGTTAGGCTTAGCGTTAACCTGAGGGTGAGGGTTACGTTTAGGATTCGAGTTAGGGTTAGCGTTTGGGTGAGAGTTAGGGTTTGTGTTAATTTCAGGGTTAGGGTGAGGGTTAGGGTTAGGGTTATGTATGGTGAGTGTTAGGGTTAGGTTTAGGGTGAGCGTCAGGTTTAGGATTAGGGTTAGGGTTAGGGTTATTGTTAGTGTTATGGTTAAGGTTAAGTTTACGGTTAGGGTGAGGCTGACGGTGAAGGTTAGGGTTAGGGTTAGGGTGAGGTTTAGGGTTAGGGTTAGAGTTACAGTTAGGGTGAGGGTTTAATTTAGGGTTAGGTTTAGGGTGAGGGTTTGGGTTAGTGTTATTTTTAGGGTTAGGGTTAGAGTTACGATGAGGGTGAGGGTTAGGTTTAGATTTAGGGTGAGGGTTAGGGTGAGGGTGAGGTTTAGTGTCAGAGTTAGTGTTAGGGGGAGGATTAGGGGGAGGGTTAGGTTTAGGGTTAGTGTTAGGGTTAGGGTGAGGGTTAGATTGAGGTTTAGGGTTAGTGTTAGGGTTGGATTTAGGATTAGGGTTATGGTGAGGCTGAGTGTGAGGTTTAGGGTTAGGATTAGGCTTAGGCTTAGTGTTAGGCTGAGGGTGAGGGTGGGTTTGAGGATTAGGTTAAGGGTGATGGTTAGGGTTAGGTTTAGGTTTAGGGTTAGGATTAGGGTTAGGGTTAGTATTAGGGTTAGGTTGATGTCTATGGTGAGGGTGAGGGTTAGGGTTAGGAAGAGGGTTAGGCTTATGTTTAGGTTTAGGGTTGGAGTTAGGGTTAGTGTGAGAGTGAGTTTTAGGGTTAGAGTTAACTTTTGTGTTAGGGTTTGCTTTAGGGTGAGCATTACTGTGAGGGTTAGGGTTAGGCTTAAGCTTAGGCTTAGGGTTAGGCTTAGGCCGAGCATGAGGGTGAGGCTGAGGGTGAGGTTGAAGGTGAGGGTTAGGGTTAGGGTTAGTGTTAGGGTTAGGTTTAGGGTTAGGGTGAGGGTTAGGGTTAGGGTTAGGATTAGGATTAAGGTTAGGTTTAGGGTTAGTGTGAGGGTTAGGGTTAGGTTTAGGGTTAGGCTTAAGGTTAGGCTGAGGGTGAGGGTGAGGTTTAGGGTTAGGGTGAGGCTTAGGGTTAGGGTTAGGGTGAGGTTTAATGTTAGGGTAAGGGTTAGAGTTAGTGTTCGTGTTAGTGTTTGGGTTAATGTGATAGTTAGGGGGAGGGCTAGGGTTAGGGTTAGGGTTAGGGTTAGGTTTAGCGGTAGGGTTAGGGTGAGGGTGAAGTTTAGGGTTAGAATTAGGGTTAAGGTGAGGCTGAGGGTGAGGGTTAGGGTTAGGGTTTGGGTTAGTGTTAGGGTTAGGGTTACGGTGAGGGTGAGAGTGAGGGTGAGGGTTAGGGTTAGGGTTAGGATTAGTATTAATGTTAGGGTTTGGGTGAGTGTGAGGGTTAGTGTTAGGGTTAGGGTTAGGGTTAGGTTTAGGGTTAGTATTAGGGTTAGGTTTAGGGTTATGGAGAGGGTTAGGTTGAGGGTTAGGATTAGGATTAGGCTTAGGTTTAGGGTTAGTGTGAGGGTTATGGTTAGAGTTAGGGTTAGGCTTAAGTTCAGGCTGAGGGTGAGGGTGAGGGTGAGGTTTAGGGTTAGGGTGAGGCTTAGGGTTAGGGTTAGGGTGAGGTTTAGTGTTAGGGTAAGGGTTAGAGTTAGGATTAGTGTTAGTGTTAGGGTTAGGGTGATAGTTAGGGGGAGGGCTAGGGTTAGGGTTAAGTTTAGGGTTAGGTTTAGCGGTAGGATTAGGGTGAGGGTGAAGTTTAGGTTTAGAATTAGGGTTAAGGTGAGGCTGAGGGTGAGGGTTAGGGTTAGGTTTGGGGTTAGTGTTAGGGTTAGGGTTAGGGTGAGGGTTATGGTTAGTGTGAGGGTTAGGGTTAGGGTTAGGATTAGGATTAAGGTTAGGGTTAGTGTGAGTGTGAGGGTTAGTGTTAGGGTTAGGGTTAGCCTTAGGTTTATGCTGAGGTTGTGTTGAGTATGAGGTTTAGGTTTAGAGTAATGGTTAGTGTTAGGTTTAGGGTTATGGTGAGGGTCATGTTTACAGTTAGGCTTGGGCTTAGGCTTAGGCATAGGCCGAGCATGAGGGTGAGGGTTAGGGTTAGGGTGAGGGTTAGGGTGGGGGTGACCGTAAGGGTCAACATGAGGGTTAGGCTGAGGTTGAAGGTTACTGTAAGGGTCAGGGTTAGGGTTAGGGTGAGGTTTCGGGTTCGGGGTAGAGTGAGGGTGAGGGTTAGATTGAGGATTAGTGTTAGGTTTATGGTGAGGTTTAGGGGGAAGATGGGGGTTAGGGATAGGGTGAGGGTGAAGGTTAGGCTTAGGTTTAGGTTTAGGTTTAGTTTGATGGTTAGCTTAGTGTGAGGTTAGCTCAGTGTTAGTGTTAGTGTTTGTGTTAGGGTGAGGGTAAGTGTTAGGGTGTGGGTTAGGGTTAGGGTGAGCGTTAAAGTGAGGGTGAGGGTGAAGGTTATGTTTAGGGTTAGGATGAGGTTTAGGTTTAGGTTTAGGGTTAGAGTTAGGGTTATGGTGAGAGTGAGGTTTAGGTTTAGAGTTAGGGTTAGTGTTAAATTTAGGGTTAGGGTGAGGGTCAGGTGTAAGGTTAGCCTTAGGCTAAGGCTTAGGCTTAGGCCGAGCATGACGGTGAGGGTTAGGGTCAGGGTTAGGGTGAGTTTTAGGATGAGATTTAGGGTTAGGATTAGGGTTAGGGTGAGGGCTATTGTGAGGGTTACGGTGAGGGTTATGTTTAGGGATATGGTTAGGTTTAGGAATAGGGTTAGGTTAGATTGAGTGTGAAGGTGAAGGTTAGGGTTATGGTTAGGGTTAGGCTTAGGGTTAGGGTGAGGGTTCGGGTTAGGGTTTGTGTTAGCATGAGGGTGAAGCTTAGGATTAGTGTTAGGTTTAGTATTAGGGTTAGGTTTAGGTTTAGGGTTAGGTATACGGTGAGATTTAGGCTTAGGTTTAGGCTGAGGATGAGGGTGGGGGTGAGAATTAGGGTTAGGTTTAGGGTTAGGGTTATTGTTAGTGTTAGGGTTAGGGTTAGGTTAGGGTTAAGATTGCGGTGAGGGTGAGGTTGAGGGTGAGGGATATGATTAGGGTTAGGGTTAGGGTTTGTGTTATAGTTAGGGTTAGGGTCACAGTTAAGGTGAGGTGGATGGTGAAGGTGAGGGTGAGGATTAGGGTTAGGGTGCGGTTTAGGGTGAGGTTTAAGTTTAGGGTTGGGGTTAGGGTGAGGGTGAGGTTTAGGTTTAGAGTTAGGGTTAGGGGGAGGGTTAGGATGAGTTTTGGGGTTAGGGTTAGTTTTATTGTTAGGATGAGGGTGAGTTTTAGGTTTAGGGTTAGGGTGAGGCTTAGGGTTAGTGTCAGGGTGATGTTTAGGGTTAGAGTTAGGGTTAGGGTAAGGCTGTGGGTGTGGGTTAGGTTTAGAGTTAATGTTAGGGTTATTGTTAAGTTGAGGGTTAGGGTGAGGGTGAGGGTTAGGGTTAGTGTCAGCGTTAGGATTATAGTTAGGGTTATGGTGAGTGTGAGGTTTAGGGTTAGGGTTAGGCTTAGGCTGAGGGTGAGGCTGAGGGTCAGGGTTAGTGTTAGGGTGAAAGTTAATGTTAGGGTTAGGGGGAGGGTTAGGATGAAGGTTAGGGTTAGGGGGAGGTCTAGGTTGAGGGTGAGGTTTATGCTTAGGTTTAGGGTGACGTTTAGGGATAGGGTTAGGGTGAGGATTAGATTTAGGGTTAGAGATAGGGTTAGGGTGAGGCTGAGGGTGAGGCTTAGGTTTAGGGTTAGTGTTAGGGTTAGGGTTAAGGTGAGGGATAGGGTGAGGGTGAGGGTTAGGGTTAATTTTAGGAATAGGATTAGGGTTAGGGTTAGGGAGAGTGTGAGGGTTAGTGTTAGGGTTAGGCTTAGGCTTAGGCTTCGACTGAGGCTGAGGCTGAGGGTGAGTGTTAGGCTTAAGTTGAGGGTTAGGGTTAGCGTTAGGGTGAGAGTTAGGGTTTGGGTTAAGTTTAGGGTTAGGATGAGGGGTAGGGTAAGGGTTTCAGTGAGGTTGAGTTTTAGGGTTAGGGTGAGTGTTAGGATGAGGGTTAGGGATAGGATTAGGGTGAGGGTGAGGGCTAGGTTGAGGATGAGGTTTAGGGTTAGGGTTAGGATTAGGGTGAGGTTTAGGGTTAGGGTTAGGGTTAGGGTTATGGTGAAAGTGATTTTTATGCTTGAGTTAGGGTTAGGGTGAGGCTGATTGTGAGGGTTTGGGTTAGGGTTATTGTTAGATTTATTATTAGGGTGAGGGTGAGGGTGGAGTTTAGGATTAGGCTAAGGGTTAGGGTTAGGGTTAGGGTGAGAGTTAGGGTTCCAGTTAAGTTTGGGTTTAGGGTGAGGGTTAGGGTTAGTGTTACGGTGAGAGTGACGGTTATGATTAGGTTGAGGGTTAGGGTTAGGGTTAGGGCTAGGGTTAGGGTGAGGGTTAGGGTTAGGGTTAGGGTGAGGTTTAGGATGAGGATTAATGTTAGGATAAGGGTTAGGCTGAGGGCTACGGTGAGGGTGAGGGTTAGGGTTAGGTTGAGTTTTAGAGTTAGTGTTAGGTTTAGGGTTAGGGTGAGGGTGAGGTTTAGGGTTAGATTTAGGGTTAGTGTTCGTGTTAGGGTTAGGTGAATGTTAGGGTTAGGCTTAAGCTTAGGCTTAGGCCTAGGCCTAGCATGAAAATGAGGCTTAAAGTTATTGTTAGGGTGAGGGTTTGGGTTAGGGTGAGGGTTAGGTTGAGGTTTAGGGTTAGGATTAGGGTTAGGGTGAGCACTAGGTTGAGGGTTAGTGTGAGGGTTAGGGTTAGGGATAGGTTTAGGTTTAGGATTAATTTAGGTTGAGGGTGAGTGTGAGGGTTAGGGTTAGGTTTAGAGTTAGGCTTAGGGTTGGGTGAGGGTTAGGGTTAGGGTTTGATTTAGGGTGAGGGTGAGGGTTACGGTTAGGGTGAGGGTGTTGGTGAGGGTGAGGGTTAGGGTTAGGGTTAGAGTGAGTGTTAGGGTTAGGGTGAGGCTTATGGTAAAGGTGAGTGTTAGGGTTAGGTTTAGGCTTAGTCTTAGTCTTAGGGTAAGGCTGAGGTTTAGGGTGAGGGTGAGTGTGAGGGTTTGGTTTGGGGTTAGGTTTAGGCTTAGGGATAGGCTGAGGGAGAGGGTGAGGGTGAGGGTTAGGGTTAGGTTGAGGGTGAGGTTTAGGATTAGAGTTTGACTTAAGGTGAGGGTTAGTGTGAGGGTTAGTGTTAGGATTAGTTTTAGGTTTAGGTTTAGGTTGAGTTTTAGGGTGAGGTTTAGGGTTAGGGATAGGGTTCGTTTTAGGATTAGGGTTTGGGTGAGGGTGAGTGTGAGGTTTAGGGTTCGGGTTAGGGTTAGAGGTAGGCTTAGGGTTAGGCTGAGAGTGAGGGTGAGGATTAGGGTTAGGGTGAGGGTTAGGGTTAGGTTTAGGGTGATGGTTATAATGGGGGTTAGGTTTAGGATTAGGGTTAGTGTGAGGGCTATCATGAGGGTCAGGTTTAGGGTTAGGGTTAAGTTTAGGTATAGGTTGAGGGTTAGGAGTAGGGCTTGGTTTAGGGTGAGAGTTAGGGTTAGGGTTAGTGTGAGGGTTAGCATGAGGGTTACGGTTAGGATTAGGTTTAGGATGAGGGCTAGGGTGAGGGTGAGGGTTAGGTTTAGGGTTAGGGTGAGGTTTAGGGTTAGGGTTATGGTGAGGGTTAGGGTTAGGGTTAGGTTTACGCTTAGGCTTAACTTAGGCTTAGGCTTAGCATGAGGGTGAGGGTTAGGGTTAGGGTTAGGATGAGGTTTAGGTTTAGGCTTAGGGTTAGGGTGAGGACTTCTGGTTAGGGTGAGGGTTAGTGTTAGGGATAGGGTTAGTTTTCGGATTAGGGTTAGGGTGAGGTTGAATGTGAGGGTGAGAATTAGGTTTAGTTTTAGGGTGAGGGTTAAGGTTAAGTTTAGGGTGAGGGTTAGGATGAGGTTTAGAGTTACAAGTAGGGTAAGGTTGAGGGCTAGGGTGATTGTGAGTGTTAGTGTTAGGGTTAGGGTGAGGTTTAGGGTTAATATTAGGGGCAGGCTTAAGGTGAGGGTTAAGGTTCGGGTTTGGGTGAGGGTGAGGGTTAGGATTGGGGTAAGGGTTAGGGTGAGGACTAAGGTCAGGGTGAGGGTTAGGGTTAGGGTTAGGTTTACGGTGAGGGTTAGGTTGAGGTTTAGGTTTAGGGTTAGGGTTAGTGTTAGGATTAGGGTTAGGGTGAGGGTGAGTGTGAGGGTTAGGGTTAGGGTTAGGCTTAGGCTTAGGGTTAGGCTGAGGTGTGAGGGTGGGGATGAGGATTAGGTTTAGAGTGCTGGTTTAGTTTATGGTTAGGTTTAGGGTTAGGATGAGGGTTAGGTTTAGGATAAGAGTTAGAGTGAGGGCTACATTGACTGTGAAGTTTAGGGATAGGTTTAGGCTTAGGCTTAGGGTTATGCTGAGGCTGAAGGTGAGGGCGAGGGTTAGGGTTAGGGTGATGGTTAGGGTTACGGTTAGGGTGAGGGTTAGGATGAGGTTTAGGGTAAGGGTGAGGGTTAGGATGAGGGTGACTATAAGAGTAAAGGTGAGGGTTAGGCTGAGGTTGTGGGTTATGGTAAGGGTGAGGGTCGGGTTAGAATTTAGGGTGAGGGTGAGGTTTAAATTGAGGATTAGTGTTAGGGTTAGTGTGAGGTTTAGGGTGAGGATGAAGGTTAGGCTTAGGGTGAGGGCTAAGGTGAAGTTGAGGTTTAGGGTGAGGGTTAGGGTGAGGTTTAGGTTTAGGGTGATGGTTAGCATTAGTGTGAGTGTTAGTGATAGGGTTAGTGTTAGTGTTAGGGTTAGGGTAAGTGTTAGGATAAGGTTTAGGTTTAGGGTGAGGTTTAGGATTAGGGTTAGGTTCAGGGTTAAGGTGAGGGTGAGGTTTAGGTTTAGAGTTAGTTTTATGGTGAGGGTTAGGTTAAGGTTAGGGTTACTGTTAGGGTAAGGGTTAGGGTGAGGTTTAGTCTGTGGCTGAGGGTTTGGGATAGGGTTAGGATTAGGATTAGTGTTAAGGTGAGGGTGAGTGTGAGGGTTAGGTTTAGGGTTAGGATTAGAGTTAGGGTGAGGGTGAGGGTGAGGGTTAGGGTTAGGGTGAGGGTTAGGGTTAATGTTAGGATTAGGCTGAGGTTGAGTTTGAGGGTGAGGGTTAGGATTAGTGTTAGGGTTAGGGTTAGGGTTAGGGGGAGGGTTAGTATGAGGGTTAGGGTTAGAATTAAGTTTAGGGGGAGGGCTAGGGTGAGGGTGAAGTTTAGGTTTAGGGTTAGGGTGAAGTTCAGGTTTAAGGATAGGATTAGGGTCAGGGTAAGTGTGAGTGTGAGATTTAATGTTAGAGTTAGGGTTAGGGTGAGGCTGAGGGAGAGGATTAGGGTTAGGGTTAGTGTTAGGGTTAGGGTTAAGGTGAGGGTTAGGGTGAGGGTGAGGGTTAGGGTTAAGGTTCGGATTAGGTTTAGAGTTAGGGTGAGTGTGAGGGTTAGGGTTAGGTTTTGGTTTAGGCTTAGGCTGAGACTGAGGGTGAGGGTTAGGGTTAGAGTTTTTGTGAGGGGTAGGTTAGGGTTAGGGTGAGAGTTAGGGGGAGGAATATGGTTAGGCTTAGAATTAATGATAGGGTGAGTTTGAGTGTGTAGGTTAGGGTTAGGTTTAGGGTTAGGCTTAGGGTTAGGATGAGGGTGAGTGTGTGTGTTAGGGTTAGGTTTATGGTTAGGCTTAGGGTTAGGCTGAGGGTCAGGTTGATGGTGAGATAGTTAGGTTAGGGTGAGGGTTAGGCTTAGGATTATGGACAGGTTTAGGATGAGGTTTATGGTTAGGATTAGGGTTAGGTTGAGGGCTAGGCTGAGAGTGAGTTTGAGTTTTAGGGTTAGGGTGAGGTGTAGGGTTAGGGTTAGGGTTAGGGAGAGGGTCAGGATGACGTTTAGGGTTAGAGTTAGGTTTAGGGTGAATCTGAGGGTGTGGGTTAGGTTTGGGGTTAATGTTAGGGTTAAGGTTAAGGTGAGGGGTAGGGTGAGGGTGAAGGTTAGGGTTAGGGTTAGGATTAGTTTTAGTGTTAGGGTGAGTGTGAGGGTTAGGGTTAGGCTTAGGCTTAGGCTTAGGCTGAGGCTGAGTGTGAGGGTGGGGGTGAGGGTTAGGGTTAGGTTGAGGGTGAGTGTTTGGATTAGGGTTAGGGTTAGGGTTAAGTTTAGGTTTAGGGTTAGGAATAGTGTTATTGTTAGGGTTAGGTTTAGAGTTACAGTAAGGCTGAGGGTGAGGGTTAGGTTTAGGGTTAGGGTGAAGTTTAGGGTTAGGGTTAGGATTAGGGTTAGGTTTAGGTTGAGGTTTATGGTTAGACTTAGCCTTAGGGGGAGAGTTAGGTCGAGGGTTAAGGTTAGGGTTAGTGTTAGGGTTTGGGTGAGTGTTAGGGTCAGGTTGATGGTTAGGCTTAGGTTTAGGATTAGGATTAGGATAAGGGGTAGGGTGAGTGTGAGGGTTCGGTTGAGGGTTAGGGTTAGGCTTATAGTTTTGCTGAGGGTGAGGGTAAGGGTGAGGGTTAGGGTTAGGTTGAGTGCTAGGGTTAGGGATAGTGTGAGATTTAGGGTTCGGTTTGAGTTTAGGGTTAGGGTTAGGGTTATGGTGAGCGTGAGGATTAGGGTTAGGTTGAGGGCTATTGTTAAGGTTAGGGTGAAGGTTAGGGTTAGGGTTAGGGTGATGGGTAGCATGAGGATTAAGGTTAGGTTTAGGGTTAGTGTGAGTGCTAGGGTGAGGGAGAGTGTTAGGCTTAGTGTTAGCGTGAGGTTTAGGATTAGGGTTAGGGTGAGGGTTAGGATGAGTGTTAGGGTTCCCTTAAGGGTGAGGGTTAAGGTTAGGGTGAGGGTTAGGGTTAGGGTTAGGATTAGGTTTAGGGTGAGGGTGAAGTTTAGGATTAGGGTTAGGGTAAGGGTTAAGGTTAGGTTTAGGGTGAGGATTAGATTGAGGATTATGGTTAGGGTTAGTGTGAGGTTTAGGTGAGGTTGATGGTGAGCGTTAGGGTTAGGGTAAGGGTGAGGTTTAGGGTTAGGGTTAGGATTATGTATAGGGTCAGGGTGAGGTTTAGGGTTAGAGTTAGGTTGAAGGGGAGGGTTAGGTTGAGGGTTAGGGTTAGGGTTAGTGTTAGGGTTAGCTTTAGGGTTAGGGTGAGGGTTACTTTGAGGTGTGGGGTTAGTGTTAGGGTTAGGGTTAGGATTAGGGTTAGGGTGAGGGTGAGTGTGAGGGTTAGGTATAGGATTAGGCTTAGGCTTAGGGTTAGGCTGAGGATGAGGGTGGGGGTGAGTTTTAGTCTTAGGGTGATGGTTATCCTTAAGATTAGGGTGAGGTTTAGGATGAGAGTTAGGGTTAGAATTAGGGTTAGGCTGAATGCTAGGGTGAGGGTGAGGGTTAGTGTTAGAGTTAGGTTTAGGCTGAGGGTGATGGTGAGGGTGAGGCTTAGGGTTATGGTGATGGTTAGGGTTAGGGTTAGGGTGAGGGTTAGGATGTGAGTTCGCATTAGGGTGAGGGTTAGTATGAGCGTGATGGTAAGAGTAAAGGTGAGGGTTACAGTAAGAGTGAGGGTTAGGGTAAGAGATAGGGTTCGGGTTAAGTTTAGGGTGAGGGTAAGGGTGAGGGGTAGGTTTAGGTTTAGGGTGAGGGTTAGGTTTAGTGTGAGGGTTATGGTGAGGGTGAGGGTGAGGGTGAGGGTAAGGTTTATGGAGAGGGTTAGGGTGAGGGTGAGGGTTATGGTTAGGGTTATGTTGAGGGTGAGGGTTATGATTAGGTTTAGGGTTACGGTGAGATTTAGGGTGAGTGTGAGGGTTAAGGTTAGGGTTAGGTTTGTGGTGTGGATAAGTGATAGCATGAGGTTTGGGGTGAGTGTTAGAGTTAGCATTAGGTTTAGGGTGAGGGTTAGGTTGAGGGTTAGTGAAGAGAGCTGCGAGAGGCCGCACCTGGAAGATGGTGCCAGCTTCCGCCCTCCACCTTCCCGATGGCGAGTGCTCTCTGTGGTAAACAACTCCTGATATGGCTAAGGCAAAGAATCTGGCTTGCTTCCACGCACCTGAACCTATTGGTGGTTCCCACGTGGCGTATCAGGGTTGGCTACCCAGCGGGTACTTAAGGCTGTGGGGAATTCTCCCCGGGGTTGGGGTCAGAAGATTACTCAAAGGTCCTGAATAAACTGCAGAGAGAAGAGTTCGGTGTCGCGTCTTCCTTGCTGGTCGAGGCGGTAGCGACAGGTTAGGTTTAGGGTTAGGGTGAAGGTGCGGGTGAGAGTGAGGTTTAAGGTGAGGTTTAGGGTGAGTTTTAGGGTTAGGGTGAGTGTTAGGATTAGGGTTAGCATGAGGGTGACGGTGAGGGTGATGATTAGATTTAGAGTTAAGGTGAGGTTTCCGTTAAGTGTGAGGTTTAGGGTGGGGATGAGGTTAAGACTTAGAGTGAGGGTTAGGGTACGGGTGAGGGTTAGGGTTAGGGTTTGGGTTAGGGTGAGGGTTAGGGCTAGGTTTATACTTAGGGTTAGTGTGAGGGTTAGGCTGAGGTTTAGGATTAGGATTAGGGTGAGGGTTAGGGTGAGGGTTAGGGTGAGGGTGAGGGTGAGGGTGAGGGTGAGGGTTAATGTGAGAGTTAGGGTAATGGGTAGCGTTATGGATAGAGTGAGGTTTAGGTTTAGTGTGAGAGTTAGGGTTAGGGTTAGGGTTAGGATTAGTGTGAGGTTAAGAATTAGGGTGACAGTTAGGGTGAAGTTGAGGTTTAGGGTTATGAATTTTGATGGGGTTAGTATTACGATGAGGGTGAGGGTGAGGGTGAGGGTTAGGGTTAGGGTTGTGGGAGGGCTATGGTGAGGATTAGGGTAAAGGTGAGGGTTAGGGTGAGGGTGATTGTAAGGGTAAAGGTGAGGGTTAGGCTGAGGTTGAGGTTTAAGATAAGGGTGAGGGTTAGGATTAGAGTGAGGGTTAGGTTAAGGGTTCAGGTTAGGGTTAGGGTGAGGGTTAGATTGAGGATTAAGGTTAGGGTTAGTGTGAGGTTTGGGGTGAGGATGAGGGTTATCGTTAGGTTGAGGGTTAGGTTTAGAATTAGGGTTAGGGTGAGGGCTTGGGTGAGGATGAATTTTAGGGTTAGGGTTAGGGTGAGGTTTAGGGTTAGGGTGAGGGTTAGGGTTAGTGTGAGGGTTAGTGTTAGAGTAAGGGTTAGTGTTAGGGTGAGGGTAAGTGTTAGGGTGAGGGTTAGGTTTAGGGTGAGGCTTATGTTTGGGGTGAGGGTTAATGTTAGGGTTAGGGTTAGTCTTAGGGTTAAGATTAGGATTAGGGTTAGGGTGAGGGTGAGTGTGTGGGTTAGGGTTAGGTTTAGGTTTAGGCTTAGGGTTAGGCTGTGGGTGAGGTTGATGTTGAGGGTTTGGGTTAAGGTGATGGTTAGGGTTAGGGTTAGGGTGAGGATTAAGATGAGGGTTAGGATGAAGGTGAGGTTTAGGGTTATGTTTAGGGTGAGGTTTAGGGTTAGGGTTAGGGTTAGGCTTAAGATGAAGTTGAGGTTTAGGTTTAGAGTTAGGGTTAGGTTGAGGGTTAGGTTTAGGGTCAGTGTTAGATTTAGGGTTAGGGTGAGGATTAGGGTTAGGTTGAGGGTTAGGTTTAGGGCTGTCATTAGGGTTAGGGTGAGGGTGAGTGTGAGGATTAGTGTTAGGGTTAGGGGTAGGCCGAGGTTTAGGCTGAGGTTGAGGGTGAGGTTTAGGTTTAGGTTGAGGGTGAGGTTTATGGTTTGGATTAGGTTTAGGGTGTAGGGTAGGGTGAGGGTGAGGGTTAAGGTTAGGGTTAGGGTTAGGCTTAGGGTTAGGCTGAGGGTGAGGGTGGGCATGAGAAATAGGTTTTGGGTGATGGTTAGGGTTAGGGTTAGGGTGAGGGTTAGGATTAGGGTTATGGTTAGGATTAGGTTTAGGTTTAGGGCTAGGGAGAGGGTGAAGGTTAGGGTTAGGGATAGGGTTAGATTTAGGATTAAGGGTATGGTGAGGTTGAATATGAGGTTTAGGGTTAGGGTTAGGGTTAGGCTTAGGTTTAGGCTGAGGGTGAGGATGAGGGTTATGGTTAGGGTGAGGGTTAGGTTTAGGGTTAGGGTGAGGGTTAGGATGTGGTATAGGGTTAGGATTCGGGTTAAGATGAGGGCTAGGGTGAGGGTTAAATTTAGGGTTAGGTTTAGGGTGAGGTTTAGGGTTAGGGTTAGGTTTAGTTTTAGGGTGAGGTTTAGGGTTAGGGTTACAGTAAGGGTGAGGGTTTGGGTTAGGTTGAGGGTTAGGGTTAGGTTTATTGTGAGGTTTAGGGTTAGGTTTAGGGTGAGGGTTAGGGTGAGGGTTATGGTTTGGATTAGGGTTAGGGTGCGGGCTAGGGTGAGGATGAGGGTTAGGGTTAGGCTTAGGCTTAGGATTAGGGTTAGGCTGAAGGTGTGGGTGGGGGTTAGGAATAGGTTTTGAGTTATGGTTAGGGTTAGGGTTAGGGTGAGGGTTAAGATGAGGGTGAGGGTTAGGCTTAGGTTTAGGGTTAGGGCTAGGGTGCGGATGAGGTTTAGGGTTAGTCTTAGGCTTAGGGTTAGGCTGAGGGTGAAGGTGAGGATGAGGGTTAATGTTAGGGTGATGGATAGGGTTAGGGTTAGAGTGAGTGTTAGGATGAGGGTTAGGGTTAGGGTGAGGTTTAGGGTGAGCGGACGGTAAGAGTAAAGATCAGGGTTAGGCTGAGGGTGAGTGTTCCCCTAAGTGTGATGGTTAGGATTAGAGTGTAGGTTAGGATAAGTGTTAGGGTGAGGTTAGGGTGAGGGTTAGGTTTAGGGTGAGGTTTAGGGTTAGGGATAGGGTTAGCTTTAGGATTAGTGTGAGGGTGAGGGTGAGTGTGAGCCTTAGCGTTACGGTTAGGGTTAGGCTTAGGGTTAGGCTGAGGGAAAGGGTGAAGGTGTAGGTTAGGCTGAGGGTGAGGGTTACGGTAAGGATGAGGGTTAGGGTTTGGGTGAGGGTTAGGGTAAGGTTTAGTGTTAGGGTTAGATTGAGGATTAGTGTTAGGGTTAGTGTGAGGATTACGGTGAGGATGAGGGTTAGGGTTAGTGTGAGGGCTAGGGTGAGGGTGAAGTTTAGGGTTAGTGTTAGGGTGAGGATTAGGGATAGGGTGATGGTTAGGGTTAGTGTGAGCGTTAATGTTAGGGTTAGGGTTAGTGTTATGGTGAGGTTTAGGGTTAGGGTGAGGGTTATGGTTAGGTTGAGTGTTAGGATTAGGGTGAGGGTTATTGTTAGGGTTAGGGTTAGGGTTACTTTACGGTGAGGGTAAGGGTGAGGGTTAAGTATGGGGTTAGAATCAGGTTTAGGTTTAGGGTAAGGGTGAGGGTGAGGTTTAGGGTTAGAGTTAGGGTTAGTGTTAGGTTTATGGTTTGGGTGAAGGTTAGGGTTAGGGTTAGGGTTATGGTTAGGCTTAGGCTTAGGCCGAGCATGAGGGTGAGGGTTAGGGTTAGGGTTAGGGTGAGGGTTAGGGTTAGGGTTAGGGTGAGGGGTAGGATGAGATTTAGGGTAAAGGTTACGGTTAGGGTTTGGTTTAGGGTTAGGATTAGGGTTAGGGTTAGGTTTAGGGTTAAGTTTAGGGTTAGGGTTAGGTTTACGGTTAAGTTTAGGGTTAGGGTGAGGGTTAGGATTAGGGTTTGAGTTAGGGTGAGGGTGAGGGTAAGGATTAGGTTTAGGGTTAGGGATAGGTTTAGGATTAGAATTAGGGTTAAGGTGAGGGTGAGTTTGAGGATTAGGGTTATGGTTAGGCTTAGGATTTGAGTTAGGGTTAGGGTGAGGGTTAGGGTTAGGGTGTGGCTTTGGGTTAGGGTTAGAATGAGGGTTAGTGTGAGGGGTAGGCTTTGGCTGAGGGTTAGGTTATGGACTTGGGTGAGGGTGAGGGTTAGGGTGTTATGATTAGGGTGAGGGTTAGGATGAGTTTTAGCGTTAGGAATAGGGTTAGGGTGAGGGCTAGATTGAGGGTGAGTGTTAGGGTTAGCATTAGGGTGAATTTAGGGTTAGGGTTAGGGTAACATTGAGGGTGAGGGTTAGGGTTAGGGTTAGGGTGAGGGTTAGGATGAGGATGAGGGTTAGGGTGAGGGTTAGGGTGAGGGGGACAGTAGGAGTAAAGGTGAGGGTTAGGCTGAGTGTGAGTGTTATGGTAATGGTGAAGGTTAGGGTTAGGGTGAGGGTGAGGGTGCGGGTTAGGGTTAGGGTTAGGGGGAGGGGGAGGGTTAGATTGAGGATTAGTGTTAGGATTAGTGTGAGGTTTAGGGTGAGGATGAGGATTAGGGTTAGGGTGAGGGCTAGGGTGAGGGTGAGGTTTTGGGTTAGGTTTAGGGTGAGGTTTAGGGTTAGTTTGATGTTTAGGGTCAGTGTGAGTGTTAGTTTTAGGGTTAGGGTTAGTGTTAGGTTGAGGGTTAGTGGTAGGGTGAGGGTTATGGATAGGGTGAGGGTTAGGGTAAGGGTTAGGGTTATTGTTAGGATTAGGGTTAGGGTTACATTTTCGGTGAGTGTGAGGGTGACGGTTAGGGTTATGGTTAGGGTGAGGTTTAGGTTTAGGGTTAGGGTTAGAGTTAGAGTTAGGTTGAGGGTGAGGTTTAGGGTTAGAGTTAGGGTTAGTGTTAGGTTTATGGTTAGGGTGAAGGTTAGGGTTAAGATTATGGTTAGGCTTAGGCTTAGGCTTCGGCCGAGCATGAGAGTGAGGGTTAAGGTTAGGGTTAGGGTGAGGGGTAGGGTTAGGTTAAGGGTGAGGGTTAGGATAAGATTTAGGGTTAAGGTTATGGTTAGGATTAGGTTTAGGGTTAGGATTAGGGTTAGGGTTAGGTTTAGGGTTAAGTTTAGGGTTAGGGTGAGGGTTAGGTTTAGGATTTGGGTTAGGGTGAGGGTGAGGGTAAGGATTAGGTCTAGGGTTCGGGTTCAGGTTAGGTTTAGGGTTAGGGTTATGGTGAGGATTAGGGTTATTGTTAATGTTATGGTTAGGGTTAAGTTTGTGGTAAGCGTGAGGCTGAGGGTGAGGGTTATTGTTATGGATAGGGTTAGAGTTAGGTTTAGCGTTAGGTTGAGGGTTAGTGCGAGGGTTTGGGTTACGTTTAGGGTTAGTGTGAAGGTGAGTGTGAGGGTTAGATTTAGTTTTAGGCTTATGCTTAGGCTTAGGCCCAGCTTGAGGGTGAGGGTGAGGGATAGGCTTAGGGTGAGGATTAGGTTTAGAGTTAGGGTCAGGGTGAGGGTTAGGGTTAGGGTTAGTGTTAGGGTTGGTGTTAGGGTAAGGTTTAGGGTGAGTGTGAGGTTTAGGGTTAGGGTTACTGTTAGGCTTAGATTTAGGCTGAGGGTGAGGGTGAGGGTGAGGGTTAGGTTTAGGGTGAGGGTTGGGGTTAGGGTTAGAGTGAGGGTTAGGGTGAGGTTTAGGAATAGGCTTAGGTTTAGAGTATGGGCTAGGTTGAGGGTGAGGGTTAGGGTCAGGGTTAGGGTTAGAGTTAGTGTGAGGGTTAGGTTTCGGGTTAATGTTAGTGTTAGGGATAGGCTTAATGTTGGGCGGAGGGTGAGGGTGAGAGTGAGTGTTAGGGTTAGGGTGAGGATGAAGTTTAGGTTTAGAGTTAGCTTTAGGGTGAGGGTTAGTGTTAGGGTTAGGGTTAGTGTCACAGTTAGGGTTAGGGTGAGGGTGAGTGTGAGGTTTAGGGTTAGGATTAGAGTTAGGGTGAGGGAGAGGGTTAGCATGAGGGTTAGGCTTAGTCTTAGGGTTAGAGTATGGGCTAGGGTGAGGTTGAGGGTTAGTGTTAGGGTTAGGGTGAGGGTTAGGGTGAGTGTGAGGGTTATGTTTAGTCTTAGGTTTAGGCTTAGGCTTAGGCCGAGCATGAGTGTGAGGGAGAGGTTAGGGTTAGGATGAGAGTTAGTATTTTAGGGTTAGGTTGAGTGTTAGGATGAGGTTTAGGGTTAGGTTTAGGGTTAGGGTGAGGTCTCTATTGAGGGTGAGGGTTAGGGTTAACTTTAGTGTGAGGCTTAGGGTTAGGGATAGGGTTATGTTGAGGGTGAGGGTTAGGGTTAGGGTAAGGGTTAGTGTTAGGGTTAGGGTGAGGGTGAGGGTTAGGATTAGGTTTAGGGTTAGGGTTATTGTTAGTTTTATGGTTAGAGTTAAGTATACAATGAGGGTGAGGATGAGGGTGAGGGTTAGGATTAGGGTTAGGGTGAGGTTTAGGGTTAGGGTTAGGGTTAGGGTTAGGGTGAAGGTTTGGATTATGGTTAGGGTCACAGTGAGGCTAAGGGTTAGGCTGAGGTTTAAGTTTAGGGTGAGGGATAGGGTGAGGGTTAGGATGAGGGTTATGGTTACAGTGAGGTTGAGGGTTAGGATTAGTGTGAGGGTTAGGGTTAGGATTAGTGTTAGGCTGAGGGTGAGGGATAGGTTTAGGTTTAGGTTCAGGGTTAGGGTTAGCGTTAGGATTAGGGTTAGGAGGAGGGTGAGTGTGAGGGTTAGGGTTAGGGTTAGGCTTAGGCTTAGACTTAGGGTTAGGCTGACAGTGAGGGTGGGGGTGAAGATTAGGTTTAGGGTGATAGTTAGGGTGAAAGTTAGGCTGAGGTTTAGGATGAGATTTAGGGTTAGGGTGAGGATGATTGTAATGGTTAAGGTGAGGTTTAGACTGAGGGTGAGGGTTAAGATAAGTTTGAGTGTTAGGGATAGGTTTAGGGTTAGGGTAAGGGTTAGGGTTTCAGTTCGGGTGAGGTTGAGGGTGAGGGTTAGGTTGACATTTAGGGTTAGTGTTAGGGTTAGGGTGAGTGCTATTGTGAGCGTTAGGTTTAGGGTTAGGGTAGGGGTAAGGGTTAGGGTGAGGGGTAGGGTTAGGTTTAGGGTTAGGGTTAGGGTGAGGGTTTGGATTAGGGTTAGGGTCACAGTGAGGGTGAGGGTTAGGCTGAGGTTTAGGGTTAGGGTGAGGGATAGGGTGAGGGTTAGGATGAGGGTTATGGTTAAGGTGAGGGTGAGGGTTAGGATTAGTGTGAGGGTTACAGTTAGGATTAGGGTTAGGGTGAGGGTGAGGGTTAGGTTTAGGTTTTGGTTTAGGGTTAGGCTTAGGGTTAGGCTGAGGGTGAGGGTGGGGGTGATGATTAGGTTTAGGGTGATGGTTAGGGTTATGGTTAGGGTGAGGTTTAGGATGAGATTTAGGGTTAGGGTGAGGATGATGGTAATGGTTAAGGTGAGGTTTAGGCTGAGGGTGAGGGTTAAGATAAGGGTGAGTGTTACGGTTAGGTTTAGGGTTAGGGTAACAGTTAGGGTTTCGGTTTGGTTGAGGTTGAGTGTGAGGGTTAGTTTGACGTTTAGGGTTACGGTTAGGGTTAGGGTGAGGGTTATTGTGAGGGTTAGGTTTAGTGGTAGCGTAGGGGTAAGGATTAGAGTGAGGGGTAGGGTTTGGGTTAGGGTTAGGGTTAGGGTGGTGGTTAGAGTTAGGGATAGGTTTAGGGTTAGAGTTATGGTTAGAGTGAGGGTTAGTGTGAGGGTGAGGATTAGGGTTAGGGTTAGGGTGAGCTTAAGGGTTAGTGTGAGTTTAGGGTTAGGGTTAGCGTTATGGTTAGGGATAGGTTGAAGGTGAGGGTTATGGTGAGGTTTGGTGATAGCGTTAGGGTAGGGGTAAGGGTTCAGGTTAGGGGTAGGTTGAGGGTTAGTGTGAGGTTTAGGATGAGAGTGAGGGTTAGGGTAATCTTGAGTGTTAGGGTGATGGTTAGAGTGAGGGTGAGTTTTAGGGTTAGGGTTAGGGTGAAGTTGAGGGTTAGGGTTTGGGTGAGGGTGAGGGTTAGTGTTATGTTTAGGGTTAGCCTTAGGGCGAGGGTGAGGGTTATGATTAGGGTTTGAGATAGGGTTAGGGTTATTGTTAGGGTTAGGTTTAGGGTTAGGGTGAGTGTGAAGTTGAGGGTGAGGATGAGGGTTAGGTTTAGGGTTAGGATGAGTACTAGGTTGAGGGTTAGGTTTAGAGTTAGGGTTAGGGTGAGGGTGAGGTTTAGGGATAGAGTTAGGGATAGAGTTAGGTTTATGGTTAGGGTGAGGGCTATGGTTTTGGCTATGGTTAGGCTTAGGCTTAGGCGGAGCATGAGGGTGAGTGTTAGGGTTAGGATTAGGGTGAGGGTTAGGGTTAGGGTTAGGGTGAGCGGTAGGTTGAGATTTAGGGTTAGGATTACGGTTAGGGTTAGTTTTAGGGTTAGGATTAGGGTTAGGGTTAGGTTTAGGGATACGGTTAGGGTTAGGGTGAGGGTGAGGGTTAGGGTTTGGGTTAGGGTGAGGGTGAGGGTAAAGATTAGGGTTAGGGTTATGGTGAGGGTTAGTGTTAGGGTTACGTTTAGGGTTATGGTGAGGGTTAGGGTTAGGGTCAGGGTTATTGTTAGTTTTATGGTTAGGGTTAAGTTGGCGATGAAGTTGAGGCTGAGAGTGACGGTTTTGGTTAGGGTTAGGGTTAGGGTTAGCATTAGGGTGAGGGTGAGTGAGAAGGTTAGGGTTAGGGTTAGGGTTACGTTTAGAGTTAGGGTGAGGGTGAGTGTGAGGTTTAGGGTTAGTCTTAGGCTTATGCGTAGGCTTAGGCCCAGCTTGAGGTTGAGGTTGAGGGTTAGGTTTAGGGTGAGGTTTAGGGTTTGTTAGGGTTATGGTGAGGGTTAGGGTTAGGGTTAGTGTTAGGGTTAGCGTAAGGGGGAGGTTTAGTGTGAGTGTGAGTTTTAGGGTTAGGGTTACTGTTAGGCTTAGGTTTAGGCTGAGGGTGAGGGTGAGGGTGAGGGTTAGGTTTAGGGTGAGGGTTGGGGTTAGGTTTAGAGTGAGGGTTAGGGTGAGGGTTAGGATTAGGCTTAGGGTTAGGGAATGGCCTATGGTGAGGGTGAGGGTTAGGGTCAGGGTTAGGTTGAGGGTTAGGTTTAGGGTTAGTGTTAGGGTTAGGGTTTGGATTAGGGATAGGCTTAGTGTTAGGCGGAGGGTGAGGGTGAGGGTGAGGGTTAGGGTTAGGATGAGGATGAGGTTTAGGTTCAGAGTAAGCATTAGGGTGAGGATTAGTGTTAGTGTTAGGGTTAATGTCACAGTTAGGTTTAGGGTGAGGGTGAGTCTGAGGGTTATGGTTAGGAATAGAGTTAGCGTGAGTGTGAGCGTTAGGGTGAGGGTTAGGCTTAGGCTTAGGTTTAGAGTATGGGCTAGAGTGAGGGTGGGGGTTAGTGTTAGGGTTAGGGTGAGTGTTAGGGTGAGTGTGAGGGTTACTGTTAGTCTTAGGCTTAGGCTTAGGCTTAGGTGGAGCATTCGTGTAAGGGAGAGGGTTAGGGTTAGGATGAGGGTTAGGGTTTTAGGGTTAGGGTGAAGGTTAGGATGAGGTTTAGGGTTAGGATTGTGGTTAGGGTGAGGGCTAGAATGAGGGTGAGGGTTAGGGTTAGCGATAAGGTGAGGTTTAGGGTTAGGGTTAGGGTTAGGGTGAGGTTGAGGGTTAGGATTAGGTTTAGGGTTAGGGTTATTGTTAGTTTTATGGTTAGGGTTAAGTTTACAGTGAGGGTGAGGCTGAGGGTGAGGGTTAGGGTTAGGGTTAGGTTTAGGATGAGGTTTAGGGTTAGGGTGAGGGATAGGGTGAAGATTAGGATGAGGGTTAGCATTATGGTGAGGGTGAGGGTTAGGGTTAGGATTAGGGTTAGGGTGAGGGTCAGGGTTAGGTTTAGGTTTAGGTTTGGGGTTAGGGTTAGCATTTGGATTAGGGTTAGGATGAGGGTGAGTGTCAGGGTTAGGGTTAGGGTTAGGCTTAGGCTTAGGTTTAGGCTGAGGGTGAGGGTGGGGGTGAGGATTAGGGTTAGTGTGATGGTTAGGGTTACGGTTAGGGTGTGGTTTAGGATGAGGTTTAGGGTTAGTGTGAGGATGATGGTAATGGTAAAGGTGAGCTTTAGGCTGAAGGTGAGGGTTAAGATAAGGCTGAGTGTTAGGGTTAATTTTAGGGTTAGTGTAAGTGTTATGGTTTGGGTTTGGGTGCGTTTGAGGGTGAGGTTGAGGTTGACGTTTAGGGTTAGGGTTAGGTTTAGCGTGAGGGTTATTGTGAGGGTTAGGTTTAGCGGTAGGGTAGGGGTAAGATTTAGGGTGTGGGGTAGGTTTAGGGTTAGGCTTAGGGTTAGGGTGGTGGTTAGAGTTAGGGATAGGGTTAGGGTTAGAGTTACTGTTAGAGTGAGTTTTAGTGTGAGGGTGAGGATTAAGGTTAGGTTTAGGGTTATGGTGAGCTTAAGGGTTAGGTTTAGGGTTAGGGTTAGCGTTATTGTTAGGGATAGGGTGAGGGTGAGGGTTATGGTGAGGGTTAGTGATTGCGTTAGGCTAGGGGTTAGGGTTCGGGTTAGGGCTAGGGTGAGGGTGAGGGTGAGGTTTAGGATGAGAGTGAGGGTTAGGGTAAACGTGTTAGGGTGATGGTTAGAGTGAGGGTGAGTTTTAGGGTTAGGGTTAGGGTGAAGTAAGGGTTAGGTTTTGGGTGAGGGTGAGGGTTAGTGTTACGTTTAGGGTTAGCCTTAGGGTGAGGGTGAGGGTTATGATTAGGGTTTGGGTTAGGGTTAGGGTTATTGTTAGGGTAAAGGTTAGGGTGAGGGTGAGGGTGAGGGTGAGGGTCAGGGTTAGGGTTAGGGTTAAGATGAGTGCTAGTTTGAGTTTTAGGGTTAGAGTTAGAGTTAGGGTGAGGGTGAGGTTTAGGGTTAGAGTTAGGGTTAGAGTTAGGTTTATGGTTAGGGTGAGGGTTAGGTTTATGGCTATGGTTAGGCTTAGGCTTATGCCGAGCATTAGAGTGAGGGTCAGGGTAGGGTGAGAGTTAGGATTAGGCTTATGTTTCGGGTATGGGCTCGGGTGAGGGTGAGGGTTAGGGTCAGGGTTAGGGTGAGGGTTAGTGTGAGGGTTAGATTTAGGGTTAGGGTTGGGGTTAGGGATAGGCTTAGTGTTAGGTGGAGGGTGAGAGTGAGGTTGAGAATTAGGGTTAGTGTGAGGATGAGGTTTAGGGTTAGAGTTAGCATTAGGGTGAGGGTTAGGGTTAGGGTTAGGGTTAGTGTCACAGTTAGGGTTAGGGTGAGGGTGAGTGTGAGGGTTAGGGTTAGGATTAGACTTAGGGTGAGAGTGAAGGTTAGGGTGAGGGCTAGGCTTAGGCTTAGGCATAGAGTATGGGCTAGGATGAGGGTGAGGGTTAGTGTTAGGGTTATGGTGAGTGTTAGGGTGAGTGTGAGGTTTAGGTTTAGTCTTAGTCTTAGGCTTAGGCGGATCATGAGTGTGAGGGAGAGTGTTAGGGTTAGGATGAAGGTTAGGGTTTTAGGGTTAGGTTGACTGTTAGAATGAGGTTTAGGATTAGGATTAGGGTTAGGGTGAGGGCTAGAGTGAGGGTGAGGGATAGGGTTAGCGTTAGGGTGTGGTTTAAGGTTAGGGTTAGGATTTCTTTGAGGGTGAAGTTTAGGGTTAGACAGAGGTTTAGGATTAAGTTAGGGTGAGGGTGAGGGTTAGGATTAGGTTTAGGGTTAGGGTTATTGTTAGTTTTATGGTTAGGGTTAAGTTTACATTGAGGGTGAGGATGAGGGTGAGGATGTGGGTGAGGGTTAGGGTTAGGGTTAGGGTCAGGGTTAGGTTTAGGGTTAGGGTGAGGGTTTGGATTAGGTTTAGGGTCACAGTGAGGGTGAGGGTTAGGGTTAGGGATAGGCTGAGGTTTAGGGTTAGGGTGAGGGATAGGGTGAGGGTTTGGATGAGGGTTAGGGTTACGGTGAGGGTTAGGGTTAATGTTAGGGTGAGGCTTACGGTTAAGATTAGGGTTAGGGTGAGTGTGAGGTTCAGGTTTAGGTTTAGGGTTAGCATTAGGATTAGGGTTAGGATGAGGGTGAGTGTGAGGGTTAGGGTTAGGGTTAGGCTTAGGCTTAGGGTTAGGCTGAGGGTGAGGGTGAGGGTGGGGATGAGGATTAGTGTTAGGGTGATGGTTAGGGTTACGGTTAGGGTGAGGTTTAGGATGAGGTTTAGGGTTTGGGTGAGGATGATGGTAATAGTAAAGGTGAGGTTTAGGCTGAGGGTGAGGTTTAAGATAAGGTTGAGTGTTAGGGTTAAGTTTAGGGTTAGGGTAAGGGTTAGGGTTTGGGTTTGGGTGAGGTTACGGGTGAGGGTGAGTTTGACGTTTAGGGTTAGGGTTAGGGTTAGCGTGAAGGTTATTGTGAGTGTTAGGTTTAGGGGTAGAGTAGCTGTAAGGTTTAGGGTGAGGGGTAGGGTTATGGTTAGTGTTAGGGTTAGGGTGGTGGTTAGATTTAGGGATAGGGTTATGGTTACAGTTACGGTTAGAGTGATTGTTAGTGTGAGGGTGAGCATTAGGGTTAGCTTTAGAGTGAAGTTGAGGGTTAGGGTTTGGGTGAGGGTGAGGGTTAGTGTTATGTTTAGTGTTAGCCTTAGGGTGAGGGTGAGGGTTAGGATTAGGTTTAGGTTTAGGGTTAGGGTGAGTTTTAAGTTTAGGGTGATGGTTTGGTTTAGTGTGAGGGTTAGTTTTGGGGATAAGGTTAGTTTTAGGGTAAATGTAAGTGTTAGGGTGAGGTTTAGGGTAAGGGTGAGATTTAGGGTTAGAGTTAGGGTTAGGGTGAGGGTTAGGGTTAGGGTGTTAGGTAAGTGTTAGTGTGATGTTTAGGGTGGGGGTGAGTGTTAAGTTTAGGGTTAGGATTAGGATTAGGTTTAATGTGAGGGTGAGTGTGAGGGTTAGGGTTAGGTTTAGGGTTTGGATTAGCGTTATGGTGAGGGTGAGGGTGAGGTTTAGGGTTAGGGTGAGGGTTGGGGTTAGGAATAGAGTGAGGGTCTGGGTAAGGCTAAGGATTAGGCTTAGGGTTAGGGTATGGGCTAGGGTGAGGGTGAGGGTTAGGGTCAGGTTTAGAGTGAGGGTTACGATGAGGGTTAGGTTTAGGGTTAGTGTTAGGGTTAGGGTTGGGGTTAGGGATAGGCTTAATGTTAGGCGGAGGGTGAGGGTGAGGGTGAGGGTTAAGTTTAGGGTTTGGGTGAGGTTTAGGTTTAGTGTTAGTGTTAGAGTGAGGGTTAGTGTGAACATTAGATTTAGGTTGATTGTTAGTATTAGGGTTAGGGTAAGGGTGAGTGTGAGGGTAAGGGTTAGACTTAGTCTTAGGCTTAGGCTTATTCCGAGCCAAAGGGTGAGGGTGAGGGTTAGGGTTAGGGTGAGGGTTAGGTTGAGGGTGAGGGTTATGGACAGGGTGAGGGTTAGGGTTAGGGTTAGGGTTATTGTTAGGATTAGGGTTAGGTTTAAAGTGACTGTGAGGGTGAGGTTTAGGGTTAGGGTTAGGGTGAGGATTAGGGTTAGAGTTAGCTTTAGGGTGAGGGTTAGGGTTAGGGTTAGTGTTAGGGTTAGGGTTAGGGTTAGGCTTAGGTTTAGGGTGAGTGTGAGGTTTAGGGTTAGGGTTAATGTTAGGCTTAGGTTTAGGCTGTGGGTGAGGGTGAGGGTGAGGGTTAGCGTTAGATTCGGGCTGGGTTTAGGGTTAGAGTGAGGGTTAGAGTGAGGTTTAGGATTAGGCTTAGGGTTAGGTTATGGGCTAAGGTTAGGGTGAGGTTTAGGATCATGGTTAGGGTGAAGGTTAGTGTGAGGGATTGGTTAAGTGTTAATGTTAGGGTTAGGGTTGGGGTTAGGGATAGGCTTAGTGTTAGTTGGAGGGTTAGAGTGAGAGTGATTTTTAGGGTTAGGGTGAGGATGAGGTTTAGGGTTAGAGTTATCATTAGGGTGAGGTTTAGTGTTAGGGTTAGGGTTAGTGTTACAGTTAGGGTTAGGGTGAGGGTGAGTGTGAGGGTTAGGGTTAAGATTAGACTTAGGGTGAGGGTGAGGGTTAGGGTGAGGGTTAGGCTTAGGCTTAGGCTTAGAGTATGGGCTAGGGTGAGGGTGAGGTTAGTTTCAGGGTTACGGTGAGGATTAGGTTGAGTGTGATGGTTAAGGTTAGGCTTAGGCTTAGTCTTAGGCTTAGGCTTCGAATGAGTGTGAGGGAGAGGGTTAGGGTTAGGATGAGGTTTAGGGTTTTAGGGTTAGGGTGAGGCTTAGGATCAAGTTTAGGGTTAGAGTTAGGTTTAGGGTTAGTGTGAGGGCTAGAGTGAGGGTGAGGGTTAAGGTTAGCTTTAGGGGGATGTTTAGGGTTATGGTTAGGGTTACGTTGAGGGTGAGGGTTAGGGTTAGTGTGAGGGGGACAGTAAGGGTAAAGGTGAGGGTTAGGCTGAGGGTGAGTGTTATGGTAATGGTGAAGGTTAGGGTTAGGGTGAGGGTTAGGTTTAGGGTTAGGGTGAGTGTGAGGGTTAGATTGAGCATTAATGTTACGGTTAGTGTGAGGTTTAGGGTGAGGATGAGAGTTAGGGTTAGGGTGAGGGCTAGGGTGAGGGTGAGGTTTAGGGTTAGGGTTAGGGTGAGGTTTAGGGTTAGGGTTATGGTTAGGGTGAGGGTGAGGTTTAGGGTTAGAATTAGGGTTAGGGTGAGGCTGAAGGTGAGGGTTAGGGTCATTGTTAGGATTAGGGTTAGGTTTACGTTTTCGGTGAGTGTGGGGGTGAGGGGTTAGGGTTAGGGTTAGATTGAGGTTTAGATTTTGGGTTAGGGTTAGAGTTGGAGTTAGGGTGAGGGTGAAGTTTAGGGTTAGAGTTAGGGTTAGTGTTAGGTTTATGGTTATGCTGAGGGTTAGGGTTAGGGTTATGGTTAGGCTTAGGCTTAGGCTTAGGCCGAACATGAGTGTGAGCGTTAGTGTTAGGGTTAGGTTGAGGGTTAGGGTTAGGGTTAGGGTGAAGGGTAGGATGAGATTTAGGGTTAGGGTTACGGTTAGGATTATGTTTAGGGTTAGGGTTAGGGTTAGGGTTAGGTTTAGGGTTACTGTTAGGGATAGGGTGAGGGTTAGGTTTTCGGGTTTGGGTTAGGGTGAGGGTGAGGATAAGGATTAGGGTTATGGTTAGGGTTAGGGTTAGGTTTAGCATTAGGGTTATGGTTAGGGTTAGTTTTAGGGTTAGGTTTAGGGTTATGGTGAGGATTAAGGTTAGGGTTAGGGTAATACTTAGTGTTATGTTTAGGGTTAAGTTTACGGTGAAGGTGAGGCTGAGCGTGAGTTTTATGGTTAGAGTTAGTTTTAGTTTTAGGGTGAGGGTTAGTGTGAGGGTTAGGTTTAGGGATAGGATTAGTTTTGGGTTAGGATGAGGTTAGTCTTAGACTTATGCTTAGGCTTTGGCCCAGCTTGAGGGTGAGTGTGAGGATTAGGGTTAGGATGAGTGTTAGGGTTAGGGTAAAGTTTAGGGTTAGGGCTATGTTGAGGGTTAGGGTTAGGGTTAGGGTGAGTTTTAAGTTTAGGGTGATGGTTAGGGTTAGTGTGAGGGTTAGTGTTCGGGTTAAGGTTAGTTTTAGGGTGAAGGTAAGTGTTAGGGTGAGGTTTAGGGTTAGGGTGAGGTTTAGGGTTAGAGTTAGGGTTAGGGTGAGGGTTAGGGTTAGGGTTAGTGTTAGGGTTAGGTTTAGGGTGAGGTTTAGGGTTGGGTTGAGTGTTAGGGTTAGGATTAGGATTAGGGTTAAGGTGAGGGTGAGTGTGAGGATTAGGGTTAGGGTTAGGGTTAGGATTAGAATTATGTTGAGGGTGAGGGTGACGGTTAGGGTTAGGGTGAGGGTTGCGGTTAGGGTTAGAGTGAGGGTTAGGGTGAAGTTTAGGATTAGGTTTAGGGTTAGGGTATGGGCTAGGGTGAGGGTGAGTTTTAGGGTCAAGGTTCGAATGAGGTTTAGGGTTAGGTTTAGGATTGGGGTTAGTGTTAGGGTTAGGGTTGGGGTTAGGGATAGGCTTAGTGTTAGGCGGAGGGTGAGGGTGAGGGTTCGGGTTAGGGTTTGGGTGAGGTTTAGGGTTAGTGTTAGTGTCAGGGTGAGGGTTAGTGTGAAGTTTAGTGTTAGGGTGTGTGTTACTGTTAGGGTTAGGCTGAGTGTGAGGGTAAGGGTTACTCTTAGTCTTAGGCTAAGGCTTATTCCGAGCCTAAGGGTGAGTGTGAGGGTTAGGATTAGGGTGAGGGTTATGGACAGGGTGAGAGTTAGGGTTATTTTTAGGGTTAGGGTTAGGGTGAGGGTTAGGGTTAGGGTTAGGTTTAGGCTTAAGCTTAGGCATATGCTTTGGGCGAGCATGAAGGTGAGGGTTAGGGTTAAGTTTAGTGTGAGGGTTAAGGTTAGGGTGAGGGTTCCGATGAGGTTTAGGGTAAGGGTTAGGTGTAGGGTTAGGTTAAGGTTTAGGTTTTGGGTTAGGGTTAGGGTTAGGTTTAGGGTTTGGGTTAGGGTTATGGTGAGGGTTAGAGTTAGGGTTTGGTTTAGGGTGAGGTTGAGTGTGAGAATTAGGGTTAGAGTTAGGGTTAGGGTTAGGGTAAGGTTTAGGGTTACGGTTAGGATTAGGGTTAAGGGTAGGGTTACAGTGATGGTTAGGGTTATGGTTAGGGTTAGCGTTAGGGTTATTGTTAGTGTTATGGTTAGAGTTAAGTTTGCAGTGAGGGTGAGGCTGAGAGTGAGGTTTATGGTTAGGTTTAGGGTTAGGGTTAGTGTTTGGGTTAGCGTTAAGGTGAGGTTTAAGGTGAGGGTTAAGGTTGGTGATAGGATTAGAGTTATGCAGAGGGTGAGGGTGAGGGTTAGGGTTAGGTTGAGGGTTGGGGTTAGGGTTAGAGTGAGGTTTAAGGTGAGGGTTAGGATTAGGCTTAGGGTTAGGTTATGGGCTTGGGTGAGGGTGAGGGTTAGGGTGAGGTTTAGTGTGAGGGTTAGGTTTAGGGTTAGTATTAGGGTTAGGGTTGGGGTTAGTGATAGTCTTAGTGTTAGGCGGAGGGTGAGGGTGAGGGTGAGGGTTAGGGTTAGGGTGAGTGTTACTGTTAGCGTTAGGGTGAGGTTGAGTGTGAGGGTAAGGGTTAGTCTTAGGCTTAGGCTTAGGTTTAGTCCGAGCCTAAGGGTGAGAGTGAGGGTTCGGGTTAGTGTTCGGGTTAGGGTTAGGGTGAGGGTTATGGATCAGGTGAGTGTTAGGTTTAGGGTTAAGGTTATTGGTAGGATTAGGATTAGGTTTAAAGTTACTGTGAGGGTGAGAGTTAGGGTTAGGGTTAGGGTTAGGGTTAGGGTGAGGTTTAGGGTTAGAGTTAGGGTTATTGTTAGGGTTAGGGTTAGGGTGAGCATTAGGGTGAGGGTTAGGGTTAGGGTTAGGGTTAGGCTTAGGCCGAGCATGAGGGTGAGGGTTAGTGTGAGGGTTAGGGTTAGGGGTAGGGTGAGGGTTAGGATGAGGTTCAGGGTTAGGGTTAGGTTTAGGTTTATGGTTAGGGTTAGGGTAGGTTTAGGGTTAGGGTTAGGGTTAGGGTGAGGGTTAGGGTTAGGGTTTGGGTTAGGGTGAGGGTGAGGGTGATGATTAGGGTTAGGATTAGGGTTACGGTTAGGGTAAGGTTTAGGGTTATGGTTAGGGTTAGGGTTAGGTTTACAGTGAGTGTTAGGGTTAGGGTTAGTTTTAGGGTTATTGTTATTTTTATGGTTAGGGTTAAGTTTGTGGTGAGGGTGAGGCTGAGGGTGAGGTTTATGGTTAGGTTTATGGTTAGGGTTAGGGTTAGAGGTAGTGTTAGTGTGAGGTTTAGGGTGAGGGTTAGGACTAGGGTTAGGATTAGGAATAGGGTTAAGGTGAGGGTGAGTTTGAGGATTAGGTTTAGGGTTAGGGTTAGGATTAGAGTTAGGGTGAGGGTCAGGGTGAGGGTTAGGTTTAGGTTGTGGGTTTGGGTTAGGGTTAGAATGATGTTTAGGTTGAGGGTTAGGCTTAGGCTTAGAGTTAGGGTATGGACTAGCGTGAGGGTGAGGTTTAGGGTTAAGATGAGGGTTAGGGTGAGATTTATGGTTAGGGTTAGTGTTAGGGTTCGGCTTAGTGTTAGGCGGAGGGCTAGGGTAAAGTTGAGGGTTAGGGTTAGGGTGAAGTAGAAGTTACAGTTAGTGTTAGGGTGAGAGTTAGTGTGAGGTTTAGGGTAAGGGTTAGTGTTATGTTTAGGGGTAGGGTGAAGGTGAATGTGAGGCTTAGGGTGTCTTAGGCTAAGGCTTAGGCTTAGGCCGAGTATAAGTGTGAGGGTGAGGGTTATGGTGTTAAGATTAAGGTGAGACTGAGCGTGAGGTTTAGGGTAAAGATTAGGGTTAGGTTGAGGGCTAGAGTGAGGGTGAGGGTTAGTGTTAGCATTAGGGTGAGGTTAGGGTTAGGGTTAGGGTTAGGATTAGGATGAAGGATAGGTTGAGGGTTAGGGTTACTATTAGGATTAGGGTGATGTTAAGTGTTATTGTGAGTATTAGGGTTAGGTGGAGGTTTAGGGTGAGGGTGAGGGTTAGGGTTAGGGTTAGGCTGAAGGTGAGGGTGAGGTTTAGGGTTAGTGTTTGGTTTAGAGTGAGGATGAGGGTTAGGGTGAGGAGTACGGTTAGGGTAAGAGTGAGGGTGAGGTTTAGGTTTAGCTTTAGGGTTAGGGTTAGGGTTAGGCTGAGGATGAGGGTGAGGGTTAGGGTTAGGGTTAGGATGATGGTTAGGGTTAGTGTTAGGGTGAGAGTGAGGGTGAGGTTTAGGGTTAGGATATTTGTTAGGCTGAGGTTGAGGGTGAGAGTGAGTGGTAGGGTTGTGGTTAGGATGAGGATTAGGGTTAGTGTGATTTTTAGGGTGAGGGTGACTGTAACGGTTAGGGTGATGATTAGGGTGAAGTAAGGGTTATGGTTAGTGTTAGTGTTAGGGTTAGGGTTAGGGTTAGGGAGAGGTTTAGGGTTATGGTTAGGTTGTGGGTAAGTGTTAGAGTGAGGGTTAGGATGAAGGTTAGGGTTAGTTTGAGGGTTAGAGTCAGGGTTATGGTTATGTTGAGGGTAAGGATTAGGGTGCAGTTTAGGGTGACGATGATGGTTAGGGTTAGGATGAGGGTTAGGGTTAGTGTGAGGGTTAGAGTTAGGGTTAGGGTTAGGTTGAGGGTAAGGCTTAGGGTTAGGTTTAGGGTGACGGTGAGGGTTAGTGTGAGGGTTATTGTTTGGTTTAGCGTAAGGTTTATGGTGAGGTCTAATGTGAGGTTGAGGGTTTTGTTGAGGGTGACGGTGAGGGTGAGCGTTTCGGTTAGGTAAGGGTTAAGGTTAGGGTTAGGGGGAGGATTAGGGGGAGGATCAGGGATAGGATGAAGTTTAGGGTTAGAGTGATGGTTAGAGTTAGTGTGAGGTTTAGGGTGAGTGTTAGGATTATGGTGAGGTTTAGGGTTCGGTTTGCATTAGGGTTAGGGTGAGGGATAGGGTGTTTTTGACGATTAGGTGTAGGTTTAGAGTTAGTGTTAGGGTGATGGTTAGGGTTAGGGTTAGGGTTAGGATGAGGGTTAGGGTAAGGGGTAGGGTTAGGGTTAGGGTGAATAGTAGGATTAGGGTGACGGTTAGAGTAAGGGTAAGGGTTAGGGTTAGGGTGAAGTTAAGGATTAGGGTGAGGGTGAGGGTTAGTGTTAGGTTTAGGATGATGGTGAGGGTGAGGGTTAGGGAAATGGTTAGCTTTTGGGTTAGTTTGAGGATTAGGGTGAGGTTTTGGGTTAGGGTGACCGTTTGGTTTAGGCTGAGTGTTAGGTTTAGGGTTAGGGTGAGGCTTAGGGTTAGTGTGATGTTTAAGGTGAGGGTGAGGCTGAGGGTTCGGGTTCGGGTTCTCGTGAGGGTTAGGGTTTGGGTGAGGGTTAGGGTTAGGGTGAGGGTGATGTTGAGGTTGAAGTTTAGGGTGAGCATGAGGGGTAGGGGTAGGGTTAGGTTGAGGTTTAGGTTTAGGGTTAGTGTTAGGTGAGTGTTACAGGGATGGATAGGGTTAGGGTGAGAGTTTGGATTACTGTGTGTGTTAGGGTTATGGTTAGGGTGAGGGTAAGGATTAGGGTTAGGTTTAGTGTGAGGGTGAGGATTAGGGTTAGGATTAGGGTTATGGGGAGGGTGAGGGTGAGGGTTAGGGTTAGGTTTAGGGTTAAGTTTAGGGTGAGGGTTTCGGTGAGCGTTAGGTTTAGGGCAAGGGTGAGGGTAAGGTTTAAAGTGAAGTTTAGAGTAAGGGTGAGGGATAGGGTTAGGATTATTGTGAGTAATAGGGTGAGGGTTAGTGTTAGGGTGAGGGTGAGTGTTAGGATGAGGGTTTTGGTTAGTGTTAGGGTTAGTGTGAGGGTTAGGGTGAGGGTGATGGTTAGGGTTAGGGTTAGTGGTGAGGGTGAGGGTTAGGGTTAGGTTTAGGATTAGGGATAGGGAGAGGATTAGTGTTATGATTTGGATGAGGGTTAGGCTGAGGGATAGGGTTAAGGTTAGATTTAGTGTGAGGATTCGGGTTAGGGTTAGGGTTAGGGTTAAGGTGAGGGTAAGGGTTAGGGTGAGGGTGAAGTTTAGGGTTAGCATTAGCGATAGGGTGAGGGTTAGGTTGTGGGTAAGGGTTTGGGTAAGGGTTAGGGTGAGGGTGAGGGTGAGGTTTAGGGTTATGGTTTTTGTTAGGCTGAGGTTGAGGGTGAGGGTGAGAGTTAGGGTTGGGGTGAGGGTGAGGGTTAGGGTTAGTGTGATTGTTAGGGTGAGGGTGACTGTAACGGTTAGGGTGATGATTAGGGTGAAGTGAGGGTTAGGGTTAGGGATAGGGTTAGGGTGAGGGTTTGGGTTAGGGTGAGGGTTAGGTTTCACGTGAGGGTTAGTGTTATGTTTAGGTTTAGGATGAGGGTTAGGGTTGGTGAGAGGGTTAGGGTGAGGGTGAGGGTTAGGATTAGCGTTAGGGTTAGGATGAGGGTGAGGGTTAGGGTTAGGTTAGGCTGAGGGTGAGGGTGAGGGTGAGGGTTAGAGTTGGTGTTCGTGTTAGTGCTAGTGTTAGGGTTAGGGTGAGGGTTACGCTGAGGGTTAGATTGTGGGTAAGTGTTAGAGTGAGGGTTAGAATGAGAGTGAGGTTAGGGTTAGGGTGAGGGTAAGGGTTAGTGTGAGGGTTAGGGTGAGGTTGAGGGTTAGTGTAAGCATAAGGGTTAGGGTGAGCGATAGGGATAGGGTTAGGTTTAGGCTTAGGGTGAGGGTGAGGGTTAGGGTGAGGCTGAGGGTTAGGTTGAGGGTTAGGATTAGGGTTAGGGTGAGGGTGTGGGTGAGGGTTAGGGTTAGGATTAGTGTTAGCGTTAGGGTTAGGCTGAGGGTGAGTTTGAGGGTGAAGGTGAGGGTTAGGTTTAGGTTTAAGGTGAGAGTTAGGGTTAGTGTGAGGGTTAGGGTGAGCGGGAAGGTTAGGGTTACGGTTAGGGTGAGTGTTAGTGTGAGGGTTAGTGTTAGGGTTAGAGTTAGGTTAAGGTTAGGATTAGGGTTAGGGTTAGGGTTAGGTTGAGGGGAAGTGTTAGAGTGAGGGTTAGGATGAGGGTTAGGTTTATTTTGAGGGTTAGATTTAGGGTTAGGTTAGGGTGACGGTAAGGTTTAGGGTGAGGTTTAGTGTGAGGGTGAAGGCTAGGGTTAGGATGAGGGTTAGGGTTAGTATTAGGGTTAGAGTTAGGGTTAGGGTTAGGTTAATTTTAAGGCTTAGGGTTAGGTTTAGGGTGACGATGAGGGTTAGTGTGAGGGTTATTGTTAGGTTTAGGGTAAGGTTTATCGTGAGGTCTAATGTGAGGTTGAGGGTTAGGGTGAGGGTGAGGTTGAGGGTGAGGGTTTCAGTTAGGTAAGGGTTAAGATTAGGGTTAGGGTGAGAATTAGGGGGAGGGTCAGGAATAAGATGAAGTTTAGGTTTAGAGTGATGGTTAGGGTTAGTGTGAGGTTTAGGGTTAGGGTTAGGGTTAGGGTGAGGTTTAGGGTTCTGGTTTGCATTAGGGTTAGTGTGAAGCTTAGGGTGTTTTTGAGGGTTGGGGTAGGGTTAGGGTTAGTGTTAGGGTGAGGGTTAGGTTTAGGGTTAGGGTTAGGATGAGGGTTAGGGTAAGGGGTAGCATTAGGATTAGGGTGAATGTTAGGATTAGGGTGATGGTTAGAGTAAGGGTAAGGGTTAGCGTTAGGGTGAGGTTAAGGATTAGGGTGAGGGTGAGGGTTAGTGTTAAGTTTAGGGTGATGGTGAGGGTGAGGGTTAGGGTTATGGTAATGTTTAGCGTTAGGGTTAGTTTGAGGATTAGGGTGAGGTTTTGGGTTAGGGTGACCGTTCGATTTAGGCTGAGTGTTAGGTTTAGGGTTAGGGTGAGGCTAAGGGTTCGTGTGATGTTTAGGGTGAGGGTGAGGCTGAGGGTGATGGTTCGGGTTCTCGTGAGGGTTAGGGTTTTGGTGAGGGTTAGGGTTAGGGTGAGGGTGATGGTGAGGTTGAAGTTTTGGGTGAGCATGAGGGTTAGGGTTAGGGTTAGGGTGAGGTTTAGGTTTAGGGTTATTGTTAGGTGAGGGTTACAGGGAGGGATAGGGTTAGGGTTAGGGTGAGAGTTAGGATTACTGTGTGGGTTAGGGTTATGGTTAGGGTGAGGGTAAGGATTAGGGTTAGGTTTAGTGTGAGGGTGAGGATTAGGGTTTGGGTTAGGGTTATGGGGAGGGTTAGGGTGAGTGTTAGGGTTAGGTTTAGGGTTAAGTTTAGGGTGAGGGATACGGTGAGGTTTACGTTTAGGGCTAGGGTGAGGGTAAGGTTTAGAGTGAGGGTTAGAGTGAGGGTGAGGGTTAGGGTTAGGGTTAGGGTGAGTGATAGGGTGAGGTTAGGGCTAGGTTTAGGGTGAGGGTTAGGGTGAGGGTAAGTGTTCGGGGGAGGTTTAGGGTGAGGATGAGTGTTAGGGTTAGGTTTAGGGTTAGGGGTAGGGTGAGGGTTGGAGTTAGGGTGAGGGTTACTTTGAGGGTTTTTGTTAGTTTTAGGGTTAGGTCTAGGGTGTGGTTTAGGGTGAGTGTGAGGGTTAGTGTTAGGGTAAGTGTTACGGTTTGGGTGAGGGTTAGTGTGAGGTTTAGGGTTACGGTTAGACTAAGTATTAGGGTGAGGGTTAGGATGAGAGTTAGGGTGAGGGTTAGGGTGAGGGTAAGAGTTCGGGTGAGAGTTAGGGTTAGGTTGAGGTTTAGTGTTAGGGTTAAGATGAGGTTTAGTGTGAGGGTGAGGATTAGGGTGAGGGTTAGGGTTAGGGTGAGGTTAGGGTGAGGGTTTTGGTTAGTGTTAGGGTTAGGGTTAGGGTGTGGGTTAGGGTGAGGGTGAGGCTTAGTGTTAGGGTAGGGGTTAGGGTTAAGTGAGGGTTAGGGTTAGATTGAGGGTTAGAGTGAGGGCTAAGGTGAGGGTGAGGGTGAGGTTAGGGTTAGGGTGAGAATTGGGGTTCGGGATAGGGTTAGGGTTAGGGTAAAATTTACAGTGAGGGTTAGGGTTTGGGTTAGGGTGAATGTTAGGGTTAGGGGTAAAGTGAGGGATAGGTTTAGTGTGAGGCTTATAGTTATGTTTAGTGTTAGGGTTAACGTGAGGGTAAGGGTTAGTGTGAGTGTTAGGGTGAGGGTGAGGTTTAAGGTAAGTGTGAGGTTTAGGGTGAGGTTTAGTGTTAGAAGTAGGTTTAGGGTTAGGTTGAGGTTTAGTGTGAGGGTAAGGGTTAATGTCAGGGTTAGGGTTAGGTTGAGGGTTAGGGTTAGGATTAGGGTGAGGATTAGAATGAGGGTGAGGGTTAGGATAAGGGTGAGGCTTAAGGTGAGTGTGACGGTTAGGGTTAGGCTTAGGGATATTGTGAGGTTTAGGGTTAGGTTTAGGTTTAGCGTTAGGGAAAAGTTTATGGTGAGGGTTAGGGTTAGGGTTAGGGTTAGGGTGAATTTTAGGGTTAGGGGTAGGCTGAGAGATAGGTTTTTTGTGAGGTTTAGGGTCAGGATTAGAGTTAGGATTAAGGTCAGGGTAATTGTTAGGGTGAGGCTTAGGGTGAGGGTGAGGGTTAGAGTTAGCATTAGTGTTAGGGTGAGGGTTATGCTGAGGGTTAGGTGTTAGGTTTAGGCTTAGGGGTTGGGTTAGGGTGATGGTGAGGGTTAGGGTTAATGTTAGGGTTAGGTTGATAATTAGGGTGAAGTTTAGGGCTAATATTAGGGATGGGGTTAGGGTGAGGGTTAGGGTTAGGGTTAGTGTGAGGGTTAGAGTTAGAGTTAGGGTTAGGTTTAGGGTGAGGTAAGTGTTAAGGTGAGGGTTAGGGTGAGGGTGATTGATAGGGTTAGCATAAGGTTTAGGGTGAGTTTGAGCTTTACGATTAGCATTAGGGTTAGGGGAAGGTCTAGGGTGAGGATTAGGGTTAGTGTTCAGCTGAGGGTGAGTTTGAGGGTTAGGGTGAGAGTGAGAGATAGCGTTAGGGTTAGGGATAGAGTGAGGGTTAGGGTGAGGGCTAGGGTGAGGGTGAGGGTTAGGGTGTGGTTGAGGTTGCGGGTGAGGATTTCGCTTACGTAAATTTGAGGGTTAGGTTTAGGGTTAGGGTTAGGTTTAGGGTTAGGGTGAGGGTCAATATTAGGGTTAGGGAAAGGATGAGTATTAGCGTGAGGGTTTGGTTATGGTTTGGGTTAGGGTTAGGATTAGTGTGAGGGTTAGGTTAAGGGTTAGACTTAGGGTTTGGATGAGGTTAAGTGTGAGGGTGAGGTTTAGGGTGAGGGTGAGGTTTAGGGTGAGGGTGAGGTTTAGGGTTAGGGTTAGGGTTAGGGTGTGAGTTAGGGTGAAGGTTGGGGTTAGGGTTAGGGTGAATGTTAGGGTTAGGTTTAGGGTTAGGGTGTGGGTGAGTGTGAGTGTGAGGGTTAGGGTTAGAGTTACGGTGAGGGTTAGGGTTAGGATTATGGTTAGGGTTAGGGTTAGGTTGAGGATGAGGGTGAGGGTGAGAATGAGGATTTGGGTGAGGGTTAGGTTTAGAGTTAGGAATAGGATGAGGATTAGGGTAAGGGGTAGGGTTAGGTTTAAGGTGAGGGTTAGGGATAGTGTGAGGTTTAGGTTAAGGGTTAGGTTTAGAGTTAGGAGGAGGTTAAGGGTTAGGGTGAGAGTTAGGGTGAGGGTAAGGGTTAGGTTTAGGGTTAGGGTTGGAGTGAGGGTTAGGGTGAGGGTTATAGGGTTAGGGTTAGTATGAGGGTTAGGGTGAGGGTTTAGTGTTAGGGATAGGGTGAGGGTTAGGGTGAGTGTAAGAGTTCAGGTGAGGGTTAGGTTGAGGGTGAGGGTGAGGGTTAGGGTTAGGGTGAGGGGTAGGGTGAGGGGTAGGATTAGGGTTAGGGCTAGGGTGAGGTTTAGGCTGAGGGTTTTGTTTAGTGTTATGGTTAGGTTGAGGGTGAGGATTAGGTTGAGGGTGAGGGTTTGGGTTAGGGTAAGTGTTAGGTTTAGGTTGAGGGTTGGGGTTAGGTTGAAGGTTATGGTGAGGGCTAGGGTGAGGTTGAGGGTTAGGGTTAGCATTAGGGATAATGTGATGTTTAGGGTTAGGGATAGGTTTAGGGTTAGGGTAAGTGTTAAGCTGAGGGTTAGGGTGAGGGTTAGTGTTAGGGTAGAGAGAATTTTAAGTTTAGTGTTAGAGTGAGATGTAGGTTTCGTGTGAGGGGTAGGGTTAGGTTTAGCGTTTGAGATAAGGTGAGGGTAAATGTTAGGGTGAGTGTTAGGGTGAGGGTCAGGATTAGGGTGAGCATTAGGGTTAGGGTCAGAGTTAGGTTTAGCTTTAGGTTTAGGGTGAGTGTTAGGGTTAGTGTGAGAGTTAGGGTGAGGTTGAGGGTAAGTGTTAAGGTGAGGGTTAGGTTGAGGTTGAGAATTAGTGTATGGGTGAGCTTTAGGTTGAGGGTTATAGTTTGGGTTAGGGTTAGGATTAGGTTGACGGATAGGGTGAGTTATAGGGTTAATATTAGGGTTAAGGTTAGGGTTAGGGTTAGTGTTAGGGTGAGAGTTAGGGTTAGGGTTAGGGTTAGGATGAGGGTTAGGGTAAGGGGTGGGGTTAGGGTTAGGGTGAATGTTAGGATTAGGGTGACGGTTAGGGTAAGGGTAAGGGTTAGGGTTAGGGTGAGGTTAAGGATTAGTGTGAGGTTGAGAGTTAGTGTTAGGTTTAGGGTGATGGTGAGGGTGAGGGTTAGTTTTAGGGTGAGGGTGAGGCTGAGGTTGAGGGTTAGGGTTAGTGTAATGGTTAGCGTTAGGGTTAGTTTGAGGTTTAGGATGAGTTTTTGTGTTAGAGTGACCTTTAGGTTTAGGCTGAGTGTTAGGTTTAGGGTTAGGGTGAGGGTTAAGGTTAGTGTGATGTTTAGAGTGAGGGTGAGGCTGTGGGTGAGGTTGAGGGTTCACGTGAGGGTTAGGGTTTAGGTGATGGTCAGGGTTAGGGTGAGGGTGATGTTGAGGTTGAAGGTTAGGTTGAGCATGAGGGGTAGGGATAGGGTAAGGGTGAGGTTTTGTTTTAGGGTTAGTGTTAGGTGAGGGTTACAGGGAGGGATAAGGTTAGGGTTAGGGTGAGAGTTAGGATTACTGTGTGGGTTAGGATTATGGTTAGGGTGAGATTAAGGATTAGGGTTAGGTTTAGTGTGAGGGTGAGGATTAGGGTTAGGGTTAGGGTTATGGGGAGGGTTAGGGTGACGTTTAGGGTTAGGTTTAGGCTTAAGTTAAGGGTGAGGGTTATGGTGAGCGTTAGCGTTATGGCTAGGGTGAGGGTAAGGTTTAGAGTGAGGGTTAGAGTGAGGGTGAGGGTTAGGGTTAGGGTTAGGGTGAGTGATAGGGTAGGGTTAGGGTTAGATTTAGGGTGAGGGTTAGGGTGAGGGTAAGTGTTCTGATGAGGGTTAGGGTGAGGATGAGTGTTAGGGTTAGGTTTAGGGGTAGGGGTAGGGTGAAGGTTAGAGTTAGTGTGTGGGTTAATGTCAGGAATTTGGTTAGTGTTCGGGTTAGGTCTAGGGTGAGGTTTAGGGTGAGGGTGAGGGTTAGTGTTAGGGTAAGTGTTACGGTTTGGGTGAGGGTTAGGGTTAGGGTTAGGTTTAGGATAAGGATTACGGTGAGGGTTAGGATGAGAGATAGCGTGAGGGTTAGGGTGAGCGTAAGAATTCTGGTGAGGGTTAGTGTTAGGGTTAAAATGAGGTTTAGTGTGATGTGAGAATTAGGGTTATGGTTAGGGTTAGGGTGAGGTTAGGGTGAGAGTTTTGTTTAGTGTTATGGTTAGGGTTAGGGTGTGGGTTAGAGTGAGGGTGAGGTTTAGTGTTAGAGTAGGGCTTAGGGATATGGTGAATGTTAGGTTTAGATTGAGGGTTAGAGTGAGGCCTAGGGTGAGTGTGAGTGTAAGGGTTAGGGTTAGGGTTAGGGTGATAATTGGGGTTAGGGATAGGTTTAGGGATAGGGTAAAGTTTACAGTGAGGGTTAGGGTGAGGGTTAGTTTTAGTGTTATGGTGAATGCTAGGGTTAGGGGTAAGGTGAGGGATAGGTTTAGTGTGAGGTTTCGGGTTAGGTTTAGTGTTAGGGTTAACGTGAGGGTAAGGATTAGGGTGAGGGTTAGAGTGAGGGTGAGGGTTAGGGTAAGTTTGAGGTTTAGGGTGAAGGTTAGGGTTAGGGATAGGGTTAGGGTTAGGTTGACGTTTAGGGTGAAGGTTAGGGTTAGGGATAGGGTTAGGGTTAGGTTGAGGTTTAGTGTGAGGGTTAGGGTTAATGTTAGGGTTAGGGTTAGGGTGAGGGTTAGATTTGGATTAGGGTGAGGATTAGAGTGAGGGTGAGAGTTAGGATGAGGGTTAGGCTTAGGGTGAGGGCTTAGGGTGAGGGTGACGGTTAGTTGTAGGGTTAGGGATATTTTGAGGTTTAGGGTTAGGTTTAGGTTTAGGGTTAGGGAAAAGTTTACGGTGAGGGTTAGGGTGAGGGTTAGGGTTAGGATTAGGGTGAATGTTAGGGTAGGGCTAGGCTGAGGTATAGGTTTTTGAAGGTTAGGGTCAGGATTAGGGTTAGGATTAAGGTTAGGGTAAGTGTTAGGGTGAGGCTTAGGGTGAGGGTGAGGGTTAGGGTTAGCATTAGTGTTAGGGTGAGGGTTACGGTGAGTGCTAGGGTTAGGACTAGGGTGAGGGTAAAGTTTAGAGTTAGGGTTAGAGTAAGAGTGAGTGTTGGGGTTACGGTTAGGGTGAGGGATAGTGTGAAGGTTAGGGTTAGGGCGAGGGTGATGGTTAGGTTGCGGGTTTTGGTTAGTGTTAGGATTAGTGTGAGGGTTAGGGTGAGGATGATGGTTAAGGTTAGGGTTAGTGTTAGAGTGAGGTCTAGGGTGAGGGTGAGGGTTAGGGTTAGGGTTAGGGTTAGGGATAAGGAGAGGATTAGTGTTATGATTTGGGTGAGGGTTAGGGTTAGGGTGAGGATGAGGTTTAGGGTTAGGTTTTTTGTTAGGCTGAGGGTGAGGGTGAGGGTGAGTGTTAGGGTTGGGGTTAGGGTGAGGGTTATTGTTAGTGTGATTGTTAGGGTGAGGGTGACTGTAACCGTTAGGGTGATGATTAGGGTGAAGTGAGGATTAGGGTTTGGGATAGGGTTAGTTTGAGGGTTTGGGTTAGGGTGAGGGTTAGGTTTCATGTGAGGGTTAGGGTTAGGTTTAGGATGATGGTTAGGTTTGGTGAGTGGGTGGGGGTGAGGGTGAGGGTTAGGGTGAACGTTAGTTTTAGGATGAGGGTGAGGTATAGGGTTAGTTTAGGCTGAGGGTGAGGATGTGGGTGAGGTTTAGGGTTGGTGTTAGTGTTAGTGTTAGGGTGAGGGTTAGCGTGAGCGTTAGGTTTTGGGTAAGTGTTAGAGTGAGGGTTAGAATGAGGGTGAGGTTAGGGTTAGGGTGAGGGTAAGGGTTAGTGTGAGGGTTAGGGTTAGGGTGAGGGTTAGGGTTAGCATTAGGATTAGGGTGAGCGATAGAGATAGGGTTAGGTTTAGGGTGAGGGTGAAGGTGAGGGTTACTGTGAGGCTGAGGGTTAGGTTGAGGGTTAGGATTAGGGTTAGGGTGAGGGTGAGGGTGTGGGTGAGGGTTAGGGTTAGGATTAGTGTTAGCTTTAGGGTTAGGCTGAAGGTGAGCTTGAGGGTGAAGGTGAGGTTTAGGTTTAGGTTTAAGGTGAGGGTTAGGGTTAGTGTGAGGGTTAGGGTGATGGGGAGGTTTAGGGTTAGGTTTAGACTGAGTGTTAGTGTGAGGGTTAGGGTTAGTGTTAGGGTTAGGTTTAGGGTTAGGGTTAGGGTTAGGGTTAAGGTTAGGGTTAGGGTTAGGTTGTGGGTAAGTGTTAGAGTTAGGGTTAGGATGAGGGTAGGGTTAGTTTGAGGGTTAGATTTAGGGTTAGGGTTAGGGTGAGGTTAAGGATTAGGGTGAGGTTTAATGTGAGGTTGAGGGTTAGGGTTAGGATGAGGGTTAGGGTTAGTATGAGGATTAGAGTTAGGGTTAGGATTAGGGTAATGTTAAGGCTTAGGGTTAGGTTTAGGGTGACGGTGAGTGTTATTGTTAGGTTTATGGTAAGGTTTATGGTGAGGTCTAATGTGAGGTTGAGGGTTAGGGTGAGTTTGAGAGTTTCAGTTAGCTAAGGGTTAAGATTAGGGTTAGGGTGAGGATTAGGGTGATTGTCAGGGATAGGACGAAGTTTAAGGTTAGAGTGATGGTTAGGGTTAGTGTGAGGTTTAGGGTTAGGGTTAGGGTGAGGTTTAGGGTTCGGGTATGCATTAGGGTTAGGATGAGGGTTAGGGTGTTTTTCAGGGTTAGGGTAGGGGTAGGGTTAGTGTTAGGGTGAGGGTTAGGGTTAGGGTTAGGGTTAGGATGAGTGTTAGGGTAAGTGGTAGGGTTAGGTTTAGGGTGAATGGTAGGATTAGGGTGACGGTTAGGTAAGGGTAAGTGTTAGGGTTAGGGTGAGGTTAAGGATTAGGGTGAGGCTGAGTATTAGTGTTATGTTTAGGGTGATGGTGAGGGTGAGGGTTAGGGTTAGGTTTAGGCTTAGTTTGAGGGTTAGGATGAGGGTTTTGTTTAGTGTTAGGGTTAGCGTGAGGTTTAGGGTTAGTGTGAGGGTTAGGGTGAGGGTGTGGATGAGGGTAAGGGTTAGGGTGAGGGTGATGGTGAGGGTTAAAGTGAGGGTTAGGGCTAGGGTAAGGGTTACGGTGAGGGTTAGGGTTAATGTTATGATTAGTGTGAGGGTTAGGTTTATTGTGAGGGCGAGGATGAGGTTGAGGGTTAGGGTGAGGATGAGGGTGAGTGTGAGGGCTTCGGTTATGTAAGGGTTACGGTTAGGGTTAGAGTGAAGATTAGGGTGAGGGTTAGGGTTAGGATGAAGGTTAGGGTTAGGGTGAACATTAAGGTTAGGGTTATGTATAGGGTTAGGCTTAGGGTGAGGGTGAGGTTTAGGGTTAGGTTGAGGGTTAAGGTTAGTGTGAGGATTAGGATTAGAGTTAGGGTGAGGGTAAGGTTTAGGGTGAGGTTTAGGGTGAGGGTGATTGTTACGGGTAGATTTAGGTTTAGGGTGAGGGTGAGGTTTCGGTTTTGCATTAGGTTTAGGTTGAGGGTTATGGTGAGGGTTAGGGTTAAGTTTAGGGTAAGGGTGAGTGTTAGGGTTAGGGTTATGATGAGTGTAAGTGTTAGGGTGAGGTTTAGGGTTAGGTTTAGGTTTAGGGTTAGGGTGAGGGTTAGGGTTATGGTTAAGGTTATGGTGAAGGTGAAGGTGTTGGTTTGGGTTAGGGTGAGGGTGAGGGTTAGGGTTAGCCTTAGGTTGAGGGTGAGGGTTGGATTTATTGTGAGGTATAGGTGAGGGTGCGGGTAAGGGTTAATGTGAGGGTGAAGGTGAAGATTAGGTTTGGCGTTAGGGGTAGATGTAGGGTTAGTGTGAGGTTTAGGGTTAGTATTAGGGTTAGGGTTAGGATTAGGCTGAGGGTGAGGGTGAGGTTGAGGGTGAAGGTGAGCTTTAGGGTTAGGGTTAGGGTTAGAGTTATGGTTAGGTTGAGCGCTAGGATGATGGTGAGGGTTAGGTTTAGCGTTAAGTTTAGGGTGAGGGTTGAGTGTTAGGGTTAGGGTTAATGTGAGGGTGAGGGTTAAGGTTAGGTTGAGGTTTAGGGTTAGGGTGTTGTTTAGGGTGAGGGTGAAGGTGAGAGTGAGGGTTAGCGTTAGGGTGAGGGTTATTGTTAGGTTTAGGGATAGGGTGAGGGTAAGGGTTACGATGACAGTTACGGTGAGGGTGAGGGTTAGGGTTACGTTTAGGGTTAGGGTGAGGGTTAGGGTTCGGTTAGGGTGAGAGTTAGGGTGAGGGTTAGGGTGAAGGTTAGGGTTAGGTTTAGGGTTTGGGATAGGGTTAGGCTTAGTGTGAGGGGAAGGTGTAGGGTGCGGGTTAGAGAGAGGGTAAGAGATAGGGTTATGGTGAAGGTAAGGGTTAGGCTGAGGCTTAGGTTGAGAGTGAGCATTTGTGTTAGCAACAGGGTTGAGTTGATGGTGAGGGTTAGCGTTAGGTTGAGGGGTAGTTTTAGGTTTAGGGTGAGGGTTAGGGTTAGGTTTAGGGTTAGGGTGAGTTTTAGGTTTAGGGTTAGGATTAGGGTTATGGTGAGGTGAGGTTTAGGGTTAGGTTTAGGGTCAGTTGGAGGGTTAGGTCGAGGGTTAGGGTTAGGGTTAGTTTTAGGTTTAAGGTTAGGGTGAGTGTTAGGTTGAGGTTTAGGGTTAGGATTAGGGTTAGGGTGAGGGTGAGGGTGAGGGTTAGGGTGAGGTTTAGGCTTAGGCTCAGGCTTAGGGTTAGACTGAGTGTGAGGGTGGGGTTGAGGATTAGAATTAAGGTGATGGTTAGTTTTAGGGTTAGGGTGAGGGTTAGGATGATGGTTATGGTAAGGATTAGTGTTAGGGTGAGGGCTAGGGTGAGGGTGTGGGTTAGGGTACGTTTTAGGCTTAGGCTTAGGTTTAGGCTGAGCCTTTGGTTGAGGATAAGGGTTAGGGTTAGGTTAGGTTAGGTTAGGGTGAGGGTGAGGGTGAAGGTTAGGTCCAGGGTTGGGGTGAGGGTGAGGTATAGGGTTAGGTTTAGGGTTAGTTGGAGGGTTAGGTCAGGGTTAGGGTTAGGGTTAGTTTTAGGGTTAAGGTTAGGGTGATGGTTAGGTGGAGGTTTAGGGTTAGTGTTAGAGTTAGTGTTAGGATTAGGTTTAGGGTGAGGGTGAGTGTGAGGGTTAGGGTTAGTGTTAGGCTTAGGCTTAGGGTTAGGCTGAGGGTGAGGGTGGGTGTGAGGCTTAGAGTTAGGGTGATGTTTAGGGTTAGGGTTAGGGTGAGTGTTAGGATGAGTGTTATTGTTAGGATTAGTGTTAGGGTGAGGGCAAGGGTGAGGGTGTGGGTTAGGGTAAGTGTTAGGCTTAGGCTTAGGTTTAGGCTGAGCGTTTGGTTGAGGATAAGTGTTAGGGTTAGAGTTAGGGTGAGGTTTAGTGTTAGGGTTAGGGTTAGAGTTAGGATTAGAGTGAGGGTGTGGTTTCGGGGTTAGGGTTCGGGTTAGGGTGAGGGTTAGGGTTTGGGTCAGGTTTAGGGTGGGGGTAACGGTAAGGGTAAATTTGAGGGTTAGACTGAGGGTGAGGGTTAGGGTAAGGGTTAGTGGGAGGGTTAGGATGAGGGTTAGGGTTAGGATTAGGTTTAGGGTGAGGGCTAGGGTGAGGGTGAGGTTTAGGGTTAGGGTTAGGGTGAGGGTTAGGGTTAGGGTTAGAATTAGGGTGAGAGTTAGGATTCGGGTTAAGTTTATGTTTAGGGTGAGGGTTAGGGTAAGGGTTACGGTGAGCGTGAGGTTTAGGGTTAGGTTGAGGCTTAGGGTTATGATTAGTGTTAGGGTGAGGGTGAGGGTGAGGGTTAGGTTAGTGTTAGGGTGAGGGTTAGGATGAGGGTTAGGATTAGGATTAGAGTGAGGGCTAGGCTGAGGGTGAGGTTTAGGGCTAGGGTTAGGGTGAGGTTTAGGGTTGGGGTTAGGGTGAGGGTTAGGTTTAGGTTTCGATTTAGGGTAAGGGTGAGGCTGAGGTTGAGGTTTAGGATTAGGGTTAGTGTTAGAGTTAGTGTCAGGGGGAGGGTTAAGGTGAGGGTGAGGGTTAGGCTTAGGTTTAGGATTAGGATTAGGGTAATGGTTAGGGTGACTGGGAGGTTTAGCGTTAGGGTTAGGCTTAGGCTTAGGGTTAGGCTGAGGGAGAGGGTGAGGGTGAGGTTTAGCTTTAGGTTGAGGGTTAGGTTTAAGTTTAGCTTGAGAGTTAGGGCTCAGGTTAAGTTTAGTGTTAGGGTGAGGGTTAAGGTTAGGTTGAGTGTTAGGGTTAGGGTTAGGGTTAGGATTAGGTTTAGGGTGAGGGTGAGGGTTAGGATGATGTTTAGGTTTAGGTTTAAGGTGAGGGTTAGGGTTAGAATAGGGTTAGGTTTAGGATTTGGGTTAGGGTGAGGGTGAGTGTGAGGGTTAGGGTTGGGTTAGGCTTAGGGTTTGGGTGAGGGTTAGGGTTAGGGTTTTGATTAGGGTGAGGGTGAGACTGAGGATTAGGGTTAGGTTTATGTTTTGGTTTAGGGTTATGGTTTGTGTTAGGGTTAAGGTTAGGTTTAGGTTTTCGGTGAGGGTTAGGGTTACGTTTAGGTTTAGGGTTAAGTTATGGTTAGGGTGAGGGAGATGGTGGGGCTGAGGATTAGGGTTAGGGTTAGGGTTAGGGTCATTGTTAGTGTTATGGTTAGATTTAAGTTTTCAGTGAGCGTGAGGCTGAGGGTGAGGGTTTTGGTTAGGGTTAGGGTTAGGGTTAGGGAGACTGTTATTGTTAGGGTTTGGTTTAGATTTACAGTGAGGTTGAGAGTGAGAGTGAAGGTTAGTGTTAGGGTGAGGTTTAGGATTAGGGTTAGGGTTAGGGTTACGGTGAGGGTTAGGTTTAGGGTTAGAGTTAGGGTTTGGGGGAGGGTTAGGGTGAGGTTAGGGTTAGGGTTAGGGTGAGCATGAGCTTGAGTGTGAGGGTTAGTTTGAGGGGTAGGCTAAGACTTAGGGTTAGGCTGAGCATCTGCGTGGGTGTGAGGATTAGGGTTAGGGTGATGGTTAGGGTTAGGGTTAGTGTTATTGTTAGGGTTAGTGTTAGAGTTATGGTGAGGGTGAGGGTGAGAGTGAGGGTTAGGTTTACGGTTATTGTGGGGTTTAGGGTTAGGGATAAGGTAAGGTTTAGGGTGGGGTTTAGGGTTAGGGTTAGGGTTAGGGTGAGGGTGAGGTTTAGGGTTAAATATAAGGTTAGGTGGAGGGGTAGTGAGGGTTAGGTATAGGGTTATTGTTAGCGTGAGTGTGAGGGTGAGAGTTAGGTTTAGGGTTAGGGTTAGGGTTAGGTTTAGAGTTACTGTGTGGGTGAGGAAGCGGGTGAGTGTGAGGGTTAAGGTTAGGTTTAGGGTTAGGCTTAGCGTTAGGCTTAGGGTTAGGCTGAAGTTGAGGGTGAGGATGAGGGCTAGGGTTAGGTTGAGGGTTAAGGTTAGGGTTATGAGGAGGGTTAGGATGAGGGTTAGGGTTAGGATTAGGGTTAGGGTGAGGGCTAGGGTGAGTGTGATGTTTAGGGTTAGGGTTAGGGTGACGTTTAGTGTTAGGGTTAGGGTTTGGGTTAGGGTTAGAGTTACTGTGAGTGTGAGGGTTCGGGTGAGTTTGAGGGTGAAGGTGAGGGTGAGGGTTAGTGTTAGGGTGAGAGGTAGGGTTAAGGTTAAGTTTAGGGTAAGGATGTGGTTTAGGGTTAGGGATAGGTTTAGGTTTAGGATTAGGGTTAGGGTGTGGGTGAGTGTGAGGTTTAGGGTTAGGGTTAGACTTAGAGTTAGGGTGCGGTTAGGGTTAGGGTTTGGATTAGGGTGAGGGTGAGGCTGAGGAATATGTTTAGGTTTAGGTTTAGATTTAGGGCTAGGTTTAGGGTTAGGGTTTGTGTTAAGTTTAGGGTTAAGGTTAGGCTTAGATTTAGGGTGAGGGTTAGGGTTAGAGTTAGGCTTAGGGTTAGGCTGAGGGTGAGGGCGGGGGTTAGGATTAGTGTTAGGGTTAGGGTTATTGTTAGTGTTATGTTTAGGGTTAAGTTTGCAGTGAGGGTGAGGCTGAGGGTGAGGGTTAGATTTAGGGTTAGGGTTAGTGTTATTGTTAGGGTTAGGTTTAGAGTTACCGTGAGGTTGAGGGTGAGGGTGAAGTTTAGGGTTAGGGTGAGGTTTAGGTTGAGCTTTTGGGTTAGGCTTAGAGTTAGGCTGAGGTTGAGGGTGTGGTTTCAGGTTAGGGTTAGGGTGATGGTTCGGGTTAGGGTTAGTGTTAAGGTTAGTGTTCCAGTGAGGTTGAGGGTGCGGGTGAGGGTTAGGGTTAGGGTTAGGGTGGGGTTCAGGGTTAAGTTTAGGGTTAGGGTTAGGGTGAGGTTTAAGTTTAGAATTAGTGTTATGGTGAGGGCCAGGGTGAGGGTGAGGGTTGGGGTTAGGGTTAGGGTGAGGTTTAGGATTAGGGTGAGGGTTACGATTAGTGTGAGTGTTAGTGTTAGGGTTAGGGTTAGTGTTAGGGTGAGGGTAAGTGTTAGGGTGAGTGTATGGGTTAGGGTGAGGGCTATGGTTAGGGTGAGGTTTAGGATTAGGGTTATTGTTAGGGTTAGGTTTAGGGTTAAGGTTACGGTGAGAGTAAGGGTGAGGGTTAGGGTTAGGGTTAGGGTGAGGTTTAGGGTTTGGGTTAGGGTTAGTGTTAGGGTTAGGGTGAGGGTGAGGTTTAGGGTTAGAGTTAAGGTTAGGGTGATGCTTAGGGTGAGAGTTAGGGTTAGTGTTAGGATTGGGGTTAGGATGAGAGTTAATGGGTGGGTTAGGGTTAGGGTTAGGTTTAGGGATAGGATTAGGTTTAGGGTGAGGGTGATTGTGTGTATTAGGGTTAGGTTTAGGGTTAGGCTTAGGGTTAGGCTGAGGGTGAGGTTGATGGTGAGGGTTAGGTTTAGGGGAAGGGTTAGGATGAGGGTTATGGATAGGTTTAGGGTTAGGGTAAGGGCTAGGGTGAGGGTGATGTTAAGGGTTAGCGTTAGGGTGAAGTTTAGGGTTAGGGTTAGGTTTAGGTTTAGGGTTAGTGTTAGGTTTAGGGTTAGGGTTATGGTGAGGGTTAGGCTGAGGCTGAGTGTATGATTAGGGTTAGGATTAGGATTAGGGTTATGATTAGAGTGAGTGTGAGTGTGAGGGTTAGGGTTATGGTTAGGGTTAGGCTGAGGGTTGGGGTGAGTGTGAGGGTAAGGGTTAGGGTGAGGGTTAGGGTGAGGGTTAGGCTTAGGCTTAGGTAGGCTGAGCATGAGGGTGAGGGTTAGGGTTCGGATTAGGATGAGGGTTCGGTTTATGCTTAGTGTCAGGTTTAGGATGAGGTTTAGGGTTAGGGTTAGGGTTAGGGTGAGGGTTAGGGTGAGGGTTAGGGTTAGGGATAAGGTTAGGTTTAGGTTTAGGGTTAGGGTGAGGGTGAGTGTGAGGCTTATGGTTAGGTTTAGGTTTAGTCTGAGAGTTAGGGTGAGGGATAGGGTTAGGGTTTGGTTTAGGGTGCAGGTGAGGTTGAGGATTAGGGTTAGGTTAAGGGTTAAATTTAGGGTTAGGTTTGGGGATAGGGGTAGTGTTAAGGTTAGGGTTAGGGTTAGGGTTAGGCTGAGGGTGACTGTGTGGGTGAGGATTAGAGTTAGGGTTTGGGTTAGGCTTAGGGTTAAGGTTAATGTTAGTGTTATGGTTATGGTTAAGTTTGCGGTGAGGGTGAGGCTGAGGGTGAGGGTTAGGTTTAGGGTTAGTGTGAGGGTGAAGTTTAGGGTTATGGGGAGGGTTAGGATGAGGGTTAGGGTTAGGATTAGGGTCAGGGTGAGGGCTAGTGTGAGGGTGAGTTTTAGGGTTAGGGTTAGGGTGAGGTTTAGTTTTAGGTTTAGGTTTAGGGTGAGGGTGAGGTTTAAGGTTAGAGTTAGGTTTAAGGTGCGGGTGAGGGTGAGGGTTAGGTTTAGGATTAGGGTTACGGTGAGGGTTCGGCTTAGGTTTAGGGTTAGGTTTATGATTTGTGTTAGGGTGAACGCTAGGGTGAGGGTGAGGTTTCGGGTAAGGGTTTGGCTTAGGCTTAGGTTTAAGCTGAGAGTGAGGTTGAGCGTGTGGTTTAGGGTTAGTGTTATTGTGAGGTTTAGTGTTAGGATTAGATTTAGAGTTAGGATTAGGGTGAGGGTGAGGTTTAGGGGTAGAGTTAGTGTTTCGGTGAGGTTTAGGCATAGGATAAGGGTTAGGGTGGGGCTCACAGTAAGGGTAAGTTGAGGGTTAGGCTGAGGGTGAGGGTTACAGTAAGGGTGAGGTTTAAGGTTAGGTTGAGGGTTAGGGTTAGGGTTAGGTTGAGGGTGAGGGTTAGATTGAGGATTAGTGTTAGGGTTAGTGTGAGGTTTACCGTGAGGATGAGTGTTAGGGTTAGGGTTAGGGCTAGGGTTAGGTTGAGGTTTAGGGTTAGTGTTAGGGTGAGTTTTAGGGTTTTGGTGATGTTTATGGTTATTGTGAGGTTTAGTGTTCGGGTTACGGTTAGTGTTAATGTGAGAGTAAGTGTTAGGGTGAGGGTTAGGTTTAGGGTGAGGGTAATGGTTAAGGTGAGGGTTAGGGTTAAGGTTACTGTGAGGGTGAGGGTTAGGGTTAGGGTTAGGTTTAGTATTAGGGTTAGTGTTAGGGTGAGGGTAAGTGTTAGGATGAGGGTTAGGGTTAGGGTGAAGATTATGGTTAGGGTTAGGTTAAGGTGAGCATGAGGATTAGGCTTAGGTTGAGGGTTCAGGTTAGGGTTCTGGTTAGGGTGAGGTTAGGGTTAGGGTTATTGTGAGGGTTAGTGTTAGGGTTAGGGTTAGTGGTAGGGTGAGGGCAAGTGTTTGGGTGAGGTTTAGGGTTCGGGTGAGGATTATGGTTAGGGTGAGGGTTAGAGTTATTGTTAGGGTTAGGGTTATGGTTAGATTTAGTGTTAAGGTGAGGGTGAGGGTGAGATTTAGGGTTAGAATTAGGGTTAGGTTTAGGTTTAGGGTTAGTGTGAGGGTTAGGGTTAGGCTTAGGCTTAGGCTTAGGCCGAGCATGAGGGTGAGGGTTAGGGTTCGGTTTAGGGTTTTGATTAGTGTCAGGTTTAGGATGAGGTTTAGGGTTAGGGTTAGGGTTATGGTGAGGGTTAGGGTAAGGGTTAGGGTTCGGGTTAGGGTTTTGATTAGTGTCAGGTTTAGGATGAGGTTTAGGGTTAGGGTTAGGGTTATGGTGAGGGTTAGGGTAAGGGTTAGGGTGATGGTTAGTGTTAGCGATAGGGTTAGGTTTAGGATTAGTGTTAGGGTGAGGGTGAGTGTGATGCTTATGATTAGGTTTAGGTTTAGGCTGTGTCAGGGTGAGGGTTAGGGTTAGGGTTTGGTTTAGGTTGCAGTTGAGGTTGAGGATTAGGGTTAGGTTAAGGGTTAAATTTAGCGTTAGGTTTAGGGATAGGGGTAGTGTTAAGGTTAGGTTTAGGGTTAGGGTTAGGCTGAGGGTGACTGTGGGAGTGAGGATTAGAGTTAGGGTTAGGCTTAAGGTTAGGGTTATTGTTAGTGTTATGGTTAGGGTTAATTTTGCGGTGAGAGTGAGGCTGAGGGTGAGGGTTAGGGTTAGGGTTAGGGTGAGGGTGAGGTTTAGGGTTAGAGTTAGGATTAGGGTTAGGGTGAGGTTTCGGGTTAGGGTTAGAGTTGGGGTTATATGAGGTTTAGGGTTAGAGTTAGGATTACGGTGAAGCTGAGGGTGAGGGTTAGGGTTAGGGTTAGTGTGAGGTTTAGGGTTAGGGTTAAGGTGAGGGTTAGGGTGAGGGTGAGGGTTAGGTTTAAGTTTAGGATTAGGATTAGCGTTAGGGTTAGGGTGAGTGTGAGTGTTAGGTTGAGGGTTAGTATTAGGGTTAGGCTTAAGGTTTGGCTGAGGGTGAGGGTGAGTCCCTGTGTCTCTTACTCCAATGAAGCAGCAAAAAGCCACCAGTGTATCTGTGGCTCAAGTGGTAGAGTACCAGACATGAACACCAAGACTAAAGGACAGTACCCAAGCTTTAAAACCCAGTACTTCCACCACACACAACCATTAAAACAACAACAACGTCAACAAATAGGAGAAGGGAGTTATTATATTCTCCGCTTATGACATGGCAGCTAAGATACAACACGTCTATGTGATCTCTCCAAGTCCCAAGTAGTGGAGTTGGAAATATGACCACCTGATTGGAAATCTGTATCTTTGCTGGTCTGTTCAGTTTGCACTGGACTTTGAGGATTAGGGTTAGGGTGAGGGTTAGGGTTAGGGTTATGGGAAGGTTTAGGATGATTGTTAGAGTTAGGATTAGTGTTAGGGTGATGGCTAGGGTGAGGGTGAGGTTTAGGGTTAGGGTTAGGGTTAGGGTGAGGGTCAGTTTTAGGGTTAGAGTTAGGCTTAAGGTGAGGCTGAGGGTGAGGGTGAGGGTTAGGATTAGGATTAAGATTAAGATAAGGGTTAGGGTGAATGTGAGTGTTAGGATTAGGGTTAGGATTAGGCTTAGGGTTACAATGAGGATGAGGGTGAGGGTGAGGGTAAGGGTTAGGATTAGGGTTAGGGTGAGAGAGAGTGGGTGTGTTAGGGTTTGATTTAGAGTTAGGCTTAGGGTGAGGTTGAGGGTGATGGTTAGGGTTAGGGTGAGGGTTAGGGTAAGGGTTGGGGGAGGGTTAGGATGAGGGTTAGGGTTAGGATTAGGGTTCTGGTGAGGGCTAGGGTGAGGGTGAGGTTTAGGGTTAGGGTGAGTGTTAGGGTTAGGGTTAGGGTTAGGGTTAAGGTGAGATTTAGGATTCGGGTTAAGTTTAGGTTTAGGGTGTGTGTTAGGTAAGGGTTACGGTGAGAGTGAGGGTGAGGGCTATGTATAGGTTGAGGCTTAAGGTTATTATTAGGGTTAGGGTGAGGGTGAGGGTTAGGGATAGTTTTAGGGTGAGGGTTAGGATGAGGGTTAGGATTAGGGTTAGGGTGAGGGCTACGCTGAGGTTGAAGTTTAGGTTTAGGGTTAGGGTGAGGTTTACGGTTAGGGTTAGGGTTAGAGTGAGGGTGAGGTTTAAGGTTAGAGTTAGGTAAGGGTGAGGCTGAGGTTGAGGGTTAGGGTTAGGGTTAGTGTTAATGTAAGGGTTAGGGTGAGGGTTAAGGTGAGGGTGAGGGGTAGTCTTAGGTTTAGGTTGAGGCTTAGGCTTATGATTAGGCTGAGGGAGAGGTTGAGTGTGAGGATTAGCTTTTGGTTGAGGGTTAGGGTTAGGGTTAGCTTGAGATTTAGGGTTCAGGTAAAGTTTAGGGTTAGGGTGAGGTTAGCGTTAGGGTTTGGGTGAGGATTAGGATTAGGGTTAGGGTGAGGGTTAGGATGAGGATTAGGGTTACAATTAGGGTTAGGTTGAGGGCTAGGGTGAGCGTGAGGATTAGGGTTAGTGTTAGGGTAAGGTTTAAGTTTAGGGTTAGGTTTAGGATGAGGGTTAGGATGAGGGTTAGTGTTATGGTGAGGTTGAGGATTAGTGTAAGGGTGAGGGTTAGGGTGAGGTTTAGGGTTAGAGTGAGGTTGAGTATTAGCGTTAGGATTAGGGTTACGGTGAGGGTGAGTGTTAGCATTAGGGTTAGGGTTAGGGTTAGGTTTAAGGTTAGGATTAGTGTTATTGTTAGAGTTAGGGTTAGAGTTATGGTGAGCGTGAGGGTGAGGGTGAGGGTGAGGGTTAGGGTTAGGATTAGGGTTAGGGTGAGGGTGAGGTTTATGGATAGGTTTAGTGTTAGTTGGAGGGTTAGGTCAAGTGTTCAGGTTAGGGTTAGTTTTAGGGTTAAGGTTAGGGTGAGGTTTAGGTGGAGGTTTAGATTTAGTGTTAGAGTTATGGTTAGGATTAGGGTTAGGGTGAGGGTGAGTGTGAGGGTTAGGGTTAGGCTTAGGCTTAGGATTAGGGTTAGGCTGAGGGTGAGGGTGCGGGTGAGGATTAGGGCTAGGTTGATGGTTAGGGTTAGGGTTAGGGTGAGGGTTAGGATGATGGTTAGGGTTAGGATTAGGGTTAGGGTGAGGGCTAGGATGAGGGTGTGGGTTAGGGTAAGTTTTAGGCATAGGCTTACGGTTAGGCTGAGCGTTTGGGTGAGGATAAGGGTTAGGATTAGGGTTAGGGTGAGGGTTAGTGTTAGGGGTAGTTTTAGAGTTAGGGTTAGGGTGTTGGTGAGGTTTAGGGTTAGAGTTAGGGTTAGGTTGAGTGTTAGGGTGGGCGTGACGGTAAGGTTAAAGTGAGGGTTAGGCTGAAGGTGAGGGTTATGGTAAGGTTTAGTGTTAGGGTTAGGGTGAGGGTTAGGGTTAGTGTTAGAGTGAGTGTGAGGGTTAAAGTGAGGATAAGTGTTAGGGTTAGTGTGAGGTTTAGGGTGAGAATGACGGTCAGGGTTAGGGTGAGGGCTAAGGTGAGGGTTAGGTTTAGGGTTAGTTTTAGGGTGAAGTTTAGGGTTACGGTTAGTGTTAGGGTTAGGGTGAGGATGAGGTTTAGGGTTAGAGTTAGTGTTATGGTGAGGCTGAGGGTGAGGTTTAGGGTTAGTGTTAGTGTTAGGTTTAGGGTTAGGGTTAAGGTGAGGGTTAGGCTGAGGGTGAGGGTTAGGGTTAGGATTAGGATTAGGATTAGGGTTAGGGTTATGGTGAGTGTGAGGGTTAGGGTTAAGGTTAGGGTTAGGCTTAGGGTTAGGCTGAGGTTTAGGGTGAGAGTGAGGGTTAGGGTTCGTTGATGGTAAGTGTTAGGGTTATGCGGAGGGTTAGGATTTGTGTTAGGTTTAGGATTAGGTTTAGGGTGAGGGCTAGGGTGAGGGTCAGGTTTAGGGTTAGGGTTAGGGTGAGGTTTCGGGTTAGGGTTAGGTTTAGGGATAGGGTGAGGGTGCGGTTTAGGGTTAGAGTTAGGGTTAAGGTGAGGCTGATGGTGAGGGTTAGGGTTAAGGTTAGGATTAGGATTAGGGTAAGGTTTAGGGTGATTGTGAGTGTTAGGGTTAGGGTTCGGGTTTGGGTTAGGGTTACACTGAGGGTGAGGGTGAGGGTGAGGGTTAGGGTTAGGATTAGGTTTAGGGTGAGAGTGAGTGTGTGTGTTAGGGTTAGGTTTAGGGTTAAGATTAGGGTTAGGCTGATGTTGAGGTTGAGGTTGAGGGTTAGGGTTAGTCTGAGGTTTAGTTTAAGGGTTAGGGGCAGGGTTAGGATGAGGGTTAGGGTTAGGATTAGGGTTAGGGTGAGGGCTAGAGTGAGGGTGAGGTTTAGGGTTAGGGTTAGGGTGAGAGTTAGCGTTATGGTTAGGGGAGAGTAGGATTCGGGTTAAGTTTAGGGTTAGGGTGAGGGTTAGGGTAGGGTTACTGTGAGGTTGATGGTTAGGGTTAGGTTGAGGTTTAGGGTTAAAATTAGGGTTAGGGTGAGGTTGAGGTTTAGGGTTAGATTGAGGGTTAAGGTTAGGATTTGTTTTAGGGTGAGGTCTAGGGTGAGGGTGAGGGTTAGGGTTAGGGTTTAGCTTAGGCTTAGGGTTAAGCTGAGCGTGATAGTGAGTGTGAGGTATAGGGTTAGGGTTAGTGTGAGGTTTAGTGTTAGGGTGAGTGTTAGAATTAGGGTTAGGGTGAGGGTGAGGTTTAGGAGTAGAGTTAATGTTAGGCTGAGTGTTAGGCTTAGGGTGAGGATTGGGGTGGGGGAGACACTAAGGGTATGGTGAGGTTTAGACTGAGGGTGAGGGTTACGTTAAGGGTTAGGGTTAGGGTTAGGTTGAGGGTTAGGGTTAGGGTTAGGGTTAGGGTTAGGTTGAGGGTGAGGTGTAGATTGAGGATTAGTGTTAGGGTTAGTGTGAGGTTTACCGTGAGGTTGAGTGTTAAGGTTAGGGTTAGGGCTAAGGTTAGGTTGAGGTTTAGGGTTAGTGTTAGGGTGAGGTATAGGGTTAGGGTGATTGTTAGGGTTAGTGTGAGGCTTAGTGTTTGGGTTACCGTTAGTGTTAAGGTGAGGTTAAGTTTTAGGGTGAGGGTTAGGTTTAGCCTGAGGGTAATGGTTAGGGAGAGGGTTAGGGTTAAGGTTAGGGTTTTTTTTAGGGTTAGTGTTAGGGTTACGGTTTCTTTGAGGGTGAAGCTTAGGTTTAGGGTTAGGATTAGGATTAGGGTTCGTGTTAAGGTGAGGGTAAGTGTTAGGGTGAGGGTTAGGGTTATGCTGAGGGTAATAGTTAGGGTGAGGGTCAGGGTTAGGGTTATGGTTACGTTGAGCGTGAGGTTAGGGTTAGGTTGAGCGTGAGGTTAGGGTTAGGTTGAGGGTTAGGGTTAGGGTTAGGTTTATGGTGAGTTTAGGGTTAGGGTAAGTGTGAGGGTTAGTTTTACGGTTGGGGTTAGTGATAGGGTGAGGGTTAGTTTTAGGGTTAGGGTTAGGGTTAGAATTAGTGTTAGGGTCAGGGTGAGCTTTAGGGTTAGAGTTAGGGTTAGTGTTAGGGTTAGGGTTAGGGTGAGGGTTAGGGTTAGGCTTAGGTTTAGGCTTAGGCCGAGCATGAGTGTGAGGGTTAGGGTTCGGGTTAGGGTTCGGCTTACGGTTATGGTTACTGTCAGGTTTAGGATGAGGTTTAGTGTTAGGGTTAGTTTTAGAGTTAGGTTTCGAGGGTGAGGTTTAAGGGTAGAGTTAGGTTTACGGTGAGGGTTAGGGTGGGGGTTACGCTAAGGGTAAAGTTGAAGGTTAGACTGAGGGTGAGGTTTATGGTAAGGGTGAGGGTTAGGGTTAGGGTGAGGGTTAGGGTTAGGTTTAGAGTGAGAGTGAGGGTTATATTGAGGATAAGTGTTAGGGTTAGTGTGAGGTTTAGGGTGAGGATGAGGGTTAGTGTTAGGGTGAGGGCTAAGGTGAGGGTGAGGTTTAGGGTTAGATTTAGGGTGAGGTTTAGTGTTAGGGTGATGGTTAGGGTTAGTGTGAGGGTTAGTTGTAGGGATAGGGTTAGTTTTAGGGTGAGGGTGTTAGGGTGAGCTTAGGGTAATGGTGAGGGTTATGGTTAGGGGGAAGGTTAGGGTTAGGCTTAGAGTTATTGTTAGCATTAATGTTAGGGTTATAGTTACGGTGAGCGTGAGGGTGAGGGTTAGGGTTAGGCATAGGATTAGGATTAGGGTTAGTGTTAGGGTGAGGGTAAGTGTTAGTATGAGGGTTAGGTTTAGGGTAAGGATTATGGTTAGGGTTAGGGTTAAGTTGAGCATGAGGATTAGGCTTAGGTTGAGGTTTCAGGTTAGGGTTGTGGTTAGGGTGAGTTAAGGTTAGGGTTTTTGTGAGGGTTAGTGTTCCGATTAGGGTTAGTGCTAGGGTGAGGGCAAGTTTTAGGGTGAGTTTTAGGGTTAGGGTGATGATTATGGTTAGGGTGAGGATTATGGTTAGGGTGAGGGTTATGGTTATTGTTAGGGTTATGGTAGGTTTAGATTTAGGGTTAGGGTGAGTGTGAGGGTGAGATTTATGGTTAGAGTTAGGGTTAGTGTTAGGGTTAGGGTTAGGGTGAGGGTTAGGCTTAGGCTTAGGCTGAGGTTAAGGCTTAGGCCGAGCATGAGGGTTCGGGTTAGGGTGAGGTTTAGGGTTATGATTACTGTCAGGTTTAGGATGAGGTTTTGGGTTAGGGTTAAGGTTAGGGTGAGTGTTAGGGTGAGTGCTAGGTTGAGGGTTAGTGTTAGGGATAGGGTTAGGTTCAGGATTAGGGTTAGGGTGAGGTTGAGTGTGAGGCTTAGAGTTAGGTTTAGGTTTAGCCTGAGAGTTAGGGTGAGGGTTAGGGTGAGGGTTTGGTTTAGGGTGCAGTTGAGGTTGAGGATTAGGGTTAGGTTAAGGGTTAAATTTAGCCTTAGGTTTAGGGATAGGGTTAGTGTTAAGGTTAGGGATAGGGAGATGGTTAGGCTGAGGGTGACTGTGGGGGTGAAGATTAGAGTTAAGGTTAGGGTTAGGCTTAGGGTTAGGGTTAATGTTAGTGTTATGGTTATGGTTAAGTTTGGGGTGAGGGTGAGGCTGAGGTTGAGGTTTAGGTTTAAGGTTAGGGTGAGATTGAGGCTTAGGTTTAGAGTTAGGGTTAGGGTTAGGATTATTGTGAGGGTTAGGGATTGATTTGCAGTGAGGTTGAGGGTGAGGTTGAAGGTTAGGGTTATGGTGAGTTTTAGGGTTATGTTTAGGGTTAGGGTAAGGGTGAGGTTTAGGGTTAGAGTTAGGGTTAGGGTGAGGAATCGGGTTAGTTTTAGGGTTGGGGTTATGGTGAGGTTGAGGTTTAGGGTTAGAGTTAGGCTTAAGATGAGGCTGAGGGTGAGGGTGAGAGTTAGGGTTAGGATTAGGATTAGGGTAAGGGTTAAGGTGAGTGTGAGGGTTAGGGTTAGAGTTAGGATTAGGCTTAGGGTTACACTGAGGGCGAGGGTGAGTGTGAGAGTAAGGGTTAGGATTAGGATTATCGTGAGGGCTAGGGTTAGGTTGAGGTTTAATGTTAGGGTTAGGGTGAGAGTAAGGGTTAGGGTTAGGGTGAGAGTAGCGTTCAGGTTAAGTTTAGGGTTAGGTTGAGGGTTAGGGTCATGGTTACAGTGAGGTTAAGGGTTAGGGTTAGGGTAAGGGTTAGGGTAAGGGTTAGGGTGAGGGTGAGGTTTAGGGTTAGGTTGAGTGTTAGGGTAAGGATTTGTGTTAGGGTGAGGACTAGGGTGAGGGTGAGGGTTAGGGTAAGGTTTTGGCTTAGGCTTAGTGTTAAACTGAGCATGAGGGTGAGGGTTAGAATTAGGGTGAGATTTAGGGTTAGGTTTATGGGGAAGGTCAGGATGAGGGTTAGGGTTAGGATTAGGTTTAGGGTGAGGGCTAGGGTGAGGGTGATGTTTAGGGTGAGATTTAAGGTTAGGGTTAGGTTTAGGGTTCGGGTGAGGGTGAGGTATATGGTTAGAGTTAGGGTTAAGTTGAGGCTGAGGGTGAGCGTTAGGGTTAGGGTTAGGATTAGGATTAGGGTAAGGGTTAGGGTGATTGTGAGGGTTAGGGTTTGGGTGTGTTTTTGGCTTATTGTTACACTGAGGGTGTGGGTGAGGGTGAGGGTTAGGGTTAGGATTAAGGTTAGAGTGAGGGTGAGTGTGTGTGTTAGGGTTAGGTTTAGGGTTAGGCTTAGGGTTAGGCTGATGGTCAGGTTTAGAGTGAGGTTTAGGGTTAGTGTGAGTGTTAGGTTAAGGGTTAGGGTGATGGTTAGGATGAGGGTTAGGGTTAGGATTAGGATTAGGGTGAGGGCTAGGGTGAGGGTGAGTTTTAATGTTAGGGTTAAGGTCAGAGTTAGGGTTAGGGTTAGGGTGAGAGTAAGATTCTGGTTAAGTTTACGGTTAGGGTGAGGTTGAGGGTTAGGATTAGGTTCAGGTTTAGGGTTAAGATTAGGGTTAGGGTGAGGGTGAGTGGTCTGGTTAGGGTAAGGTTTACGGTGAGGGTGAGGGTGAGGGTTAGGGTTAGGCTTAGTGTTAGGTTTAGTGTTAGGGTTAGGGTTAGAGTTAGGATTATGAGGTTTATGGGTAGAGTTAGTGTTAGGGTGAGGGTTAGGCTTAGGGTGAGGGTTAGGTTGGGGGTGACAGTAAGGGTAAGGTGAGGATTAGGCTGAAGGTGAGGGTTACGGTAAGGGTAAGGGTTAGGGTTAGGGCAAGGGTTAGGGTTAGGGTTAGGGTGAGGGTGAGGGTTAGATTGAGGATTAGTGTTCGGCTTAGTGTGAGGTTTACTGTGAGGATGAGTATTAGGGTTAGGGCTAGGGTTGGGTTGAGGTTTAGGATTAGTGTTAGGGTGAGGTATAGGGTTAGGGTGATAGTTAGGGTTAGTGTGAGGCTTAGTGTTCGGGTTACGGTTAGTGTTAATGTGAGGGTAATTGTTAGGTTGAGGGTTAGGGTTAGGGTGAGCATTATGGTTAGGGTGAGGTTTAGGGTTATTTTTAGGGTTAGGGTTAGGGTTAGTTTTAGGTTTAGGGTGAGGGTGAGGTTTAGGGTTATTTTTAGGGTTAGGGTTATGGTTAGTCTTAGGGTTAGGGTGAGGGTGAGATTTAGGTTTAGAGTTAGGTTTAGGGTTATGGTTAGGGTTAGCGAGGGTTAGGGTTAGGGTTAGGCTTACGCTTACACTTAGGCTTAGGCGGAGCCTGAGGGTGAGGATTAGGTTTAGGGTTAGGCTTAGGGTTTGGGTTAGGATTAGGGTCAGGGTTAGGATGAGGTTTAGGGTTAGGATTAGGGTTAGGGTAATGGCTAGGGTGAGGGTTAGGGTGAGCGTTAGGGTTAGGGATAGGGTTAGGTTTAGGATTAGGGTTAGGGTGTGAGTGAGAGTGAGGATTAGGTTTAGGTTTAGGGTAAGACTGAGAGTTAGCGTGACTGTTAGCATTAGAGTTTGGGTTAGGGTGAGTGTGAGCCTGAGGATTAGGTTTGGGTTTAGGGTTACATTTAGGGCTAGGTTTAGGGTTAGGGTTTGTTTTACGGTTAGGGTTGGGGTTACGGTGAGGGTTAGGGTTAGGGTTAGGGTTAGGCTTAGGGTTAGACTGAGGGTGAGGGTGGGGGTTAGGTTTAGGGTTAGGGATAGGGTTAGGCTTAGGGTTAGTGTTATTGTTAGTGTTATGGTTATGGTTTAGTTTGCCGTGAGGGTGAGGCTGAGGGTGACGGTTAGGGCTAGTGTTATTTTTAGGGTTAGGGTTAGAGTTACGGTGAGGTTGAGGGTGAGGGTGAAGTTTATGGTTAGGTTGAGGTTTAGGGTTAGGGTTATTGTTAGGCAGAGGTTGAGGTTTAGTGTTAGGGTTAGGGTTGGGGGAGGTTTAGGGTGAGGTTTAGGGTTAAGCTTAGGTTTAGGCTGAGGGTGAGGGTGTGGGTGAGGATTAGGGTTAGGGTGATGGTTTGGGTTAGGGTTATAGTGAGGGTTACATTGAGCGTGAGTGTTAGGTTTAGGTTGAGGGTTAGGTTTAATGTTAGGCTGAGGTTATGGTTAGTGTTAGTATGAGGGTTAGTGTTAGGGTTAGGGTTAGTGGTAGCGTGAGGGTAAGTTTTAGGTTGAGGTTTAGGTTTAGGGTGAGGATTATGGTTAGGGTGAGGGTTAGGGTTATTGTTAGTGTTAGGGTTAGAGTTAGGGTTAGGTTGAGGGTGAGATTTAGGTTTAGGGATAGGGTTAGTGTTAGGGTTAGGATGAGGGTTAGGGTTAGGCTTAGGCTTTGGCTTAGGCTGAGCATGAGGGTGAGGGTTAGGGTTTGGGTTAAGATGAGGGTTACGGATATAGTTAGTGTCAGGTTTAGGATGAGGTTTAGGGTTAGGGTTAGGGTGAGAGCTAGGGTGAAGGATAGGGTGAATGTTAGGGTTAGGGATAGGGTTAGGTTTAGGATTAGGGTTAGGGTGAGGGTGAGTGTGAGGCTTAGGGTTAGGGTTAGGATTACGCTTAGAGTTAGGGTGAGGGTTAGGGTTAGAGTTTGGGTTAGGGTGCAGGTGAGGCTGAGGATTAGGGTTAGGTTTAGGGTTAGATTTAGGGTTAGGTTTAGGTTTAGCGTTAGTGTTAGGGTTAGGGTTAGGGTTAGGGTTAGGCTGAGGGTGACTGTGGGGGTGAGGATTAGAATTAGGTTTAGGGTTAGGCTTAGGATTAGGGTTATTGTTAGTGTTAGGGTAGGGATAACTGTGTTGGGAGGTTGAGGCTGAGGGTGAGGGTTAGGGTTAGGGTTAGGTTTAGGATTAGTATTATTGTTAGGTTTAGGGCTAGATTTACGGTGAGGTTGAGGGTGAGGGTGAAGGTTAGGTTTAGGGTGAGTTTTAGGGTTAGAGTTAGGGTTAGGGTGAGGGTGAGCATTAAGGTTAGAGTTAGGGTTAGGGTGAGGGTTAGTGTGAGGATTTGGGTTAGGGTTAGGGTGAGGGTGAGGCTTAGGTTGAGTTTAAGAATAGTGTTAAGTTTAGGATTAGAGTTAGGGTGAGGGTGAGTGTGAGGGTTAGTGTGAGGGTTAGGCTTAGGCTTAGTGTTAGGCTGAGGTTGAGGGTTAGGGTGAGGGTGAGGGTTAGGGTGAGGGTTAGGGTTAGGGTGAGGTTTATGGTTAGGGTTAGGGTTAGGGTGAGTTAGTTTTAGGTTTAGGGTTATGATGAGGGTAAGGTTTAGAGTGAGGGTGAGGGCTAGGTTTTGGGTTAGGGTGAGGTGTAGGTTTAGTGTGAGGGTTATGGTTAGGGTTAGATTTAGGGTGAAGTTTAGGGTAATGTTTAGGGTGAGGGTTATGGTGAGAGTGAGGGTTAGTGTTAGGGGTTGGGTTAGGCTTACGGTTAGGGTGAGGCTGAGGGTTAGGTTTAGGGTTAGGGTGAGGGTGAGTGTGAGCGTTATTAGGGTTAGGATTAGGGTGAGGGGTAGGTTTAGGGTGAGGGTTAGGTGTAGGGTGAGGGTGAAGGTGTGGGTGAGGTTGAGGGTTAGGGTAAGTTACAGAGTTAGGGTTAGGGTTAGGCTGAAGGTGAGGGTGAGAGTGAGGGTGAGGGTTACGGTTAGGTTGAGGGTTAGGGTTAGTCTGAGGATTTGGTTGGGTGTGAAATTTAGGCTTACGGTTAGGATAAGATTGAGGGCTTGGGTGATGTGGAGGGTTAGGGTTAGCATTAGGTTTAGGGTGAGTGTTAGGGTTAGGGTTAGGGTGAGGGTTAGTGTGAGTAGTATCGCTAGGGTTAGGGCGAGAGCTAGGTTTAGTGTGAGGGTTAGGGTTAGGGTTAGAGTTAGGGTGAGGGTAATTGTTAGGGTGAGGTTTAGGGTGAGAGTGAGGGTTAGGGATATCGTGAGTGTTAAGGTGAGGGTGAGGGTAAGGGTGAGTTTGAGGGTGTGGTTAATGTGAGCGTGAGGGTTAGGGTTTGGGTTAGGGTTATAGTTAGGATGAGGGTGAGGGTGTGGTTTAGGGTTAGGATTAGGATTAGGGTTGGGGTTAGACAGGTTGAGCTTGAACCTGAGTTTTAGGGTTAGGGTGAGGGTTAGGGTTAGCGTTAGGGTTAGGGTGAGGATTAGGGTTAGAGTTAGGGTTAGCTTTAGTGTTAGGGGTAGGTTTAGGGTAAGGGTGAGGGTTAGGGTTAGTGTGCGGGTTAGCGTTAGGTTTAGGGTGAGGGTAAGGGTTAGGGTGAGGGTTTGCGTGAAGGTGAGGATTACGGGTAGGGGTAGGGTTAGGGTGAGGTTTAGGTTGAGGGTTATAATTTGGGTTAGGGTTACCGTGAGGGTTAGCGTGAGGGTTAGGGTTAGGTTTAGGTTTAGGATGAGGTTTAGGATAACGGTAAGGTTTAGGATGATGGTTAGGATGAGGGTGAGGGTCAGTGTTACAGTTAGTTTTAGGTTTAGGGTGAGGGACAGATTGAGAGTTAGGGTTGGGTTAAGTTGAGAGTTAAATTTAGGGTGAGAGTTAGGGTTAAGGTTTCAGGTAGGGTGAGGGTGAGGGTGAGGTTTAGGGTTAGGGTGAGGGTTAGGGTGAGGGTTAGAGTTAGTGTGAGGATTAGGTTGAAGGTGAGGGTTAGGGTGAGGGTGAGGATTAGTATGAGGGTTAAGATTAGGTGTAGGGTGAGGGTTAAGGTTAGGGTGAGGTTTAGGGTGAGGGTGAGGGTCGCGTGAGGGTTCGGGTGAGGGTTCGGGTGAGGGTTCGGGTTAAGTTGTGGGTGAGGATTAGGTTTAGGGTGAGGGTTGGGTGCCAGTGAGGATTAGTGTGAGGTTGAGGGTTAGGGTTTGGTTTAAGGTGAGGGTTAGGGTGAGGGTTAGGGTTATTGTGAGGGTTAGGGTTAGATTTAGGGTTAGGGTTAGTGTGAGGATAATGGTTAGGGTGAGTGTGACGGTTAAGGTTAGCATTAGATTTAGGGTGAGGTTACGGTTAGGGTGAGTGTGAGGGTTAGGATTAGGGATATGGTGAGGGTTAGGTTTAGGCTAAGGTTTAGAGTTTGGGTTACAGTTAAGGTGAGGGTGAGGCTGAGGGTTAAGATTTTGTTTACGCTTAGGGTGAGGGTGATGATGAGGCTTAGGTTTAGGATTAGAGTTAGGTTTAGGGTTATGATTAGGTTGAGTTTGAGTGTAAGGGTGAGTTTTAGAGTGAGGGTGAGGGTGAGGGTTAGGGTGAGGTTTAGTGTTAGTGTGAAGTTTAGGGTGAGGTTGAGGTTTAGGGTGAGGGTGAGGGTTCGCGTGAGGGTGAAGGTAAGGGTGTGTGTGAGGGTTAGGGTTAGGGTGATGGTTAGGGTGACGGTGAGGGTTAGTGTACGTGTTAGGTTTAGGGTTAGGTTTAACGTTCCAGTGAGGGTTATGGTTAGGTTTATCATTAGGGTGAGGGTGAGGGTTAGGGTTAGGATGAGGGTTACGTTTAGGGTTAGGGTGAGTGTTAGAGTGAGGGTTAGGGGTAGAGTTATGGTGAGAGAAAGGATTAGGGTGAGAGTGAGGGTTAGGGTTAGCGTTCGCCTGAGGGCTAGGTTTGGGTGAGGGTGAGGGTTAGGGTGAGGGTTAGGTTTAGGGTTAGGGTTAGGTTAAGTGTGAGGGTTAGGGTTAGGTTTAGCGTTAGATTTAGGGTGAGGGTAAGGTTTAGGGTGAGGTTTAGGTTGAGGGTGAGGTGTAGGGTTAGCGTTAGTGTTAGGGAGAGGGTTAAGGTGAAGGTTAGGGTTTGGGTTAGGGTGAGGTTGATGGTGAGGGTTAGTGTTAGGGTTAGGGTGAGGTTTAGGGATAGGGTGAGGGTTAGGGTTAGGGTTATGGTGAGGTTTAGGTTTAGGATTAGTGTGAGGGTGAGGGTTAGGGTTAGGGTGAGGGTGAGGGTTAGGTTGAGGGTTAGTGTTAGGTTTAGCATAAGGTATATGGTGAGTGTGAGTGTAAGTGTTGAGGGTGAGGGTAAGAGTTAGCTTTAAGGTTATTCCGAGGGTGAGGGTGAGGCTGAGGATTAGAGTTAGGGTGAGGTTTAGTGTGAGGTGTATGTTGAGGGTCAGGGTGAGGGTTAGAGTTAGGTTGAGGTTGATGGTTAGGGTTAGTGTGAGCATAAGGATTAGTGTGAGGGTTAGGGTTAGGATTAGGTTTAGGGTGAGTTCTAGGGTGAGGGTTAGGGTTAGGTTTAGGGTTAGTGTGAGGGTTAGAGTGAGGGGTAGGTGTAGGATTAGGGTAAGTGTAAGGGTTAGGTTGTGGGTTAGGGTGAGCATGAGGATTATGTTGAGTGTGAGTGTTGTGGTGAGTGTTAGTGTGAGGGTTAGGGTCAGGGTTAGGGTAATGTATAAGGTGAGGCTGACGGTTAGGTTTAGGGTTAGGGTAAGCGTTAGTGTGAGGGTGAGGGTTAGTGTTAGGATTAATGTTAGGGTTAGGGTAAGGCTGAGGGTGAGTGTTTGGGTGAGGGTGAGGGTTATGGGTAGGATTAGGGTTAGGGTGAGGGCTTGCGTGTGGGCGAGGGTTAGGGTGAGGGTGAGGGTGAGGGTTTCGGTAGGTAAGTGTTAGGGTTAGGGATAGGGTGAGGATTAGGGTCATGTTGAGGGTTAGGGTGAGGGTGAGGGTTAGGGTGAGGGTTAGGAATAGGGTTAGGGTGAGGGTTAAGTTTGGGGTGATGTTTAGGTTGAGGGTGAGGTTTGGGTGAGGGTGAGGGTGAAAGTTAGGTGGTGGGTGAGGGTTAGGTTTAGGGTGAGGGTTAGGGTGATAGTGAGTGTTAGGGCGAGGGTGGGGGTTAGGTTTAGGGTTAGGGTGAGGGTTAGTGTTAGGGTGAGTGTTAGGTTGAGCGGTTGGTTTAGGGTTATGGTGTGTGTTAGGGTTAGTGTGATGGTTAGGGTTAGAGTTAGGGTTAGGTTTAGTATGAGGATAAGGGTTAGGGTGATGGTTAGGGTGAGGGTGAGAGTTAGGGTTAGCGTTAGGTTTAGGGTGAGGGTGAGGGTTAGGGTTAGGGTTAGGGTTAGGGTGAACTTGAGTGTTACGATTAGGGTTAGGGTGAGGCTTAGGGTTAGGCTAAGGTTTAGGGTTAGGTTTAGGGTTTATGTGAGGATGAGGCTGAGTTTTAGGATTAGGGTTAGGGTTAGGGTGAGGGTGATGGTGAGGCTTAGGTTTAGGATTAGGGTTAGTTTTAGGGTTAGGCTTAGAGTGAGAGTGAGGGTAAGGGTAAGTTATAGGGTGAGGTTCAGGGCGAGGGTTAGGGTTAGGGTGAGGTTTAGGTTTAGTGTGAAGTTTAGGGTGCGTTTGAAGTTTAGGGTGAGGGTTCAGGTTCGGGTGAAGGTGAAGGTGAGTGTGTGGGTGAGGGTTAGGGTTAGTGTGAGGGTAATGGTTAGGGTGAGGGTTAGGATGAGGCTGAGCGTTAGGGTTAGTGTTAGATTTAGGGTGAGGGTGAGGGTTAAGGTTAGGGTTAGGGTTAGGGTGAGTATGATGGTTAGGATTAGGGATAGGGTGAGGGTTAGGTTTAGGCTAAGGTTTAATGTTCGGGTTAGGGTTAAGGTGAGGGTGAGGCTGAGGGTTAAGATTAGGTTTAGGGTTAGGGTGAGGGTAATGGTGAGGCTTAGTTTTAGGATTAGTGTTAGGTTTAGGGTTAAGCTTGGGGTGAGTTTGAGGGTAAGGGTGAGTTTTAGGGTGAAGGTGAGGGTGAGGTTTAAGGTGAGGTTTAGTGTTAGTGTGAAGTTTAGGGTGAGGTTGAGGTTTAGGGTGTGGGTGAGGGTTCGGGTGAGGGTGAAGTTAAGGGTGTGTGTGAGGGTTAGGGTTAGGGTGACGGATAGGATGAGGTGGGGGTTAGTTTAAGTGTTAGGTTTAGGGTTAGGTTTAGCGTTCCAGTGAGGGTTAGGGTTAGGGTTAGCGCTAGGGTGAGGGTTAGGGTTAGGTTTAGGGTGAGGATTAGGTTGAGGGTTAGGGTGAGGGTGAGTGTTAGGTTTAGCATTAGGGATATAGTGAGTGTGAGTGTAAGAGGTGAGGGTGAGGATAAGACAGCGTTAAGGTTAGTCTGAGGGTGAGGATGAGGCTGAGGTTTAGGGTTAGGGTGAGGGTTAGGGTGAGGGTTAGTGTGAGGTGTATGTTTAGGGTCACGGTGAGCACTAGGGTTAGGGTCAGGTTTAGGGTTAGGGTAAGGTTAGGGTGTGTGTTTGGTTTAGGGTTAGGGTTATGATGAGGTGAGTGTTAGGGTTAGGTGAGGGTTAGGTTTAGTGTGAGGGTTATGGTTAGGGTTAGCTTTAGGGTGAGGGTGAGGGTAAGTTTTAGGGTGAGTGTTAGGGTGAGAGTGAGGGTTAGGGTTTGGGTTAGGTTTAGGCTTACCGTTAGGGTGAGGCTGAGGGTTAGGTTTAGGCTGAAGGATAGGGTGACAGTGAGTGTTAGCGTGAGGGTGGGGGTTAGGTTTAGGGTTAGTGTGAGAGTTAGGGTTAGGGTGAATGCTAGGGTGAGGGGAAGGGTTAGGGTTATTTTGAGGGTTAGGGTTAGTGTGAGGGTTAGGGTTAGAATTAGGCTTAGGTTGAGGTTGAGGTTAAGGGTCAGGTAAGGGTGAGGGTGAGGGTTAGGGTTAGGGTTAGGTTTAGAGTGAGGGGTGAGGGTGAGAATGAGGTTTACAGTTAGTATTACGGTTAGGAGGAGGGATTGTGTGAGGGCGAGGGTTAGGGTGTGGGTGAGGGTGAGGATGAGGTTTTAGGTAGGTAAGGGTTAGGTAGTTTGTTTAGGGTTAGGGATAGGGTGAGGATTAGGATGAAGGTGAGGGTTAGGGTGTGGGTGAGGGTTAGGGTGAGCGTTAGGATTAGGGTTAGTGTGAGGGTTAAGGTTATGGTGATGTTTAGGGTGAGGGTGAGGGTTGGGTGAGGGTGAAGGTGAGGGTGAGGGTATGGGTTAGGGTGTTGGTGAGGGTTAGGTTTAGGGTGAGGGTTAGGGTGACAGTGAGGATTAATGTGAGGTTGAGGGTTAGGGTTAGTGTTAGAGTGAGGGTTAGGGATAGGGTGAGGGTTAGGGTGAGGTGTAGGGTTAGGGTTATGGTGAGGGTTAGGGTTATTGTGAGGGTTAGTGTTAGAGTTAGGGTTAGGGTTAGTGTGAGAGTAATGGTTAGTGTGAGGGTTAGGATGAGGGTGATGGTTAGGGTTAGTGTTAGGTTTAGGGTGAGGGTGAGGGTTACATTTAGGTTTAGGGTTAGGGTGAGTGTGAGAGTTAGGATTAGGGTTAGGGTTAGTGTTAGGGTTAGGTTAAGGGTTAGGGTTAGGGTTAAGGTGAGGGTGAGCCTGAGGATTAGGATTAGGTTTAAGGTTAGGGTGAGGGTGATGGTGAGGCTTAGGTTTAGGATTAGGGTTAGGTTTAGGGTTAAGCTTAGGGTGAGGGTGAGGGTAAGGGTGAGTTTTAGGGTGAGGGTGAGTGTTAGGGTGAGGTTTAGTGTTAGTGTGAAGTTTAGGGTGTGGTTGAGGTTTAGGTTGAGGGTGAGTGTTCAGTTGAGTGTGAAGGTAAGGGTGTGTGTGAGGGTTAGATTTTGGGGATGGTTAGGGTGACGGTGAAGGTTAGTGTAAGTGTTAGGTTTAGCATTACTTTTAGCATTCCCGTGAGGGTTAGGGTTAGGGTTAGTGTTAGGGTGAGGTTTAGGTTTAGGGTTAGGGTGAGGGTTACTTTTAGGGTTAGGGTGAGAATTAGAGAGAGGTTTAGGGTTAGGGTTAGGGTGAGAGTAAGGGTTAGGGTGAGGGTGAGGGTGAGATTGAGGGTGAGGCTTAGCGTTCGGGTGAGGGCTAGGGTTGGGTGAGGGTTAGGGTTAGGGTGAGGGTTAGGGTTAGGGTGAGGGTTAGGGTTAGTGTGAGGATTAGGTTGAAGGTGAGAGTTAGGGTGAGGGTTAAGGTTAGGATGAGGGTTAGGCTTAGTGTTAGGGTGAGGGTTAAGGTGAGGGTGATGTTTAGGGTGAGGGTTCGATTTCGTGAGGGTGAGGGTGAGGGTGAGGGTTCTAGTTAAGGTGTGGTTGAGGGTTAGGTTTAGGGTGAGGGTTGGGTGCCAGTGAGGATTAGTGTGAGGTTGAGGGTTAGGGTGAGGGTTAGGGTTAGGGTGAGGGGTAGGGTGAGGGGTAGGGTTAGGGCTATGGTGAGGGGTAGGGTTATTTTGAGGATTAGGGTTAGAGTTAGGGCTAGGGTTAGTGTCAGGATAATGGTTACGGTGAGGGTTAGGGTTAAGGTTAGCATTAGGTTTAGGGTGAGGGTAAGGGTTACAGTGAAGGTTAGGGTTAGTTGAGTGTGAGGGTTAGGATTAGGGATGGGATGAGAGTTAGGTTTAGGCTAAGGTTTAGAGTTTGGGTTAGGGTTAAGGTGATGGTTGTCTGATGGTTAGAATTAGGTTTAGGGTTAGAGTGAGGATGATGGGGAGGCTTAGGTTTAGGTTTAGGGTTAGGTTTAGGGTTATGCTTAGGGTGAGTGTGAGGGTAAGGGTGAGTTTTAAGGTGAGGGTGAGGTTTAGTGTTAGTGTGAAGTTTAGGGTGAGGTTGAGGTTTAGGGTGAGGGTGAGGGTTCAGGTGAGAGTGAAGGTAAGTATGTGTGTGAGGGTTAGGGTTAGGGTGACGGTTAGGATGACGGTGAGGGTTAGTGTAAGTGTTAGGTTTAGGGTTAGGTTTAGCGTTCCAGTGAGGGTTAGGGTTAGGGTTAGCGCTAGTGTGAGGGTTAGGGTGAGGGTTAAGTTTAGGGTTAGGGTGAGAGTTAGAGTGAGGGTTAGGGTCAGGGTTAGGGTGAGAGTAAGGGTTAGGGTGAGGGTGAGGGTAAGATTGAGGGTGAGGGTTAGCGTTCGGGTGAGGGCTAGGGTTGGGTGAGGGTTAGGGTTAGGGTGAGGGTTAGGGTTAGGGTGAGGGTTAGGGTTAGTGTGAGGATTAGGTTGAAGGTGAGAGTTAGGGTGAGGGTTAGGGTTAGGATGAGGGTTAGGCTTAGTGTTAGGGTGAGGGTTAAGGTGAGGGTGATGTTTAGGGTGAGGGTTCGATTTCGTGAGGGTTCGGGTTCGGGTGAGGGTTCTAGTTAAGGTGTGGTTGAGGGTTAGGTTTAGGGTGTGGGTTGGGTGCCAGTGAGGATTAGTGTGAGGTTGAGGGTTAGGGTGAGGGTTAGGGTTAGGGTGAGGGGTAGGGTGAGGGTAGGGTTAGGGCTATGGTGAGGGGTAGGGTTATTTTGAGGATTAGGGTTAGAGTTAGGGCTAGGGTTAGTGTCAGGATAATGGTTACGGTGAAGGTTAGGGTTAAGTTTAGCATTAGGTTTAGGGTGAGGGTAAGGGTTACAGTGAAGGTTAGGGTTAGTTGAGTGTGAGGGTTAGGATTAGGGATGGGATGAGAGTTAGGTTTAGGCTAAGGTTTAGAGTTTGGGTTAGGGTTAAGGTGATGGTTGTCTGATGGTTAGAATTAGGTTTAGGGTTAGAGTGAGGATGATGGGGAGGCTTAGGTTTAGGATTAGGGTTAGGTTTAGGGTTATGCTTAGGGTGAGTGTGAGGGTAAGGGTGAGTTTTAAGGTGAGGGTGAGGTTTAGTGTTAGTGTGAAGTTTAGGGTGAGGTTGAGGTTTAGGGTGAGGGTGAGGGTTCAGGTGAGAGTGAAGGTAAGTATGTGTGTGAGGGTTAGGGTTAGGGTGACGGTTAGGATGACGGTGAGGGTTAGTGTAAGTGTTAGGTTTAGGGTTAGGTTTAGCGTTCCAGTGAGGGTTAGGGTTAGGGTTAGCGCTAGTGTGAGGGTTGGGGTGAGGGTTAAGTTTAGGGTTAGGGTGAGAGTTAGAGTGAGGGTTAGGGTCAGGGTTAGGGTGAGAGTAAGGATTAGGGTGAGGGTGTGGGTGAGAGTGAGGGTTAGGGTTAGCTTTCGGGTGAGGGCTAGGGTTGGGTGAGGGTGAGGGTTAGGGTGAGGGTTAGGGTTAGGTTAGGGTTAGGGTAAGTGTGAGGATTAGGGTTAGGTTTAGCGTTAGATTTAGGGTGAGGGTAAGTGTTAGGGTGAGGTTTAGGTTGAGGGTGAGGTTTAGGGTTAGCTTTAGTGTTAGGGTGAGGGTTAAGGTGAAGGTTAGTGTTTGGGTTAGGGTGAGGTTGACGGTGAGGGTTAGTGTTAGGGTTAGGATGATTTTTAGGGATAGGGTGAGGGTTAGGGTTAGGGTTAGTTTGTGGGTTAGGTTTAGGGATAGCGTGAGGGTGAAGGTTAGGGTTAAGGTGAGGGTGAGGGTTAGGTTGAGGGTGAGTGTTCGGTTTAGCATTAGGGATATGGTGAGTGTGAATATAAGAGGTGAGGGTGAGGGTAAGAGTTAGCGTTAAGGTTAGTCTGAGGGTGAGGGTGAGGCTGTGGGTTAGGGTTAGGATGTGTGTTAGGTTTAGGTTTAGTGTTAGGATGAAGTTGAGGTTTAGGGTTAGGTGAGGGTTAGGTTTACTGTGAGGCTTATGTTTAGGGTTTGCTTTATGGTGAGGGTGAGGGTAAGGTTTAGGGTGAGGTTTAGGGTGAGCATGAGGGTTAGGCTTAGGGTTAGGGTTAGGCTTACGGTTAGGGTGAGGCTGAGGGTTAGGTTTAGGGTGAAGGATAGAGTGACAGTGAGTGTTAGGTTGAGGGTGGGGGTTAGGTTTAGGATTAGGGTGAGAGGGTTAGGGTGAGTGTTAGGGAGAGGGGTAGGGTTAGGGTTATGTTGAGGGTTAGGGTTAGTGTGAGGGTTAATGTTAGAATTAGGCTTAGGTTGAGGTTGAGGTTAAGGGTCAGGTTAGGGTGAGGGTGAAGGTTAGGGTTAGGTTTAGAGTGATGGGTGAGGGTGAGGGTGAGGATTATGGTTTGTATTACGGTTAGGAGGAGGGCTTGCGTGAGGGCGAGGGTTAGGGTGTGGGTGAGGGTGAGGGTGAGGGTTTATGTAGGTAAGGGTTAGGTAGTTTGTTTAGGGTTAGGGATAGAGTGAGGGTAAGGGTGAGGGTGTCGGTTTGGTAAGGGTTAGGGTTAGGATGAGGGTCAAAATTGGGGTGATGTTTAGGGTGAGGGTTAAGTTGTGGGTGAGAGTTAGGGTTAGGGAGACTGTTAGGGTGACAGTGAGGGTTACGCTGAGGGTGAGGGTTACGGTTAGAGTTATGTTGAGGGTTAGGTTTAGGGTTAGGGTTAGGGTGAGGGTTAGAGTGAGAGGTAGGGTTAGGTTTAGTGTGAGGGTTAGGGTTTGGTTTACTGTGAGGGTTAGGGTCAGGGTTAGTGTTAGGGTTCGGGGTAAGTTTAAGGTTAGGGTTTGGGTTCGAGATAGGGTTAGTGTGAGAGTTAGGGTCAGGGTTAGGTGTAGGGTTAGGTTAAGGATAATAGTGTGAGGGTTATGGTGAGGGTGAGGGTTAGAGTTAGGGTGAGGGTAAGTGTTAGGATTAGGGGTTGGGTGAGGGCTAGCGTGAGGGTGAGGGTAAGCGTTAGCGTTAATGTTAGGGTTAGGGTGAGGCTTAGGGTCAAGGTTAGTGTTAGGGTTCGGTGTAAGTTTAAGGTTAGGGTTCGGGTTCGAGTTAGGGTTAGTGTGAGAATTAGGGTCAGGGTTAGGGGTAGGGTTAGGTTGAGGATAATAGTTAGTGTGAGGGTTATGGTGAGGGTGAGGGTTAGAGTTAGGGTGAGGGTAACTGTTAGGATTAGGGGTTGGGTGAGGGCTAGCGTGAGGGTGAGGGTAAGCGTTAGCGTTAATGTTAGGGTTAGGGTGAGGCTTAGGTTTGGGGTTAGGGTGAGGGATAGGTTTATTGTGAGGTTTATGGGTAGAGTTAGGGTTAGGGTTTGGGTGAGGGTAAGGGTTAGAGTGAGGGAGAGTGTTAGGATTAGGGGTAGTGTGAGGGCCAGTGTCAGGGTGAGGGTTAGGGTTAGGGTTAGGGTGAGGGGTAGGGTTAGGGTTAGGGTGAGGTTTAGGTTTAGGGTTAGGGTGAGGGTTAGGGTTAGGTTTAGGATGAGGGTTAAAATGAGGGTTAGGGATAGTGTTAGGGTGAGGATTAGGGTTAGTGTGAGGGTTAGGGTAAGATTTAGGGTTATGGTGATGATTAGGGTGAGTGTTAAGGTTAGGGTTACGGTTAGGGTGAGCATTAGGTTGAGGATTATGGTTAGGCTTAGGGTTTGGATGAGGGTTAGGGTGAGGCTAAGGCTTAGGGTAAGTGTTAGGGTGAGGCTAAGGGTTAGAGTGAGATTTATGGTGAGGGTATGTTTAGGGTGAGGGTGAGGGCTAGGTTTAGTGTGATGGTTAGGGTTAGGGTTAGTGTTAGTGTTATGGTGAGGGTAAGGGTTAGGGTGAGGGATAGGGTGAGAGTGAGGATTAGGGTTAGCCTTAGGGTGAGTGTGAGGATAAGGGTGAGTGTTAGGGTTAGGGTTAGTTTTAGGATGAGGGTGAGTGTTAGGTTGAGGGTTAGGGTTAGGGTTAGGGTGAGAGTGATTGTTAGCGTTATCGTGAGTGTTAGGGTGAGGGTTAGCATGAGGGTTAGTGTTAGGGTTAGTTTTCGGGTTATGTTTAGGGTGCAGGTAAGCTGGAGGGTAAGGGTTAGGGTGAGGTTTAGGGTTAGGATGAGGTTTAGGGTGAGGGTGAGGGTTAGGATTAGGGTTAGGGTGAGGGTTAGTGTTTGGGTAAGAGTTAGGGTTAGGGTGACGATGAGGGTGTGGTTGAGGGTTAGGGTTAGGATTAGGGTTAGGATTAAAGTTAGCTTGGGGGATAGTGTTAGGTTTAAGGTTAGGGTGAGTGTGAGGGTGAGGCTTAGGGTGAGCATGAGGCTGAGGGTAAGGTTTAAGTTTAGGGTTAGGGATAGGGTTAGGGTGAGATTGTGGTTTAGGGTTAGGGTGAGGTTTAGGGTTAGGGTGAGCAAGAATGTTAGGATTTGGGGTAGGGTGAGGGCTAGGTTTAGGGTTACTGTTAGGGTTAGGGTGAGGTTTAGGGTGAGGTGTAGGATTAGGGTTAAGGTGAGTGTTAGTTTTAGCATGATGGTTAGGGTTAGTGTTAGGGCTAGGTTGAGGGTAAGGTTTAGTGTGAGGTTTAGGCTCAGAGTGACGGATAGGTTTTGGGTTAGGTATAGGGTGAGGGTGAGGGATAGGGTTAGGGTGAGGGTGAGGGTGAGGGTGAGGTTTAGTGTTAGGTTTAGGTTGAGGGTTAGGGTGAGGGTGAGGGTTAGGATTAGGTTTAGGGTTAGGCTGAGGGTGAGTGTGAGGTTGAGGGTGAGGGTTATAGTGAGGGTAAGTGTTAAGGTGAGGGTTAGTTTAAGGGTTAGGGTTAGGCTGAGGGTGAGGGTGAGGGTTCGGATTAGTGTTATGGTTAGGGTTAGGCTGAGGATAAAGGTGAGGGTGACAGTTAGCATTAGGTTTAGGGTTAGGGTGCGGGTGAGGGTGAGGGTGAGGGTTAGGGTGAGCGTAAGGGTGAGGGTGAGGGTTTCAGGTAGGTAAGGTTAGGGTTAGGCTGAGGGTTAGGGTAAGGGTTAGGGTTAGGGTGATGAGGGCTAGGATTAGTGTGAGGGTTAAGGTGTGGGTGAGAGTTACGGGTCGGGTGAGTGTTAGGGTAACGGTGAATGTTACGGTGAGGGTGAAGGTTAGGGTTAGGTTTAGGGAGAAGGTTAGGATTAGGGTTAGAGTTAGGGTGAGGGGTAGGGTTAGGGTTAGGTTTAGATTGAAGTTTAGGGCTAGGGTTACGGTGAGGGTAAGGATTAGTGTGAGGGTTAGGGTGAGGGTGAGTGTTATGATTAGTGTTAGGGTGAGGGTGAGGTTTACGGTTAGTGTTAGTGTTAGGGTTTTGGTTAGGCTGAGGGTGAAGGTGAGGGTGAGGATTAGCATTAGGGTGAGGGTTAGGGTTATGTTTATGGTGAGGGTGAGGGTGAGGGTTATGGTTAGTGTTAGGATTAGGGTTAGGTTTAGGTTTAGGTTGAGGGTGATGGTGAGGGTGAGGGTTAGGGTTACGTTTAGGGTTAGGGTGAAGGTTAGGTTGAGGGTACGTTTGAGGGTGAAGTTTAGGGTGAGGGTGAAGGCTAGGGTTAGGGTTATTGTTAGCTTGAGGGTTAGCTTGAGGTTTAGGGTTAGGTTTAGGGTAAGGGTTATGGTGAGGGTTATTGTTAGGTTGAGGATTAGGGTATGGTTGTGGTTTAGGGTTAGGGTGAGGTTTAGGGTTAGGTTGAGGGTGAGTGTTAGGATTAGGGTTAGGGTGAAGACTAGGGTGATGTTTAGGGTTAGGGTTAGGGTAAGTGTGAGGGGTAGTTTTAGGGTTAGGTTGAGGGTTAGGTTTAGTGTGAGCGTTAGGGTTAGGGTTAGGGTGAGGGTGAGGGTTAGGGTTAGGGTTAGGGTTAGGTTTAGGATGAGGGTGAGGGTTAGTGTTAGGGTTAGGGTGAGGGTTAAGGTGAGGGTAAGGGTGAGGTTTAGGGTTAAGGTTAGGGTTACGGTGAGGGTTAGGGTAAGGCTAAAGTTTAGGGTGATGGTAAGGGTTATAATGAGGTTTAGGGTGAGAATGAGTTTTAGGATTATCATGAGTGTTAGTGTGAGGGTTACGTTGAGGGCTTGGGTTAGGGCTAGGGTGAGGTTGAGGTTAGGGTAGGGTGAGGGTGAGGGTGAGGTTGAGTGTGAGGGTTAGGGTTAGGGATAGCCTGAGGGTGAGGTTGAGGGTTAGGATTAGGGTTAGGTTGATATTTAGGGTGAGGGTGAGTGTTAGGTTGAATGTGAGTGTTAAGGTGACAGTGAGGGCTACGGTGTGGGTGAGCGTTAGGGTTAGGCTGAGGGTGATAGTTAGGGTTAGGGTTAGGGTTTGGGTTAGGGTGAGGGTAGGGTTAGAATTAGGGTGAGGGTTAGGGTTTGTGTGAGGGTTAGCGGTAGGCATAATGATAGGGTGAGGCTTAAGTTGAGTGTTAGTTTTAGGGTGAGGGTTAGGGTTAGGGTTACTGTGAGGGTTAGGGTCAGCGTTAGTGTTAGAGTTAGGGGTAGGTTTAAGTTTACATTGAGGGTTCCGGTTAGCGTTAGGGGTAGTGTGAGAGTTACGGTCAGGGTTAGGGTTAGGGTTAGGGTGAGGATATGAGTTAGGGTGAGGGATAGGGTGAGGGTGAGTGTTAGGGTTAGGGTGAGGGTAAGTGTTAGGATTAGGGGTTGGGTGAGGGCTAACGTGAGGGTGAGGGTAAGGGTTAGGGTTAAGGTGAGGGTTAGGGTGAGGGGTAGGTTTAGGGTTATGGTGAGGGTTAGGTTTAGTGTGAGGTTTAGGGTAAGGGTTAGGGGTAGGGTTAGGGTGAGGGTAAGGGTAGAGTGAGGGTGAATGTTAGGATTAGGGGTAGTGTGAGGGCCAGGGTGAGGGTGAAGGTTAGGGTTAGGTTGAGGCATAGGGTTAGGTTTAGGGTGAGGGTTAGGGTTAGGGTTAGGGTGAGGGTTAGGGTTAGGTTTAGGATGAGGGTTAGAATGAGGTGTAGCGATAGGGTTAGGGTGAGGTTTAGGGTTAGTGTGAGTGTTAGGGTTAGATTTAGGGTTAGAGTGATGGTTAGTGTGAGGGTTAAAGTTAGGGTTACGGTTAGGGTGAGCATTAGGTTGAGGATTAGGTTTTGGTTTAGTGTTAGGATGAGGGTTAGGGTGTGGGTTAGGGTGAGGCTAAGGGTTAGGGTGAGGTTTACAGTGAGGGGAGGTTTAGCGTGAGGGTGAGGTTTAGGTTTAGTGTGATGGTTAGGGTTAGGGTTAATGTTAGTGTTATGGTGAGGGTGAGGGTTAGGGTGAGAGTGAGGATTAGGGTTAGCCTTAGGGTGAGTGTGAGGGTAAGGGTGAGTGTTAGGGTTAGGGTTAGGTTTAGGATTAGGATGAGTGTTAGGGTGAGGGTTAGGGTTAGGGTGAGGGTTAGGGTTAGTGTTAAGGTTAGGGTGAGTGTTAGGGTGAGAGTGAGTGTTCGTGTTATCGTGAGTGTTATGGTGAGGGTTAGCGTGAGGGTTAGGGTTAGGGTTAGGTTTTGGGTTAGGGTTAGGGTGAGGTTTAGGGTTAGGATGAGGTTTAGGGAGAGGCTTAGGTTTAGTGTTAGGGTGAGGATTAGGGTGAGGGGTAGGGTTAGGGTTAGGGTGAAGGTTAGGTATAGTGTGAGGGTTAGGGTTAGGGTTAGGGTGAGGGTAACGTTTAGGGTGAGGGTTAGGATGAGAGTGAGGGTTAGGGGTAGCCTCAGGGTTAGTGTGAGGGTTAGCATGAGGGTTAGGGTTACGGTTAAGGTTAGGTTTAGGATGAGGTTGAGGGTTAGGGTTAGGGTTAGGTTGAGGGTTAGGGTTAGGGTTAGGGTGAGGGTGAGGGTTAGGATTAGGTTTAGGGTTAGGGTGAGGGCTAGCGTGAGGGTAATTATTAGGGTCACGGTTAGGGTGAGGGTTAGGGTGAGGGTTAGGGTTAGGATTAGCGTTAGGGTGAGATTTAGGGTTAGGGTTAGGGTTAGGGTTAGAGTGAGGTTTAGGGTTACGATTACTTTAGGGTGAGGGCTAGGTTCAGGGTGAGGGTTAATGTTAGGGTTAGGGTGAGGTTTAGGGTTAGGGTGAGGGTGAGGGGTAGTGTTAGGTTTCGGGTTACGGTTAGGATGAGGGTTAGGGTTAGGGTGAGGGTTTGGGTTAGGTTTAGGGTGAGGGTGAGGTTTAGGATTAGGGTTAGGTATAGGGTAATTTTTAGGGTTAGAGTTATGGTTACGGTTACTGCTATGATGATGGTGAGAGTGAGGGTGAGGTTTAGGGTTAGGGTTAGGGTGAGTTTTAGGGTTAGGGTTATTGTTAAGGTTAGGGTTAGGGTTAGGATTAGGAAGAGGGGTAGGGTGAGGGGTAGGGGTAGAGTTAGCGTGAGGTTTACGGTTAGTGTGAGGGTTAAGAGTAGGTTTAGATTTACGTTAGTATTAGTGTTAGGGTGAGGGTTAAGGTTAGGCATAGGGTTAGGTTGAGTGTGAGGGTGATGGTTAGCATTAGGATTAGGGTTAGGGTTAGGTGGAGGGTGAGGGAGAGTGTGAGGGTTAGATTTAGGGTGAGTGTGAGGTTTAGGGATAGGGTGAGTGTTAGGGTGTGGGTGAGGGTTTGGGTTAGGGATAGGGTTACGATGAGGGAGAGGGTTAGGGTTAGGGTTAGGGTTAGGGTTATTGTTAGGGTTATGGTTTTGGTTACGGTGAGGGTGAGGGTGAGGGTGATTGTTAGGCTAAGGCATAGGGAGAGGTTTAGGGTTAGGGTTAGGGTTAGGGTGAGGGTGAGGTTTAAGGTTAGAGATAGTGTTAGGGTGAGGGTTAGGGTTAGGGTTAGTGTTAGTGTTAGAGTTAGGGTGAGGGTTACGGTGAGGTATAGGGTTAGGGTAAAGTTTAAGGTTAGGATTAGGACTAGGGTGACAGTGAGTTTGAGGGTTAGGGTTAGGGTTAGGCTTAGTGTTAGGCTGAGGTTGAGGGTGAGTGTGAGGGTTAGGTTTAGGGTGAGGGTGAGGTTTAGGTTTAGGTTTACAGTGAGAGTGAGGGTTAGGGTTAGGGTTAGGGTTGCGGTGAGGGTGAGGGTTAGGGTTTGGGTTAGGTTTCGGGTTAGGGTTAGGGTTATTGTTAGTGTTAGGTTTAGAGTTACGGTTACGGGGAGGTTGAGAGTGAGGTTTAGGGTTAGGGTTAGGGTGAGATTTAGGGTTAGGGTTACGGTGAGATTTAGGGTTAGGGTTAGGGTGAGGATTAGGTTTAGGGTTACAGTGAGGGTGAGGTTTAGGTTTAGGGTTAGGGTGAGGTTTAGGGTTAAGTTTATGGTTAAGGTTAGGATGAGGCTTAGGGTGAGGGGTAGGGTTAGGGTTCTGTTGACGGTTAGGATTATGGTTAGGGTTAGGGTTATAGTTAGTGTGAAGTTGAATGTTAGGATTAGGGTTAGGGTGAGGGCTAGGGTGAGGGTGAGGGTTAGGGTTAGGATTAGGGTTAGGGTGAGTGGTATGGTGAGGGGTATTGTTAGGGTTAGGGTGAGGGTAAATTTTATTGTGAGGGTTAGGATTAGGTTGATTGTAAGGGTTAAGGTGTGGTTTAGGGTAACAGTGAGGGTGAGGCTTAGGTTTAGGGTTAGGTTTAGGGTTAGGGTGAGGATGAGGGTTAGGGTTATGATTAGGGTTAGGGTTAGGCTGAGGGTGAGGGTGAAGGTAAGAGTTAGGGTGAGGGTTAGTGTGAGGGTAAGGGTTAGGGTGAAGCTGAGGTTTAGCATTAGGTATAGGGTGAGGGTTAGGATTAGGGTTAGGGTGAGGGTGAGGGTGACGGTTAGGATTAAGGTTAGGGATACTGTTAGGCTGAGTGTGATTGTGAGGGTTATGGTTATGGTGAGGGTTAGGGTTAGGGTTAGCGTGAGGGTGAGGGCGAGGGTTAAGGTTAGGATTAGGGTTACGGTCAGTGTTTAGCTGAGGGTGAGGGTGAGGATGAGGGCTAGGGTTAGGGTGAGGATTAGGCTTAAGGTTACGGTGAGGGTTAGTGTTAGGGTGATGTTTATTGTGAGGGTGACGTTAGGGTGAGGGTTAGGGTGAGCGTGAGGTTTAGGGTTAAGGTTAGGTTGAGGGTTAGGTTTAGGGTTAGGATGAGGGTTAGGAAGAGAGCTAGGTTTGGGGCTAGGGTGAGGGTTAGGCTTTGTGTGAGTGTTAGGGTTAGGTTTAGGGTTAGGGTGATGGTTAAGTGGATGGTTAAGGTGAGGGTTAGGGTGAGGGTTAGCATGAGGGTTAGTGATAGGCTTAAGATTAGGTTGAGGGTGAGGGCAAGGCTAAGGCTTAGGGTGAGGGTTAGGGTAAGGCTAAGGGTTAGGGTGAGGGTTAGGCTTAAGGTTACGGTGAGGGTTAGTGTTAGGGTGATGTTTATTGTGAGGGTGACGTTAGGGTGAGGGTTAGGGTGAGCGTGAGGTTTAGGGTTAAGGTTAGGTTGAGGGTTAGGTTTAGGGTTAGGATGAGGGTTAGGAAGAGAGCTAGGTTTGGGGCTAGGGTGAGGGTTAGGCTTTGTGTGAGTGTTAGGGTTAGGTTTAGGGTTAGGGTGATGGTTAAGTGGATGGTTAAGGTGAGGGTTAGGGTGAGGGTTAGCATGAGGGTTAGTGATAGGCTTAAGATTAGGTTGAGGGTGAGGGCAAGGCTAAGGCTTAGGGTGAGGGTTAGGGTAAGGCTAAGGGTTAGGGTGAGGGTTAGGCTGAGGGGTAGGGTTAGGGTTACGGTGAGGGTTAGGTGTAGTGTGACTGTTAGGGTTAGGGTTAAGGTGAGGGTTAGAAAAAGGGTGAGGGTTAAGGTGATAGTGAGGGTTAAGGTTAGCCTTAGTCTTAGTGTGAGGTTTATGGTGAGAGTTAGGGTTAGGGTTAGGGTTACGGTTAGGGTTAGGCTGAGGGTGAGGGTGAGGATGATGGTGAGTGTGAGGGTTAGGGTTTGGGTTAGGCTTAGGCTTAGGATTAGGCCTAGGGTGAGGGTGAGGGTGAGGCTGAGATTTAGGGTGAGTGTTAGGTTTAGGGTTAGGGTGATTGTTAGGGTAAGGGTTAGGGTTAGGATTAGGGTTAGGGTGAAGGCTAGGGTGAGGGTGAGTGTTAGGGTTAGGGTTAGGGTGAGGGTTTGGGTTAGCGTTAGGATTACGGTTATTATTTTGGTTAGGGTTAGGGTTAGTGTTAGGGTTAGGGTTATGGTGAGGGTTAAGGTGAGGGTTAGGGTTAGGATTAGTTTTAGGCTGAGGTTGAGGTTGAGGGTGAGGGTTAGGGTTAAGGTTAGGTTAAGGTTTAGGGTTAGGTTTCCAGTGATGGTGAGGGTTAGGGTTTGGGTTAGGGTTAGGGTGAGGGTGTGGGTTAGGATTAGGGTTATTGTTAGGGTTAGGGTTAGGGTTACCTTTACGGTGAGGGTGAGGCTCAGGGTGCGGTTTAGGGTTAGGGTTACAGTGAGGTTGAGTGTTAGAGTTAGGGTTAGTGTTTTGTTGCGAGTGAGGGTTAGGGTTTGTGTTAGAGTTAGGGTTAGAGTTAATGTTATTCTTAGGGTTAGGGTTAGAGTTAAGGTTACGGTTAGGTTGACGGTGAGGGTTAGGGTTAGGGTTAGGGTTACGGTGAAGGCTAGGGTGAGGGTGAGGGTTAGGGTTAAGGTTAGTGTTAGGTTTAGGGTTATTGTTAGGGTTAGGGTTAAAGTTATGGTTACGGTGAAGGTGAGGGTGAGGGTTAGGGTTAGGTTTAGGGTGAGGTTTAGGGTTAGGGTTACAGTTAGGATTAGTTTTAGGGTGAGTGTGAGTGTGCGGGTTAGGGTTAGGGTTATGCTTAGGCATAGGGTTAGGCTGAGGGTTTGGTGAAGGTGAGGGTTAGGGTTAGGGTGAGGGTTAGGGTTACGATTAGGGTTAGGGTGAGGGCTAGGGTGAGGGTGAGGGTTAGGTTGAGGTTTAGGGTTAAGTATAGTGTTAAGGTTATGGTGAGGGTTACGGTTAGTATGAGTGTTAGGGTTAGAGTTAGAGTTAGGGTGAGGGTGAGGGTTAGGATTAGGTTAAGGGTTATGGTTATTGTTAGGGTTATTGATATGGTTACGGTCACGTTGACGTTGTGGATGAGTGTGAGGGTTAGTGTTAGCTTTAGGGTGAAGTTTAGGGTTAGGGTTATTGTTAGGGTTTTGGGTAGGGTTAGGATGAGGCTTAGGGTGAGGGGTAGGTTTAGGTTAGGGTGAGGTTTAGGGTTATTGTGAGGGTTAGGGTTACATTTAGGGTTAGGGTGAGGATTAGGTCCAGGGTTATGGTTAGGGTGAGGGTGAGGTATAAGGTGAGGTTTAGGGTTAGGGTTAGGGATAGGGTGATGTTTAGGGTGAGGTAAGAGTTAGGGCGAGGATTAGGGTTAGGATGAGTTTTAGAGTGAGGTTGAGGGTTAGGGTTAAGGTTAACATTAGGGTAAGGTTAAGCGTTAGGATGAGGGTGAGTGTGAGGGGTATTTTTAGGGTTAGGGTAAGTGTAAGTTTTATTGTGAGGCTTAGGGTTAGGGTTAGGTTGTGGGTAAGGGTTAAGGTGAGGTTTAGGGTGACAGTGAGGGTGAGGCTTAGGGTTAGGGTTAGGTTTAGTGTGAGGGTGAGGGTGAGGGTTAGGTTTAGGATTAGGTTTAGGGTTAAGCTGAGGGTGAGGGTGAGGTTTTGGGTGAGGGTAAGGGTTAGGGTGAGGAGTAGTGTGAGGGTGATGGTTAGGCTGAGGGTGAGGGGTGAGGGTGAGGGTTAGGATCAGGGTTAGGGTTAGTGTTAGGGTTAAACTGAGGGTGAGGATGAGGGTGAGTATGAGGTTTAGGGTTAGTGTTGGGGTTAGGGTTAAGGTTAGGATGAGGGTTAGGATGACAGATAGGGTTAGGGTTAGGGTGAGGGATAGGGTGAGGATAAGCATTAGGGTGAGGTTTAGGGTGAGAGTGAAGGTTAGGGTTATCATGAGCGTTAGGGTGAGTTTTAGAGTGAGGGTTAGGTTTTGGGTTAGGTTGATTGTGAGTGTTAGGGTGATTGTGAGTGTTAGGGTGAGGGTTAGGATGAGGGTGAGGGTGAGGGTGAGCGTGAGTGTGAGGGTGAGGCTTAGGTTTAGGGTTTGGTTTAGGGTGACGGTGTGGTTAGGTTTTGGGTTAGGTTGATTGTGAGTGTTAGGGTGATTGTGAGTGTTAGGGTTAGGGTTAGGATTAGGGTTAGGGTTATGGTGAGGGTGAGGGTGAGGGTTAGGGTGAGGGTAAGGGTTAGGGTGAGGGTTAGTGTGAGTGTGAGTATTAGGCTGAGGGTGAGGTGTGAGGGTGATTGTGAGGGTTAGGATTAGGTTTAGGGATACTGTTAGACTGAAGGTGAGGGTGAGAGTTAGGGTGATAGTGAGGGTTAGGTTTAGCCTTAATCTTAGTGTGAGGTATATCGGGAGAGTTAGGGTTAGGGTTAGGGTTACGATTAGGCTGAGGGTGAGGGTTAGGATTAGGTTTAGGGATACTCTTAGGCTGAAGGTGAGGGTGAGGGTTAGGGTTAGTGTGAGGGTTCGCGTTAGGGTTAGGGTGAGGGTGAGAACGAGGATTACGGTGAGGGTTAAGGTTAGGGTTAGTGTTAAGCTGAGGGTGAGTGTGAGGATGAGGGCTAGGGTTAGGTTTAGGGTTAAGCTTAAGGTGAGGATGAGGGTTAGTGTTAGGGTGATGTTTTGGGTGAGGGTAAGGGTTAGGGTAAGGGTTATTGTGCGGGTGAGGTTATTGTTTAGGGTTAGGGTTAGGTTGAGGGTTAGGTTTCGGCTTTGGGTGAGGGTTAGGATGAGGGCTAGGGTTAGGGTTAGGGTTAAGGTGAGGGTTAGGCTTAGTGTGAGGGTTAGGGTTAGGTTTATGGTTAGGATGATGGTTAGGGTGAGGGTGAGGGTGAGGGTTAGGGTGAGGGTTAGTGATAGTGTTAGATTTAGGGTGAGGGTGAGGGCAAGGCTAAGGCTTAGGGTGAGGGTTAGTGTGAGGCTAAGGGTTAGGGGGAGGGTTAGGGTGAGTGTTAGGGTTAGAGATAGGGTTATTGTTAGGGTTAGGGTTAGGGTTACAGTGAGGGTAAGGGTGAGGTTGAGTTTTAGGCTAAGAGTTAGGAAGAGGTTTAAGGTTAGTGTTAGGGTTAGGATGAGGGTGAAGTTTAGTTTTAGAGATAGGTTTAGGGTGAGGGTTAAGGTGAGGGTTACGGTTAAGGCTAGTGTTAGTTTTAGGGTTAAGGTGACGGTTAGGGTGATGGTTAGGGTGAGGGTTAGGGTTAGGGTTAGGGTTAGGATTAGGGCTAGCGTGAGGGTGAGTTTGAGGGTTAGGGTTAGGGTTAAGTTTAGGCTTACTGGTAGGCTGAGGTTGATGTTGAAAGTGAGGGTTAAGGGTAGTGTGAGGGTGAGGTTTAGGCTTAGGGTTACAGTGACAGTGAGGGTTAGGTTTAGGGTGAGGGTGAGGGTTAGGATTAGGGTTATGTTTAAGGTTATTTTAGGGTTAGGGTTAGGGTTACCTTTAAGGTGAGGGCGAGGCTGAGGATGAGGTTGAGGGTTAGGGTGAGGGTTAGGGTTAAGGTTATGGTTAGGGTTAAGATGAGGTTTAGGTTTAGGGTTACAGTGAGGGTTTCTGTTAGGGTTAGGGATAGGGTTATTGTTAGGGTTAGGGTTAGATTTACGGTTACAGTGAGGTTGAAGTTGTGGATTAGGGTTAGGGATAGGGTGAGGTTTAGGTTTAGGGTTAGGGTTAGGGTGAGGTTTAGGGTTAGTGTTAGGGTTAGGGTGAGGTTTTGTGTTAGGGTTACAGTGAGGGTTAGGTTTAGGGTTAGGGTTATGGTTATTGTTAGGGGTAGGTTAAGAGTTACGGTAATGGTGAGGGTGAGGGTGAGGTTTAGGGTTAGGTTTAGGGTGAGGTTTAGGGTGAGGTAAGAGTTAGGGTGAGGGTTAGGGTTAGGGTGAGGTTTAGGGTGAGGTTGCGGGTTGTGGTTAGAGTTAACATAAAGGGTGAGGGTAAGTGTTGGGGTTGAGGGTTAAGGTAAGGGAGAGGTTTAAGTTTAGGGTTAGTGTTAGGGTGAGGGTTAGGTTTAGGGTTAGGTTGAGGATTGGGGGAAGGTTAGGGTTAAGTTTAGGGTTAGGGTTAGGGCTAGGGTTAGTGTTAAGGTTGGTGTGAGGGTGAGTGTTAGGATTAGGGTTAGGGTGAGGTGTAGGTTGAGCGTGAGGTTGAGAGTTAGGGTGAGGGTTAGGGTTATTGTTAGGATTAGTGTTAGAGTTAGAGTTACAGTGAGGTTGAGGGTGAGGGTTAGGGTTAGGGTTAGGTTTATGATTAGGTTGAGGGGTAGTGTTAGTGTTAGTGTGAGGGTAAGTTTTTGTGTGAGGGTTAGGGTTAGGGTTAGGGTTAAGTTGAGGGTAAGGATTAGGGTGAGGGTTCGGGTCAGAGTGAGGGTGAGGCTTAGGGTTAAGGTTAGGTTTAGGGTGAGGGTGAGGTTGAGGGTTAGGGTTAGGATTAGGGTTAGGGTTACACTGAGGGTGAGGGTGAGGGTTAGGGTGAGGGTAAGTGTTAAGGTGAGGTTAGGGTTAGGGTTCGGGTTAGGGTTATTGTTAGAGTTAGACTTAGAGTTACAGTTACAGTTACAGGGAGGTTGAGGGTGAGGTTTAGGGTTAGTTTAAGAGTGAGGTTTAGGGTTAGGGTTAGGGTTAGGGTGAGGTTTAGGATTAGGGTTACAGTGAGGGTTAGGATTAGGGTTATGGTTAGGCTGATGGTGAGGGTGAGGGTTAGGATTAGGGTTAGGTTTAGGGTTATTATTAGGGTTAGGATTAGGGTTACCTTTATGGTAACGGAGATGCTGAGGGTGAGGTTAGGATTAATGTTATGTTGAGGTTTAGTTTTTGGTTCAGGGCTAGGGTTAGAGTGAGGGTTTGGGTTAGGGTTAGGGTTAATGTGAGGCTGAGGGTTAGCGTTAGGGTTAGGGTTATTTTTAAGGTTAGGGTTAGAGTTACGGTTACTGTGATGGTGAGGGTGAGGGTTAGGTTTAGGATTACGGTGAGGTTTAGAGTGAGGTAAGAGTTAGGGTGAGTGTTAGGCTTAGGGTGAGGTTTAGTTTGAGGTTGAGGTTTATGGTTAGGGTTAAAGTTAGGGTGAAGTTAAAGGTTAGGGTGAGGGTTAGGGTAAGGGTGAGGGTTAAGTTTAGGGTTAGTGTTAGGGTGAGGGTTTGGGTTAAGGTTAGTGTGAGGGTGAGTGTTAGGATTAGGGTTAGGCTGAGGGTGAGGGTGAGGTTGAGGTTTAGGGTAACGGTGAGGGTTAGGCTTAGGGTGATGTTTAGGGTGAGGGTGAGGGTTAAGGTAAGGTTTAAGGTTAGGGTTAGTGTTAGGGTGAGGTTTATGGTGAGGTAAGAGTTAGGGTGAGGGTTAGGTTTAAGGTTAGGATGAGGTTTAGGGTGAGGTTGAGGGTTAGGGTTAACGTTAGGGTGAGGTTAAGGGTTAGGGTGAGGGTTAGGGTGAGGGTGAGGGTTTAGATTACTGTTAAAGTTAGGGTAAGGGTTAGCGTTAGGGTTATGTTGAGGTTTAGGGGGAAGTTTAGATTTAGGTTTAGGGTTGGAGTTAGGGTTAAGATTAGTGTGAGGGTGAGTGTTAGGATTAGGGTTAGGGTGAGGGGTAGGTTGAGGGTGAGGGTTAGGTTTTGGGTTAGGGTTAGGGTGAGGGGTATGGTGAGGGGTAGGGTTAAGGTTTGGGTGAGAGTTAGGTTTAGAGTGAGGGTTAGGGTAAGGGTTAGTATGAGGGTTAGGTTTAGGGTGGAGGATAAGGATGTTGTGAGAGTAAGGGTTAGAGCCAGGGTTAGCTTGAGGTTGAGGGTTAGGGTTAAATTAGGGTTAGGTTTAGACTGAGGGCGATGGTGAGGATGAGGGTGTGGGTTCGGGTTCGGTTAAGGCTTTGGGTTAGGGTTAGGGGGAGGGGGAGGTTGAGGTTTAGGGTTAGGGTTACGGTGAGTGTGAGGTGAGGATGAGGGTTAGGGTTAGGTTGAGGTTTAGGGTTAGACTCAGGGTTAGGGTTAGTGTGTGGGTGATGGTTAGCGTTAGAGTTAAGGTTAGGTTGAGGGTTAGGGTTAGGGTTATGGTGAGGTTTAGGATGAGGGTTAAGGTTGGGATCAGAGATAGGGTGAGGGCTAGGTGAGGATGAGGGTTAGGGTTAGGTTTAGTGTGAGGTTTAGGGATAGGCTTAGGGTTAGGTTGAGGGTGAGAGTTAGGTTTAGGGTGGATGTTAGCGTTGGGGAGAAGATAAGGGTTAAGGGCAGGTTTAGTATGAGGGTGAGCATGAGGGTTAGGGTTAAATTATGGTTAGGGTTAGGCTGAGGGTGAGGGTAAGGATGAGCGTGATTGTAGGGTAAGGTTGAGGGTTTGAGTGAGGTTGAGAGTGATGGTTAGGTTTAGGGTGACGGTTAGGTTGAGGGTTAGGGTTTGCGTTAGGGTTAGTTTGAGGTTGAGGTTTAAGGTTAGGTTTAGGGTTAGGGTTAGGGTTAGGTTGAGAGTTAGGATGGAGGTTAGTTGTAGGGTGAGGGTGAGGGTTAGGGTTACGGTTAAGGTTAGGGTTAGGGTGAGGGTTTGGGTTAGGATTAGGGTTAGGGTTACGGTAAGGAAGAGGGTTTGGTTTAGGGTTAAGGTTAGGGTTAGGGTTATTGTTAGGGTTAGAGTTAGGGTTACGGTGAGGGTGAGTGTGAGGGTGATTGTTAGGCTAAGTTTAGGGAGATGTTTAGGGTTAGGGTTAGAGTGAGGGTGAGGTTTAGGGTGAGATATAGGGTTAGGGTGAGGGTTAGGATGAGGGTTGGGGTTAGGGTTAGTGTTAGGATTATGGTTCGGGTGAGGATTAGGGTGAGGATTAGGGTTAGGATTAGGGTTAGGATTAGGGCTTGGTTGAGTGTGAGTTTGAGGGTTAGGGTTAGGCTTAGTATTAGGCTGAAGTTGAGGCTGAGGGTGAGGGTAATGGTTAGGATGAAGGTGAGGTTTAGGGTTAGGTTTACAGTGACGTTGAGGGTTAGGGTTAGGGTTAGGGTGAGGGTGAGGGTTAGGGTTTGGGTTACGGTTAGGGTGAGGGTGAGGGTTAAGGTGAGGTTTAGGGTTAGGGTGAGGGTTAGAGTTACGGTTACGGTGAGTTTGAGGGTGAGGTTTAGGGTTAGAGTTAGGGTGAAGTTTAGGGTTAGGGTTAGGGTTAGGGTGAGGTTTACGGTTAGGGTTACAGTGAGGGTTAGGGTTAGGGTTAGGGTTATGTTGAGGGTGAGCATGAGGGTTAGGATTAGGGTTAGCTTTAGGTTTATTGGTTTGGGTTACCTTTACGGTGAGGGTGAGGCTGAAGGTGAGGTTAGGCTTAGGGTTTGGGTGAGCTTTAGGGTTATGGTTAGGGGTAGGGTTAGGTTGAGGGTTTGGGTTAGGGTTAATGTTACTGTGAGGGTGACAGTTAGGGTTAGTGTTAGTGTTAGGGTTAGGGTTAGGTTTATTGTTAAGGTTACGGTTAGACTTACGGTTACAGTGAGGGTGAGGGTTAGGTTTAGGGTTAGAGTGAGGTTTAGAGTGAGGTAAGAGTTAGGGTGAGGGTTAGGGTTAGGGTGAGGTTAAGAGTTAGGGTGAGGGTTAGCATGAGGGTGAGGGTTAAGGTTAGGGTTAGTGTTAGGGTGAGGGTTAGGGTAAGGGTTAGGTTGAGGTTTAGGGTTAGGATTAGGGTTAGGTTTATGCTGAGAGTGAGGATGAGTGTTAGGGTGAGGGTAAGGGTTAGGGTGAGGGTTAGTGTGAGGGTGAGGGTTAGGCTGAGGGTGAGGGTCAGGTTCAGAATTAGAGTTAGGGTTAGTGTGAGGGTTAGGGTTAAAATTAGGATGAGGGTTAGGGTTAGGGTGAAGCTTAGTGTGAGGGTGAGTTTTAGAATTAGTGTTAGGGTGAGGGTTAGGGTGAGGGTGAGGGTTAGGTTTAGGGTCATTTTTATTGTTAGGGTTAGGCTTACCTTTATGGTGAGGGTGAGGCTGATGGTGAGGTTAAGAGTTAGGTTTAGAGTGAGGGTTCGCGTTAGGGTTTGGGTTAGGGTTATGGTGAGGGTGAGAGTTAGGGTGAGGGTGAGAGTGAGGGTTAGGATTAGGTTTAGGTTTAGCGTTATTGTTACGGTTAGGGTTAGGGTTAACTTTACGGTGAGGGTGAGGCTGAGGGTGAGGTTAGGTTTAGGGTTTGGGTGAGGTTTAGGTTTAGGTTTAGGGTTAGTGTTAGGGTGAGGGTTTGGGTTAGGGTTAGGGTTACGGTCAGGGTGAGGGTTAGGGTTAAGGTTAGGATTAGGGTTAGGGTGAGTGTGAGTGTGAGGGTTAGGGTTAGGGTTATGGTTAGGCTTAGGATTAGGCTGAGGGTGAAGGTGAGTGTTAGCGTTAGGGTGAGGGTTAGGTTTAGGATGAGGGTTAGGCTTAGGGTTAGGATTAGCGTTAGGGTGAGGGCTAGGGTGAGGTTGAGGGTTAGTGGTAGCATTAGGGTTATGGTGAGGTTTAGGGTTAAGTTTAGGGTTAGGGTTAGGGTGAGGGTTAGGGTTGGGTAAGGTTTACGGTTATGGTGAGGGTTAGGGTTAGGGTTAGGATGAGGGTGAGGATAAGGATTAGGTTAAGGGTTATGGTTATTTTGAGTGTTAGGTTTAGGGTTACGGTTATAGTGAGGGTGCGGATGAGTGTGAGGGTTAGTGTTAGGGTTAGGGAAAAGTTTAGGGATATGGTTTAGGTTTACCTTTACGGTGAGGGTGAGGCTGAAGGTGAGGTTAGGCTTAGGGTTTGGGTGAGCTTTAGGGTTAGGTTTAGGTGAAGGGTTAGGTTGAGGGTTTGGGTTAGGGTTAATGTTACTGTGAGGGTGACAGTTAGGGTTAGGGTTAGTGTTAGTGTTAGGTTTAGGCTTATTGTTAAGGTTAGGGTTAGACATACGGTTACGGTGAGGGTGAGGGTGAGGGTTAGGGTTAGAGTGAGGTTTAGAGTGAGGTAAGAGTTAGGGTGAGGGTTAGGGTTAGGGTGAAGTTTAGGGTGAGGTTGAGGGGTAGGGTTAGGTTCACATTAGAGTGATGTTAAGAGTTAGGGTGAGGGTTAGGTTGAGGGTGAGAGTTAAGGTTAGGGTTAGTGTTAGGGTCAGGGTTAGGGTTAGGTTTAGGTTGCGGGTTAGGGTTAGGATTAGGGTTAGTTTTATGCTGAGGGTGAGTGTGAGGGTTAGGTTGAGGGTAAGGTTTAGGGTGAGGGTTCGTGTAAGGGTGAGGGTTAGGCTGAGGGTGAGGGTTAGGATTTGGGTTAGGGTTAGGGTTAAGCTGATGGTGAGGGTGAGGGTGAGGGTCAGGTTTAGAATTAGAGTTAGGTTAGGTTGAGGGTTAGGATTAAAATTAGGATGAGGGTTAGGGTTAGGGTTAAGATTAGTGTGAGGGTGAGTTTTAGGATTAGTGTTAGGGTGAGGGCTAGGGTAAGGGTGAGGTTTAGGTTCATGGTTAGGGTTAGGGTGAGGGGTAGGATGAGGGGTAGGGTTAGGTGTTAGGGTGAGGGTAAGTTTTAGTGTGAGGGTTAAAGTTAGGGTTAGGTTAAGGGTAAGGGTTAGGGTGAGGGTTAGGGTGAGAGTGATGGTGAGGCTTAGGGTTAGGGTTAGGTTTAGTGTGAGGTTGAGAATGTGGGTTAGGTTTAGGATTAGGGTTAGGGTTATGCTGAGGGTGAGGGTGAGGGTTAGGGTGAGGGTAAGGGTTAGGTTAAGGGTTAGTGTGAGGGTGAGGTTTAGGCTGAGGGTGAGGGGTGAGGGTGAGTGTTAGGATTAGGGTTAGGGTTAGGGTTAAGCTGAGGGTGAGGGTGAGGGTGAGGTTTAGAGTTAGAATTAGGTTTAGGGTGATGGTTAGGTTTAAAATTAGGATGAGGGATAGGATGAGGGTTAGGGTTAAGTTTAAGGTGAGGGTTAGGGTGAGGATAAGCATTAGGTTGAAGTTTAGGGTGAGAGTGAGGTTTAGGGTTATCATGAGTGTTAGGGTGAGTTTTAGGGTGAGGGTTAGGGTTTTAAGGTTATTGTGAGTGTGAGTGTTAGGGTTAGGGTTAGGGTGAGGGTTAGGTTTAGGGATAGGGTTAGGCTGAGGGTTAGGGTGAGGGTAAAGGTGAGGGTGAGGGTTAGGTTTAGGGATAGGGTTAGGCTGAGGGTTAGAGTGAGGGTGAAGTTGAGGTTTAGGGTTAGGGTGAGGGTGAGGGTGAGGGTGAGGGTTAGCATTAGGGATAGGGTGAAGGTTAGGGTTAGGTTAGGGTGACGGTGAGTGTGAGGGTTAGGATTAGGGTTAGGAATATTGTTAGGCTGAGGGAGAAGGTGAAGATTATGGTTAGGGTGAGGGTTAGGGTGAGGGTTAGGTTTACTGTGAGGGTGAGGGTTAGGGTTATGATTAGGGTTAGGTTTAGTGCTACGCTGAGGGTGAGGGTGAGGATGAGGTCTAAGGTTAGTGTGACGTTTAGGTTTAGGGTGATGTTTAGGGTGAGGGTGAGGGTTAGGGTGAGGGTGAGGGTTAGTATTAGGGTTAGCGTGAGTGTTAGGGTTAGGGTTAGGGTGAGGTTTAATGTGAGGTTTAGGATTAGGGGTAGGGATACTCTTAGGCTGAGGGTGAGGATGAGGGTTAGGGTTAGGGTGAGGGTGAGGGTGAGGGTTACAGTTTAGAATAGGGTTAGGTTTAGTGTTAAGATGAGGGTGAGGGTGAGGGTGAGGGCTAGGGTTAGGGTGAGGGTTAGGCTTAAGGTTAGCGTGAGGGTTAGGGTTAGGGTGATATTTAGGGTGAGGGTTAGGGTTAGGGTGAGGGATAGGATGCAGGTGAGGCTTAGGGTTCGGATTAGGATGAGGGTTAGGTTTAGGTTTAGGAAGACTGTTAGTATGAGGGCTAGGCTTAGGGTTAGGGTGAGGGTTAGGCTTAATGTGAGGGTTAGGGTTAGGTTTAGGATTAGGGTGATGGTTAGGGTGAGGGTTAGTGTGAGATTTAGGGTGAGGGTTAATGATAGTGTTAGGGTTAGGGTGAAGGTTGGAGCAAGGCTAAGGCTTAGGCTGAGGGTTAGGGTGAGGCTAAGGGTTAGGGTGAGGGTAAGGGTGAGGGGTAGTGTTAGGGATAGGGTTATTGTGAGGGGTAGGGTTAGCTTTAGGGTTAGGGTGAGGGTTAGGTTGAGGGTTATGTTTTGGGTTAGGGTTAGGTTGAGGGTGAGGGTTCAGGTGAGGTTTAGGTTTAGGGTTAGGGTTAGAGTTACGGTTACGTTGTGGTTGAGGGTGAGGGTAAGGATTACGATAAGGGTGAGGTTTTGGTTAGGGTTAGGGTTAGGATGAGGTTTAGGGTTAGGTTTAGGGTTAGGCTGAGGTTTAGGGTTAGGGTTACATTGAGGATTAGCGTTAAGGTTAGGGTTAGGTTTAGGTTTATGTTGAGGGTGAGCTTCAGGGTTAGGATTAGGGTAGCTTTAGGGTTATTTTTACGATTAGGGTTAGGGTTACCTTTACGGTGAGGGTGAGGCTGAAGGTGAGGTTAGGCTTAGGGTTTGGGTGAGGTTTAGGGTTAGGGTTAGGGGTAGGGTTAGGGTGAGAGTTTGGGGTAGGGTGAGGCCTAGGGTTAGAGTTAGGTTTAGGTTGAGGGTGAGGTTGAGGGCTAGGGTTAGGATTAGGGTTATGGTTAAGCTCAGGGTTCGGGTGAGGGTTACAGTGAGGTTAAGGGTTAGATTGAGGGTGAGTATGAGGGTGAGTGTTAGGCTGAGGATAAGGGATGAGTGTGAGGGTTAGGATTAGGGTTAAGGTTAAGGTTAGACTGAGGGATAGGGTAAGGGTGAGTGTGAGGATTAGGGTGAGGTTTGGGGTTAGGGTGAGGATGAGTGTTAGGATGAGGGTGAGGGTGAGAGTTAGGGTTTTGGTGAGGGGTAGTATTAGGGTTAGGGTGAGGGTGAGGATGAGAGTTAGGGTTAGGGTTAGGGTGAGGATTAGGTTAGGTTAGGGTGAGGGTGAGTGTGAGGGTTAGGATTAGGGTTACGGATACTGGTAAGCTGAGGGAGAAGTTGAGGTTTAGTGTTAAGGTGAGGGTTAGTGTTAGGGTTAGGGTGAGTCTGAGGGTTAGGATTTGGATTAGGGTTAGGGTTAAGGTTAGGTTGCGGTTGAGGGTGAGGGTGAGGGCTTGGGTTAGGATTAGGGTTAGGTTTAGGGTTAGGCTGAGGGTGAGGGTGAGGGTGAGAGTTAGGGTAAGGGTGAGGGTTAGGCTTAGGGTGATGTTTAGAGTGAGGGTGAGGGTTAGGGTGAGGGTATGGGTGAGGGTGAGACTGAGGTTTAGGGTGCGGGTGTGGGTAAGGTTTTAGGTGAGGGTTAGGGTAATGGTGAGCGTTAGGGTTAGGGTTAGGTTGAAGGTGAGCGTTATGGTTAGGGTTAGGGTGAGGGATAGGTTGAGAATGAGGGTTAGGTTTTTCGTGAGGGTTAGGGTGTGTGATAGGGTGAGGGTTAGGTTAAGGGTTATGCTTAGGGTGACGGTGAGGGTGAGGGTGAGGGTGGGGGTTAGGTTTAGGATTAGGGTTACGGTTAGGTTTAGGCTGAGGGTGAGGTTTAGGGTTAGGGTTAGGGTGATGTTAAGTTTTAGGGAGAGGGTTAGGGTGAGGGTGAAGTTTAGTTTTAGTGTTAGGGTGAGGGTTAGGGTTCGGGTGATGTTTAGGATGAGGGTGAGTGTTAGGGTGAGGGTTCGGTTCGGGTGAGGGTTAAGATGTGGGTGAGGGTTAGGCTTAGGGTGAGTGTTAGGGTGACGGTGAGGGTTAAGTTGAGGGTGAGGCTTAAGGTTAGGGCTAAGGTGAGGGTTAGGTTTAGGGTTAGGGTTAGGGTGAGTGTTAGGTTGAGGGGTAGGTTTATGGTTAGAATGAGGGTTAGGGTTATTGTGATTGTTAGGGTTAGGTTTAGGGTTAGCTTTAGGATTAGGATAAGGGTTAGGGTGAGGGTTAGGGTTAGGTTGCGGTTGAGGGTTAGGTTTAAGGTGAGGGTTAGGATTAGGGTTAGAGGTAGGGTTAGGGTGAGGGTGAGGGTTAGTGTTAGGGTTAGGGATAGGTTGAGGGTGAGGGTGATGATGAGGGTTAGGTTAAGGTTTAGGGGTAGGTTTAGGGTTAGGCTTAGGGTGAGTGTGAGGGTGATGGTGAGGTTTAGGGTGAGTGTTAGGGTTAGGGTTAGGGTGAAGGTTAGTGTTAGTTTGATGTTTAGGGTGAGGTGAGTGTTAGGCTGATGTTGAGGGTTAGGCTGAGGGTGAGGTTTAGGTTGAGGTTTAGCATTAGGGTGAGTGTTAGGGTTAGGGTTAGGCATAGGGTTATTGTGAGGATTAGGGTTAGGTTTAGGGTTAGGTTGAGGGTAAGCATTAGGGTGAGGTTTAGGGTGAGGGTGAGGGTTAGGGTTAGGGTGAGGGTCAGGGTTTGGGTTAGGGTTAGGGTGAGGGTTAGGGATAGGGTGAGGTTTAGCGATAGGTTTTGGGTTAGGGTGACAGGATTAGAGACAGGGTGAGGGTGAGGGTTAGAGTTAGGATTAGGGTTAGGGTAAGGGTTAGGTTGAGGGTGAGGGTTAGGGTGAGAGTGAGGTTTAGGTTAGCCTTAGAGTTTCTTTGAGGTTTAGCGTCAGGGTTAGGGTTAGGTTTAGGGTTAGAATTAGTGTGAGTGTGAGGGTTAGTTTCAGGGTTAGGGTGAGGGTGAGGGTTAGGGTGAGGTTTGGGGTTAGTGGGAGGTTTATTCTTAGGGCTAGGGTTATGGTTAGGGTGAGGGTAAATGTTAGGGTTAGGGTTAGTTTGAGGGTTAGAGTTACAGTTAGGGTTAGGGTTATTGTTAGCGTTAATTTGAGGGTGAGGGTAAGGGTTACGGGTAGAGTTAGGTTTTGAGTGACGGTGAGGGTGAGGGTGAGGGTTCGATTTAGGTTTAGGTTTTGGATGAGTGTGAGGTTGCGGTTTATGATTAGGGTTAGGGTGAGGGTTAGGGTGAGGGTGAGGGTTTGAGTGAGGGTGAGGCTTAGAGTTAGCATTAGGATTAGGCTTAGGCTTAGTGTGAGGGTTAGGGTTAAGGTGAGGATGAGGGTGAGCGTGAGGGGTAGGGTTAGGGTTAGGGTGAGAGTTAGGGTTAGTGTTAGTGTGAGGGTGAGAGTGAGAGTTATGGTTAGGTTGAGGGTAAGGGTGAGGGTTATGGTTAGGATTAGGGTTGGTTTGAGGGCTAGGTTGATGGTGAGGATTAGGTTTAGGGTGAGGTTTAGGTTTAGGCTTAGGGTTAGGGTGATGTTTAGGGTTAGGGTTAGGGTGAGGGTTAGGTTTAGTGTGAGTGTTAGGCTTAGGGTAAGGGTTAGGGTGAGGGTAAGTGTTAGGGAGAGGGTTAGGGTGAGAGTGAGTTTTAGGGTTAGCGTGAGTGTTAAGGTGAGGGTTAGGGTTAGGATTAGGGTTAGGGTTAGCCTGAGGGTGAGGTTGAGGGTGAGGGTGATGTTGAGGTGTAGGGTTTTGTTTGGGTTAGGGTTAATGTGAGGGCTATGGTGAGGGTGAGGGTTAGGGTGAGTGTGAGGGTGAGCGTGAGGTTTAGGGTTGGGGTTAGTGGGATGGATAGGCTTAGGGTTAGTGTTATGGTTAGGGTGAGGGTAAAGGTTAGAGTGGGGGTTAAGCTGAATGTGAGGGTTATGATCATCATGTTAGGGTGAGGGTTACAGTTAGGGTTAGGGTTAGGGTTAGGTTGAGGTTTAGAGTTACAGTTAGGTTTAGGGTTATTGTTAGGGTTAATGTGAGGGTGAGGGTAAGGGTTACGGTTAGAGTTAGGTTTTGAGTGAGGGTGAGGGTGAGGGTGAGGGTTCGGTTTAGGTTTAAGTTTTGGGTTAGGGTGAGGTTGCGGGTTATGATTAGGGTTAGGGTGAGGGTTAGGGTGAGAGTGAGGGTTTGGGTGAGGGTGAGGCTTAGAGTTAGCATTAGGATTAGGCTTAGGGTTAGGGTGAGGGTTAGGGTTAAGTTTAGGGCTAAGGTGAGGATGAGGTTGAGGGTGAGGGTTAGGGTTAGGGTTAGGGTGAGCATTAGGGTTAGCTTGTGGGTTAGGGTTAGTGTTAGGGTGAGGGTGATAGTGAGATTTACGGTTAGGGTGAGGGTAAGGGTGAGGGTTACGGTTAGGATTAGGGTTGGTTTGAGGGCTAGGGTGATGGTGATGATTAGGTTTAGGGTGAGGTTTAGGGTTAGGCTTAGGGTTTGGGTGATGGTTAGCGCTAGGCTTAGGGTAAGGGTTAGGGTGAGGGTAAGTGTTAGGGTGAGGTTTAGGGTGAGAGTGAGGGTTAGGGTTAGTGTGAGTGTTAGGGTTAGGGTTAGGATTAATGTTAGGGTTAGGGATAGCCTGAGGGAGAGGGGGAGGGGGAGGGGGATGTTGATGTTTAGGGTTTGGGTTAGGGTTAGGGTTAGAGTGAGGGCTATGGTGAGGATGACGTTTATGGTGAGTGTGAGTGTGAGGGTTATGGTTAGGATTAGGTTTAGGGTTAGGTATAGTCTGAGTGTGAGGGTGAGGGTGAGGTTTAGGGTTAGTTTTAGGTTTAGGCTGAGGGCTAGTTTGAGGGTGAGGGTTAGGTTGAGTGGGAGGGTGACTGTGATGGTTAGGGTTAGGGTAAGGGCTAGGTTTAGGGTTATGGTTAGGGTGAGGTTGGGGTGAGGGTAAGGGTTAGGGGGAGAGTTAGGGTTAGGCTGAGGGTTAAGGTTAGGGTTAGGGTGAGGGTTAGTTTAAGATGATGTGGAGAGTGAGGGTGAGGTTTAGGGGTAGGATTAGGGTTAGGTGAGGCTGAGGGTTAGGTTGAGGGTGAGGGTTAAGGTTAGGGTGAGGTTTAGGTTTAGGGTTATGGTGAGGGTGAAGGTTAGGCTTAGGTGATGTTTAGGGTGAGGGTGAGGTTTAGGATGAGGGTGAGATTTCGGGTGAGACTGAAGATTATGGTTTGGGTGAGGATGAGAGTGAGGTTGAGGGTTAGGGTTAGGGTGAGTTTTAGTGTGAGGGTGAGGGTTTGGTTGAGTCTGAGGGTTAGGGTGTGGGTGAGGGTTAGGTGTAGGTTTAGGGTTAGACTGACGGTGAGGTTTAGGGTGCGGCTGAGGGTTAGGATTAGGTTTAGGGTTAGGATTAGGGTTAGAGTGAGGGTTAGGGTGAGGGTGAGGTTTAGGTTTAGGGTTAGGGTTCGGTTGAGGTTAGGCTGAGAGTGCGGGTGAGGGATAGGATTCGGTTTAGGGTTAGGCTGAGGGTGAGCATGAAGGTTAGAGTTAGGGTGAGGGTTCGGCTTAGGGTGAGGGTTATTGTGAGGGCGAGGGTTAGAGTGAGGGTTAGGGTTAGGGTTAGCGTGAGGGTTAGGGTGAGAATGAGGGTTAGGGTTAGCCTTAGAGTTAGTGTGAGGGTTAGGGTGACGGTTAGGGTTAATTTTAGGGTGAGGGTGAGTGTGAGGATGAGGGTAAGTGTTAGGGTTAGGGTGAGGGTTAGGTTTAGTGTGCGGGTTAGGGTTAGGGTTAGAGTTAGTGTTAGGGTAAGGTTTAGGGTGAGGGTTAGGGTGAAATTGAGGGTTAGGGTTACCGTGAGTGTTAGAGTCAGTGTTAGGGTGAGGGGTAGGGTTAGGGTTAGATTTAGGGTTAGGGTGAGGGTGAGGGTTTTGGTTAGGGTTTCGGGTGAGGTTTAAGGTTATGGTTTTGGTTAGGCTGAGTGTTAGAATTAGGGTTAGGGTTAGGTTTAGGGTTAGGATTAGGGTCATTGTTAAGGTTAGGGTGAGTTTGAGGGTGAGTTTAAGGATTAGGATTAGGGTTAGGTTTAGGTTTAGGGTTAGTGTTAGGGTTAGGGTTAGGGTTACGGTTATGGTGAGCGTGAGGTTGAGGGTGAGGGTGAGGGTTAGGGTTGGGGTGAGGTTTAGGGTTAGGGTTAAGATTAGGGTTAGGTTTAGGGTTAGGGTGGGGGGTAGGGTGAGGGGTAGGATTACGTTTATGGTGAGGGTTAGGATTAGTGTGAGGGTTAGGGTTAGCGTTACGTTATGGTTAGGGTGAGGGTTAAGTTTAGGGTGGAGGTTTGGGTTGGGGTGAGAGTAAGGGTTAGGGCTAGGGTTAGGTTGAGGGTGAAGTTTAGGGTTAAATTAGGGTTAGGGTTAGGCTGAGGGTGATGGTGAGGATGAGGGTTAGGTTGAGGGTTCGGTTGAGGGTTTGGGTTTGGGTTAGGGTGAGGTTGAGGGTGAAGTTTAGGGTTAGGGTTTCGGTTAGGGTTGCGGTGAGGGTGAGGTAAGGGTGAGGGTTAGGGTTAGGGTGAGGGTGGGGTTTAGGGTTAGAGTTAGAGTTTGGGTGAGGGTTTTGGTGAGGGTTAGGTTTAGGGTTAGTGTTAGTGTTAGGGTTAGGGTGAAGGTTTGGATGAATGTTTGGGTTAGGGTTAGGAAGAGGTTCAGGTTTAGGGTTAGGGTGAGGGTGAGTGTAAGCATTAGGGTTAGGGTTAGTCTTAGCCTTAGGGTTAGGATGAGGTTGAGGGTGAGGGTGAGGGTTAGGGTTACGATGAGGATGAGGTTTAGAGTTAGAGTTAGTGTTAGGGTGAGGTTTAGGCTGAGGGTTAGGGTTTGTGTTAGGGTTAGGATTAGGGTTAGGGTGAGGGTTAGGGTTAGGGTTAGGGTGAGGCTGAAGTTTAGGGTTAGGATTGGGGTTAGGTTTAAGGTTAGGTTGAGGTTGAGGTTGAGGGTGAGGGTTAGGGTTAGGATTACGGTTAGGATTAGGGTTAGGCTGAGGGTGATGGTGAGGGTGAGAGTTAGGGTAAGGGTGAGGGTTAGGCTTAGGCTGATGTTTAGGGTGAGGGTGAGGATTAGCGTGAGGGTTTGGGATAGGGTGAGACTGAGGTTTAGGGTGTGGGTGTGGGTTAGGTTTTAAGTGAGGGTTAGGGTGATGGTGAGCGTTAGGGTTAGGTTTAGGGTCAAGGTGAGCGTTATGGTTAGGGTTAGGGTGAGGGTAAGGGTTAGGGTGAGGGTTAGGCTGAGAGTGAGGGTTAGGGTTTTCGTGATGGTTAGGGTGAGGGATAGGGTGAGAGTGAGGGTTAGGGTTTTCGTGAGGGTTAGGATGAGGGATAGGGTGAGGGTTAGCTTAAGGGTTACGGTTAGGGTGAAGGTGAGTGTGAGGGTTATGGTTAGGTTTAAGTTTAGGGTGAGGGTGAGGGTGAGGGTTAGGTTTAGGATTAGGGTTAGGGTTAGGTTTAGGCTGAGGGTGAGGTTGAGGGTGAGGGTTATTGTTACGGTTAGGGTGAGGTATAGGGTTAGATTTAGCCTTAGGGTGAATGTTACTGTGAGTGTTAGTGTTAGTGTTACAGTTAGGGTTTGGGTGAGGGTGAGTGTGAGGGTTAGCCTTAATCTTAGGCTTAGGCTTAGGCTTAGGCCAAGCGTGACGTTGAGGGTTAGGGTGAGGGTTACGGTTAGGGTTATGGTGAGGGTGAGGATGAAGTTTAGGGTTAGGATTAGGGTTAGGGTGAGCGCTAGGGTGAGGGTTAGTGTGAGGTTTAGAGTTATGGTGAGTTTTAGGGTTAGTGTGAGGGTTAGTGTTAGGGTTAGGGTTAGTGTAAGAGTGAGGGTAAGTTTTAGAGTGAGGGTTAGGGATAGGATTAGTGTTAGGGTGAGTGTTAAGGTTAGGGTTAGGGTGAGGGTTAGAGTGAGGGTTAGGTTTAGGACTAGGGTTAGGTTGAGGGCTTCGGTGAGGGTGAGGGTTAGGGTTAGGTTTATGGTGAGGTTCAGGGTTAGGGTCAGGGTGAGGGTTAGGGTTAGGTTTAGGTTTAGGGTTAGGGTTAGGGTGAGTGTGAGGTTTAGGTTTAGAGTTAGTGTTAGGGTGAGGGTTAGGTTTAGGGTTATTTTTAGTGTTATTGTTAGAGTTAGGGTGAGGGTTAGGGTGAGTGTTAGGGTTAGGGTTAGGGTTTGGATTAGGATTAGGGTATGGGTTAGGGTGATGGTGAGTGTGAGGGTTAGGGTTAGGCTTAGGCTTAGGCTTAGGGTTAGGCTGAGGGTGAGGTTTAGAGTGAGGTTTAGGGTTAGGGTCAGCATAAGGTTTAGGGTTAGAGTTAGCATTAGGGTGAGGTTTAGTGTAAGGGTTAGTGTTAGGGTGAGGATGAGGTTTGGTGTTAGAGTTAGGCTTAGGGTTAGGGTGAGGGTTAGCTTTAAGGTGAGGGTTAGGTTTAGCGTGGAGGTTGGGTTAGGGTGAGGGTTAGGGTTAGGGTTAGGGTTAGGATGAGGCTGAGGGTGAGGGTTATGGTTAGGATAAGTTTTAGGCTTAGGCTGAGGCTGAGGGTGAGGGTGAGGGTTAGGTTAGGGTGAGGGTTAGGTTTAGGATTAGGGTGAGAGTTTGGGTGAGGGTTAGGGTTAGGATTAGGGTTAGGGTGAGGGCTAGGGTGAGGGTGAGGATTAGGGTTATGTTTAGGGTGAGGGTTAGGTTCAGGTTGAGGGTTTGCGTTAAGGTGAGGGTTAGGCTTAGGGTGGAGGTTAGGGTTAGGATGAGGGTTAGGGTTAGGGGTAGGGTTAGGATGAGGGTGAGAGTGAGGGTTATGCTTAGGATTATGTTTATGTTTAGTTTGAGGGTGAATGTGAGTGTGAGGGTTAAGGTTAGTGTCAGGTTTAGGGTTAGGATTAGTGTGAGAGTTTGGGTGATTGTTTGGGTTAGTATTAGCGTTAGGGTGAGAGCTAGGGTGAGGGTGGTATTAGGGTTATGTTTAGGGTGAGGGTTAAGGTGAAGGTTAGGGATAGGATTAGTGTTAGGGATAGGGTTATTGTTAGGGTTAGGCTTCGGGTTAAGGTTATGGTGACATTGAGGCTGAGGTTGAGGTTTAGGGTTAGGGTTAGGGTGAGGGTGAGCTTTAGGGTTAGAGTTAGGGTTAGGGTGAGGGTTAGGGTGAGGGTTAGGGTTAGGGTTAGTGTTAGGGTTAGGGTTTGGGTGAGGGATAGGGTGAGAGTGAGGGTTAGGGTTAGTGTTAGACTTAGGCTTAGTTTTAGGGTGAGGTTGAGTGTAAGGTTTAGGGTTAGGGTTAGGGTTAGGGTTAGGCTTAGTGTTAGGCTGAGGGTGAGGGTGAGGGTGAGGGTTAGGATGAGGGTGAGGTTTAGGGTTAGAGTTAGCATTAGCGTGAGAGATAGTATGAGGGTTAGTGTTAGGGTTAGTGTTACAGTTAGGGTTAGGGTGAGGGTGAGTGTGAGGGTTAGGCTTAGGCTTAGGCTTAGGCTTAGTCCAAGCTTGGGGGTAAGGGTAAGGGTTAGAGTTAGGGTGAGGGTTATTTTAGGGTTAGGGTTACGGTTACAGTTACGGTGAGGGTGAGGCTGAGGGTTAGGATTAGGGTTAGGATGAGGTTTAGGTTTAGTGTTAGGGTTAGAGTTAGGGTTAGGGTGAGAGTGAGCTTTAGAGTTAGAGTTAGGGTTAGTGTTAGGGTTAGGTTTAAGCTTAGGCTTAGGCTTAGGCTTAGGCTTAGCGTGGGGTTTAGGGTTAGGGTTAGGTTTAGGGTGAGTGTTTGGGTTGGGTTAGGGTGAGGTTTATATGAGGTTTAGGGTTAGGATTAGGGTTAGGGTGAGGGCAACGGTGAGGGTGAGGGTTAGGGTTAGGGTTAGGGTTAGGTTTAGTGTTATGGTGAGGGTTAGGGTTATGGTTCCAGTGAGGGTGTGGGTTAGGGTTAGGATTAGGGTGACTGTGAGGTTCAGTATTAGAGGTAGGTTTAGGCGTAGTGTGAGGGTGAGTGTTAGCGTGAGTTTGTGGGTTAGTGTTAGGGTGAGGGTTAGAGTTAGGAATAGGGTTAGGGTGATGGCAAGGTTGAGGGTGAGAGTTAGGGTTAGGTTTAGGGTGAGGTTTAGGGTGAGTGTGAGGATTAGGGTGCCGTTTAGGTTTAGTGTGAGGGTTAGGGTGAGGGTTAGTTTTAGGGTTAATGTTAGGGTGAGGTTTAGGTTTAGTGTCAGGGTACAGGTTGAGATTACGGTTGGGGTGAGGTTTAGGGTGAGGTTTAGGGTTAGGGTTAGGGTGAGAGTTAGGGTGAGGGTGACGGTGAGGGTTAGGGTTATGGTTAGGGTTAGGTTGAGGGTTAGACTGAGGGTTAGGCTGAGGGTAAGGGTGAGGGTGAGCGTTAGGGTTAGGTTTAGGTTTAGGGTGAAAGTTAGGCTGAGTGTTAGGTTTAGGGTGAGGATTAGGGTTAGGATTAGGATAATGGTTAGGGTTAGGGTGAGGATTAGGGTTTGGATTAGGGTTAAGGTTAGGGTTAGGCTGAGGTTGAGGGTGAAGGTGAGGGTTAGGTTTAGGGTTAGGTTTAGTTTAGGGTTACGATGAGGGTTAGGGTGAGGGGTAGGGTTATGGTTAGGGTGAGGGTTAGGGTTAGTTTGAGGGTAAGGCTTAGCATTAGCGTGAGGGTAAGGGTTAGTGTGACGGTTAGTTTGAGGTTGAGGGATAGGGTTAGGGTTAGGGTTAGGGTGAGGTTTAGAATTTGGGTTAGGGTGAGGGTGACTGTTAGCGTGAGGGTTAGGGTTAGGGTGAGGGTAAGGGTTAGGATGGTGGTTAGGGAGAGGGTGAGGGTCAGCGTTACAGTTAGTTTTATGGTTCGGGTGAGGTTTAGGGTGAGACTCAGTGATAGGTATAGGTTGAGGGTTAAGGTTACGTGAGGGTTAGGGTTAGGTTTGAGGTAGGGTGTGGGTGAGGATGAGGATTAGGATTAGAGTGAGGTTTAGGGTGAGGGTTAGGCTGAGGTTAATGGTTAGGGTGAAAGTAAGGATGAGGGCGAGGGTTAGGGTTAGGGTTAGGGTGAGGGTGAGGGGTAGCGTGAGTGTCAGGGTTAGGGTTGGGGTTAGGTTTCGGTTGAGGATTTCATTTACGCCAACGTTTGTGTTAGGTTGAGGATTAGGGTGAGGCTGAGGCTGAGGGTGAGGGTGAGTGTTTGGGTGAGGGTGAGGGTTAGGGTGTGGCTGAGGATTAGGGTTAGGGTGAGGTTTAGGTGACAGTTAGCATTAGGGTGAGGGTGAGGTTAGGTTTAGGTTTAGGGTGACAGTGAGGGTTAGGGTTAGGGTGAGGGTTAGGGTGAGGGATAGGGTTTGGGTGAGTGTCAGGTTTAGTATGAGGGTTAGGGTGAGGGTGAGCATTAGGGTTAAGGTTAGGGTGAGGTTTAGGGTTAGGGTTAGGGTTAGGGTGAGGGTTAGGGTTAGGGATAGGGTTAGGTTTTGGATGAGGGTTAGGTTTATTGTGAGGGTTAGGTTTACGGTTAGGGTTAGAGTTAGGGTGAGGATAAGGGTTAGGGTGAGGTTTAGTTTGAGGCTTAGGTTCAGGGTTTGCGTGAAAGTTAGGGTGAGGGTTAGGGTTGGGTTCGGGTTAGGGTGAGGTTTAGGGTGAGGGTAAGGGTTAGGTTGAGGGTGAGGGTTTGGGTGAGTGTGAAGGTTAGGGTGTGGTTGCGGTTTTGGGTTAGGGTGACGGTTAGGGTTAGGGTGAGGGTGAGTGTTAGGGTTAGGGTTAGGGTGAGGTTGAGTGTTAGGGTTAGGGTTAGGGTATGTGTTAGGATGAGGGATAGCGTAAGGTTTGGTTGAGGCTTATGTTTAGTGTGAGTTTTAGGGTTACAGTTAGGGTTAGGATGAGGTTAAGGTTTAGGGTGAGGGTTAGTTGGAGAGTGAGGGTCAGAGTTAGCTTTAGGGTTAGGGTGAGGGTTAGGGTTAGGGTTAGGTTTAAGGTGAGGGTGAGAGTTAGGGTTAGTGTTATGGTGAGGGTTAGGGTGAGGGTTAGGGTTGGGGTTAGGGTTAGGTTGAGGGTGAGGGAAAGGGTTAGGTTTAAGACTAGGGGTAGGGTTAGGGTTTGGCTGAGGGTGAGGGATACGGTAAGGTTAGGGTGAGGGTTAGGTTTCGTGTATAGGTTAGGGTTAGGTTAAGGGTTAGGGTGAGGAGTAGGGTTAGGGTCATGTTTAGGGTGAGGGTGAGGGTTACGGTGATGTTGAGGGTGAGGGTGAGTGTGAGCGTTAGGTTGTGGGTGAGGGTTCGGCTTATGGTTAGCATTAGGGTGACAGTGAAGTTTAGCCATAGGGTTAGGGTTAGAGTTATGGTGAGGGTTAGGGTTAGGGTGATGTTTAGGGTGAGGGTGAGGGTTAGGATGAGCGTGAAGGTTTGGGTTATAGTGAGGGTTAGGGTGTGGGTGAGTGTTAGGTTTAGGGTTAGGGTGAGGTTGAGGGAAAGTGTTAGGTTTAGGACTAGGGTTAGGGTTAGGGTTTGGCTTAGGGTGAGGGAAGGAGTGAGGGTGACGGTTAGAGTGAGGGTTAGGGTTAGGATGATGGTTAGGTTTAGTGTGAAGGTTAGATTTAGGGTTAGGGTTAGATTTAGGGTGAGGATAAGGGTTAGGGTAAGGGTTAGTTTCAGAGTGAGTGTTAGTTTTAGGATTAGGGTGAGTGTGAGGGTTAATATTAGGGTTAGGATTAGGGTTAAGGTGCATGTGAGGGTTAGGGATAGGCTAAATGTAAGGGTTAGGGTGAAGGTGAGGGAGAGGTTTAGGTTTTGGATTAGTTTTAGGGTTAGGGTTAGGCTTAGGATGAGGGTGAGGGTGAGGTTGAGGGTTAGGTTGAGGGTTAGGTTTAGGGTTAATGTGAGGGTTAGTGTTAAGGTTATGTTTAAGGTGAGGATGAGGGTTAAGGGTTAAGTTTAGCATGAGGGTTCAGGTGAGGGTGAGGGTTAAGGTGTGGGTGAGCTTTAGGGTTTGGGTGAGGGTTAGGGTGACAGTGAGGAATATTGTTATGGTGAGGCTTCGGTTGAGGTTGAGTGTTATGGTGTGGGTGAGCGTTAGTGTTAGGGTGAGGGTTAGTGTTACGGTGAGGGTTAAGGTGAGGGCAAGGGTTAGGGTGAGGGTTAGGTTGAGGGTGAAGGCTAGGGTTAGCATTAAGGATAAGGTGAGGGTGAGGGTTATGGTTAGGTTTGAGGTGAGGACTTGGGTGGGGGTGAGTGTTAGGGTTAGGGTTAGGGATAGGGTGAGGATTAGATTTAGGGTAAAGGTTATGGTGAGCATTAGGCTGAGGGTAGGATTAGGGTTAGAGTGAAGGTTTGGTTTAGTGTGAGGGATAGGCTTAGGCTTGGGGTTAGTGTTAGGGTGACGGTAAGGGTTAGGGTGAGGGTTAGTGTGAGGGTGAGGGTTAGAGTTAGTACTAGGGTTAGGGTTAGGGTTAGGGTGAGGTTGAGGGTGAGAGTTAGGGTTAGGTTTGGGGTGAGGGTTAGGTTTATGGTTAGGCTGAGGGTGAGTGTGAGGGTTAGGGTTAGGGTTAGGGCTAGGAAGAGGGTGATGGTCCGGATTAGGGTTAGGATCATTGTTAGGGTTAGGCTGAGGTTGAGGCTGTGTGTGAGGGTTAGGTTTAGGTTTAGGGTTAGGTTAGGCTTAGGATGAGGGATAGGGTGAGGGGTAGGGTTAGGGATAGTGTGAGGGTTAGGGTTAGTGTGAGGGTTAGTGTTAGGGTTAGAGTTAGGGTTAGTGTGAGGGTGACGGTTAGGTTTAGGTTTAGGGTTAGGAAGAGGGGTACTGTGAGGGATAGGGTTAGGCTTAGGGTTAGAGTGAGGATCAGGGTTTGGTTTAGGGTTCGGGTGAGGGTAAGGCTTAGAGTGAGCTTTAGGGTTAGGGTGAGCGTTAGAGTGATGGTTATGCTTACTGTGAGGTTTTGGGTTAGGGTTAGGTTTATGGTGAGTGTGAGAGTGAGGGTTAGTGTTAGGATTATGGTTAGGGTTAGGGTGAGGGTTAGGGTTAGGGTGAGGGTTAGGGTGAGGATGAGGGTTAGGGTAGGTTGAGGGTTAAGGTTATGATTAGGGTTAAGGTAAGGGCTAGGTTGAGGATGAGGGTTAGGGTTAGGTTTAGGATTAGGGTGAGGTTTATGTTTAGGGTGAGGTGTAAGGTTAGGGTTAGGGTGTTAGCTTGAGGGTTAAGATTAGGGTTAGGGTGAGGGTTAGGTTTACTGTGAGGGTTAGTGTTAGGGTTAGGTTTAGAATGAGGGTGAGGTTTAGGTTTAGGGTGAGGTGTAAGGTTAGGGTTAGGGTGAGTGTTAGCTTGAGGGTTAGGATTAGGGTTAGGATGAGGGTTAGGTTTAGTGTGAGGGATAGGGTTAGGGTTAGGTTTAGGATGAGAGTAAGCGTTAAGGTGAGGTTTAGGGTGAGAGTGAGGGTTAGGTTTAGCGTGACTGTTAGTGTGAGGGTTAGGGGAGGGTTAGTGTTAGGGTTAGGTTGAAGGTGAGGGTGAGGCTGAGGGTTAGGATTAGGGTTAGGGTTATGATGAGGGTTAGTGTGAGGGTTAGGGTTAGGGTGAAAGTGAGGGTGAGGGTTAGGGTTAGTTTGAGGGTTAGGGTTAGGATTGGGGTTATGGTGACGGCTAGGTTGAGGTTGAGTGTTAGGGTTAGGCTTAGGATTAGCGTGAGGGATAGGTTTAGTTTGAGGGTTAGGGTAGGGTTAGTGTTAGGGTGAGGGTGAGTGTTAGGGTTATGGTTAGTTTTAGGGGGACGTGTAGGGTGAGGGTTAGGGTTACGGTTAGGTTTAGAGTTCGATTGAGGTTTTCGGTTAGCTAAGGATTTGGGTTAGGGTGAGGATTAGGTTGATGGTGAAGGTTAGGGTTATGGTGAGTAGTAGGGTTGGGGTTAGGGTTAATTTGAGGGTGAGAGTTAGTTTTGGGTTTAGGGTTAGGGTTATTGTAGTGGTTAGGATTTGGGTTAGGGTGAGGGTTAGTGGGAGGTTTAGGGTTAGGTTTAGGGCTAGAGTTTGAGTGAGGTTGAGTATTAGTTTTAGGATTCGGGTTAGGGTTAGGTTTAGGCTGAGGGTGAGGGTGTGGGTGAGGGTTAGGTTTAGGTTTAGGGTTAGGTTAGTGTTAGGATGAGGGTTAGAGTGAGGGGTAGGGTTAGGGTTAGGTTGAGGGTTTTGGTTAGTATGAGGGTTAGGGTTAGGGTTAATGTAAGCCTGAGGGTGAGGGTAAGGGTTAGGTTTAGGTTTTAGTGTGAGAGTTAATGTGAGACTGCGGTTTAGCGTTTGTGTTAGGGTGAGGGTTAGGGTTAGGGTTAGGGTTAGGGTTAGGGTTAGGGTGAGGGGTAGGGTGATGGTTATTTTTAGGGTTCGGGTTAGGGTTCGGTTGAGGGTTTCAGTTAGATAAGTGTTAGTGTTAGGGAGAAGATTAGGGTGAGGGTGAGGGTTAGGGTGAGGGATAGGATTAGTGTGAGGGTTAGGCTTAGGATTATGGTGAGGGTTTGGATTAGGGTGAGGTTTAGGGTGAGGGTAAGTGTTAGGGTTAGGATGAGGGTTGTGGTTAGGTTTAGGGTGGGTGTTAGTGTGAGGGGCAGGGTTAGAGTTAGCGTGAGGGTTAGATTTAGTGTGAGAGTTAGGGTTACAGTGAGGATAAAGGTTAGGGTGAGGGTTAGGGTTAGCTTTAGTGTGAGGGTAAGGGTTAGGGTGAGGGTGAGGGTTAGGGTGAGGAAGAGGGTTAGGGTTAGTGTGAGGGTTAGGGTTAGTGATAGGATTATGGTTAGGGTGAGGGTAAGTGTTAGGGTTAGAGTGAGGGTGAGGTTTAGGGTGAGGCTGAGGGTTAGGCATAGGGTTAGGGTTAGGGTGAGGGTTAGGGTTAGGGTTAGGGTTAGGTTGAGGGTTAAGGTGAGGGCTAGGGTTAGGGTTAGGGTGAGGGCTAGGTTTAGTGTGAAGGTTAGGGTTGGGGTTAGGTTGAGGCATAGGTTTAGGGTTAGGGTGAGGGTAAGCGTTAGTGTGAGGGAGAAGTTTAGGATGAGGGTGAGCTTTAGGGTTAGTGTGAGTGTTAGGTTCAGGGATAGTGTTTGGTTAGGTTGAGGGTAAGGTTTAGGGTTAGGGTGAGGGTGACATTTAGGGTTAGGTTAGATTTAGGCTGAGGGTGAGGGTGAGGGTGAGGGTGACATTTATGTTTAGGGTTAGGGTGAGGGATAGGTTTAGTTTGAGGGTTAGGGTGAGGCTGAGTTTAAGGGTTAGGGTGAGCGTTAGGGTGAGGGTGAGGGTTATGTTTAGGATTAAGGTTAGGGTGAGGGTTAGGGTGAGGGTTAGGGTTATTGTTAGGGTGAGGGTTAGGGCGAAGTTTAGGGTGAGGGTGAGCGTTAGTGTTAGGATTAGGGTTAGTGTGAGGGCTAGGGTGAGGTTGAGGGATAGTCTTAGAATTAAGGTTAGTTTAGGGTGAGAGTAAGGGTTAGAGTTAGGGTGAGGGTTAGGGTAAGATTTAGGGTTAGGGTGATGGTTAGGGTGAGGGTTAGTTTTAGATTTAGGGTTAGCATGCGTGTTAGGGTGAGGGGTAGGGTTAGGGTTAGGGTGAGGGTGCGCTTTAGGGTAAGGGTGACGGTTAGGGATAGGGTTAGGTTTAGGTTGAGTGTTAGGGTTAGGGTTAGGGTGAGGGTTAGGGTGAGGGTTAGAGTTAGGGTGAGGGTGAAGTTTAGGGTTACTGTGAGTATTAGGGTGAGGGTTAGGGTGAGGGTTAGTTTAGGGTTAGGGTGATGGTGAGGGTTAGGGTTAGGGTTAGTGTGAGGGTTAGGTTTGTGGTTAGGGTGAGGGTTAGAGTTAGGCTGAGGGTGAGGGTTAGGGTGAGGTTTACATTCAGGGTTAGGGTTAGTGTGAGGTGTAGGGTGAGGGTTAGGGTTAGATTTAGGGTTAGCATGAGGGTTAGGGTGAGGGGTAGTGTTAGGATTAGGTTTAGGGTTAGGTTTAGGGTGAGAGTTAGGGTTAGGGTTAGGTTGAGGTTTAGGGTTAGGATGAGAGTTAGGTTAGGATTAGGGTTACTGTGAGGGTGAGGGCGAGGCTGAGGGTTAGGGTGAGGATGAGGGTTAGGGTTACAGTTAGGTTGAGGCTGAGGGTGAGGGTTTGGATTAGCTTTTAGGTTCGAGTTAGTCTGAGGGTGAGCTTGAGGTTGTGGGTGACGTTTATGCTTTGGATTAGGGTGAGGGTTAGGGTTAGTGTGAGGGTTAGGGTAAGGCTGAGGTTAAGGGTAAGGGTGAGGATGAGGGTTAGGTTTAGGATTAGGGTTAGGGTGAGGGTTAGGTTGATGGTTAGTGTTAGGCTTAAAGTTAGGGTTAGGTTGAGTTTTAGGGTGAGGGAAAGGGTGATGGTGAGGTTTAGGGTTGGGGTGATGATTGGAGTTAGGTTTTGGGTTAGGGTTAGGGTGAGGGTTATTGTAAGGGTGAGGGTAACGGTTAGGGTGAGGGATATGGTTAGGGTGAGGGTTAGGGATAGGATTAGGGTTAGGGTGAGGGCTAGGTTGAGGGTGAGAGTTAGGTTTAGGGTTATGGTGAGGGTTATGGTTATGGTTAGGATGAGGGTAACGGTGAGGGTTAGAGTTAGGGTTAGGGTGAGTGTTAGGTTTAGTGTGAGGGTTATGGTTAGGGTGAGGGTTAGTGTGAGAATGAACGTTAGGGTTAACGTGAGTGTTAGGGGGAGTGTGAGGGTTAGGTTTCGGGTTAGTGTGAAGGTTAGGTTTAGGGTTAGGGTGAGGGTTAAAGTTAGGCTGAGAGTGAAGTTTAGGGTGAGGGTGACATTTAGGGTTATGGTTCGGGTGAGGGTTAGGGTTAGTATGAGGGTTAGGGTGAGGGTGAGGGTGAGGTTAAGGGTTAGGTTGAGGGTGAGGATTAGGGTTAGATTGTGGGTTAGGGTTCGGATTGAGCGTTAAATTGAGGGTTAGGTTGAGGGTTAGGATTAGTGTCAGGGATAGGGATAGGGTGAGGGTTAGGGTGAGGGGTTGGGTTAGGGTTAGGGTGAGGTTTATGGTGAGGATGAGGGTTAGGGTTAGTGTGAGGGTTAGGGTGAGTGTGAGGGTGAGGGTTAGGTTTAGTGTGAGGGTTAGGGTTAGGGTTAGGATTAGGATGAGGGTGTGGGTTAGGTTGAGGGTTAGGGTGAGGGTGAGGGTTAGGTTTAGGATTAGGATGAGGGTGAGGGTTAGCCTGAGCTTGAGTGTGAGTGTTAGGGTGGGAGATAGGATTAGGGTTAGGGTTAAGTAGAGGGCTCTGTTGAGGGTGAGGGTTAGGGTGAGGGTGAGGGTTAGTATTAGGGTTAGGGTTAAGTTGAGGACTAAGGTTAGGGTGAGGCTTAGGGTGAGGGTGAAGGTGAGGGTGAGGGTTTCATCTAAGTAAGGGTTAGGGTTAGGGTGATGATTAGGTTGAGGTTGAGGGTTAGGGTGAGGGTTACGGTTAAGGTGAGGGTTAGAGTTAGGGTTAGGGTGAGGGGTAAGGTGACGGTGAGGGTGACAGTTAGGGTGAGGGTTACGGTTAAGGTGAAGTTTAGAGTTAGGGTTAGAGTGAGGGTTAGGTTTAGTTTTAGGGTTAGTGTTAGTGTTAGGCTTAGGGTGAGTATAAGGGTTAGGGTGAGTGTGAGGGTGAGGGTGAAGGTTAGGGTTAGGGTGAGGTTTAACTTTAGCGTGAGGGTTAGGTTTAGGGTTAGTGTGGGGGTTAGGTTGAGGGGTAGGCTTAGGGAAATGGTGAGGGTTAGGTTTAGTATGAGGGTTAGGGTTAGGGTTACGGTTAGGGTGAGGGTAAGGTTTAGGGTGAGGGTCAGGGTAACGTTGAGGTTTAGGTTTAGGATTAGGTTTAGGGTTAAAGTTAGGCTCAGGGTGAGGGTGAGGGTAAGGGTGAGGGTTAGGGTTAGGGTTAGTGTGAGGCTTAGGGTTAGGGCTTTATTTAGGGTGATGATGAGGGTTAGGGTGAGGTTGAGGTTTCAGATGAGGGTGAGCATTCGGGTAGGGTTGAGGGTTAGTGTTAGGGTGAGGGTTAGGTTTAGGGTTAGGGTAAGGGTTAGCTTGAGTGATAGGGTTAGGGTTAGGGTGAGAGTTAGGGTTAGGGTGATGTTTAGGGTTAGTGTGAGGGTTAGGGTGAGTGTGCGGGTTAGGGTTAGGGTGAGGGTTAGGTTTAGGATGAGGGTTAGTGTTAGGGTTAGTGTGAGTGTGAGGGAGAGTGTGAGGGTTAGGTTTAGGGTTTGGGTTAGAGTTAAGATGAGGGTGAGGGTTATTGTTAGGATTAGGGTTAGGTTTAGGCTGAGGGTGAGGGTGAGTGTGAGGGTTAGAGTGACGGTGAGGGTTAGGTTCAGGTTTAGGGTTACGATTAGAGTGAGGGTTAGGGTTAGGCTTACAGTTAGGATGAGGGTTAGGGTGATGGATCGTGTTAATGTGAGGGTGAGGTTTAGTGTTCGTGTGAGGGTTAGGTTTAGGGATAGGGTTAGGGTTAGGGTGAGCGTACGGGTTCGGGTTCAGGTGAGGTTAAGTGTGAGGCTGAGGGTTAGAGTTAGTGTGAGGGTTATGTTTTGGGATAGGGTTAGGGTTATGGAGAAGGTAAGGGTTACAGTTAGGTTGAGGGTGAGATTCAGGATTAGGGTTTGGGTTAGGCATAGGGTTAGGGTAAGGTTGAGGGTTAGGTTGAGGGTTCGGGTTAAGGTTAGGGTTAGGTTTACTGTGAGGGTAAGGGTTAGGGTGAGGTTTAGGGTGAATGTGAGGATTAGGGCTAGCATTAGAGTTAGGGTGAGGGTTATGTTTAGGGGTTTAGGGTTAGGGTTAGAGTAAGGCTTAGGGTTAGGGTTAGGGTGAGGGTTAGGTTTAGAGTGAGGGTGAGGGTTAGGGTGAGTGTTAGAGTTAGGGTACTGGTTAGGGTTATTGTGAGGGTTATTGTGAGGCTGAGGGTTATGGTTAGGGTGAGGGTAAGTTTTTGAGTGAGGGTTACGGTGAGGATTAGGGTTAGGGTTAGGGTGAGGGTTATGGTTAGTGTGAGGGTAAGGGTTAAGTTGAGGGTGAGGGTTAGGATTAGGGTTAGGGTGAGGGCTAGATTGAGGATGAGGGTAAGGTTCAGGGTTAGGGTGAGGGATAGGGTTAGGGTTAAGGTTAGGGTGAGGGTGAGGGATAGGGTTCGGGTTAGGGTGAGGGTTAGAGTTAGGCTGAGGTTATGGGTTAGGGTGAGGGTGAGGGTTAGGTTTAGTATTAGGGTGCGGGTTTGGATTAGGTGACGGGTAGGGTGAGGGTGAGGTTAAGGGTTAGGTTGAGGGTTATGGTGAGGTTTAGTGTTAGGGTTGGGGTTAGGGTGAGGGTTAGGGTGAGGGTTAGGTTGAGGGTTTGGGTTAATGTGAGGGTGAGGGCAAAGTTGAAGGTTACGGTGAGGGTGAGGGTTAGGGTTAGGGTTAGGGTGAGGCTGACAGTGAGGCTTCGGATTAGCGTTAGGGTTAGAGTTAGTCTGAGGTTGAGGGTGAGTTTGAGGGTGATGTTTATGCTTAGGGTTAGGTTGAGGGTTAGGTAGGGTTAGTGTGAGGGTTTGGGTGATGCTGAGGTTAAGGGTTAGGGTGAGGGTGAGGGTTAGGTTTAGTATTAGGGTTAGGGTGAGGTTAGGGTTAGGCTTAAAGTTAGGGTTAGGTTGAGTTTTAGGGTGAGGGAAAGGGTGTTGGTGAGGTTTAGGGTTCGGGTGAGGATTAGAGTTAGGGTTAGGTTAGGGTCAGGGTTTTATGAGTGTGAGGGTAACATTTAAGGTGAGGGTTAGTGTTAGGGTGAGGGTTAGGGAGAGAATTAGGGTTGGGGTGAGGGCTAGCTTGAGGGTGAGAGTTAGGTTTAGAGTTATGGTGAGTGTTAGGGTAAGGGTTAGGATGAGGGTAATGGTGAGGTGTAGGCTTAGGGTTAGGGTAAGGGTTAGGTTTAGTGTGAGGGTTAGGGTTAAGGTGAGGGTTAGTGTGAGAATGAGCCTTAGGGTTAACGTGAGTGTTAGGGTGAGGGTGAGGTTTAGGGTTAGGGTTAGTGTGATGGTTAGGTTTAGGGTTAGTGTGAGGGTTAGGGTTAGGTATAGTGTTAGGGTTAGGGTGATGGTAAGGGTTAGGTTTAGGGTGAGGGTGACGTTTAGGGTGAAGGAGCAGGTTAGGGATAGTGTTAGGGTTAGGGTGAGGGTTAGGGTTAGGGTGAGGGTTAGGGTGAGGGTTAGCGTTAGGGTTAGGGTGACGGATAGGTTGAGTGTGAGGTTTAGGGTTGGGGTTAGGTTTACGGTGATGGTAAGGGTTAGGGTGAGGTTTAGGGTGAGTGTGAGGGTTAGGGTTAGCATTACGTTTAGGGTGAGGGTTCGTTTTAGGGTTAGCTTTAGGGTGAGTTTGAGGGTGAGGGTTACTGTTAGGGTTAGGGTTAGGGTGAGTGTGACATCGAGGCTGAGGGTTAGGGTGAGGGTGATGATGAGGGTTTAGGATTAGCGTTAGGCTTAGAGTTAGGCTGAGGGTGAGGGTGAGGGTGAGTTTGACGTTTATGTTTAGGTTTAGGTTGAGGGTTAGGGTGAGGGTGAGTGTTGTGTTTAGGATTAGGGTTAGGGTGAGGGTTAGGGATAGGCTTAGGGTTAGGTTTAGGGTTATGGTTAGGGTGAGGGTTAGGGTTATGGTGAGGGTGAGTGTTAGGGTGAGGATTAGAGTGAGGGTTATTGTGACGGTGAGGGTTATGGTTAGGGTGAGTGTTAGGGTGAAGGTGAGGTTTAGGGTTAGGGTGAGGGCTAGTTTGAGGGTGAGTGTTAGGTTTAGGGTTATGGTGAGGGTTAGGGTAAGGGTTAGGATGAGGGTAATGGTGATGGGTAGGGTTAGGGTTAGAGTAAGTGTTAGGTTTAGTGTGAGGGTTAGGGTTAAGGTGAGGGTTAGAGTGAGAATGAACGTTAGGGTTACCGTGAGTGTTAGGGTGAGGGTGAGGGTTAGGTTTAGGGTTAGTTTGATGGTTAGTTTTCGGGTTAGTGTGAGGGTTAGGGTTAGGGATAGTGTTAGGTTTAGGGTGAGGGTAAGGGTTAGGGTTAGGGTGAGGGTGAGGTTTAGGGTGAAGGAGAGGGTTAGGGATATTGTTAGGGTTAGATTGAAGGTAACGTTTAGTGTTAGGGTTAGGGTTAGGGTTAGGGTTAGGGTGAAAGTTAAGGTGAGGGTAGGGTTATGGTTAGGGTGAGGGCTAGGTTTAGTGTGAGGTTTAGGGCTAGGGTTAGGTTTAGGGACACGATTAGGGTTAAGGTTAGAGTAAGGGTTAGGGTGAGTGTGAGGGTTAGGGTGAGGGTGAGGGATAGGGTTAGTGTGAGGGTAAGGGTTAGGGATAGGGTTAGGGTTAAGGTTTTGGTAATGATTAGATTTAGGGTGAGGGTGAGGTTTAGGGTTAGGGTGAGGGTAAGGGATAGGGTTAGGGTTAGGTTGAGGGTTAGGTTGAGGGTTACTGTTAGGGTTAGGGTGAGGGTAAGGGATAGGGTTAGGGTTAGGTTGAGGGTTAGGTTGAGGGTTACGTTTAGGGTTATGGTGAGGGTTAGTGTTAGGGTTAGGGTGATGGATAGGATGAGGGTGAGGTTTAGGTTTGGGGTTAGGTTTATGGTGAGGGTAAGTGTTAGTGTGAGGTTTAGGGTGAGTGTGAGGGTTAGGTTTAGCATTACAGTTAGGGTGAGGGTACGGTTTTGGGTTAGCTTTAGGGTGAGGTTGAGGGTGAGGGTTAGGGTTAGGGTTAGGGTTAGGGTGAGTGTGACTGCGAGGCTGAGGGTTAGGGTGAGGTTGAGGGTGAGGGTTCGGATTAGCGTTAAGCTTAGAGTTAGGCTAAGGGTGAGGGTGAGGGTGAGTGTGACGTTTATGTTTAGGTTTAGGGTGAGGGTTAGGGTGAGGGTGAGCATTGTGTTTAGTATTAGGGTTAGGGTGAGGGTTAGGGTTAGGCTTAGGATTAGGTTTAGGATTATGGTTAGGGTGAGGGTTAGGGTTATGTTGAGGGTGAGAGTTAGGTTGAGGGTGAGAGTTAGGTTTAGGATTATGATAAGGGTTAGAGTTACGGTTAGGATGAGGGTGATGTTGAGGGGTAGGGTTAGGGTTAGATTGAGGGTTAGGTTTAGTGTGAGGGCTATGTTTAGGGTGAGGGTTAGGGTGAGAATGAGTGTTAGGGTTACCGTGAGTGTTAGGTTGAGGTTTAGGAAGTGGGTTAGGGTTAGGGTTAGGATAAGGGTGAGGTTTAGGGATAGGGTTAGTTTGAGGGTTAGGGTTAGGGATAGGGTGAGGGTTAGATTTAGGCTGAGGGTGAGGTTTAGGGTGAGGGTGACATTTAGTGTTAGGGTTAGGGTTAGGGTTCGGGTTAGTGTGAGGGTTAGGGTGAGGGTGAGGTTAAGGGTTAGGTTAAGGGTTAGGTTGAGGGTTAGTGTTAGGTTTAGGCTTAGGGTGAGGGTTAGGGTGAGGGTTAGGTTGAGGGTTAGGGTTAGGGATAGTGTTTCTGTGAGGGTTAGGGTGAGGTTCAGGGATATGGTTAGGGTGAGGTTTAGGGTGAGGGTGAGGGTTAGGGTGAGTGTTAGTGTTAGTGTTAGGTGAGGGTTAACGTTAGGATTAGGTTTAGGGTGAGGGCTCTGGTGAGGGTGAGGGATAGGATTAGGGTTAGGTTTAGATTTAGGGTTAAGGTGAGGGTTAGGGTTAGGGTTAGGGTGAGGGTTAGGGTTAGGGTTAGGGTTAGGGTGAGGGCTAGGTTGAGGGTGATGGTTAAGTTTAGGATTAGGTTGAGGGTTAGGATGAGTGTGAGGGTTAGGGTGAGGGTGAGTTTAAGGGTTAGGGTGAGGGTTAGGGTGAGGTTTAGTGTTAGGGTTAGGGTTAGGGTGAGCGTTAGGATGAGGGTTAGGTTGAGAGTTAGGGTTAGTGTCAGGGATAGGGATAGGGTGAATGTTAGGTTGAGGTTTAGGGTTAGAGTGAGGGTGAGCTTTAGGATGAGGGTTAGGATGAGAGTTAGGGTTAGTGTCAGGGATAGGGATAGGGTGAGTGTTAGGGTGAGGTTTAGGGTTAGAGTGAGGGTGAGGCTTAGGGTGAAGTTTAGATTTAGGGTTCGAGTTAGGGTTATTTTGAGGGTGATTGTGAGGTTTAGGGTGAGGGTTAGGGTTAGGGTTAGGTTGAGGATGAGAGTTAGGGTTAGGGTTATGGTGAGGGTTATGGATAGGGTTATGGTTAGGGTGAAGGTTAGAGTTAAGCCGAGGGTGTGGGTTAGGGTTAGGATGAAGTTTATATTTAGGGTTAAGGTGAGGGTTAGGATAAGTGTGAGGGTTAGGGTGAGGGTGAGGTTATGCGTTAGGGTGAGGGTTGGGGTGAGGTTTAGTGTTAGGGTTAGGGTGAGGGTTAGCGTGAGGGGTAGGTTGAGGGTTAGGGTTGGTGTCAGGGATAGGGATAGGGTGAGGGTTAGGGTGAGGGTTAGAGATAGGGTTAGGGTGAGGTTTAGTTTGAGGGTGAGGGTTAGGGTTGGGGTGAGGGTTAGGGTTAGTGTGAGGGTTAGGGTTAGGGTGAGAGCTAGGGTGAGGATAAGGGTTAGGCTTAGGGTTAGGGTTAGGGTTAGTGTGAGGGTTAGGTTGAGGTTGAGGGTTAGGGTTAGAGTTAGGTTTACGGTGAGGGTAAGTGTTAGGGTGAGTTTTCGGGTGAGTGTGAGGGTTAGGGCTAGCATTAGGGTTAAGCTGAGGGTTAAGTTTAGGGTTAGGTTTAGGGTGAGGTTGAGGGTGAGGGTTAGGGTTAGGGTTAGGGTGAGTTTTAGGGTTAGGGTGAGGGCTAGGGATAGGTTTAGGGTGAGGCTGAGGGCGAGGGTTGTGATTAGAGTTAGGTTTAGAGTTAGGATGAGGATGAGGTTTAGGGTGAGGGTTAGGGTTAGTGTAAGGGTTAGGTTGGGGCTGAGCTTAAGTTTTAGTGTGAGTGTTAGGGTGAGGTTGAGGGTTAGGTTTAGGATTAGGGTGAGCGTGAAGTTTAGGGTGAGGGTTAGAGTTAGGCTTAGGGTTAGGTTTAGGGAGAGGGTTAGGGTGAGGTTTACGGTTAGATTGAGTGTGAGGTTTAGGGTGAGGGTTAGAGTTAGGGTTTGGGTTAGGGTTATTGTGAGGTGAGGGTTATGGTTTGGGTGAGGGTAAGGGTTAGGGTGAGGGTTAGGGTTAGGATTAGGGTTAGCATGAGGGCTAGGTTGAGGTTGAGGGTTATGTTTAGGGTTAGGGTGAGGGTTAGGGTGAGGTTTAGTGTTAGGTTTAGCATTAGGGTGAGGGTTAGGGTGATGATTAGGTTGAGTGTTAGGGCTTGTGTCAGGGATAGGGATAGGGTGAGGTTTAGGGTGAGGATTAGGTTGAGGTTTAGGGTTAGGGTGAGGGTTAGGGTTAGGATTAGTGTTAGGGTGAGGTTTAGGGTGAAGGTCTGGGTTAGGTTTTTGGTTACAGTGAGCATTAGGGTTAGGGTTAGGGTGAGGGTTAAGTTGAGGGATAGGGTTAGGTTTAATGTGAGGGTTAGGATTACTGTGAGGTTTACGGTTAGGGTTAGTGTTAGGGTCAGAATGAGGGTAAGGGTTAGGGTGAGGGTGAGTGTTAGGGTGAGGATGAGGGTTAGGGTTAGTGTGAGTGTTAGGGTTAGGGATAGTGTTAGGGTTAGGGTGAGGGTAAGGGTTAGTGTTAGAGTGATGTTGAGGCTTAGGGTGAGGTAGAGGGTTAGGGATAGGGTTAGGGTTACGGTGAGGCTAAGGGTTAGGGTTAGGGTGAGGGTTAGGATTAAGGTGAGGGTTAAGGTGAGTGTAGGTTTATGGTTTGGGTGAGGGCTAGTTTTAGTGTGAGCTTTAGATTTAGAGTTAGGTCTAGGGATAGGATTAGGTTTAGGGTGATGATAAGGGTTAGGGTGAAGAAGAGGATTAGGGTGAGGGTGAGTGTTTGGGATAGTGTGAGTATTAGTGTTAGGGAAAGGGTTAGGGTTAGTGGGAGGGTAAGGATTAGGGTTAGGGTGAGGGTGAGGGTTTGGGTTAGTGTGAGCGTTAGGGTTAGGGACAGGTTTATGGTTAGGGTGGGTAAGATTTAGGGTCAGGGTGAGGGTGAGGTTTAGGGTGAGGTTGAGGGTTAGTGATAGGTTTAGGGTTAGGTTGAGAGATAGGTTGAGGGTTATGGTTAGTTTAGGGTGAGGGTTAGGGTGAGGGTTAGCGTTAGGTTTAGGGTGACCGATAGGGTTAGGGTGAGGGTTAGGGTTGGCGTTAGGTTTACGGTGAGGGTAAGGGTTAAGGTGAGGTTTAAGGTGAGTGTGAAGTTTAAGGTTAGTTTTACAGTTACGGTGAGGGTTAGGGTGAGGGTTAGGTTTAGGGTTACTTTTAGGGTGAGGGTGAGGTTTAGGGTTAGGGTTAGAGTTAGGGTTAGGGAGAGGGTGAGGATGAGGCTGAGGGTTAGGTTGAGGGTGAGGGTGAGGGTTCAGATTAGCTTAGGGTTAGAGTTAGGCTGAGGGTGAGGGTGAGGTTGAGGGTGACGATTATGTTTAGGTTTAGGGAGAGGGTTAGGGTGAGGCTGAGGTTAAGGGTTAGGATGAGGGTTAGGGTGAGGGTGAGGGTTGTGTTTAGGATTAGGGTTAGGCGGAGTTTTAGGGTTTGGCTTAGGGTTAGGTTTACGGTGAGAGTTAGGGTGAGGGTTAGGGTTATGGTGAGGGTGAGTGTGAGGGTGAGGATTAGAGTTAGGGTTAGGGTTAGTGTTAGGGTGAGCGTTATTGTGATGGTGAGGGTTATGTTTAGGGTGAGGGTTAGGGTGATGGTGAGGGTTAGGGTTAGGATTAGGGTTATAGTGAGGGCTAGGTTGAGGGTGAGAGTTAGGTTTAGGGTTATGGTGAGGGTTAGGGTTTCGGTTAGGATGAGGGTAATGGTGAGGTGTTAGGGTTAGCGTTAGATTGAGGGTTAGGTTTAGTGTGACAGTTAGGGTGAGAATGAGTTTTAGGTTTATCGTAAGTTTTAGGGTGAGGGTTAGGGTATGGGTTAGGGTTAGGTTTAGGGTAAGGGTGAGGGTTAGGGTTAGGGTTAGTGTGAGGATTAGGGTTAGAGATAGGGTGAGGGTTAGAGTTATGCTGAGGGTGCGGGTTAGGGTGAGGGTGACATTTAGGGTTAGGGTTAGTGTGAGGGTTAGGTTTAGTGTGAGGGTTAGGGTGAGGGTGAGGTTAAGGGTTACGGTTAGGTTCAGTGTTAGTGCTAGCCTGAGTGTGAAGGTGAGGGTGAGGGTGAGGGTTAGTTTGAGGGTTAGGTTGACATCTAGGTTAATGTGGAGGGTTAGGGTGAGTGTGAGGGTGAGGTTGAGGGTTTCGGTTAGGTAAAGGTTAAGGATAGGGTGAGGATTAGTATGATCTTGAGGTTTAGGTTTAGGGTTAGTGTTAGGGTGAGGGATAGGGTTAGGTTTAGGGTGATTGTTAGGGTGAGAGTGCGGGTTAGGTTTAGGGTTAGGGTGAGGGCTAGGGTAAGGGTGAGGGTTAGGGTGAGGGTGAGGGTGAGGTTGTGGGTTTTAGTTATGTAAGAGTTAAGGTTAGGTTTAGGGTTATTGTGAGGGTTCGGGTTTGGGTGAGGGTGAGGTTTAGGGTTAGGATTAGGGTGAGGCTTAGGATGAATTTTAGGGTTAGGATGAGGGTTAAGTTGAGGGGTAGGGGTAAGGTTATGTTGAGGGTTAGGGTTAGTGTGAGGGTTAGTGTTAGGCATAGGTTTAGGTTAGTGTGAGGGTAAGGATTAAGGTGAGGGTGAGGGTTACGGTAAGGGTGAGGGTTAGGGATAGGGTTAGGGTTAGGGTGAGGGATAGGTTGAGGTTTAGGGTTAGGGTTAGCATTAAGGTGAGGGTTAGGTTGAGGGTTAGGGTTAGGGTTATGGTTAGGGGTACGGTTACTTTTAGGGTGAGGTTGAGGGTTAGGATTAGGTTAACGGTGAGGTTAAGTGTTAGGGTGAGTTTTAGGGTGAGTGTGAGTGTTAGGGTTAGCATTAGGGTGAGGGTGAGGTTTAGGGTGAGGGTTAGGTTTAGGGTTAGTGTGAGGGTGAGGGTGAGAATTAGGGTTAGGTTTCGGGTGAGGTTTAGGTTCATGGTGAGGGTTAGGATTAGGGATAGGTTGAGGTTGAGGGCAAGCGTTAGGGTTAGGGTGAGGGTGAAGGTGAGGGTTAGGGTTAGGGTTAGGGTTAGGGTCAGGGTTAGGATTAACATTAGGTTTAGGGTTAGGCTGAGCGTGAGGCTGAGGGTGAGGGTGATGGTAATGCTTAGGGTTAGGGTGAGGGTTAGGGTTAGTGTCAGGGTTAGAGTGAGGCTCAGTTTAAGGGTTAGGGTGATGCTGAGGGTTTGGTTTATGATTAGGGTTAGGGTGAGGGTTAGGGTGAGGGTTAGGCTTAGGCTTAAAATTATGGTTAGGGTGAGGTTTAGGGTGAGTGTAATGGTGATGGTGAGGTTTAGGGTTGGGGTGAGGATTAGAGTTAGGGTTAGGGTTAGGGTTAGGGTGAGGGTTATTTTGAGGTTGAGGGTAACGTTTAGGGTTAAGGTAGAGTAATGATTATTGGTAGGGTGAGGGCTAGGTTGAGGGTGAGAGTTATTTTTAGTGTTTTGGTGAGGGTTAAGGTTAGGGTGAGGATGAGGTTTAGGTTTAGTGTGAGGGTTAGTGTTAAGGTGAGGGTTGGTGTGAGAATGAGCGTTAGGGTTACAATGAGTGTTAGGGAGAGGGTGAGGGTGAGGGTTAGGGTTAGTGTGAGGGTTAGGTTTAGGGTTAGGGTGAGGGTTAGGGTTAGGCTGAGGGTGAGGGTTAGGGTGAGGGTGACATTTAGGGTTAGGGTTAGGATGAGGGTGAGGTTAAGTGTTAAGGTGAGGTTGAGTGTTAGTGTTAGATTGAGGGTTAAGGTTAGTGTCAGGGTTAGGTATAGGGTTAGTTTTAGGGTAAGGGTAAGGGTTAGGGTTAGGGTGAGGGATAGAGTTAGGGTTAGGGTGAGGGTTAAGGTGAGGGTAGAGTTATAGTTCGGGTGAGGGCAAGGTTTAGTGTGAGGTTTAGGGCTAGGGATATGTTTAGGGATAGGATTAGGGTTAGGGAGAGGGTAAGGGTTAGGGTGAGGGTGAGGGTTAGGGTGAGGGTGAGGGTTAGGGTTAGTGTGAGGGTTTGGGTTAGGGATAGGGTTAAGGTGAGGTTAAGGATCAGGGTTAGGGTGAGGGTGAGGTTTAGGGTGAGGGTGAGGGTTAGGGATAAGGTTAGGGTTAGGTTGAGGGTTACCATTAGGGTTAGGGTGAGGGTTAGCTTTAGGGTTAGGCTGCTGGATAGGGTGAGTGTGAGGGTTAGGGTTGGGGTTAGGTTTACGGTTAGCTTTAGGCTGAGGGAGAGGGTTAGGTTTAGATTTAGGGTTAGGGATAGGGTGAGGGTTAGAGTTAGGCTGAGGGTGAGGGTTAGGGTGAAGGTGACGTTTAGGGTTAGGGTGAGGGTGAGGGTTAGGTTTAGTGTGAGGGTTAGGGTGAGGGTTAGGTTGAGGGTTAGGGTTACGGATAGTGTTTGGGTGAGGGTTAGGGTGAGGGTTAGGGTTATGGTTAGGGTAAGGTTTAGGGTGAGGGTGAGGGTGAGGAATAGGGTGAGTTTTAATGTTAGGTTGAGGGTTCAAGTTAGGATTAGGGTTAGGGTGAGGGCTCTGGTGAGGGTGAGGGTTAGGCTTAGGATTAGGTTTAGATTTAGGGTGAAGGTGAGGGGTAGGGTTAGGGTTAGGGTCAGGGCTAGGTTTAGTGTGAGGGTTAGGGTTAGGTTTAGGGTGAGGGTTAGGGTTAGGGTTACAGTTAAGGTTAGGGTTAGGTTTAGAGTTAGGGTTAGGGTTAGGGTTAGGGTTATTGTTAGAGTTAGGGTGAGGGTGAGGGTGAGGGTGACGTTGAGGGTGAGGGAAAGGGTGAGGGCTAGGATTAGGGTTAGGGTTAGAGTTAGGCTGAGGATGAGGTTGAGGGTGAGTTTGATGTTTAAGGTTAGGGTGAGGGCCAGGATTAGGGTTAGGTTTAGGTTTAGACTGTGGTTGAGGGTGAGGGTGACAGTGAGGTTTATGTTTAGAATGAGGGTGAGGTTTAGGGTGAGGGTTAGGGTAAGTGTGAGGTTTAGGGTGAGGGTGAGGTTAAGAGTTAGGGTGAGGGTTAGGGTGAGGGTGAGGGTTATCTGTATGGTTAGAGTGAGGGTAAGGGTTAGGGTTAGGGTTAGGTTGAGGTTTAGGTTGAGGGCTAGGCTTAGGGTTAGGGATACGGTTAGTGTGAGGGTTAGGGTGAGGGTTAGTGTTTGGGTGAGCTTTAGGGTGAGGGTGAGGGTTAGGGTTATTGTGAGGGTTATGTTTATGTGATGGTTATGGTTAGGATTAGGGTTAGGGTGAAGGTTATGGTGTGGTTGATGGTTAAGGGTAGGGTTAGGGTTAGGGTGAGGTTTAGGTTTAGGGTTAGGGTGAGGGTTAGGGATAGGGTTAGGGTTAAGGTGAGGGTGAGAGTTAGGATGAGGGTGTGGGTTAGTGTGAGGGTGACGTTTAGGTTTAGGGTTAGGGTGAGTGTTAGGGTTAGTGTGAGGGTTAGGGTGAGGCTGAGGTTAAGGGTTAGGATGAGGGTTAGGGTGAGGGTGAGGGTTTTGTTTAGGATTAGGGTTACGGTGAGGGTTAGGGTTAGGCTTAGGGTTAGGTTTAGGGTGAGGGTTAAGATGAGGGTTAGGGTTATCGTGAGGGTGAGTGTTAGGGTGAGGATTAGGTTTAGGTTTAGGGTTAGGGTTAGGGTGAGGTTTATTGTGACGGTGAGGGTTACGGTTAGGGTGAGGGTTAGGGTGAGGGTGAGGGTTAGGATTAGGGTTAGGTTGAGGGCTAGGTTGAGGATGAGAGTTAGGTTTAGGGTCATGGTGAGGGTTAGGGCTACGGTTAGGATGAGGGTAATGGTGAGGTGTAGGGTTAGGGTTAAATTGAGGGTTAGGTTTAGTGTGAGGGTTAGGTTTAGGTTGAGGGTTAGGGTGAGAATGAGTGTTAGGGTTACCGTGAGTGTTAGGGTGAGGTTTAGGGTGTGGGTTAGTGTTAGGGTTAGGGTTCGGGTAAAGGTGAGGGATAGGGTTAGGCTTAGTGTGAGGGTTTGGGTTAGGTTTAGGGTTAGGATTAGGGATAGGGTAAGTGTTAGGGTGAGGGTTAGAGTTAGGATTAGGGTTAGGCTTAAATTAAGGGCTAGGGTGAGGGTGACGTTTAGGGTTAGGGTGAGGGTTATGATTAGGTTTAGTGTTAATTTCAGGGCTAGGGTGAGGATGAGGCTTAGGGTGAGGGTTAAGGTGAGGGTGAGGGGTTCAGTTAATTTATTGTTAGGGTTAGGGTGAGGATTTGTTTGAGGTTGAGGGTTGGGGTGAGGGTTAGGGTTAAGGTGAGGGTTAGAGTTAGGGTTAGGGTGAGGGGTAGGGTGACGGTGAGTGTGACGGTTAGGGTGAGGTTTAAGGTTAAGATGAGGGTAAGGGTTAGGGTTAGGGGGAGGGTTAGGGTTCGTGTGAGGGTTAGTGTTAGTTTTACTGTTAGGGTTAGGGTGAGAATAAGGGTTAGGGTGAGGGTTAGTGTGAGGGTGAGCGTTAGGGTTAGGGTGAGGGTTAGGTTTAGGATTAGTGTGGGGGTTAGGGTGAGGGTGAGGCTTAGGGTAATGGTGAGGGTTAGGTTTAGTGTGAGGGTTAGGGTTAGGGTTAGGGTTAGGTTGAGGGTAATGTTTAGGGTGATGGTCAGGTTGAGGTTGAGGTTTAGGGTTAGGATTAGGGTTAGAGTTAAGGTTAGGCTGAGGGTGAGGGTGAGGGTAAGGGTTAGGGTTAGGGTTAGGTTTAAGGTGAGGGTTAGTGTTAGGGTTTTATTTAGGGTGAGCATGAGGGTTAGGATGTGGTTGAGGTTTCAGGTGAGGGTGAGGGTTAGGGTGGGGGTGAGGGTTAGAGTTAGGGTGAGGGTTATGTTTAGGGTTAGGGTAAGGGTTAGCTTGAGGGGTAGGGATAGGGTTAGGGTGAGAGTTAGGATTAGGGTGAGGGTTAGGTATAGGGTGAGGGTGAGGGTTAGGGTTAGGGTAACTGTGAGGGTGAGGGAGAGTATGAGGGTTAGGATTAGGGTTAGGGTTAGAGTTAGGATGAGGGTGAGGGTTAGGGTTAGGCTGAGGGTGAGGGTGAGTGTGAGGGTTAGGGTTAGGTTTAGGTTTAGGGTTATTGTTAGAGTGAGTGTTAGGGTTAGGCTTAAGGTTAGGATGAGGGTTAGGGTGAGTGGTCGGGTTAATGTGAGGGTGAGGTTAAGTGGTAGTGTGAGGGTTAGATTTAGGGATACGGTTAGGGTTAGTGTGAGGGTACGGGTTCGGGTTCTGGTCAGGGTTAGGCTGAGGGTTAGCGTTCTTGTAAGGGTTAGGGTTTGGGATAGGGTTAGGGTTTTAGAGAGGGTAACGGTTAGGGTTAGGGTGAATGTGAGGTTTAGGATGAGGGTGAGGGTTAGGCATAGTGTTAGGGTTAGGTTGAGGGTTAGGTTGAAGGTTAGGGTTAGGGTTAGGGTTAGGGTTAGGTTTACGGTGAGGGTAAGGGTTAGGGTGAGGTTTAGGGTGAGTATGAGGGTTAGGGCTAGCATTAGGGTTAGGGTGAGGGTTACGTTTAAGGTTAGGGTTAGGGTGAGTTTGAGGGTGAGGTTTAGGGTAAGGGTTAGGGTGAGGTTTAGGGTTATGGTTAGGGTTACGGTGAGGTTGAGTGCGAGGGTGAAGATTAGGGTGAGGGTCAGTATGAGGGTGAGGTTTAGGGTTAGGGTTAGCGTGAGGCTGAAGGTGAGGGTTCGGATTAGAGTTAGAGTTAGGCTGAGGGTGAGGGTTAGGGTGAGGGTTAGGATTAGTGTAAGGGTTAGGTTGAGGCTGAGATTAAGTTTTAGGATGAGGGTGAGGGTTAGGGTGAGCCTGAAGATTAGGGTGAGGGTTAGAGTTAGGCTTAGGTTTAGGTTTAGGGTGAGGGTTAGTGTTAGAGTGAGGGTGAGGGTTAGTGTGAGCGTTAGGGTTAGGGTTCGGGTGAGGGTTATTGTGAGGGTTATTGTGAGGATGAGGGTTACGGTAAGGGTGAGGGTAAGGGTTAGTGTGAAGGTTAGAGTTAGGATTAGATTTAGGTTGAGGGCTAGGTTGATTGAGAGGGTTAGGTTTAGGGTTAGGGTTAGGGTTAGGGTGAGGGTTAAGTTGAGGTTTAGGGTTAGGTTTAGGGTGAGGGCTAGGATTACTCTGAGGATTAGAGTTAGGGTAAAGTTTAGGGTGAGGGTGAGGGTTAAGTTGAGGGAGAGGGTTAGGGATAGGTTTAGGGTTAGTGTGAGGGTTAGGGTTAGGGTTAGGGTTAGGGTTAGGGTTAGGGTTAGGGTGAGGGTTAATTTGAGGGTAGGGTTATGGTTATGGTGAGGGCTATGTTTAGTGTGAAGTTTAGGGCTAGGGTTAGGTTTACGGAAAAGAATAGGGTTAGGGTGAGGGTAAAGGTTAGGGTGATGGTGAGGGTTAGAGTGAGGGTGAGGGTTAGGGTTAGTGTGAGGCTCAGGGTTAAGGATAGGATTAGGGTTAGGGTGAGGGTAAGGATTACGGTTAGGGTTAAGGTGAGGGTTATGGTGAGGATTAGCCTTAAGGTTAGGGTGACGGATAGGGTGAGGGTGAGGGTTAGGGTTGGGGTTAGGTTTACGGTGAGGGTAAGGGTTAGGGTGAGGTTTAGGCTGAGTGTGAGGGTTAGGGTTAGGGTTAGCATTACAGTTAGAGTGAGGGTTAAGGTGAGGGTTAGGTTTAGGGTTAGCTTAAGGGTGAGGGTGAGGGTGAAGGTTAGGGTCAAGATGAGGGCGAGGGTGAGGGTTAGGGTGAGGGTTACGGTTAGGGTTAGGGTGACAGATAGGGTGAGGGTGAGGGTGAGGGTTGGGTTAGGTTTACGGTGAGGGTAAGGGTTAGGGTGAGGTTTAGGGTGAGTGTGAGGGTTAGGGTTAGCATTACGGTTAGGGTAAGGGTTAGGTTTAGGGTTAGCTTTACGGTGAGGGTGAGAGTTAGGGTTAGTGTCAGGGTTAGGGTAAGGATGAGGGTTAGGGTTCATGTTAGTGTGAGGATTAGTATTAGGGATAGGATGAAGGTTAGATTTAGGCTGAGGGTGAGTGTTTGGGGGAGGGTGAAGTTTAGTATTAGGGTTAGGGTGAGGATTATGTTTAGTGTGAGGATTATGTTTAGTCTTTGGGTTAGGCTGAGGGTGAAGGTGAGGGTGAGGTTAGGGTTAGGTGAGGGTTAAGGTGTGGGTTAGGTTTAAGGATAGGGTTAGGGTTAGGTTTAATGTGAGGTTGAGGCTGAGGATAAGGGTTAGGTTTAGGTTTAGGTTTAGGGTTTGGTTTAGGGTTAGTGTTAGTGTTAGTGTTAAGGTAAGGGTTAGGGCTAGGATTAAGATTAGTGTTAGGGTTAGGCTGAGGGTGCTTGTGGGGGTGAGGATTATGGTTAGGGTTAGGGTTAGGATTATTGTTACTGTTATGGTTAGTGTTAAGTTTGTGATGAGGGTGAGGCTGACAGTGAGGGTTTTGGTTATGGTTAGGGTTAAGATTATTCTTATTGTTAGGGTTAGGGTTACAGTTATGGTGAGGTTGAGGTTGAGGGTGAGGGTTAGGGTTAGGGAGAGGTTTAGGGTTAGGGTTAGGGTTAGGGTTAGGTTTAGGGTTAGGTGAGGGTGAGGTTTGGGGTTAGAGTTAGGGTTAAGGGGAGGGTTAGGGTGAGGTTTAGGGTTAGGGTTAGTGTTAGGGTTAGGGTTAGGGTGAGGGTGAGGGTTAGGCTGAGGGTTAGGATTAGGATTAGTGTAAGGGTTAGGTTGAGTGTGAGGGTTAGGGTTAGGGTTAGGCTTAGTCTTAGGGTTAGGCTGAGGGTAAAGGTGAGGGTGATTTTAGGGTTAGGGTGAGTGGTAGGGTTAGGATTAGGGTTAGGGTGAGGGCTAGGGTGAGGGTGAAGGTTAGGGTTAGTGTTAAGGTAAGGTTTTGAATTAGGGTGAGGTTTAGGGTGAGGGTTAGGATGAGGGTTAGGGTTACAGTGACGTTGAGGGTTAGTGTTAGGTTGAGGTTTAGGGTTAGGATTAGGATTAGAATGAGGGTGAGTTATAGGATTAGGGTTAGGGTTAGGGTTACGTTTAGGTTTAGTATTAGTATTATGGTTAGGGTTAGGGTTAGAGTTATTGGGAGGGTGAGGGTGAGGGTGAGGGTGAGGGATACATTTAGGTTTATGGTTATGGCTAGGATTAGGGTTAGGACGACGGTGAGGTTTAGGGTTAGATTTAGGGTTAGTTGGAGGGTTAATGTTACGGTTAGAGTTAGGTTTAAGGTTAAGATGAGTGTTAGGTTGAGGTTTAGGGTTAGGGTTAGGGTTAGGGTTAGGATTAGATTTAAGTTGAGGGTGAGTGTGAGGGTTAGGGTTAGGGTTAGGCTTAGGCTTAGAGTTAGGCTGAGGTTGAGGGTGGGTGTGATGATTAGGGTTAGGGTTATGGTTAGGGTTAGGGTTATGGTGAGAGTTAGGGTTATGATTATGGTTAGGGTGAGAGTGATGGTTAGGGTTAGTGTTAGGGTAAGGTTTAGAATTAGGGTTAGGGTTAGGGTGAGGGTCAGAATGATGGTTAGGGTTACAGTGAGGTTGAGGGTTAGGGTAAGTTTGAGGGTTACGTTTAGGATTAGGATTAGAATGACGGTGAGTGGTAGGATTAGGGTTAGTGTTAGGGTTAGGTTTAGGTTTAGAATTAGTATTGTGGTTAGGGTTAGGTTTAGAGATAGGCTGAGGGTGAGGGTGAGGGTTAGGGTTAGTGTTAGGGTGAGTGTTAGGATGATGGTTAGGGTTAGGATTAAGATTAGGGTGAGGTCCAGGGTGAGGGTGAGGTTTAGGGTTAAGGTTAGGGTGAGGTTTAGCGTTAGGGTTAGGGTTAGTGTTATGGTTCGGGATAAGTTAAGGCTTAGGGTGAGGGGAAGGATTAGGGTTACGGTCAGCCTGAGGGTTAAGGTTAGGGTTAGGGTGAGGGTTAGGATGAGGATTAGGGTTAGGATTAGGATTAGGGTGTGGGCTACGGTGAGGGTGAGAGTTAGGGTTAGTGTTTGGGTGAGGTTTAGGCTTAGGGTTAGGGTTAGTATTTGGGTTAAGTTGTGGGCTAGTTTTAGGGTTAGATTTAGGTTTAGGGGGAGGGTTAGGTTGAGGTTTAGGGTTAGGATTAGTGTTAGGGTTAAGGTTAGGGTGAGGGTGAGTGTGAGGGTTAGGGTTAGGGTTAGGCTTAGGCTTAGGGTTAGACTGAGGGTGAGTGTAGGGCTGAGGATTAGGGTTAGGGCTATGGTTATGGTTAGGGTTAGGGTGAGGGTTACATTTCGGATTAGGGTTAGGATGAGGGCTAGGGTGAGGGTGAGGGTTAGGATAAGGTTTAAGCTTAAGCTTAGGGTTAGGTTGAGCATGAGGTTGAGGGTGAGTGTTAGGTTTAGGGTGATGGTTAGGTTTATTGTTAGGGTAAGTGTTAGGATGAGGTTTAGGTTTAGGGTGAGGGTTAGGATGAGGATGATGGTAAGTGTAAAGGTGAGGTTTAGGCTGAGGGTGAGGGTTAAGATAAGGGTGAGGGTTAGGATTAGGTTTAGGGTGAGGGCTAGGGTGAGGGTTAGGGTGAGGTTTAGGGTTAAGGATAGGGTAAGGTTTAGGATTTGGGTTAGGGTGAGTGAGAGTGAGGGTTAGGGTTAGGGTTAGGGTTAGTCTTAGGGTTAGGTGAGGGTTAGGGTTAGGGATTGGGTTAGAGTGAGTGTGAGGGTGAGGATTAGTGTTAGGTTTAGTGTTAGGTTTAGAGTTTGGTTTAGGGTTAGGGTTAGGGTTAGTTTTAGGGTTAGGGTTACAGTGAGGGTAAGGGTTAGGTTTCGGGTTAGTGATAGGGTAAGGCTGAGGGTGATGGTGGGGGTGAGGATTAGGGTTAGGGTTAGGGTTAGGGTTATTGTTAGTGTTATATTTAGTGTTAAGTTTGTGGTATGGGTGAGGCTAACGGTGAGGGTTATGGTTATGGTTATGATCATGGTAGAGTGTTAGTCTTATTGTTAGGGTTAGGGTTATAGTTACTGTGAGGTTGAGGATGAGCGTGAGGGTTAGGGTTAGTGTTAGGGTTAGATTTAGGGTGAGATTTAGGGATAGGCTTAGGTTTGGGATTAGGTTTAAGATTAGGGTGAGTGTGAAGGTTAGGGTGAGGGTTAGGCTTAGACTTAGGGTTAGGCTGAGGAGGAGGGTGGGGGTGAGGATTAGGGATAAGGTTAGTGTTATTGTTAATTTTAGGGTTAGAATTCCCTTGAGGTTGAGGGTGAGGGTTAGGGTTACGTTTAGGTTGGGGATTAGGGTTAGGGTTAGGGTAAGGGTGAGTGTGAGGGTGAGGTTTAGGGTTAGATATAGGTTTAAGGGGAGGGTTATTTTGAGGGTTATGGTTAGTGTTAGGATTAGGGTTAGGTTTAGGGTTAGCATTAGGGTTAAATTTAGAGTTATGGTGAGGGTGAATGTGCAGGTGAGTGTGAGGGTGAGGGTTAGGATTAGGATTAGGGTTGGGGTGAGGGCTAGGGTGAGGATGAGTGTTAGGGTTAGTGTTAGGGTTAGGTTTATAATTAGGGTTAGGGTTAGGGTGAGGGTTAGGATGAGGCTTAGGGATTCAGTGAATTCGAGGGTTAGGGTTAGGTTGAGGGTTAGGGTTAGGATTAGGAATAGAGTGAGGGTGAATTGTAGGATTAGGGTTAGGGTTACGTTTAAATTTAGGATTAGTATTATAGTTAGGGTTAGGATTAGAGTTATGGTGAAGGTGAGGGTGAGGGTGAGGGTAAGGGATACGGTTAGGTTTAGGGTGTGGTTTAAGGTTAGGGTAGGATTAGGTTTAGGATGACGGTGAGGTTTAGGGTTAGATTTAGGGTTACTTGCAGGGTTAATGTTAGGGTTGGTGTTAGGCTTAAGGTTAGGGTGAGGGTTAGGTTGAGGTTTAGGGTTAGGTTTAGGGTTAGGGTTATTATTAGTTTTAAGGTGAGGGTGAGTTTTAGGGTTAGGGTTAGGGTTAGGCTTAGGCTTAGGGTTAGGCTGAGGGTGAGGGTGTGGGTGAGGATTAGGGTTAGGGTTATGGTTAGGTTTAGGGTTAGAGTGAGAGTTAGGATGAGGGTTAGGGTTAGGATTAGGGTTAGGGTGAGGGCTAGGGTGAGGGTGGGGGTTAAGGTAAGGGTTAGGCTTAGGCTTAGGGTTAGGCTGAGCATGAGGTTGAGGCGGAGGTTTAGGGTTAGGGTTAGGGTGAGGTTTAGTTTTAGGGTTAGTGTTAGAGTTAGGGTTAGGTTGAGGGTGAAGTTTAGGGGTAGAGTTAGGGTTAGGGTCAGGGTTAGGGTTAGGGTGAGTGTTAGGGTGGGCATGATGGTAAGGGTAAAGGTGATGGTTAGGCTGAGGGTGAGGTTTACGGTAAGGGTGAGGGTTAGGGTTAGGGTGATTGATAGGGTTAGGGTTAGGGTGAGGGTGAGGGTTAAATTGAGGATTAGTGTTAGGGTTAGTGTGAGGTCTTGGGTAAGGTTGAGGGTTAGGGTTAGGGTGAGGGCTAGGGTGAGGTTGAGGTTTGGATTAGTATTAGGGTGAGGTTTAGGCTTAGGGGGATTGTTCATTTTAGTGTTATGGTGAGGTTTAGTGTTAGGGTTAGGGTTAGGATTAATTTTACGGTTAGGCTTACGGTGAGTGTTAGGGTGAGGGTGAGGGTTAGGGTTAGGGTTAGGATTAGGATTAGGGTTAGTGTTAGGGTGAGTGTGAGGCTTAGGGTTAGGGTTAGGCTTAGGGTTAGGGTGAGGGCTAAGGTGAGTGTGAGGGTTAGGGTTAGTGTTTGGGTGAGGTTTAGGGTTAGGGTTAGGGATTGGGTGAGGGTTTGGATTAGGCTTAGTGTTAGGGTGAGTGTGAGGGTTAGGGTTAGGCTTAGGCTTAGGGTTAGGCTGAGGGTGAGGATGAGGGCGAGGGTTAGGGTTAGGGTGAGGGTTAGGGTTAGGGTTAGGGTGAGAATTAGTTTTCGGTTTAAGTTTAGGGTTAGGGTGAGGTTTATGGTAAGGGGTACTGTGAGGGTGAGGGTTAGGGTTAGGTTGAGGGTTAGGGTTAGGTTTAGAGTTAGGGTGAGGCTGAGGGTTAGGGTTAGTGTTACGGTGAGGGTTAGGATGAGTGTTAGGGTTAGGATTAGGATTAGGGTGAGGGCTAGTGTGAGGGTGAGGGTTAGGGTTAGGGTTAGGGTGAGGTATAGGGTTAGTGTTAGGGTTAGTGTTACTGTTCGGTTTACGTTTCGGGTTAGGGTGAGGGTTAGGGTTAGTGTTACGGTCAGCCAGATGGTTAAGGTTAGGGTTAGGGTGAGGGTTAGGATGAGGATTAGGGTTAGGATTATGATTAGGGTGAGGGCGAGGGTGAGGGTGAGGGTTAGGGTTAGTATTTGGGTGAGGTTTAGGTTTAGGTTTAAGGTTTGAGTGAGGGTTAGAATGAGGGATAGAGTTACGGTGAGGGTGAGGCATAGGGTTAGGTTGAGGTTTAGGGTTAGTATTTGGGTTAGGGTGAGGGTAAGTTTTAGGGTTAGATTTAGGGTTAGGGGGAGGGTGAGGTTGAGGTTTAGGGTTAGGGTTAGGGTTAGTGTTAGGGTTAAGGTTATGGTGAGGGTGAGTGTGAGGGTTAGGTTTAGTGTTAGGCTTAGGCTTACGGTTATGCTCAGGGTGACGGTGGGGGTGAGGATTAGGGTTAGGGTATGGTTAGGGTTAGGGTTAGGGTTAGGGTGAGGGTTAGGGTTAGGATTAGGGTTAGGGTGAGGGCTAGGGTGAGGGTGAGGTTTAGGATAAGGTTTAAGCTTAGGCTTAGGGTTAGGCTGAGCGTGAGGGTGAGGGTGAGTGTTAGGGTTAGGGTGATGGTTAAGTTTACGGTTAGGGTGAGTGTTAGGATGAGGTTTAGGTTTAGGGTGAGGGTTAGGGTGAGAATGATGGTAAGTGTAAAGGTGAGGTTTAGGCTGAGGTTGAGGGTTAAGATAAGGCTGAAGGTTAGGGTTAGGCTTAGGTTTAGGTGAGGGTTAGGTTTAGGGTTTGGGTTAGAGTGAGGGTGAGGGTGAGGATTAGTGTTACGTTTAGGGTTAGGTTTAGGGTTAGGGTTAGTGTTAGTGTTAGGGTTAGGGTTAGGTTTACAGTGAGGGTTAGGGTTAGGGTTAGGGTTAGTGTTAGGGTTAGGCTGAGGGTGATGGTGGGGTTGAAGATTAGCTTTAGTGTGAGTGTTAGCATTTGGGTTAGGGTTAGGGTTAGGGTGAAGGTGTGATTGAGGGTTAGGATTAGGATTACGGTTAGGGTTAGGTTAAGGCTGAAGTGGAAGTGGCGGTTGAGGGTGAGGTTTAGGGTTAGGGTTAGGATGAGGGTTACGGTTAGGTTTAGTGTTCGTATAAGGGTTAGCCTGAGGGTAAGAGTTAGGGTTAGTGTGAGTGTTAGGTTTAGGGTTAGGGTTTGGGTTAGGTTGATAGTAAAGGTTAAGGTGAAGTTTAGGGAGAGGGTGAGGTTTATTGTTATGGTGAGCGTTCAGGTGAGGGTTAGTGTTAGGGTTATGGTTAGGTTTAGCGTGAGGGTTAGAGTGAAGGTTAGGTTTAGGTTTAGGGTAAGGGTGAGGTTTAGGGAGAGGGTGAGGTTTAGGTTGAGGGTGAGGCTTAGGTTTAGGATGAGGGTTAGGGTTAGGGTGAGGGTTCGGGTTAGGTTTAGGGTGAGGGTTAGGGTCAGGATAATTGTTAGGGTGAGGGTTAGGGTTATGGTTAGGTTTAGTGTGAGGGTCAGGGTGAGGGTTAAAGGGAGGTTGAAGGTTAGTGTTAGCATTAGGTTTAGGATGAGTGTGAGGGTTAGGGTGAGGGCTAGGGTTAAGGTTAGGGATAGGGTGAGGATTAGGGTTAGGTATACAGAGAGGGTTAGGCTGAGGATTAGGGTTAGGTTTAGGGTGAGGGTTAGATTTAGTGTGAGGATTAGGGTTAGATTTAGGTGAGGGTAAGTGTTTGGGTGAGGGTTAGGGAGAGGGTTAGGGTGAGTTTTAGGGTTAGGGTTTGGGTTAGGTTAATTGTTAGGTTTAGGGTTAGGGTTAGGGTGAGGGTGGGATTGAAGGTTAGGGTTAGGATTAGGGTTAGGGTTAGCGTAATGCTGAGGGGGAAGGGGAGGTTGAGGGTGAGGGTAACGGTCTGGTTTAGGGTTAGGGTGAGAGCTAGGTTGAGGGTCAGGTTTAGGGTGAGGGTGAGGGTGAGGGTTTCGTTTACGTAAGTGTTAGGGTAGGGGTGAGGATTAGGGGGAGGGTGAAGGTCAAGCTGAGGTTAGGTTTAGTGTGAGGGTTTGGGTTAGGGTTAGGGTGAGGGTTATGGTTAGGGTGATGGTTATGGTTAGGGTGATGGTTTGTGTCAGGGTGAAGTTTAGGGTACAGGTGAGAGCTAGGGAGAGGGTGAGGGTGAGGGTGAGCTTTAGGGTTAGTGTTAGGTTTAGGGTGAGTGTGAGGGTGAGAGTTCGGATTAGGAATAGGGTTAGATTTAGGGTTAGGCTGAGGGGGAGCGTCAGGGTGAGGGTGAAGGTTAAGTTTAATGTTAGGGTTAGGGTTAGGGTGAGGGTAAGTTTTAGGGTGAGTTTAAGGGTGAGAGTTAGGGTTAGTGTCAGGGTTAGTGTGAGGGTTAGGGTTTGGGTGATGTTTAGGGTGAGGGTGAGGTTTAGGCTGAGGATGAGGGTTTGGTTGAGAGTGAGGGTTCGCGTGAGGTGTCGGGTTAGGTTGTGGGTGAGGATTAGCGTTAGGCTGAAGGTTAGCATTAGGTTTAGGGTTAGTGTGACGGTGAGGGTGAGGGGTAGGGTAAGGGTTAGGTAGAGGGTTAGGGTTAGGGTTAGGGTGATGGTTAGGAGGAGGGGTAATTTTAGGTTTAGGTTGAAGTTTAGGGTGAGTGTGAGGGTTAGTGTTAGGGGTAGGTTTAGGTTGAGGGTTAGGGTTAGGGTTAGCATTAGGGTGAAGTTGAGGGTTAGGGTGAGAGTTTTGGTTAGGGTGAGTTTGAGGGTGAGGGTTAGGTTTAGGATTAGGATTAAGGTTAGGGTTAGGGTGAGTGTTAGGTTGAGGGTGAGGGTTAGTGTGTGGGTGAGGGTTAGGTTTAGGGTGAGGATTAGCTTTAGGCTTAGGGTTAAGGTTATGGTGAGGGTAAGGGTTAGGGTGATGTTTAGTGTGAGGATGAGGGTTAGGGTTATTGTTAGGGTTAGGGTGAGGTTTAGGGATAGGGTTAGTGTTAGGGTAAGGGTGAGGTTTAGGGTCAGGTTTAGGGTTAGGGTGAGGGTTAGGGACAGTTTTAGGTTAGGGTGAGGCTGAGGCTGAGTGTTAGGTTTAGGTTTAGGTTTACAATTATTGTGAGGGTTAGTTTGAGGGTTAGGATTAGGGTTAGGGTTAGGGTTAGATTGAGGGTTAGGCTGAGGGTTAGGGTTAGGGTAAAGGTTAGGTTTAGGTTTAGGGTTAGGGTGAGGGTTAGGGTGTGGGTAAGTGTTAGAGTGAGGGTTAGGATGAGGGAGAGGAAGAGGGAGAGGGGGACGGTTAGTGTTAGCATTAGGGATAGGGTGAGGGTAAGTGTTAGGGTCAATGATAGGGATAGAGTGAGGATTAGGGTTAGGGTTAGGCAGAGGGTGAAGGTTAGGGTGAGGACCAGGGTTAGGTTTAGGGTGAGGGTTAGGTTTAGTGTGAGGATTAGGGTAAGGGTTAGGGTGAGGTTTAGGTTTAGTGTGAGGGTTAGGGTTAGGGTTAGGGTGAGGGTAAGGGTTAGGGTGAGGTTTAGGGTGAGGGTGAGGTTTAGGGTTAGCATTAGTTTTAGATTTAAGGTTAGGATGAGGGTTACGGTTAGGGTGAGGGTGAGGCTTAGGTTTAGGGTCAGGTTTAGGGTTAGGGTGAGGGTTAGGGTCAGGTTAAGTGTTAGGGTGATGGTTAGGGTTATGGGAAGGTTTAGTGTGAGGGTCAGTGTGAGGGTAGCGTGAGGTTTAGGGTTAGGTTTAGGGTTAGTTTTACGGTGAGGGTGATGGTGAGGGTTAAGTTTAGGGTTAGGTTTAGGGTGAGGGTTAGGGTTAGTGTGAGTGTTAGTGTGATGGTGAGGGTCAGGGTGAAAGTGAGGGTTAGAATGAAGCTGAAGATGAGGGTGAATGTTATGGTTAGTATTAGGGTTAGGGTGAGTTTTAAGGTAAGGGTTAGGGTTAGGGTTATTGTTAGGTTCAGGGTTAGGGTTAGGGTGATAGTGAGGGTGAGGTTTTGCATTAGGATTAGGTTTAGGGTTAGAGTGAGCGTGGGGTTGAGGGTTAGGGTTAGGATTAGGGTTAGGGTTTGGGTAAGTCTGAGGGGGAAGATGAGGTTGAGGGTGAGGGTTAGGATTAGGTTTAGGGTTAGGGTGAGGTCTAGGGTCAGTGTGAGGGTTTGGGTGAGGGTAAGGATTTGGTTTAGGTTTAGGGTTAGGTTTAGGTTTAGGGTGAGGGTGATGGTGAGGGATAGGTTTAGGGTTAGGTTTAGGGTGAGGGTTAGGGTTCGTGTGAGGGTTAGTGTGATGGTGAGGGTGAGGGTGAGGGTGAGGATTTGAATGAGGCCTAAGGTGAGGGTGAGGGTTAGGGTTAGGATTAGGGTTAGGGTGAGTTTTAGGTTTAGGGTTAGGGTTAGGGTTATTGTTAGTGTTAGGGTTAGGGTTAGGGTGAGATTGAGGGTTAGGTTTAGCATTAGGGTTAGGTTTAGTGTTAGGGTGATGGTGAGGTTGAGGGTTAGGGTTAGGAATAGGGTTAGGATAAAGCTGAGGGGGAAGGGTAGCTTGAGGGTGAATGTTAGGGTTAGGGTGAGGACTAGGGTGAGTGTGAGGGTTTGGGTGAGAGTGAGGGTGAGGGTTTCGGTTATGTAAGTGTTAGGGTGAGGGTGACGATTAAGCTGAGGTTAGGTTTAGCATGATGGTTAGGGTTAGGGTGAGGGTGAGTGTTAGTTTTAGGGTGATGGTTAGGGTGAGGGTGAAGGTGAGACTTAGGATTAGGAATAGGGTTAGTGTTAGGGTTAGGCTGAGGTGAGGGTCAGGGTAAGGGTGAAGGATAGCGTTAGGATTATGGTTAGGGTGAGGGTTAAGGTTAGTGTGAGGATTATGGTTATGGTTATGGTTAGGGTTATGGTGAGGGTAAGGGTTATGGTGAGGGTGAGGGTTAGGGTGAAATTTAGGGTTAGGGTTAGGGTTAGGGGAGGGTTCGGGTTAGGGTGATGTTTAGGGTGAGGTTGAGGTTTAGTGTGAGGATGAGAATTTGGGTGTGGCTGTGGGTTCAGGTGAGGTTTCGGGTTAGGGTGTGGGTGAGGATTAGGGTTAGGGTGAGGGTTATCATTAGGTTTAGGCTTAGTGTGAGGGTGAGGGTGAGGGGTAGTTTTAGGGTTCAGTTGAGGGTTAATGTTAGGGTAACGGTTAGGGTGAGGGTCAGGGAGAGGGGTAGGTTTAGGGTTAGTGTGAGGTTTAGGGTGAGTGTGAGGGTTAGGGGTAGTGTTAAGATGAGGGTTAGGCTGCGGATTAGGGTTAGGGTTAGTGTGAGTGTTAGGTTTAGGTTGAGATTTAGGGTTAGCATTAAGGTGAGGGTGAGGGTAAGGGTTAGGGTGACGGTTTGGGTTAAGTTTAAGGATAGGGTGAGGATTAGGTTTAGGGTCAGGTTTAGGGTGAGTGTTAGGCGGAAGGGTAGGCTTAGGTTTAGGGTGAGGGTTAGGTTTAGTGTGAGGGATAGGGTTGAGTTTAGGGTGATGGCAAGGGTTAGGGTGAGGGTGAGTTTTAGGGTTAGCATTTGGTTTAGCTTTAGGGTTAGGATGAGAGTTAGGGTTAGGCTTAGTGTTAGGGTGAGGGTGAGGGTGAAGGTTAATGTTAGGATGAGGGTTATGGTTAGGGTTAGGGTGAGGGTGAGGGTGAGGTTTAGGGTTAGGGTTAGTGTGAGGGTGAGAATTAGGATTAGGAATAGTGTTAGGGTTTGGGTTAGGCTGATGCTGAGGGTCAGGTTGAGGGAAAATAGGGTTAGGTGAAGGTGAGGGTAAGGGTGAGGGTTAGGGTTAGAGTCAGGTTTAAGGTGAGGGTTAGGGTTTAGGAGATGTTTAGGGTGAGGGTGAGGGTGAGGATGAGGTTTCGGGTGAGGGTTTGGGATCGGGTTCAGGTTTGGGTTAGGGTGTGGCTGAGGATTAGGGTTAGGGTGAGGGTTAGCATTAGGTTTAGGGTTAGTGTGACAGTGAGGGTGAGGGGTAGGGTTAGGGTTTGGTTGAGGGTTAGGGTTAGGGTTAAGGTTTGGATAATTTTTAGGGAGAGGGATAATGTTAGGATTAGTGTGAGGTTTAGGGTGTGTGTGAGGGTTAGGGTTTGGTTGAGGGTTAGGGTCAGGGTGAGGGTGAGGGTTAGGGTTAGAGTTAGGTTTAGGGTGAGTTTGAGGGTGAGGGTTAGGTTTAGGATTAGGATTAGGGTTAGTTTCAGCATGAGTTTTAGGGTGAGAGTGAGGTTTCGGTTGATACTGAGGGTTAGTGTATGGGTGATGGTTATGGTTAGGGTCAGGATTAGGTTTAGTCTTAGGATCAAGGTTATGGTGAGGCTAAGGGTTAGGGTGAGGTTTAGTGTGAGGATGAGGGTCAGGGTTAGTGTTAGGGTTACGGTGACGTTTAGGGTGAGGGTTATAGTTAGGGTTAGGGTGAGGGTGAGCGTGAGGGTGAGGTATAGGGTGAGGTTTAGGGTTAGGGTGAGGGTTAGGGAAAGTGTTAGTTTAGGGTGAGGGTGAGCGTGAGTGTTAGATTTAGGTTTATAGTTACGGTGATGGTGAGGTTGAGGGTTAGGCTTAGGGTTAGGCTGAGGGTTAGGCTGAGGGTTAGGTTTATGGTTAGGGTTAGGGTGAGGGTGAGGTGTGGGTAAGTGTTAGGGTGAGGGTTAGGGTGAGGGTTCGGGTGAGGGTGAGGGTTAGGGTTAGAGTGAGCGTTAGGGTGAATTTTAAGTTTAGGGTGAGGGTTAGGGTGAGTGTGAGGGTGTGGGTCAGTGTTAGGGTGAGAGTTAGGATGAGGGTGAGGTTTAGGTTGAGGGTGAGGGTTAGGGTTAGGGTGAGGGTGGGTGTTAGGTGGAGGATTAAGGTGAAGGTGAGGGTTAGAGTTAGCATTAGAGTTATGGTGAGGGTGAGGGTTAGGGTTCGGGTTCTGGTTAGGGTGAGGTTTAGGGTTAGGTTTAGGGTTAGTATAATGGTTAGGGTGCACGTTAGGGTTAGGGTTAGTGTGAGTGTTAGGTTTAGGGTTAGGGTTTGGGTTAGGTGGAGTGTAAAGGTTAGGGTGAGGGTTAGGGTGAGGGTGAGTGTTAGGGTTAGGGTGAGGGTGAGCGTGAGGGTTGGGGTTAGGGTTAGCCTGAGGGTGAGGGTAAGGTTTAGGTTTAAGTTTAGGTTTAGGGTTAAGGTGAGGTTTAGGGTGTGGGTAAGTGTTAGGGTGAGGGTTAGGGTGATGGTAAGGGTTAGGGTGAGTGTTAGGATGAGGGTGAGGGTTAGGGTGAGTGTGATGGTAAGGGTTAGGCTGAGTGTTAGGTTGAGGGTGAGGGTTAGGGTGAGGGTTAGGGTGAGTGTTAGGGTTAGGGTTAGGGTTAGGGTGTGGGTGAGGTATAGGGTGAGGGTTAGGTTTAGGGTGAGGGTTAGGGATAGGGTTAGGGTTAGGGTGAGGATGAGGGTGAGGGTTATTAGGGTTAGGATTAGGGTTAGGCTGAGGGTGATGGGGAAGGTGAGGGTTAGAGTTAGGTTTAGGGTTAGGATGAGGGTTAGGTTTAAGGTTAGGGTCAGCGTAAGGGTTAGGGTGAGGGTTAGTGTGAGGGAGAGGGTTAGGGTTAGGGTGACGGTAAGGGTTAAGGAGAGTGTTAGGGTGAGGGTGAGGGAGAATTTTAGTGTTAGGATTACGGTGAGGGTTAGGGTTAGGGCGAAGTTTAGGGTTAGGTTTAGGTTTAGGGTGATGTTTAGTGTCAGGGTGAGGGTTAGGATGAGGTTGAGTGTTCTGTTGAGAGTTAGGGTTAGGTTTAGGGTTAGGGATAGGTTTAGTGTGAAGCTAATGGTTAGGGTGAGTGAAAGGGTGAGGGTTAGGCTCAGGGTAAGGGTGAGCATTAAGGTTAGGGTTAGGTTTATGGTTAGGATGAGGGTTAGGGTGAGCGGTAGGTTTAGGGTTAGGGTTAGTTTGCAGGTTAGGGTGAGGTTAGGAGTTAGGGTGATGTTAGGGTGAAGGTGAGGGTTAGGGTTAGCATTAGCGTTAGGGTGAGGTTGAGGGTTAGGGTTAGGGTTAGGGATAGCGTAAGGATTAGCGTTATTGTGAGGGTTAGGTTTAGGGTTAGTTTAGGGTTAGTTGAGGATAAAGTAAGGGTGAGGGTTAGGGTGAGGGTGAGGTGTTACATTAGCATTAGGGATAGGTTTAGCTTTAGGGTGAGGGTTAGATTTAGGGTGAGGGTTAGGTTTAGGTTGAGGTTGAGGGTTAGGGTTGGGGTGATGTTTAGTGTGAGGGTGAGGGTTAGGGTGAGGTTGAGTGTTCAGGTGAGAGAGTTAGGTTTAGAGTTAGGGATAGGGTTAGGGTGAGGGTATTGGTTGGGGTGAGTGTTAGGGTAAGGGTGAGTGTTAGGCATAGGGTGAGGGTTAGGGTTAGGGTTAATTTTAGGGTTAGGTTGAGGGTGAGCGTTAGGATTAGGGTTAGGATGAGGGTGAGGCTCAGGGTTAGGGTTAGGGTTAGTGTGAGGTTTAGGGTTAGGATTAGGTTTAGGGTAAGTGTTAGGGTTATATTTATGTTTAGTATAAGGGTTAGGGTGAGGCTTAGGCTTAGAGTTAGTGTGATTGTTAGGGTTAGGGTTAGAGTTTGGGTTAGGTTGAGTTTAAAGGTTAGGGTGAGGTTTAGGGTGAGGGTGAGGGTAAGGGTTAGGGTGAGGGTTAGCGTGAGGGATAGGGTTAGTTTATGGTTAGTGTTAGGGTGAGGGTTAGGGTGAGGTTTAGGTTTAGGTTTAGGTTTAGGGTGAGAGTTAGGGTGTGGATAATTGTTAGGGTGAGGGTTAGGGTGAGGTGAGCGTTAGGGTTAGGTTGACAGTAAGGGTTATGTTGAGGGTTATGGTGAGGGTGAGGGTTAGGGTTAGCCTTAGGGTTAGGGTGAGGGTGAGGGTTAGGGTGAGTGTGAGGGTTAGTTTTAGGGTCAGGGTTAGGGTTAGGATGAGGGTTAGGGTTAGGGTGAGGTGGAGGGTTAGGGTTAGGTTGATGATTAGGTTTAGGGTGAGGTTTAGGGTTAGGGTTAGGGTGAGAGTTAGGGTTAGGGTGATGTTTATTGTGAAGGTGAGGGTTAGGGTGAGGGTGAGTGTTAGTGTGAGGATGAGGGTTCGGGTAAGGCTGAGGCTTAGGGTGTGGTTGAGGTTTAGGGTTACAGTGAGAGTCAGAGTGAGGTGTCGGGATAGGGTTAGGGGTAGGGTTTGTGTGAGGGTAAGGGTTAGGGTGAGGGTTAGGGTGAGGCTGAGGTTTAGTGTTAGCCTTAGGGTTAGGGTGAGTGTTAGGGTTAGGGTGATGTTTAGGGTGAGGTTGAGGGTTAGTGTGAGGGTGAGGGTGAGGCTTAGGGTTAGTGTTAGGATTAGGGTTAGGGTTAGGGTTAGGCTGAGGATGAGGGTGAAATTGAGGGTGACGGTTAGGTTTAGGATTAGGATGAGGCTTCTGGTTAGTGTGAGGGTTAGTGTGATGCTGAGGGTCAGGGTGAGGGTGAGTGTTAGAATGAGGGTGATGGTGAGGGTTAGGCTTGGGATTTGGGTTAGGGTGAATTTTAGGGTTAGGATTATGTTAGGGTTAGGGTTATTGCTAGGGTTAGGGTGAGGGTGAGGGTTAGGGTGAGGGTTAGCGTTAGGGTTAGGGTTAAGGTGAGGGTGGGGTTGAGGGTTAGGGTTAGGATTAGGGTGAGGGTTAGGGTAAGGCTGAGGTGGAAGGGGAGATTGAGGATGAGGGTTAGGTTTAGGGTTAGGGTTAGTGTGAGTGTTAGGTTTAGGGTTAGGGTTTGGGTTAGGTTGAGGGTAAAGTTTAGGGTGAGGTTTAGGCTTAGGGTGAAGTTTAGGATTAGGGTGAGGGTTAGGGTGAAGTTTATGTTTAGTTTTAGGGTTAGGGTGAGGGTTAGGTTTATTGTGAGGTTTAGGCTTAAGGTTAGGGTGACGGTAAGGGTTAAGTTGAGGGTTAGGGTGAGGGTGAGTTTTAGTGTTAGCATTAGGTTTAGCTTTAGGGTTAGCTTGAGAGTTAGGGTTAGAGTTAGGGTTAGGGTGAGTTTGAGGGTGATGGTTAGGTTTAGGATTAGGATTAGGTTTAGGGTCAGGGTGAGTGTTAGGGTGAGAGTGAGGGTTTGGGTGAGAGTGAGGGTTAGTGTGTGGGTTAAGGTTAGGGTTAGGGTCAGGATTAAGTTTAGGCTTAGGGTCAAGGTTATGGTGAGGGTCAGGTTTAGGGTGAGGTTTAGTTTGAGGATGAGGGTTAGGGTTAGTGTTAGGGTTAGGGTGACGTTTGGGGTAAGGGTTATCGTTAGGGTTAGAGTGAGGGTGAGGGTGAGGTATAGGGTGAGGTTTAGGGTTAGGGTGAGGGTTAGGGATAGTGTTCGGTTTGGATGAGGGTGGGGGTGATTGTTAGGTTTAGGTTTCGAGTTAAGGTGAGGGTGAGGGTGAGGGTTAGGATTAGGGTTAGGATGAGGGTTAGGCTGAGGGTTAGGTTTAGAGTTCGTGTGAGGGTTAGGGTTAGGTTTAGAGTTAGGATGAGGGTTAAGTTTAGATTTAGGGTTAGCATAAGGTTTAGGCTGAGGGTTAGGGTTAGGGTTAGAGTGAGGGTTAGGGTTAGGTTTAGGGTAAGGTTTAGGGTGAGGGTAATGGTGAGGGTGAGGGTTAGGCTGAGGGTGAGGGTTAGGGTTAGAGTGAGTGTTAGGGTGAAGGTTAGGTTTAGGGTTAGGGTTAGGGTGAGGGTGAGGGTGTGGGTAAGTGTTAGGGTGAGGGTTAGGGTGAGGGTGAGATTTAGGTTTAGGGTGAGGATTAGTGTTAGGGTGAGTGTTAGGGTGAGGGTGAGGGTTACGGTTAGCATTAGGGTTAGGGTTAGGGTGAGGGTTAGAGTGAGGTTTTGCGTTAAGGTTAAGGATAGTGTGAGTATTAGAGTTAGGTTTACTGTGTGGGTTAGGCTGAGGGGAAGGGTTAGGGTTAGGGTGAGGGTTGGGTTTAGTGTGAGGGTTAGGGTTAGGGTTAGGGTAAGGTAAGGGTGAGGGTGAAGTTTAGGGTGTGTGTGAGGTTTAGGGTTAGCATTAGGTTTAGAGTTAGGGTGAGGATGAGTGTTAGGGTTTGGTTTAGGGTGTGGGTTAGGATGAGGGTTAATGTTAAGTTTATGCTTAGGGTGAGGGTTAGTTTTAGGGTGAGGGCTAGGGTGAGGGTGAGGATTAGTTTGAGGGTGAGAGTGAGGGTGAGGTTTTCATTTAGGTAAGGGTTATGGTTATGGTTAGGGTGAAGTTTAGTAATGAGGGTGTGTGTTGAGGTAAAGTTTAGGATTAGGGTGAGGGTGAGGGTGAATTTTAGTGTTAGGATGAGGGTTAGGGTTAGGGTTAGGGTGAGAGTGAGGGTGAAGGTGAGGGTTCGGGATAGGGTTAGGGTGTGGTTTACGTTTACGGGGAGGGTTAGAGTTAGGGTGAGGTTTAGGGTTAGGCTTACAGTGAGGGTTAGGGTTAGGCTGATGTTTAGTGTGAGGGTGAGGGTTAGGGTGAGGGTGAGTGTTCTGTTGAGAATTAGGGTTAGGGAATGGGTTATTGTGAGGGAAAGGGTTAGGGTGAGGGTTTGGGTGAGGGTGAGGTTTAGGGTGAGGTTGAGGGTTAGGTTTAGGGTTAGGGTTATGATGAGGGTGAGGGTTAGGGTGAGCTCTAGTTATAGGGTTAGGTTTAGATTGCGGGTAAGGGTGAGGGTAAGGGTTAGGGTGAGGTTTAGGGTGAGGGTGAGTTTTAGGTTTAGGGTGAGGATAAGGGTTAGGTTGAGGGTTAGGGTTAGGGTTAGGGATCGGCTGAGGATTAGTGTTAGGGTGAGGGTTAGGGTGAGGGTTAAGATTAGGGTTAGTGTGAGGATAAGGGTTAGGGTGAGGGTTAGGGTGAGGGTGAGGTTTAGGGTTAGGGTTAGGGTGAAGGTTAGGGTTTGGGTAAGTGTTAGGGTTAGGGTTAGGGTGACGGTAGAGGTTAAGTTTAAGTATAGGGTGAGGATTAGTTTAGGGTTAGGTTTAGGGTGAGTGTTAGGCGGAAGGGTAGGCTTAGGGTAAGGGTGAGTGTTAGGTTTATTGTGAGGGTTAGGGTTAAGGTTAGGGTGATGGTAAGGGTTAGGGTGAGAGATAGGGTGAGGGTGAGTTTTAAGGTTAGCATTAGGTTTAGCTTTAGGGTTAGGATGAGAGTTAGGGTTAGGCTTAGGGTTAGGGTGAGGGTGAGGGTGAAGTTTAGTGTTAGGATGAGTGTTAGGGTGAGGGTGAGGGTGAGGTTTAGGGTTAGGGTTAGTGTGAGGTTGAGAGTTAGGATTAGGAATAATGTTAGGGTTAGGGTTAGGCTGAGGGTGAGTGTCAGGGTGAGGGAAAAGGTTAGGGTTAGTGTTAGGGTGAGGGTAAGTGTTGGGGTGAGGGTAAGGGTGAGGGTTAGGGTTAGAGTCAGGGTTAAGGTGAGGGTTAAGGTTTGGGTGATGTTTAGGGTGAGGGTGAGGGTTAGGTTTTGGATTAGGGTTAGAGTTTGGGTTAGGTTGAGGGTTAGGGATAGGGTTAGGATTAGGGTGAGGGTTTTGTTAGGGTTAGGTTTTGACTTAGGGTGAGTTTTGGGGTTCGTGTTTGGATTAGGGTTAGGGTTAGGGTTAGGCTGAGGATGAGGTTGAGGGTGAGGGTGAGGGTTAGGGTTAATATGAGTGTTAGGGTTAGCGTTAGTGTTAAGATGAGGGTTAGGCTGAGGGTTAGGGTTAGGGTTCGGGTAAGAGTAAGGGTTAGGCAGAAATGAACCTACAGACCTATAGCCATCTAATCTTCGATAAGGAAGCTAAAACAATAGAATGGACGAAAGACAGCCTCTTCAGTAAATGGTGCTGGCAAAATTGGTTAACTACATGTAGAAAACTAAAGCTAGATCCTTATATATCACCCTGCACCAGAATCAACTCCAAATGGATCAAAGACCTTGAACTCAAAGCAGACACTCTGAATATATTACAGGATGGAATAGGAGAAACCCTAGGTCTCCTTGGCTCAGGCCGAAATTTTCTGAATAGAGACCCGGATGCACAACAAATCAAAGAAAGGTTGGACAAATGGGATTGCATAAGGTTGCAGAGTTTCTGCAGGGCAAATGACATAGCTAGCAAGATCAATAGAAAGCCCACCGATTGGGAGAAGATCTTTACTAGCCATACAACGGACAAGGGTCTCATATCTAAAATATACTTGGAACTCAAAAAATTAAACCACCCAACAACAAATCCTCAAAGAAACAACTGCCCAATAAATAAGGGGGTGAAAGACTTAAAGAGAAGCTTCTCTGAAGAAGAAAGAAGGATGGCCAATAGACACATGAAGAAATGTTCAACATCCCTAGACATAAAAGAAATGCAAATCAAAACAACATTGAGATATCACCTCACTCCAGTTAGAACAGCAAAAATCAAGAACTCTAACAACAACAGATGCTGGAGGGGATGTGGACAGAAAGGAACCTTACTTCATTGTTGGTGGGAATGTAAACTTGTTCAACCACTTTGGAAAGCAGTATGGAGGTTCCTCAAAAGACTTCACATAGATCTCCCCTATGATCCAGCAATCCCACTTTTGGGCATTTACCCAAATGTTTACAAACAAGACCACACTAAAGCTACCGGCACAACTATGTTTATTGCAGCATTATTTACCATAGCTAAGATATGGAACCAACCCAGATGCCCCTCAGTAGATGAATGGATCAAGAAAATGTGGTATATATACACAATGGAATTCTATGCCTCCATCAGAAAGAATGACATTTCCCCATTTGTTAGGAAATGGAAAGGTTTGGAAAAAATTATATTAAGTGAAGTAAGCCAGGCCCAAAGAAGCATAGGTCCCATGGTTTCCCTTATTTGCAATATCTAGTATAGGTATGAGTCAAGCGGAAAAGGTCAGATAATGTGATGTTAGGAAAATGAACCCTTAAATATGTATTTTAATGTTTTCGTTTCTTTCATGCATGTGTTTCTAACGCATTTATAAGATTATTTCTTTGTTGCTTTGTATGTCCCTCCCCCACAGTGTAAACCCCGCTTTCACTATATTTGATGTCAGTATAACATGTGGAGGAGATGGGGACAAACAAGTCGTTTAAGGATTCAGGTGGACCTGTTGCAACAATGAGAAGTACAAAATGTCATGTCAAAACCAACTTTACAATGTCGGTGTGGGGGGGGAGGGGGGGTATAATTGGGTGGGGGGAGGGGGGAGGATGGGAAGGGAGGTGAAAGGTAAACAAAGGAGGAGGCTGCAATGCTTGGTAAGAAATGTATGCATTATCCTGCCCATGTAATTGTAGCCCCTCTGTACAGTATGTTCTCAAATAAAATAAAATAAAAAAAGAAAACAAAAAAAAAGAGTATGGGTTAGGGTGAGGTTTAGGGTGAGGGTGAGGGTTAAGTTTATGCTTAGGGTTAGGGTGAGGTTTATGGTTAGGGTGAGAGTGAGGGTTAGGTTTAGGGTTTGGGTGAGGGTTAGGTTTAGGTGAGGTTAGGGATAGGGTTGGGGTTAGGGTGAGTGTGTGGGTTAGGGTTAGGTTTAGGTTTAGGGTTAGGCTGAGGGTGAGGGTTAGGTTTAGGGTTAGGGTTAGGGTTAGGGTTGAAGTTTTCTTTTAGGGTTAGGAAGAGGTTTTGGCTGAGGATTAGGGTTGTGGTTAGGGTGACGTTTAGGGTTAGTGTGAGTGTTGGGATGAAGGTTAGTTTGAGGGTTAGGTTTAGGGTTAGGGTTAGGGTTTGGGTTAGGATCAAGGATAGGGTTAGGGTTAGGGTGAGGGTTAGGGTGAGTGTTAGGGTTAGGTTTAGGGTGAAGAATAGGGTGAGAGTGACGTTTAAGGTGAGGGTTAGGTTTAGGGTGAGGATTAGGGTTAGGGTTAGGGTGAGGTTTAGGATTAGGATGATGTTTAGGGTGAGCGTGATGTTTTGGGTTAGGATGAAGGTGAGGGTGAGGGTGTAGGTGAGGGTTAGGTTTAGGGTGAGTGTTAGGGTGATGGTGATGGTGATTTTTAGGGTGAAGTTGAGGGTTAGGGATAGGGTTAGGGTGAGGGTTAGGGTTAGGGTTAGGGTGAGGGGTAGGGTGAGGGTAGGGTTAGGGTTAGGGTGAGGGTTAGGGTTAATGTGAAGATTAGGGTTAGGTTTAGGGTTAGTGTGAGGATAAGGGTAAGGGTGAGGGTTAGGGTGAGAGTGAGGGTTAGGGTTAGCGTTAGGGTTAGGGTGAGGTTTAGGGCGAAGGTTAAGTTGAGGGTTAGGGTTATTATGAGGGTGAGGGTTATAGTTAGGTTTAGGGTGAGGGTTTGGGTTAGTGTGAGGTTTAGGGTAAGGTTAGGGTGTGGGTGAGGGTTCGGGTGAGGGTGACTTTTAGGGTGTGGGTGACAGTTAGGTTTAGGGTTAGGTTTAGGGTAAGGGTCATATTTAGGGTGAGGGTTAGGGTGAGGGTGAGGGTTAGGTTGAGGTTCAGGGTTAGGCTGAGCGTTAGGGTGAGGGTTAGGTTTAGGTTTTGGTTTGGGTGAGGGTTAAAGTGAGGTTTAGTGTTAGTGTTAGGGTTAGAGTTAAGGTGAGAGTTAGGGTGAGGGTTAGGGTTAGAGTGAGGTTTAGGGTGAGGGTGAGGGTTAGGGATAGCATTAGGTTTAAAGATAGGTTTAGGGTGAATGTAAGGGTTAGGATGAGGGTGAGGGTTAGGTTTAGGATTAGGGTTAGTGTTAGGGTGAGGGTTAGTTATAGGGTTAGGATTAGGGTGAGGGTTTTGGTTAGAGTTAGGTTTAGATTTAGAGTGAGGGTTAGGGTTAGTGTTGGATTAGGGTTAGGGTTAGGGTTAAGGTGAGGGTTAGGTTTAGGTGAGGGTTAGGGATAGAATTGGGGTTAGGGTGAAGATTAGGGTTAGGTTTAGTGTTAGAGTTAGACCGAGGGTGAGTGTGAGGTTTAGGGTTAGGTTTAGGGTTAGGGATAGGGTTAGGCTGAGGGTGAGGGTGAGGGTGAGGGTGAGGGTTAGGGTTACGGTGAGGGTTAGGGTTAGGGTTAGGGTTAGGGTTGGGTTGAGTGTTAGGGTTAGGATTAGGAAGAGGGTTTGGCTGAGGGTTAGGGTTATGGTTAGGGTAAGGTTTAAGGTTAGTGTGAGGGTTAGGATGAGGTTTAAGCTGAGGGTTAGGGTTAGGGTTAGGGTGAGGGTAAGGGTGAGCGTTAGGGTGAAGGTTAGGTTTAGGTTTAGGGTTAGGTGAGGGTTAGAATGAGGTTTAGTTTTAGTGTAAGGGATAGGGTTAGCGTGAGGGTTATGGTGAGGGTAAGGGTTAGAGTGAGGTTCAGGGAGAGGGTGAGTGTTAGGGATAGCATTAGGTTTAATTTTAGGTTTAGGGTGAGGCTTAAGGTTAAGGTTACCATGAGCGTGAGGGTTAGGTTTAGCATTAGGGTTAGGGTTAGGGTTAGGGTGAGAGTTAGGGTTAGGGTTTGGGTGAGGTTGAGGGTTAGGGTTAGGGTTAGGGTGAGGGTATGGGATAGGGTGAGGGTGAGGGTTAGGGTGACGGTGAGGGTAAGGGTTAGGGTGAGGGCTAGGGTTACGGTTAGGGTTAGGGTAAGGTTTAGGTTTAGGGTGAGGGTGAGGGTGAGGGTTAGGTTTAGGATTAGGCTTAGGTGTAGGGTTAGGTTTAGGGTGAGTGTGAGGCTGAGTGTCAGAGTTAGGTTTAGGGTGAGGTTTAGGGTAATGGTTAGGGATAGGATGAGGGTGAGGGTGAGGTTTTGGGTGAGGGTGAGTGTTAGGGTTTTGGTTAGGTTTAGGTTTAAGGTTAGGGTGAGAGTTATTTTTAAGGTTAGTGTTAGGATGAGGGTTAGGCTGAGGGTTAGGGTTAGGGTTAGTATGAGGGTGAGAGTTAGGATTAGGAATAGTGTTAGGGTTAGGGTTAGGCTGAGGGTGAGGGTCAGAGTGAGGGTAAAGTTTAGGATTAGGGTTAGGGTGAGGGTAGGTGTTAGGGTGAGGGTAAGGGTTAGGGTGAGGATGAGGTTTCGGGTGAGGGTTAGGGTTAGTGTTTGGATTAGGGTTAGGGTTAGGGTTAAGGTGAGGGTTAGGGTTAGCTGAGGGTTAGCGATAGAATTGGGGTTAGGGTGAAGGTCAGGGTTAGGTTTAGTGTTAGAGTTAGAGCGAGGGTTAGTGTGAGGTTTAGGGTTAGCGTTAGGGTTAGGGTGAGGGTTAGGGTTATTATGAGGGTGAAGGTTAGAGTTAGTTTTAGGGTGAGGGTTGGGGTTAGGGTGAGGTTTAGGTTAGAGTTAGGTTTAGGGTGAGGTTGAGCGTTAGGGTGAGGTTTAGGGTTAGGGGTATTGTTAGGGTTAGTGTGAGGGTTAGTGTTAGGGTGACTGTTACTGTTAGGGTGAGTGTAAGTGTTAGGGTTCGGGTTAGGGTTCGGGTTATTGTTAGGGTTAGGGTTAGGGTTACGGTTATGGTGAGGGTGAGAGTGAGGATTATGGTTAGGTTTAGGATGAGGTTTAGGTTAAAGGTTAGGGTTAGAGTTAGGGAAGGGGTGAGAGTGAGGTTTAGGGTTAGATTTAGGGTAAGTGTTAGGGTTAGGTTTAGGGTGAGGGTTAGGATTAGTGTTAGGCTTAGGATTAGGCTTAGGCTGTGCATGAGGTTGTGGGTTAGGGTTAGGGTTAGGGTGAGGGTTATGGTTTGGTTTATGGTGAGGTTTAGGATGGGGTTTAGGGTTAGCATTAGGGTTAGGGTTAGGGTTAGGTTGAGGGTTAGAGTGAGGGTTAGGGTTAGGGATAGGATTAGTGTTAGCATTATGGTTAGGGAGAGGGTGAGTGTGAGGGTTAGTGTTAGGGTTAGTATTACCCTTAGGGTTAGGGTGAGGGTTACGTTTACGGTTTGGGTTAAGGTGAGGGTGAGAATGAAGGTTAGGGTTAGGTTTAGGGTTAGGGTTAGGGTTAGGTTTAGGTTTAAGGTTAGGATTAAGGTAAGGTTCAGGTTTTCCGTGAGAGTTAGGGTTAGGGTTAGGGTTAGGCTTAGGCTTAGACTGAGGGTGAGGGTGGGGGTGAGGATTAGGGTTAGGGTTAGTGTTAGGGTTAGGTTAAGGTTTATTTTTAGTGTTATGGTTAGAGTTATGGTGAGGGTGAGGGTGCGGTTGAGGGTTTGGGTTAGGGTTGGGGTGAGGTTTAGGGTTAGGGTTAGGGTGAGGGTGAGGTTTAGGGTTAGATATAGCGTTAGGGAGAGCGTTAGGGTGAGGGTTAGGGTGAGGTTTAGGGATAGGTTTAGGATGAGGGTAAGGTTTAGGGTTAGAGTTAGGGTGAGGGTGAGGCTGAGTTTGAGGGTGATTGTGAGTGTTAAGATTACAGTGAGTTTTAGGTTTAGTGTTAGAGTGAGAGTTAGGGTTTGGTTTAAGTTTAGGGTTAGGGTGAGTGTTAGGGTTAGGTTGAGGTTTAGGGTTAGGGTTAGAGTTACATTGAGTGTGAACATGAGGGTTAGGGTTAGAGTTAGAGTTAGGTTGAGGGTGAGGTTTACGGTTAGATTTAGGGTTAGGGGGACGGTTAGGTCGAGGGTTAGGTTTAGGGTTAGTGTTAGGGTTAAGGTTAGGGTGAGGGTTAGGTTGAGGTTTAGGGTTATGGTTAGGTTTAGGGTTAGGATTAGGGTTAGGGTGAGGGTGAGTTTGAGGGTTAGAGTTAGGCTTAGGCTTAGGCTTAGAGTTAGGCTGAGGGTGATGGTGGGCGTCAAGATTAGGGTTAGGGTGATGGTTAGTATTAGGGTTAGATTGAGGGCTAGAATGAGGGTGAGGTTTAGGGTAAGGCTTAGGCTTAGGCTTAGGGTTATACTGAGATTGAGGTTGAGGGTGAGGGTTAGGGTTATGGTCATGGTTAGGTTTACGGTTAGGGTGAGGGTTAGCATGAGGTTTAGGGTTAGGTTGAGGGTTAGGGTGTGGATGATGGTAAGGGTAAAGGTGAGGTTTACGCTGAGGGTGAGGGTTAAGATAAGGCTGAGGGTTAGGGTTAGGTTTAGGGTTAGGGTAAGGGTTAGGGTTAGGGTTAGGTGTGGGTTAGATTGAGGATTAGTGTCAGTGTTAGTGTGAGTTTTAGGGTGAGGATGAAGGTCAGGGTTAGGGTGAGGGTGAGGGTTAGGGTTACGTTTAGGGTTTGGGTGAGGTTTAGGATTAGGGTGAGGGTTAGGGTTAGTGTGAGTGTTAGTGTTAGGTTTAGGGTTAGTGTTAGGGTGAGTGTAAGTGGTAGGGTGAGGTTTAGGTTTAGGTTTAGGGTTAGGGTTAGGGTTAGGTTTAGGTTATTGTTAGGGTTAAGGTTAGCGTTACAGTCACGGTGAGTTTGAGGGTGAGGGTTAGGTTTAGGGTTAGGGTGAGGTTTAGTGTTAGGGTTAGGGTTAGCATTAGGGTTAGGTGAGGGTTACATTTACGGGTACAGTTAGGGTTAGGCTGAGGGTTAGGGTTAGGGTTAGGCGTAGTGTTAGGTTGATGGTAAGTGTTAGTGTGAGGGTTTGGGTGAGGGTTAGGGTTAGGGTTAGGGTTAGTTTTAGGATTAGTATTAGGGTGAGGGTGAGTGTGAGGGTTAGGGTTAGGGTTAGGCTGAGGTTTAGGGTGAGGGTTAGGGTTAGGGTTTGGGTTAGGGTTAGGGTTTGGGTTAGGGTGAGGGTGAGGCTGAGGATTAGTGTTAGGTTTAGGATTAGGTTTAAGGTTAAAGTTAGGTTTAGGTTTAGGTTTAAGGTTAGGACTACAGTGAGGGTTAGGGTTAGGGTTAGGCTTAGGCTTAGATTTAGGCTGAGGGTGAGGGTAAGGGTGGGGGTGCAGATTAGGTTTAGGGTTAGGGTTAGGGTTACGTTTATTGTTAGTGTTATGGTTAGGGTTAAGTTTGCGGTGAGGGTTAGGCTGAGGTTGAGGGTTATGTTTAAGGTTAGGGTCAGGGTTAGGGTAAGGGTTATAGTTATTGTTAGGGTTAGGGTTAGAGTTACTGTGAGGTTGAGGGTGAGGGTGTGGGTCTTGGTTAGGGTGAGGTTTAGGGTGAGGTTTAGGGATATGGGGAGGGTTAGGATGAGGGTTAGGGTTAGGGTGAGGTTTAGGGTGAGGGTGAGTGTGTGTGTTAGGGTTAGTTTTATGCTTAGGCTTAGGGTTAGGCTGAGGGTGAGGTTGAGGGTGAGGGTTAGTGTTAGGGTGAGGGTTAGGGTAAGGGTTAGGGGGAGAGTTAGGAAGAGGGTAAGGATTAGGGTTAGGGTTGGGTATGCTAGGGTGAGGATGAGGTTTAGTGTTAGGGTTAGGTTGAGGATAACGTTTAGGGAAAGGGTAAGAGTTAGGGTTCTGGTTTTGTTTAGGGGTAAGTTGTGGATTAGTGTAAGGGTTAGTGTGAGGGTGAGGGTTATGGTTAGGTTGAGTGTGAGGGTTCAGATTAGGGTTAGGGTGAGGTTGTGGGTTATGGTTAGTGTTAGGGTGAGGTTTAGGGTTAGAGTTAGGGTTAGGGTTAAGATTAGGTTTAGGGTAAGGGTTATGGTGAGTGTGAGAGTTAGGGTTAGGATTAGGGTTAGGCTTAGGGTTAGGCTGAGGGTGAGGGTGATGGTTAGGGTTAGGGTTAGGGTGAGGGTTAGGGTTAGGGTTAGGGTGACAGATAGGGTTCGGTTATGTTTAGGGTTAGGGTGAGGGTTAGTGTTAGGGTTATGGTGAGCGTGAGGTTTAGGGTTAGGGTGAGGGTTAGGGTTAGGTTTAGGGTTAGGGTGAGGGTTATGTTTAGGGTTAGGGTGAGGGTAAGAATGAGGATTAGGGTTAGGGTTAGGGTTAGGGTGAGGGTTAGTGTGAGGGTGAGGGTTAGTGTTAGTGTCAGATTAAGGTTTAGGGTTAGGGTTAGGGTTAGGGTGAGGGTAAGGTTGGGGGTTAGGGTTACAGTGAGGGTGAGGATTAGGGTTAGGGCTAAGGATAGACTTAGGATTAGGGTAAGCTTGAGGGTGAGTGTCAGGATTAGGGTTAGGGTTCAGGTTAGGTTTATTGTTAGAATTAATGTTATTGTTAGGGTTAGGGTTAGAGTTATGGTAAGGGTGATGGTGAGGGTTAGGGTTAGGGTTAGTGTGAGGTTTTGGGTTAGGATTAGGATTAGGGTTAGTGTGAGGGTGAAGATTAGGGTAAGATTTATGGTTTGTTGGAGGGTTAGGTCGAGAATTAGGTTTAGGGTAAGTTTTAAGGTTAAGGTTATGGTGAGGTTTAGGTTGAGTTTTAGGGTTAGGGTTAGGGTTAGGGTTAGGATTATGGTGAGGGTTAGGGTTAGTGGTGGGGTGAGGGTTATGATGAGAGTTAGGTTTATTGTTGTGGTGAGGGTTAGGGTTAGGGTGAGGGTTAGGGATAGTGTTAGATTAAGGTTTAGGTTTAGGGTTAGGTTTGGGTGAGGGTAAGGTTGAGGGTTAGGGTTACAGTGAGGGTGAGGATTAGGGTTAGGGTGAAGTTTAGGGTTAGGATTAGGGTTAGCGTGTGGGTGAATGTTAGGATTAGGGTTAGGGTTAGGGTTAGGTTTATTGTTAGAATTAATTTTATTGTTAGAGTTAGGGTTAGAGTTATGGTGAGGGTGAGGGTGAGGGTGAGGGTTAGGGTTAGGGTTAGGGTGAGGTTTAGGGTTAGGGTTAGGATTACGGTTAGTGTGAGGGTGAGGAGTAGGGTAAGATTTAGGGTTATTTGGAGGGTTAGGTCGAGAGTTAGGGTTAGGGTAAGTTTTAGGGTTAAGGTTAGGGTGAGGGTTAGGTTGTGGTTTAGGGTTATGGTTAGGGTTAGGGTTAGGATTATGGTGAGGGTGAGGGTTAGGGTGAGGGTTAGGATGAGGGTTAGGGTTAGGATTAGGGTTAGGGTGAGGTTTAGAGTTAGCAGTAGGGTTAGGGTTTGGGTTAGGTTTAGGTTTAGGGTTTGGATTACTGTTATTGTTAGGGTGAGGGTTAGATTTATGGTGAGGGTGAGGGTGAGTGTTAGGGTTAGGGTGAGGTTTAGGGTTAGATTTAGGTTTGGTTGGAGGATTAGGTCGAGGGTTAGGGTTAGGGTAAGTGTTAGGGTTAAGGTTCTGTTGAGGGTTAGGTTGAGGTTTAGGGTTATGTTTATGGTTAGGATTTGGGTTAAGTTGAGGGTGAGTGTGAGCATTAGGTTTAGGGTTAGGCTTAGGCTTAGGGTTCAGCTGAGGGTGAGGCTGGGGGTGAGGATTAGGTTTAAGGTGATGGTTAGTGTTAGGGTTAGTGTGAGGGTTAGTGTTAGGGTTAGGGTTAGAATTAGGGTTAGGGTTAGAATTAGGGTTAGGGTGAGGGTTAGGGTGGGGGTGACGGTAATGGTAAAGGTGAGAGTGAGGCTGAGGGTGAGGGTTACGTTAAGCGTGAGGGTTAGGGTTAGGGTTAGGAGTAGGATTAGGGTTTTTGTTAGGGTGAGTGTGAGGGTTAGGGTTAGGGTTAGGTATAGGCTTAGTGTTAGGCTGAGGTTGAGAGTGAGGGTTAAGGTTAGGGTGAGGTTTAGGTTTCGGGTTAGGGTTAGTGTTAGGCTTACGATTAGGCTGATGGTGAAGGTTGTGGGTTATGGTTAGTGTGAGGGTTAGGGTTATGGAGAGGGTTAGGATGAGCGCTAGGGTTAGGATTAAGGTTAGGTTGAGGGTGAGTGTATGTGTTAGGTTTAGGTTTAGGGTTAGGCTTAGGGTTAGGCTGAGAGTGAGGTTGAGGGTGAGGGCTAGGGTGAGGGTGAGGTTTATTATTAGGGTTAGGGTGAGGTTTATCGTTAGAGTAAGGGTGAGAGTTAGGTTTCGGTTTAAGTTTAGGGTTAGGTTGAGTGTTAGTGTAAGGGTATGGTGAGGGTGAGGGTTAGGTTTAGGTTGAGGGTTAGGGTTCATATTAGGGTTAGGGTGAGGGTGAGGGTGAAGGTTAGGTTTAGTGTTAGGGTGAGGGTTAGGTGGAGGGTTAGGGTTAGGGTTAGGGTTAGTGTGAGGTTTAGGGTTAGGATTAGGGTTATGATGAGGGTGAGGGTGAAGTTTAGGGTTAGAGTTAGGGTTAGGGTGAGGCTGAGGTTGTTGGTTAGGGTTAGGGTTAGTGTTAGATTTAGGGTTAGGTTGAGGGTGAGGTGTAAGCTTAGGGTTAGGATTAGTTTTAGGGTAAGGTTTAGGGTGATTGTGAGCATTAGGGTTAGTGTTAGGCTTAGGGTTAGGCTGAGAATGAGGGTGAGGGTGAAGGTTAGGGTTAGGGTGAGGGCTAGGGTTAGGTTTAGGTTGAGAGTTAGTGTTAGGGTTTGGGTGAGTGTTAAGGTTAGGTTTAGGGTGAGAGTAACGATGTGGATTAGGGTTATGATTAGGGTTAGGGTGAGGTCTAGGGTGAGGGTGAGGGTTAGGGTTAGTGTTACATTAAGGTTTAAGTTTTGGGTTAGGGTTTGGGTGAGGGTTAGGTTGAGGCTTAGGGTTACAGTGAGGGTGAGGATTAGGTTTAGGGTGAGGGTTAGTGTTAGGATTAGGGTTAGCATGAGGGTGAGTGTTAGGATTAAGGTTAGGGTTAGGGTTATGGTTAGGTTTAGGGTTAGGATTAATGTTATTGTTAGGGTTGGGGTTAGAGTTATGATGAGGGTGAGGGTGAGGTGAGGGTTCGGGTTAGAGTTAGAGTTAGGGTGAGGTTTAGGGTTAGGGTTAGGGTGAGGGTGAGGTTTAGGGTTATATTTAGGGTTAGTTGGAGGGTTAGGTCGAGGGTTAGGGTTCGGGTTACTTTTAGAGTTAAGGATAGGGTGAGGTTTAGGTTGAGGTTTAGGGTTATGGTTATGGTTAGGTTTAGGATTAGAGTGAGGGTGAGTGTGAGCGTTAGGGTTAGGCTTAGTCTTAGGCTTAGGGTTAGGCTGAGGCTGGGGGTGGGGGTGAGGATTAGGTTTAGGATGATGGTTAAGGATTGGGTTAGGGTGAGGGTTAGGATGAGGGTTAGGATTAGGATTAGTTTTAGGGTGAGGGTTAGGGTGAGGTTGAGTGTTAGGGTTAGGGTGATGGTTAGTTTTACGGATAGGGTGAGGGTTAGGATGAGGTTTAGGGTTACGGAGAGGGTTAGGGTGGGGATTGTGGTAATGGTAAAGTTGAGGTTTAGGCTGAGGGTGAGGGTTAAGATAAGGGTGAGTGTTAGGGTTAGGTTTAGGTTTAGGGTAAGGATTAGGGTTTGGTTTAGAATGAGGGTTAGTTTGAGCATTAGTGTTAGGGTTAGTGTGAGGATTAGGGTGAGGATGAGGGTTAGGGTTAGTGTTAAGTTGAGAGTAAGTGTAAGGGTGAGGGATAGGGTTCGAGTGAGGTTTTTGGTTAAGGTGAGGCTGAGGGTTAATGTTAGGGTTATTGTTAGGGTTAAGGTTAGGTTTACCGTTACGGGGAGTGTTAGGGTTGGGGTTAGGGTGAGGTTTAGGCTTAGAGTTAGGGTGAGGGTTAGGATGAGGATTAGGGTTAGGGTTAGGGTGAGGTTTAGGGTTAGGGTTAGGATTAGGGTTAAGGTGAGTTTGAGGTTTATGGTTAGATTTAGGTTTAGTTGGAGGGTTAGGTTGAGGTTTAGGGTTAGTTTTAGTGTTAGGGTGAGTTTTATGTTTTGGGTTAGGGTTAGAGTTAGGGTTAGGGTGAGGGTGAGGTTTAGGGTTAGTGTTAGTGTTAGGGTGAGGTTTAGGTTGAGGTTTATGGTAAGGGTTAGGTTTAGGGTTATGATTAGGGTGAAAGTTAGGGGGAGGGTTAGGGTTAGGGTTAGGGATAGCATTAAGGTGAGAGTGAGGGTGAGTGTGTGTGTTAGGTTTATTTTTCTGGTTAGGCTTAGGGTTATGCTGAGGGTGAGGTTGAGGGTGAGAGTTAGGTTTAGGGGGAGGGTTAGGATGAGGGTTAGGGTTAGGATTAGGGTTAGGGTAAGGGCTAGGGTGAGTGTGAGGGTGAGGTTTAAGGTTATGGTTATTGTTAGGGTTAGGGAGAGGTTGAGGTTTAGGGTTCGATTTAGGGTTAGGGTGAGGCTGAAGGTGAGGGTTAGGGTTAGAGTTAGGATTAGGATTAGGGTAAGGGTTAGGGTGAGTGTGAGGGTTATTGTTAGGCTTAGGTTAGGCTGAGGCTGAGGGTGAGGGTGAGGGTTAGGGTTAGGTGGAGGGTTAGGGATAGGGTTAGGGTGAGAGTTAATGTTCGGTTATGTTTAGGGTTAGGGGGAGGTTTAGGGTTATGGCGAGCGTGAGGTTTAGGGTTAGGTTGAGATTTAGGGTTAGCGTTAGCGTTAGGGTGAGGGTTAAGGTTAGGGTTACGGTGAGGGATAGGTTGAGGGTGATTGTTAGGGTTAGTGTTAGATTAAGGTTTAGGGTTAGGGTTAGGGTTAAGGTGAAGGTTAGGTTGAAGGTTAGGGTTACAGTGAGGGTGAGGATTAGGGTTAGGATGAGGGTTAGGATTGGGATTAGGGTTAGGGTGAGGGTGAGTGTTAGGATTATGGTTAGGGTTAAGGTTAGGTTTAGAGTTAGGATTAGTGTTATTGTTAGGGTTAGGGTTAGAGTTATGGTGAGGGTGAGGTTGAGGGTGAGGGTTAGGGTTTGGGTTAGGGTGAGGTTGAGGGTTAGGGTTAGGAATAGGGTTAGGGTGAGGTTGAGGTTGAGGATTAGGGTTAGATTTAGGGTTAGTTGGAGGATTAGTTCGAGGGTTAGAGTTAGGGTTATTTTTAGGGTTAAGGTTAGGGTGAGGGTTATGTTGAGGTTTAGGGTTATGGTTAGGGTTAGGGTTAGGATTAGGGTGAAGTTGAGGGTGAGTGTGAGGGTTCAGCTTAGGCTTAGGCTTAGGGTTAGGCTGAGGGCGAGAGTGGGGGTGAAGATAAGGTTTAGGGTGATGGTTAGGGATAGGGATAGGGTGAGTGTTAGGATGAGGGTTAGCATTAGGATTAGGGTTAGGGTGAGGGCTAGGGTGAGGATGAGGTTTAGGGTTAGGGTTAGGGTATGGTTTAGAGTTAGGTTTTGGGTTAGGTTAAGGTTTAGGGTGAGGGTTAGATTGATGATTAGGTTTAGGGTTAGGGTATGTGTGAGGTATAGGGTGAGGATGAGGGTTAGGGTTAGGGTGAGACTGAGGGTTAGAATTAGGTTTAGGGTGAAGGCTAGGGTCAGGGTGAGGGTTAGAGTTAGGTTTAGCATTAGGGTGAGGTTTAGGATTAGGGTGAGGGTTAGGGTTAGTGGGAGATTTAGTGTTAGGGTTAGGGTTAGTGTTAGGTTGAGGGTAAGTGTTAGGGTGAGGGTTAATGTTAGGGTGAGTGCTATGGTTAGGGTGAGGGTTAGTATTAGGTTAGGGTTACTGTCATGGTTAGGGTTATGGTTACCGTTACTGTGAGGGTGAGGGTTAGGGTTAGGGTTAGGGTGAGGTTTAGTGTTAGGGTTAGGGTTAGAGTTAGGGTTAGGGTGAGGGTGAGGTTTAGGGTTAGAGTTAGGCTAAGGGTGAGGCTGAGGTTGAGGGTTAAGTTTAGGGTTAGTGTTAGATTTAGGGTTTGGGTGAGGGTTGGAGTGAGGGTGAGAGTGAGGGTGAGGGTTAGGCTTAGGGTTAGGATTAGGATTAGTGTAATGGTTCGGGTGAGTGTGAGGGTTAGGGTTAGGGTTACCCATAGGCTTAGGGTTAGTCTGAGAGTGAGGGTGAGTGTGAAGGTTAGGGTTAAGGTGAGGGTTAGGTTTAGGGTTAGGTTGAGATTTAGGGTTCGGCTAGGTTTATGGTTAGGGTGAGGTTTAGGGTTAGGATTAGGGTTAGGGTGAGGGCTAGGGTGATGGTGAGGATTAGAGTTAGTGTTAGGGTAAGGTTTAGGGTTAGGGTTAGGGTTTCGGTTAGGGTTAGGTTGCCGGTTAGTGTAAGAGTGAGGCTGAGGGTTAGGGTTAGGTTTAGGATTTGGGTTAGGGTGAGGGTGAGTTTTAGGTTTAGGTTTAGGGTTAGGTCGAGGGTTAGTGTTAGGTTCAGTGTTAGGTTTAAGGTTAGGGTGAGGGTTAGGTTGAGGTTTAGAGTTAGGCTTAGGCTTAGGGTTAGGCTGAGGGTGAGTTTGGGGGTGAGGATTAGGGTTAGGGTTAGGGTTAGGGTACGGGTTAGGATGAGGAAAAGGTTTAGGATTAGGTTTACTGTGAGGGCTATGGTGAGGGTGAGGGTTAGAGTAAGGGTTAGGCTTAGGCTTAGGTTTAGGTTGAGCCTGAGTTTGAGGGTTCGGTTTAGGATTAGGGTGAGGTTTAGTGTTAGGGACACGGTTAGAGTTAGGGATAGGGTGAAAGTGAGGTTTAGGGTTAGAGTTAGGGTAAGGTTGAGGCTGAGGTTGAGGGTTAGGTTTAGGGTGAGTCTTAGAGTTAGGGTTAGGGTGAGTGTTAGAGTGAGGGTGAGGGTGTGGGTGAGGTTTAGGCTTAGGTTTGGGATTAGGATTAGTGTAAGGGTTTGGGTGAGTGTGAGGGTTGCGTTAGGGTTAGGCATAGGCTTAGGGTTAGGCTGAGAGTGAGGGTGAGGGTGAGGGTTAGGGTTAGGGTGAGGGTTAGGGTTAGGGTTAGGGTGAGAGTTAGGGTTCGGGTTAAGTTTAGGGTTACTGTGAGGGTTAGGGTAACGGTTACAGTGAGGGTGAGGGTTAGGGTTAGGTGGAGTGTTAGGGTTAGGTTTAGGGTTAGGTTGAAGGTGAGGATGAGTGCTATGGTTAGTGTTAGGGTGAGGGTTAGGATGAGGGTTAGGTTTAGCATTAGGTTTAGGGTGAGGGCTAGGGTGAGGGTGAGGTTTAGGGTTTGGGTTAGGCTGAGGTTTAGGGTTAGGTTTAGGGTTGGGGTTAGGATGAGGGTGAGGTTTAGGGTTAGAGTTAGGGTTAGGTTGAGGCTGAGGTTGAGGGTTAGGGTTAGGGTTAGTGTTAGAGTTAGGGTTACGGTGAGGGTTAGTGTGAGGGTGAGGGTTACGCTTAGTGTTAGGATTAGGATTCGAGTAAGGGTTAGGGTGAGTGTGAGGGTTAGGGTTAGGGCCAGGCTTAGGCTTAGGTTTAGGCTGAGCAAGAGGTTGAGGGTGAGTTTTAGGGTTAGGGTGATGGTTAAGATTACGTGTAGGGTGAGGGTTAGGATGAGGTTTAGGGTTAGGGTGACGGTTAGGGGGAGGATGTTGGTAAGGGTAAAGTTGAGGTTTAGGCTGAGGGTGAGGGTTAAGATAAGGGTGAGTGTGAGGGTTAGGTTTAGGGTTAGGTTTAGGGTTAGGCTGAGGGTTAGATTGAGGATTAGGGTTAGGGTTAGGGTTAGTGTGAGGTTTAGGGTGAGGATGAGGGTTAGGGTTAGGGTGAGGGTGAGAGTTAGTGTTAGGTCAGTGTTACCGTAAGGTTTAAGGTGTGGGTAAGGGTTAGCCTTAGTGTTAGGATTAGGTTTAGGGTAAGGGTTAGGGTGAGTGTGAGGTTAGGTTTAGGTTTAGGCTTAGGATTAAGGATAGGCTGAGGCTGAGGGTGAGTGTGAGTGTTAGTGTTAGGGTAAGAGTTTGGGGTAGGGTTAGGGTGAGAGTTAGGGTTCAGGTTATGTTTAAGGTTATGATGAGGGTTAGGGTTAGGGTTATGGTGAGCGTGAGGTTAGGGTTAGGTTGAGGGTTAGGGTTAGGCTTAAGATTAGGGTGAAGGTTAGGGTTAGGGTTAGGGTGAGGTTTAGGATGAGGATTAGGGTCAGAATTAGGGTTAGGGTGAGGGCTAGGGTGAGGGTGAGGGTTAGGGTTAGTGTTTGGGTGAGATTTAGGTTTAGGGTTAGGGTTACGGTGAGGGTTAGGATAAGGGTTAGGTTTAGAGTGAGGGTGAGGTTTAGGGTGAGCGTTAGGGTTAGGATTAGTGTTAAGGTGATGGTGAGTTTAGGATTAGATTTAGGGTTGGGGGAGGGTTAGGTTGAGGGTTAGGGTTAGGATTAGTGTTAGTGTTAAGGTTAGGGTGAGGGTTAGGTTGAGGTTTAGCGTTAGGGTTTAGGTTAGGATTAGGATTAGGGTTATGGTGATGGTATGTGAGAATTAGGGTTTCGGGTTAGGCTTAGGGTTAGGGTTATGCTGAGGGTGAGGTTGGGGGTGAGGATTAGGGTTAGGTGATTGTTAGGGTTAGGGTTAGGGGAGGGTTAGTATGAGGGATCGGGTTAGGATTAGGGTTAGGTTGAGGGCTAGGGTGAGGATGAGGGTTAGAATGAGCGTTAGGCTTAGGCTTAGGGTTAGGCTGAGCATGAGGTTGACGGTGAGGGTTAGGGTTAGGGTGATGGTTAGGTTTAAGTTTAAGTTGAGGTTTAGGTTGAGGTTTAGGGTTAGGGTGACGGTTAGGGTGAGGATGATGGTACGGGTAAAGGTGAGTTTTAGGCTGAGGTTGAGGGTTAAGATAAGGGTGAGAGTGAGGGTTAGAATTAGGGTTAGGGTGAGGGCTAGGGTGAGGGTGAGGGTTAGAGTTAAGGTTAGGGTTATTGTTAGGGTTAGGTTATGGTTACTGTGATGGTGAGGGATAGGGTTAGGTTTAGGGTGAGTTTTAGTGTTAGGGTTAGTGTTAGAGTTAGGGTAAGGTTGAGGGTTACATTTAGGGTTAGTGCTAGAGTTAGGGTTACGGTGAGGGTTAGGGTGAGGGTGAGGTTTAGAATAAGGGTTAGGATTAGGATTAGTGTAAGGGTTCGGATGAGTGTGAAGGTTAGGGTTAGGGTTAGGCTTAGGCTTAGGGTTAGGCTGAGGGTGAGGATGAGGGTGAGGGTTAGGGTTAGGGTAACGGTTAGGGTTAGGGTTAGGGTGAGATTTAAGGTTCGGTTAAGTATGGTGTTAGGGTGAGGGTGAGGGTTAGGATTAGGGTGAGGGTGAGGGCTAGGGTGAGTGTGAGGTTTAGTGTTAGGGTGAGGGTGAGGTTTAGGGTTAGGGATAGGGTTAGGTTTAGGATGAGGCTGAGGTTTAGTGTTAGAGTTAGGGTTAGGGTGAGGCTGAGGATGAGGGTTAGGGTTAGGGATAATCTTAGCGTTAGGGTTATGGTGAGGGTTAGGGTGAGGGTGAGGGTAAGGCTTAGTGTTAGGATTAGATATAGGGAACGGGTTAAGGTGAGTGTGAGGGTTACTTTAGGGTTAGGCTTAGGTTTAGGCTTACTGTGAGGGTGAGGGTGATCGTTAGGGTTAGGGTGAGAGTTAGGGGTAGGGTTGGGGTGAGATTTAGGGTTCGGGTAAGTTTAGGGTTAGGATGAGGGTTAGGGTTAGGGTTACAGTGTGGGTTAGGGTTATGGTTAGGGTGAGGTTTAGGATGAGGATTAGGGTTAGTATTAGGGTTACGGTGAGAGCTAGGGTGAGGGTGAGAGTTAGGGTTAGGGTTAGGGTGAGTTTTAGGGTTAGGGTTAGGGTGAGGTTTAGGATGAGGGTTAGGGTTACGGTGAGGGTGAGAATTAGGGTTAGGTTGAGGGTTAGGTTTAGGTTTAGGGTTAAAGTGAGGGTGAGGGTTATTGTTAGTGTTAGGGGTAGGGTTATGGTTATGGTGAGGGTGAGGTTTAGGGTTAGGTTTAGGGTGAGGTTTAGTGTTAGGGTTGGGGTTAGAGTTAGGATTAGGTTGAGGGTGAGGTTTAGGTTTAGAGTTAGGGTAAGGGTGAGGCTGAGGTTGGGGGTTGGGTTTAGGTTTAGTGTTAGAATTAGGGTTAGGGTGAGGATTAGGGTGAGGGTGAGGGTGAGGGTGAGGTTTAGGCTTAGGGTTAGGATTAGGATTAGGGTAAGGGTTAGGGTGAGTCTTAGGGTTAGGGTTAGGCTTAGGCTTAGGGTTAGGCTGAGAATGAGGGTGAGTTTGAGGTTAAGGGTTAAGTTGAGGGTTATGGTTAGGGTTAGGGTGAGAATTAGGGTTTGGTTAAGTTTTGGGTTACGGTGAAGGTTTGTGTTAGAATTAGAGTTAGGGTGAGGGCTATGGTGAGGGTGAGGGTTAGGGTTAGTTTTACGTAAGGTTTAGGGTTAGGGTTAGGGCTTGGGTTATGGTTAGGATGAGGGTTATGTTTAAGATTATGGTTAGGGTGAGTGTGAGTGTTAGAATTAGGGTTAGGGTTAGGCTGAGGGTGAGGGAGATTTTGAGGGTTAGGGTTAGGGCTAGGGTTAGGGTTATGGGGAGGGTTTGGATGAGTGTTAGGGTTAGGATTAGGGTTAGGGTGAGGGCTAGGGTGAGGGTGAGTTTTAAGGTTAGGGTTAGGGTGAGGTTTAGCCTTAGGTTTAGGGTTAGGGTTAGGGTGAGGTTGAGGTTTAGGTTTAGAGTTAGGGTTAGGGTGAAGCTGAGGGTGAGGGTTAGGGTTAGGGTTAGTGTTAGAGTTAGGGTTAGTGTGAGGGTTAGGGTGTGGGTGAGGGTTAGGCTTAGTGAAAGTATTAGGATTAGGGTAAGGGTTAGGGTGTGTGTGAGGGTTAAGTTTAGGATGAGGTTTAGGTTCAGAGTTAGGGTTAGAGTTAGTTTTAGGGTGAGGGTGAGGTTAAGGGTTAGAGTTAGGTTTAGGGTTAGGGTTAGGGTGAAGGTGAGGGTTAGGGTTAGGGTTAGGCTTAGCTTTAGGCTTAGGAGTAGGCTTTGGCTGAGCATGAGGGTGAGGGTTATGGTTAGGGTTAGGGTGAGGGTTAGGGTTAGGGTTATTGTGAAGGTTATGATGAGGTTTAGGGTTAGGATTAGGGTTAGGGTGAGGGGTAGGTTGAGGCTGAATGTGAGTGTTGGGGATAGGGATAGGTTTAGGTTTATGATTAGGGTTAGGGTGAGGGTGAGTGTGAGGTTTAGGGTTAGGGTTAGGGTTTGGCTTAGGGTTAGGGTGAGGGTTAGGGTTAGGGTATGGGTTAGGGTGAGGGTGAGGCTGAGTGTTAGGGTTAGGTTTAGGGTTAGGGTTAGGGTTAGGGTTAGAGTTACAGTGAGGGCTATTGTTAGGGTTAGGGTTAGGGTTAGGGTTAGGGTTAGGGTTAGGGTTAGAGTTAAAATGAGGGTTATGATTATGGTTATGGTTAGGTTTAGGTTTAGGGTTAGGGTGGGGTTTAGGGTTAGGGTTTGGTTTAAGTTGAGGCTGAGGCTGAGGATTAGGGTTAGGTTTAGGGTTAGGGTTTGGGTTAGGTTTAGGGTTAGGGTTAGGTTTAGGGTTAGGGTTAGAGGGTTAGGTTTAGGTTTAGGGGTAGGTAGAGGGAGAGTGTGAGGGTTAGGTTTAGGGTTAGGTTTAGGATTAGGTTTAGGGTGAGGGTTAGGGTTAGGTTTTGGGGTAGGGTGAGGGTGAGGCTGAGGATTAGGGTTAGGTTTAGTGTTAGTGTTAGGGTTAGGGTTAGAGTTACAGTGAGGGTTATGGTTAGGTTTAGGGTTAGGTTTAGGGTTAGGCTGAGGGTGAGTTTGGGAGTGTGTATTAGGGTTAGGGTTATTGTTTGTGGTATGGTGAGCGTTAAGTTAGTGGTGAGGGTGAGGCTGAGGGTGAGGGTTATGGTTAGGGTTAGGGTTAGGACTAGTGTTATTGTTAGGGTTAGGGTTAGAGTTACGGTGAGGTTGAGGATGGGGGTGAGGGTTACGGTTAGGGTGAGGTTTAGGGAGAGGTTTAGCGTTAGGGTTAGGGTTAGGATGAGGGTCAGTGTGACGTTTATGGTTAGAGTTAGCGTTAAGGGTAGAGTTAGGGTGAGGTTTAGGGTTAGGGTTAGTGTTAGGGTAGGGTGAGAGTGAAGTTTAGTTTGAGGTTTCTGGATAGGGCTAGGTTTAGGATTAGGGTTAGGGTGAGGGTGAATGTGGGGCTGAGCATTAGGGTTGGGGTTAGGGTTAGTGTTATTGTTAGGGTTAGGGTTAGAGTTACGGTGAGGGTGAGGGTGCGGGTGAGGTTTAAATTTAGGGTTAGGATGGGGTTTAGTGTTAGGGTTAGGGTTAGGATGAGGGTGAGGTTTAGGGTTAGATATATGGTTAGGGGGAGGGTAGGGGGAGGGTGAATGTGAGGGTTAGGGTTAGGGTTACGTTTAGGCTTAGGGTTAGGCTGAGGGTTAGGGTAAGTGTGAGCATTAGGGTGAGAGTTAGGATTCGGGTTAAATTTATGGTTAGGGTGAGGGATAGGGTTAGGTTTAGGGGGAGGGTGAGAGTTAGGCTTAGGGTTAGGGTTAGGGTTAGGGTTAGGGTTATTGTTAGTGTTATGGTTATGGTTAAGTTTGTGGTGAGGGTGAGGATGATGGTGAGGTTTATGGTCTTAGAGTTAGAGTTACTTTGAGTTTGAGGGTGAGGGTGAGTTTTAGGGTTAGAGTTAGGTTTAGGGGGACTGTTAGGGTGAGGTTAAGGGTTAGGGTTAGTGTTAGGTTTAGGGTGAGGGTGTGGTTTAGGTTGAGATTTAGGGATAGGGTTAGGTTTAGGATTAGGTTTACTGTTAGGGTGAATGTGAGGGTTAGGACGAAGGTTAGCGTTAGGCTGAGGGTGAGATTGATGGTGAGGGTTAGGTTTAGGGTGAGGGCTAGGGTTAGGGTTATGGGGAGGGTTTGCATGAGCTTTAAGGTTAGGATTAGGGTTAGGGTGAGTGCTAGGGTGAGGGTAAGGTTTAGGGTGAGGGTTAGGATGAGGGTTAGGGTTAGAATTAGGGTTAGGATTAGGGCTAGTGTGAGGGTTAGGTTGAGGGTTAGAGTTAGGGTTAGGGTGAGGGTGAGTGTGAGGCTTAGGGTGAGGATTAGGCTTAGGGTTAGGGTGAGGGATAAGTTATGGGATTGGGCTAGGGTGAGTGTGAGGATGAGGATTAGGGTTAGGTTTAGGGTTAGGGTTATGTTTAGGTTTAAGTTTAGGTTTAGGGTTAGGGTTAGGGTGAGAGTGAGTGTAAGCGTTAGGTTGAGGGTTAAGCTTAGGCTTATAGTTAGGCTGAGGGTGAGGGTGGGGGTGAGGACTAGGGGTCGGGTGATTGTTCTGGTTAGGGTTAGTGTTATTGTTATGGTTATGTTTAGAATTACAGTGAGGGTGCAGGTGCGGGTGAGGGTTAGTGTTAGGGTGAGGTTTAGGTTTGGGTTATGGTTAGAGTTAGGTTTAGGGTGAGGGTGAGGTTTAGGGTTAGAATTACGGTTCGGGTGATGGTTAGGTTGAGGTTTAGGGTTAGTGTTAGTGTTAAGGTTAGGTTTACGGTGAGAGTTAGGGTTAGGATTAGAGTTAGGGTGAGGGTGAGTGTGTGTGTTAGGGTTAGGTTTAGGGTTAGGCTTAGGGTTAGGCTGAGGGTGAGGTTGAGGTGAGGGTTAGGATTAGGTTGAGGGTTAGGTTTAGGTTTAGGGTGAGGGTGAGGATGAGTGTTAGGCTTATGGTGAGGGTTAGGATGAGTGTTAGTTTTAGGATTAGGGTTAGGGTGAGGGCTATAGTGAGGGTGAGGTTTAGGGTTAGGGTTAGGATGAGTGTGAGGTTTAGGGTTAGATTTAGGGTTAGGGTGAGGCTGAGGATGAGGGTTAAGTTTAGTGTTAGTGTTAGATTAAGTGTTAGGGTGAGGGTGAGGGTTAGGCTAAGGGTTAGGGTAAGTGTTAGGGTGAGTCTGAGGGTTAGGGTTAGGCTTAGGTTTAGCCTTAGGTTTAGGCCGAGGGTGAGGATGAGGGTGAAGGTTAGCGTTAGGTTGAGGTTTAGGGTTAGGGTTAGGGTGAGATTTAGGGTTCAGCCTAAGTTTAGGGTTAGGGTGAGGGTTACGGTTAGTCTTACAGTGAGCATGAGAGTTAGGGTAAGTTTGAGGGTTAGGATTAGGGTTAGGTTTATTGTGACGGTTAGGGTTAGAGTTAGGGTGAGGGTTAGGATGAGGATTAGGGTTAGGATTAGGGTTAGGGTGCGGGATAGTGTGAGGTTGAGGGTTAGGATTAGTGTTAGGGTGAGGATTAGGTTTAGGGTTAGGGTTAGGGTGAGGGTTAGGATGAGGGTTAGGGTTATGGTGACATGAGGGTTAGGGTTAGGGTTTAGGTTAGGGTTAGAATTAGTGTTAGGGTGAGGGTGAGTGTTAGGATTAAGGTTAGGGTTAGGGTTAGGTTTAGGTTTAGGGTTAGGATTAGTGTTAATTTTAGTGTTAGAGTTACAGTTAGGGTAAGGCTGAGGGTGAGGTTGAGGGTTAGGTTTGGGGTGACGTTTATGGTTATGGTTAGGATTATGGTTATGTTGAGGGTGAGGTTTAGGGTTAGATTTAGGGTAAGGGTGCGGGTTATGTGGAGGGTTAGGATTAGGGTTAGTGTGAGGGTTAAGGTTAGGGTGAGGGTTAGGTTGAGTTTTAGGGTTAGGGTTAGGTTTAGGGTTTGGATTTGGGTTAGGCTGAGGGTGAGTGTGAGGGTTACGGTTAGGTTTAGGCTTAGGCTAAGGGTTAGGGTGGGGTGAAGAATTAGGTTTAGGGTGATGGTTAGGATTAGGGTTAGTGTTGGATAGGGTGAGGGTGAGGATTAGGGTAAGGCTTAGGATTAGGCTTAGGGTTAGACTGAGTGTGAGGTTGAGTGTGAGGGTTAGGGTTAGGGTGATGTTTAGGTTTACGGTTAGGGTGAGGATTAGGATGAGTTTTAGGGTTACAGTAAGGGTTAGGGTGAGGATGACAGTAAGGGTTAAGGTGAGGTTGAGACTGAGTGTGAGGGTTAAGATAAAGGTGAGGGTTAGTGTTAGGATTAGGGTGGGGTTTAGGGTTAGTGTTAAGGATATGGTTAGGTGGAGGGGGAAGTTTAGGGCTAGATACAGGGTTAGGGGGGGGTTAGGGGGAGGGTTAGGGTTAGGGTTTGTGTTAGGGTTAGGATGAGGGTGAGAGTTAGTGTTAGGGTTAGGGTTAGGGTGAGGTTTAGTGTTAGGGTTAGGGTTTGGTTTAGAGTTATGGTGAGGGTGAGGGTGCGGGTGAGTGTGTGGGTTAAGGTTAGGTTTCAGGTAAGGCTTGTGGTTAGGCTTAGGGTTAGGCTGAGTGTGAGGGTGGATTTGAGGGTTAGGGTTAGGTTGAGGTTTTCGGATAGGGTTATAGGGAGGGTTAGGATGAGGGTTAAGGTTAGGATTAGGGTTAGGGTGAGGGCTAGGGTGAAGGTGAGGTTTAGGGTTATTGTTAGGTTGAGGTTTAGGTTTAGGGTTAGGGTTAGGGTTAGGGCGACCATGGGGTTTAGGGTTAGAGTTAGGGTTAAGGCGAGGCGGAGGTTGAGGGTTAGGGTAAGTGTTAGGATTAGGATTAGGGTAAGGGTAGGGTGAGTGTGAGGGTTAGGTTTAGGGTGAGGGTTAGGGTTAGGGTTAAGTTGAAAGTTAGGGTTCAGGTAAAGTTTAGGGTTAGGGTGAGGGTTAGGGTAAGCTTTAAGTTGAGCGTGAGGATTAGGGTTAGGTTGAGGGTTAGGTTTAGGGTTAGGGTTAGGGTGAGGTTTAGGGTTAGGGTTAGGTTTAGGGTTAGGGTTAGGTTTAGGATGAGGGTGAGGGTGGGGTTGAGGATTAGGCTTAGGTTTTCGGTTAAAATTAGGGTTATTGTTAGTGTTATGGTTTGGGTTTAGTTTGTGGTGAGGGCGAGCCTGAGGTTGAGGGTTATGGTTATGGTTAGGCTTAGTCTTAGGGTTAGGCTGAGGGTGAGTATGGGGGTGAGGAATAGGTTTTGGGTGATGGTTAGGGTTAGGGTTAGGTTGAGGGTGAGGATGAGGCTTTGCGTTAGGATTAGGTTTAGGTTGAGGGCTAGGGTGAGGGTGAGGGTTAGGGTTAGGCTTAGGCTTAGGCTTAGGCTTAGGGTTAGACTTAGGGTGAGGGTGAGTTTGAGGGTTTGGGTTAGGGTGATGGATAGGGTTAGGGTTAGGTTGAGTGTTAGCATGAGGGTTAGGGTTAGGGTGAGGGTTAGCCTGAATGTGACGGTAAGAATAAAGGTGAGGGTTAGGCTGAGGGTGAGTGTTCCCCTAAGGGTGAGGGTTAGGATTAGGTTGAGGTTTAGGGTAAGGATTAGGATGAGGGTTAGGGTGAGGCTGAGGGTTAATGTTAGGGTTTAGGTGAGGTTTAGGGTTTGGGTGAGAGTTAGGGTTACTGTGAGTGTTAGTGTTAGAGTTAGGGTTAGTGTTAGGGTGAGGGTAAGTGTTAGGGTGAGGGTTAGTGTTAGGGTGAGGGTTATATTTAGGGTGAGGGTTAGGGTTAGGTTTAGGGTGATTGTTAAGTTTAGAGTTAGGGTTACGTTGAGGGTGAGGGGTGAGAGTTAGGTTTAGGGTGAGGTTTAGGTTTAGGGTTAGGGTTAAAGTTACGGTGAGGGTGAGGGTGAGGTTTAGGGTTACAGTTAGGGTTCAAGTGAGGGTTAGGATGAGGGTTAGGGTTAGGGTTAGTTTTAGGTTTAGGGTTAGGGTGAGGTTTAGGGTTAGGGTTATGGTTAGGATTAGGGTTACGGTGAGGGTTAGGGTTATGGTTAGGATGAGGTTTAAGATGAGGGTTAGTTTTAGGATTATGGTTATGGTGAGGGCTAGGGTGAGGGTGAGGTTTAGGGTTAGGTTTAGGGTGAGGTTTAGGGTTAGGGTTAAATTTAGGGTCAGTATGAGTTTGAGGTTTAGTGTTAGAGATAGGGTTAGGGTGAGGGTTAGGGTGAGGGTTAGGGTTAGGGATAGTGTTACGGGTAGGTTGAGGGTTATGGTGAGGTTGTGTGTTAGGGTTAGGGTTAGGATTCAGATTAGGGTTAGGGAGAGGGTGAGTGTGAGGGTTAGAGTTAGGGTTAGGGTTAGGCTTAGGGTTAGGCTGAGGGTGAGGGTGAGGGTGAGTGTTAGGTTTAGGGTGAGTGTTAGGGTTAGGGTTAGGCTTAGGGTTAGGGTTAGGGTGAGAATTAAGGTTCGGCTTTAGGGTTAGGGTGAGGGTTAGGTTGAGGCTGTATGTAAGGTTAAAGTTGAGGATTACGCTGAGGGTGAGGTTTTCGGTAAGGGGGAGGGTTAGGGTTAGGGTGAGGGATAGGGTACGGGTAAGGGTTAGAGTTAGGGTGAGGGTGAGGGTTAGATTGAGGATTAGGGTTAGGTTTAGTGTGAGGTTTAGGGTTTCGGTGAGGGGTAGGCTTAGTGTGACGGTCAGTGTTAGGGTGAGGGTAAGTGTTAGGTTGAGGTTGAGGGTTAGGGTGAGGGTTAGGATGAGAGTTCGGGTTAGGATGAGCGTGATGGTAAGAGTAAAGTTGAGGGTAAGGCTAAGGGTGAGAGTTACGGTAAGGGTGAGGGTTAGGGTTAGGGTGAGTGTTAGGGTAAGGGTTAGGGTTAGGGTTAGATTGGGGATTAGGGTTAGGGTTAGTGTGAGGTTTAGGGTGAGGATGAGGGTTAGGGTGAGGGTTAGGGTTAGAATTAGGATTAGGTTGAGGGCTAGGGTGAGGGTGAGGGTTAGGGTTAGGGTTAAGTTTATGGTGAGGTTTAGGGTGAGGGATAGGTTTAGGTTTAGGGTGAGGGTTAGGATTAGTGTGAGGGTTACGGTTAGGGTGAGAGTGAGGGTGAGGCTAAGTAACGGTTATGGTGAGGATTAGGGTGAGGGTTAGGGTTAGGGTTAGGATTAGGGATAGGGTTAGGGATCGGCTGAAGTAGAGGGTGAGGGTGAGGGTGAGGTTAAGGGTTAGGGATATGTTTAGGGTGAGGGTGAAGGTTAGGGTCAAAGTGAGGGTGAGGATGAGGTTCTTGGTTAGGTAATGGTTAGGGATAGGGTGAGGATTAGTTGAGGGTTAGGGTAAGGGTGAGCTTGAGGTTTAGGGTGTGGGTGAGCATTAGGGTTCGGGTGAGGGTTCGGGTGAGGTAGAAGGTTAGGGTTAGGGTTAGGTGAGTGTTAGTTTTAGTGTTAGGGTTAGGGAGAGGGTTAGGGTTAGGCTTAGCGTGAGGGTGACGGTGAGCGTGACGGTTAGGGTTAGAGTTACGGTGAGGATTCGGTTAAGTGTGAGGTTTAGGGTGAGGATGAGGGTAAGTGTTAGGATGAGGGTTAGGGTGAGGGTTAGGGTGAGGGTTAGGGTTAGGGTTATGCTTAGGTTTAGGGTTAGGGTGAGGCTGAGGGTTAGGGTTATGATTAGGGTGAGGGTTAGGGTGAGGGTTAGGGTGAGGGTTAAGGTGAGGGTGAGGGTGAGGGTTAGGGTTGTTAAAAGGGTTAAGGTCAGATTTAGGGTGACAGTGAGGTTTTGGGTGAGGGTTAGGTTGAGGGTTAGAGTTAGCGTTAAGGTGAGGGTTAGGGTAAGGGGTAGGGTTACGGTAGGGTGAGGGTTAGGTTTATTGTGAGAGTTAGGTTTAGGGTTAGGGTTAGGATTAGTGTGAGGGTAAGAATTAGCTGACTGTTAGGGTGAGGGTGAGGTTTAGGGTTAGGAATAGTGATAGGATTAGTGTAAAGCTGAGGGTGATGGTGAGGTTTAGGGTTAGTGTTAGGGTGAGGGCTTGGGTGAGCGTTAGGTTAAGGTTGAGGGTTAGGGTGAGAGTGATGGTAAGGGTAAATTTGAGGGTTAGGCTCAGGGTGAGGGTTAAGATAAGGGTGAGGGTTAGGGTTAAGGTGAGCGTTAGGTTAAGGGTTAGGGTTACGGTTAGGGTGAGGGTTAGATTGAGGATTAGGATTAGGGTTAGTGTGAGGTTTAGGGTGAGGTTGAGGGTTAGGTTTAGGTTGAGGTTTAGGGTTAAAATTAGGGTTAGGGTGAGGGCTAGGGTGAGGGTGAGGTTTAGGTAAGGGTTAGGGTTAAGTTTAGGGTGAGGTTTAGGTTTACTGTGAGAGTTGGGGTTAGTGTGAGGGTTAGTGTTAGGGTGAGGGGAAGTGTTAGGGTGGGGATTTGGGTTAGGGTGAGGTTTATGTTTAGTTTGAAGGTTAGGTTTAGGGTTTGGGTGAGGGCTAGGGTGAAGGTGAGTTTTAGGGTTATGTTTAGGGTGAGGTATAGGGTTAGGGTTAAGTTTAGGGTTAGGGTTAAGGTGAGGGTGAGGTTTAGGTTTAGAGTTAGGTTTAGGGTGAGGATTAGGGTTAGGGTTAGTGTTAGGTTTAGGGTTAGGGTGAGGGTTAGGGTTAGGGTGAGGGTTAGGGTTAGGGCTGAGATTAGGATAAGTGTTTTTGTGAGGGTGAGTGTGAGTTTGAGTGTTAGGGTTAGTGTTAGGCTTAGGTTTACGCTGAGGTTGAGGGTGAGGGTTAAGGTGAGGGTGACGGTGAGGTTGAGGGTTAGAGTTAGGGTTAGTGTGAGGGTTAGCGTTAGGGTTGGTGTTAGGGTTAGTGTTAGGGTGAGGGTTAGGTTTAGGGTTAGTGTTAGTTTTAGGGTTAGGGTGAGCGTTAGGGTGAGGGTTAGGTTTAGGGAGAGTGTTAGGTTTAGGATTAGGGTTAGGGTGAGTGTGAGTGTGAGGGTTAGGGTTAGGGTTAGGTTTAGGCTTAGGGTTAGGCTGAGGTAGAGTGTAAGTGTGAGAGTTAGGTTGAGGGTTAGGGTTAGGGTTAGGTTTAGAGTTAGCCTTAAGGTGAGGTTTAGTGTTAGGGTTAGGGTTAGGGTCCGGGTTAGGGTTAGGCTTAGCCCGAGGTTTACGGTGAGGGTGACGGTTAGGTTTAGAGTTATAGTGAGGATTCGGTTAAGTGTGAGGTTTAGGGTGAGGATGAGGTTAAGTGTTAGGATGAGGGTTAGGGTGAGGGTGAGGGTTAGGGTTAAAGTTTTGGTTAGGATGAGGGTTAGGGTTAGGGTTATGCTTAGGGTTAGGATGAGGGTTAGGCCTAGGGTTAGGGTTATGATTAGGGTGAGGGTTAGGGTGAGGGTGAGGGTTAGGGTTGTTATAAGGGTTAAGGTCAGAATTAGGGTGACGGTGAGATTTTGGGTAAGGGTTAAGTGGAGGGTTAGAGTTCGGGGTAAGGTGAGGGTTAGGGTAAGGAATAGGGTTATGGTTAGGGTGACGGTTAGGTTTAGTGTGAGAGTTAGGTTTAGGGTTAGGGTTAGGATTAGTTTGAGAGTAAGAATTAGCTGACTGTTCGGGTGAGGGTGAGGTTTAGGCTTAGGAATAGTGACAGGATTAGTGTAAATCTGAGGGTGAGGGTGAGGTTTAGGGTTAGGGTTAGGGTGAGGGCTTGGGTGAGGGTTAGGGTAAGGTTGCAGGTTAGGGTGAGAGTGATGGTTAGGGTAAAGTTGAGGGTTAGGCTGAGGGTGAGGGTTAAGTTAAAGGTGAGGGTTAGGGTTAGGGTGAGGGTTAGGTTAAGGGTTCGGGTTACGGTTAGGGTGAGTGTTAGTTTGAGGATTAGGGTTAGGGTTAGTGTGAGGTTTAGGGTGAGGTTGAGAGTTAGGGTTAGGGTTAGGGTTAAGGTTAGAATTAGGGTTAGGGTGAGGTGTAGGATGAGGGTGAGGTTTAGGTTAGGGTTAGGGTTAAGGTTAGGGTGAAGTTTATGGTTACTGTGAGGGTTAGGGTTAGTGTTTGGGTTAGGGTTAGAGTTAAGGTTGGGTGAGGGTAAGTGTTAAGGTGAGGGTTTGGGTTAGGGTGAGGGTTATGTTTCCATTGAGAGTTAGGTTTAGGGTTAGGGTTATTGTTAGGGCTAGGATTAGGATTAGGTTTAGTGTGAGGGTGAGTGTGTGGGTTAGGGTTAGGTTTAGGTTTAGGCTTAAGGTTAGGCTGAGGGTGAGGTTGAGGCTGAGGATTAGGGTTAGGTTGATGGTTAGGGTTTGGTTTAGGGTGAGCGTTAGGATGAGAGTTAGAGTTAGGATTAGGGTTTGGGTGAGGGCTAGGGTGAAGGTGAGGTTTAGGGTTATGTTTAGCTTGAGGGTTAGGGTTAGGGTTAAGGTTAGGGTTAAGGTGAGGCTGAGGTTTAGGTTTAGAGTTAGGGTTAGGGTGAGGGTTAGGTTTAGGGTTAATGTTCGGTTTAGGTTTAGGGTGAGGGTTAGGGTTAGGTTGAGGGTTAGGGCTAGGGTTATTTTCAGGGTTAGTGTTAAGGTGATGGTTAGAGTGAGGGTTAGGGTTAGGATTAGGATTATGCTTAGGGTTAGGTTGAGTGTGAGGTTTAGGGTTAGGGTTAGATTTAGGCATAGGGTTAGGCTGAGGGTGAGCGCCTCACGCTCAGTTAGGTTTAGGGTGAGGTTTAGTATTAGGATTAGGGTGAGAGTTAGAGTACCGGTTAAGTTTAGGGTTAGGGTGAGGGTTAGGGTACTGCTTAAGGTGAGGTTGAGGGTTAGGGATAGGTTGAGCATTAGGGTTAGGTTAGGGTTAGGGTAAGGGTGAGGGTGAGGGTTAGTGTTAGTGTTAGGGTGAGATTGAGGGTGAGGGTTAGGGTTATTGTTAGGGTTAGGTTTAGGATGAGTGTTAAGGTTAGGATTAGGTTTAGGGTGATGGCTAGCATGAGGGTGAGGTTTAGGGTTAAGGTTATGGTGAGGTTTAGGGTTAGGGTTAGGGTTAGGGTTAGGGTGAGGGTGAGCTTTAGGGTTAGAGTTAGGGTTAGGGTGAGGCTGAGGGTGAGGGTTGGGTTAGGGTTAGGGTTAGGTGGAGGGTGAGTGTTAGGATTAGGGTTAATTTTAGTGTTAGGTTTAGGGTTAGGGTTAGGTTTAGTCTTAGGATTAGGCTTAGGCAGAGCATGAGGGGGAGGGTTAGTATTAGGGTAATAGTGAGGGTTAGGATGAGGTTTAGTGTTAGGATTAGGTTTAGGGTGAGGGCTAGTGTGAGGGTTAGGGTGAGTGTTAGGGTTAGGGATAGGATTAGGTTTAGGATTTGGGGTAGGGTGAGCGTGAGTGTGAGGGTTAGGCTAAGGGTTAGGGTTAGGCTTAGGGTTAGGGTGAGGGTTAGGGTTAAGATTTGTGTTAGGGTGAGTGTGAGGCTGAGAAATAGGGTTAGGGTTAGGGTTAGGTTTAAGGTTTGTTTTAGGGTTAGTGTTAGGTTTAGGTTTAGGGTTACGGTTAGGGTTACAGGGAGGGTTAGGGTTAGGGTTAGGCTGAGGGTGAGGTTGGGGGTGAGGATTAGGGTTAGGGTTAAGTTTAGGGTTAGTCTTATTGTTAGTGTTATGGTTAGGGTTAAGTTTTCAGTGAGGGTGAGGCTGAGGGTGAGGGTTATGTTTAGGTTTTGGGTTAGGGTTAGTGTTATTGTTATGGACAGGGTTAGAGTTAGGGTGAGTTAGAGGGTGAGGGTGAGGGTTAGGGTTAGGGTGAGTTTTAGGGTTAGGGTGAGGGTGAGGTTTAGTGTTAGAGTTAGAGTTTGGGGGTGGGTTTGGGGGAGGTTTAGGGTTAGGGTTAGTGTTAGGGTTAGGGTGAGTGTGAGGTTCAGGTTGAGGTTTAGGGATAGGTTTAGGTTTAAGATTAGGGTTAGGTTTAGCATGAGTGTGAGGGTTAGGGTGAGGGTTAGGCTTAGGCTTAGGGTCAGGCTGATGGTGAAGGTGGGGGTGAGGATTAGGGTTAGGGTGATGGTTAGTGTTAGTCTTAGTGTTATTTTTAGAGTTAGCGTTAGAGTTATGGTGAGGGTGTGGGTGCGGGTGAGGGTTAATGTTAGGATTAGGGTGGGGTTTAGGGTTAGGGTTAGGGTTAGGGTTAGGTGGAGGGGGAAGTTTAAGGTTAGATACAGGGTTAGGGGGAGGGTTAGGGGGAGGTTTAGGGTTAGGATTTGTGTTAGGGTTAGGGTGAGGGTGAGGGTTAGGGTTAGGGTTAGGGTTAGGGTGAGGTTTAGGGTTAGGGTTAGGGTTTGGTTTAGAGTTATGGTGAGGGTGTGGATGCGAGTGAGTGTGAGGGTTAAGGTTAGGTTTCAGGTAAGTCTTGTGGTTAGGCTTAGGGTTAGGCTGAGTGTGAGGGTGGGTTTGAGTGTTAGGGTTAGGGTGAGGGTTTCAGATAGGGTTATAGGGAGGGTTAGGATGAGGGTTAGGGTTAGGATTAGGGTTAGGGTGAGGGCTAATGTGAAGGTGAGGTTTAAGGTTATGGTTAGGGTGAGGTTTAGGTTTAGGGTTAGGGTTAGGGTTAGGGTGAGAGTGGAGTTTAGGGTTAGAGTTAGGGTTAAGGTGAGGCGGAGGTTGAGGGTTAGGGTTAGGGTTAGGATTAGGATTAGGGTAAGGGTAGGGCGAGTGTGAGGGTTAGGGTTAGGGTGAGGGTTAGGTTTAGAGTTAAGTTGAAAGTTATGTTTCAGGTAAAGTTTAGGGTTAGGGTGAGGGTTAAGGTTAGCTTTAAGTTGAGCGTGAGGATTAGGGTTACTTTGAGGGTTAGGTTTAAGGATAGGGTTAGGGTGAGGTTTAGGGTTAGGGTTAGGGTGAGTGTTAGGATGAGAAGTAGGGTTAGGATTAGGGTTAGGATGAGGGCTAGGTTGAGGGTGACGGTTAGGTTTAGTGTTAGGGTGACTTTTAGTGTTAGGGTTAGGGTTAGGGTGAGGGTTAGGATGAGGGTTAGGGTTAGAGTAAGTGTGAGGGTTAGGGTTAGGTTGAGGGTTAGGTTTGGGATTAGGGTTAGTGTGAGGTTGAATATTAGAATTAGGGTTAGGGTTAGGGTTATTGTTAGGGATAGGGTTAGTGTTACGATTATGTTGAGGTTGAGGTTTAGATTTAGGGTTAGGGTGAGGTTTTTAGTGTTACGGTTAGGGTTAGAGTTAGGGTTAGCGTGAGATTCGGGTTACTGTGAGGGTTAGTGTTAGGGTTAAGTTTTGGGTTGCCGTGAGGGTTATGGTTAGGGTTAGGTTTAGGATTAGGGTTAGGGTTATTGTTATGGTTGGGTTTAGGGTTACTGTTAGGGTGAGGGTAAATGTGAGGTTTAGGCTTAGTGTTAGGTTTAGGCCTAGTGTTAGGGTTAGGGTTAGGATTACGGTTGGGGTTAGGGTGAGGTTTAGGTTTTGGTTTACTTTATAGTTAGGTTTAGGGTGAGGGTGGGATTTAGGGTTAGAGTTAGGGTTAGGGTGAGGGTTAGAGTCGGGGTTAGGGTTAGGGTTCGGATTAGGCTGAGGGTTAAGTTGGGGGTCACGGTAAGGTTAAAGATGAGGGTTAGGCCTAGGGTGAGGGTTATGGTAAGGGTCAGGTTTAGGGTTAGGGTGAGGGTTAGGCTGAGGGTTAGGCTGAGGCTGAGGGTTAGACTGAGGATTAGTGTTAGGGTTAGTGTGAGATTTATGGTGAGGGTGAGTGTTAGGGTTATGGTGTGGGCTAGGGTGAGGGTGAGGATTAGGGTTAGTTTTAGGATTAGGCTGAGGGTGAGGTTGAGGGTAAGGGTTAGGGATAGGGTTAGTGTTAGGATTAGGGTTAGGGGGAGGGTTAGGATGAGGATTAGGTTTAGGATTAGGGTTAGGGTAAGGGCTAGGGTAAGGGTAGGTTTAGAGTTACGTTTAGGGTCAGGTTTAGGGTTAGGGTTAGGCTAAGGGTTATGGTTAGGGTGAGGTTTAGGGTTTGAGTTAGGGTTAGGGTGAGGTTGAGGGTGAGGGTTAGGGTTAGGCTTAGTGTTAGGGTTAGGGTTAGGGTTAGGGTGAGGGTTAAGGTGAGATTGAGGGTTAAGGTTAGTGTTAGGGTTAGGCTTAGGATTAGGCTGAGTGTGAGGTTGAAGCTGAGTGTTAGGGTTAGGGTGAGGGTTAGGCTTAGGGTTATGGGGAGGGTTAGGATCAGGGTTAGGGTTAGGATTAGGGCTAGGGTGAGGGCTAGGGTGAAGGTGAGGTTTAGGGTTAGGTTTAGGTTGAGGTTTAGTGTTAGGGATAGAGGGAGGATTAGGATGAGGGTTAGATTTAGGATTAGGGTTTGCCTGAGGGCTAGGTTGAGGTTGATGGTTAGGGTAAGTGTTAGGCTTAGGCTTAGTTTTAGGCTGAGCATGTGGTTGAGGGTGAGGATTAGATTTAGGTTTGGGTTGAGGTTTAGTGTTAGGGTTAAGGATAGAGTTCGTTTTAGGGTGAGGGTGAGGTTTAGGGGTAGAGTTAGGGTTAGGATGTGGGTTAGGTTTAGGGTGAGGGTTAGTGTGGGGGTCACGGTAAGGGTAAATGTGAAGTTTAGTCTGAGGGTGAGGGTTACGGTAAGGGTGAGGGTTAGGTTTAGGGTGAGGGTTAGGGTTAGGGTTAGGATGAGGCTGAGGCTTATATTGAGGATTATTTTTAGGGTTAGTGTGGGGTTTAGGGTGAGGGTGAGGGTTAGGGTTAGGGTGAGGGTAGGGTTAGGTTTAGGGTGAGGTTTAGGGTTAAGGTGATGGTTAGTGTTAGTGTTAGTGTGAGGTTTAGGGTTAGGGTTAGGGTTAGGATTAATATTAGGGTTAGGCTTAAGGTGAGGCTTAGGGTGATGGTGAGAGTCAGGGTAAGGGTTTGATTGGGATTTGCGTTAGGATGAGAGAGGATTAGGGTTAGGATAGTCTTAGGTTTAGGCTGAGGGTGAGGGTGAGTGTGAGGGTTAGAGTTAGGGTGAGGGATAGGGTTAGGGTGAGCGTTAGGGTTTGGGTTAAGTTTAGGGTTAGGGTAAGTGTTAGGGTAGGGGTTACAGTGAGGGTGAGGGCTAGGTTTAGGTTGAGGGTTAGGGTTAGGGTTAGGGTTAGGGTGAGGGTGAGTGTTAGGGTTATTTTTAGGATGAGGTTTAGGATGAGTGTTAGGGTTAGGATTAGGGTTAGGGTGAGGGCTTGCGTGAGGGTGAGTTTTAGGGTTAAGGTTAGGGTGAGGTTTAGGGTTAGGGTTAGGGTGAGGGTGAGGTTTAGGGTTAGAGGTAGGGTTAGGTTGAGGCTGAGAGTGAGTGTTAGGATTAGGGTTAGGTTTAGGGTTAGGTTTAGGGTTAGGATTACTTTTATTGTTAGGGTTAGGGTTAGAGTTAAGGTGAGGTTGAGGGTGAGGGTGAGGGGTTGGTTTATTTTTAGGGTGAGTTTGAGGGTTAGGGTTAGTGTTAGGGTGAGGGTTAGGATGAGGGTTAGGGTTACGATAAGTGTGAGGGTTAGGGTAAGGTTTAGAGTAAGGATTAGGGTTAATGTGAGTTTGAGGGTTAGGATTAAGTTTAGGGTTAGGGTTATTGTTAGGGTTAATTTTACGGTTACAATGAAGTTGAGGGTTAGAGTTAGAGTTAGGGTGAGGTTTTTAGTGTTAGTGTTAGGGTTAGAGACAGGGTTAGGGTTAGGGTTAGATATAGGGTTAGAGTGAGGCTTAGGGTAATGGTTAGGGTGAGGCTTAGTGTTAGGGTTAGGGTGAGGGTGAGGGTTAGGTTAAGGTTTGGGGTTAGGGTTAGGGTTAGGATTAGTGTGAGCAATAGTGTTAATGTTAGGGATAGTGTTTGGGTGAGGTTAAATATTAGGGTGAGGGTTTGGGTTAGGGTGAGGGTTATGCTTTTGGTGAGGTTTAGTGTTAGTTTTAGGGTTAGGGTTAGGGTGAGGCTGAGGGTGAGGGTGAGGGTTAGGGTTAGGGTTATTGTTAGGGTTAAGGTTAATATGATGGTTAGGTTTACTGTGAGAGTTGGGGTTAGTGTGAGGGTTAGTGTTAGGGTGAGGGGAAGTGTTAGGGTGGGGGTTTGGGTTAGGGTGAGGGTTATGTTTAGTTTGAAGGTTAGGTTTAGGGTTTGGGTGAGGGATAGGGGGAAGGTGAGGTTTAGGGTTATGTTTAGGGTGAGGTATAGTGTTAGGGTTAAGTTTAGGGTTAGGGTTAACGTTAGGGTGAGGGTTAGGGTTAGGGACAGTGTTAGGTTTAGGATTATGGTTAGGTTGAGGGTGAGTGTGAGGGTTAGAATTAGGGTTTGGTTTAGGCTTAGGGTTAGGCTGAGGTAGAGTGTAAGTGTGAGAGTTAGGGTGTGGTTTAGGGTTAGGGTTATGTTTAGAGTTAGCCTTAAGGTGAGGTTTAGTGTTAGGGTTAGGGTTAGGGTGAAGGTTAGGTTTAGGTTTATGGTGAGGATTAGGGTTAGGTTTAGGATTAGGCTTATGGTTAGGCTGAGGGTGGGGGTGGAGGTGAGGATTAGGGTTAAGGTTAGGGTTAGGGTTAGGGTTATTGGTATTTTTATGGTTAGGGTAAAGTTTGCAGTGAGGTTGAGGTTGAGGGTGAGTGTTAGGTTTAGGGTGAGGTTTAGTGTTAGGTTTAAGCTTAGGTTGAGGTTGAGCTTGAGAGTTAGGGTTAGGCTTAGGGTTAGGGTGATGATTAATGTTAGTGTTTGGGTTAGGGTGAGGCTGAGGATTAGGGTGAGGTTTAGGGTTAGGTTTAGGTTTAGGGTTAGGGTTAGGGTTAGGCTGAGGGTGAGGTGGGGGTGAGCATTAAGGTTAGGGTTTCGGTTAAAATTAGGGTTATTGTTAGTGTTATGGTTTGGGTTTAGTTTGCGGTGAGGGTGAACCTGAGGTTGAGGGTTATGGTTAGGGTTAGGCTTAGTCTTAGGGTTAGGCTGAGGGTGAGTATGGGGGTGAGGAATAGGTTTAGGGTGATGGTTAGGGTTAGGGTTAGGTTGAGGGTGAGGATGAGGCTTAGCATTAGGATTAGGTTTAGGGTGAGGGCTAGGGTGAGGGTGAGGGTTAGGGTTACGGATAGGCTTAGGCTTATGCTTAAGGTTAGGCTTAGGGTGAGGGTGAGTTTGAGGGGTGGGTTAGGATGATGGATAGGGTTAGGGTTAGGTTGAGTGTTAGGATGAGTGTTAGGGTTAGGGTGAGGGTTAGCCTGAATGTGACGGTAAGAATAAAGGTGAGGGTTAGGCTGAGGGTGAGTGTTCCCCTAAGGGTGAGGGTTAGGATTAGTTTGAGGTTTAGGGTAAGGATTAGGATGAGGGGTAGGGTGAGGGTGAGGGTTAGATTGAGGATTAGGATTGGGGTTTGTGTGAGGTTTAGGTTGAGGATGAGGTTTAGGGTTTGGGTGAGGGTTAGGGTTAGAATTAGAGTTAGGGTGAGGGCTAGGGTGAGGCTGAGGGTTAGTGTTAGGGTTTAGGTGAGGTTTAGGGTTCGGTGAGAGTTAGGGTTACTGTGAGGGTTAGTGTTAGAGTTAGGGTTAGTGTTAGGGTGAGGGTACGTGTTAGGGTGAGGGTTAGGGTTAGGGTGAGGATTATGGTTAGGGTGAGGGTTAGTGTTATGTTTAGGGTGATTTTTAAGTTTAGAGTTAGGGTTATGTTGAGGGTGAGGGTGAGTTTTAGGGTTAGGGTGAGGTTTAGGATTAAGTTTAGGGTTAGAGTTACGGTGAGGGTGAGGGTGAGGTTTAGGGTTACAGTTAGGCTTCAAGTGAGGGTTAGGATGAAGGTTAGGGTTAGGGTTGGTTTTAGGTTTAGGGTTAGGGTGAGGTTTAGGGTTAGGGTTATGGTTAGGATTAGGGTTAGGGTGATTGTTAGGGTTAGGGTTAGGGTTAGGATGAGGGTTAAGATGAGGGTTAGTTTTAGGATTATGGTTATGGTGAGGGCTATGGTGAGGGTGAGGTTTAGGGTTAGCTTTAGGGTTAGGTTTCGGGTTAGGGTTAAATTTAGGGTCAGTGTGAATTTGACGTTTAGTGTTAGAGATAGAGTTAGGGTGACGGTTAGGGTGAGGGTTACGGTTAGGGTTATTGTTACGGGTAGGGTGAGGGTTAGGGTGAGGGGTAGGGTGATGGTGTGTGTTAGGGTTAGGGTTAGGATTCAGATTAGGTTTAGGGAGAGGGTGAGTGTGAGGGTTAGAGTTAGGGTTAGGGTTAGGCTTAGGGTTAGGCTGAGGGTGAGGGTGAGGGTGAGTGTTAGGGTTAGGGTGAGGCTTAGGGTTAGGGTGAGGCTTAGGGTTAGAGGTAGGGTGAGAATTAAGGTTCGGCTTTAGGGTTATGGTGAGGGTTAGGTTGAGGGTGTCTGTAAGGATAAAGGTGAGGGTTAGGCTGAGGGTGAGGTTTTCGTTAAGGGGGAGGGTTAGGTTTAGGGTGAGGTATAGAGTAAGGGTAAGGGTTAGGGTTATGGTGAGGGTGAGGGTAAAGGTAAGGGTTAGGGTTAGGGTGAGGGTGAGGATTAGATTGAGGATTAGGGTTAGGGTTAGTGTGAGGTTTAGGGTTTCGGTGAGGGGTAGGCTTAGTGTGAGGGTTAGTGTTAGGGTGAGTGTAAGTGTTAGGTTGAGGTTGAGGGTTAGGGTGAGCGTTATGTTTATGGTGAGGCTTAGGATTAAGGTTAGTGTTATTGTTAGGGTTAGGGTTATGGTTACGGTGAGGGTGAGTGTTAGGGTGAGGTTTAATGCTAAGGTTAGGGTGACATTTAGGGTTAGGGTTAGGGTTAGAGTTATGGTTAGAGTGAAGGTCAGTTTTAGGGTTAGTGTTAGGGTTAGGGTGAGGTTTAGGTTGAGGGTTAGGATTAGGGTTAGTGTTAGGGTTAGGGTTAGGGTGAGGGTTAGGTTGAAGGTAAGTGTTAGGGCTTGGGTTAGGTTTAGGTCTATGGTTAGGGTGAAGGTGAGTGTGAGGGTTAGGCTTACTGTTAGGCTTAGGATTAGGCTGAGGGTGAGGGTTTAGGTGAGGATTAGGGTTAGGGTGCCGGTTAGGGTTAGGGTTAGGGTTAGAATTAGCCTTAAGGTGAGGTTTAGGGTTAGGGTTAGGTTTAGGGTTAGGTTGAGTTTTAGGTTGAGGATTAGGGTTTTTGTTAGGGTTAGGGGGAGGGGGAGGTTTAGGGGGAGGTTTAGGACAGGCTTAGTGTTAGGATTAGGGTGAGGTAAAGGGTTAGGGTGAGTGTTAAGGTTAGGTTAGGTTGAGGGTTAAGATGAGGGTTAGGGTTTCAGTGAGAGTGAGGGTTAAGGTTAGGGTGAGGGTTAGGGTTAGGATGATGGTTATGGTGAGTGTGATGGTTAGGATTAGGGTTAGGGTTATTGTAAATGTTATGGTTAGGGTTACATTTCCCGTGAGGGTGAGGCTGAGAATGAAGCTTTGGGTTAGGGTAAGGGTTAGTTTTAGGGTTAGGATTAGGGATAGGGTGGGTGAGGTTTAGGGTTAGACTTAGGTTGAGGGGGAGGTTTAGGGTGAGGGTTAGGGTTAGGGTTAGTGTTAGGGTTAGCTTTAGGTTTAGAGTGAGGGTAAGGTTGAGGTTTAGGGTTTGGGCTAGGTTTAGGGTTAGGATTAGGGTTAGTGTGAGGCAGAGTGTGAGGGTTAGGGTTAGGATTAGGCTTAGGCTTAGGGTTTGGCTGAGGGTGAGGATGGGTGTGAGGATTAGGCTTAGGGTGATGGATAACCTTGGGGTTAGGTGAGGGTTAGGATGAGGGTTAGGGTTAGGATTAGGGTTAGGGTGAGGGCTATGGTGAGGGGAGGGTTAAGGTTAGGGTTAGGCTAAGGCATAGGTTTAAGCTGAGGGTGATGGTGAGGGTGAGGGTTAGGGTTATAGTGATGGATAGGGTTAGGGTTAGGGTGAGGGTTAGGATGAGGGTTCGGGTTAGGGTGAGGTTTACGATGAGCGTGATGGTAAGAGTAAAGTTGAGGGTAAGGCTAAGGGTGAGAGTTACGGTAAGGGTGAGGGTTAGCGTTAGGGTGAGGGTTAGGGTTAGGATTAGGGTTAGGGTTAGATTGGGGATTAGGGTTAGAGTTAGTGTGAGGTTTAGGGTGAGGATGAGGGTTAGGGTGAGGGTTAGGGTTAGAATTAGGGTTAGGGTGAGGGCTAGCGTGAGGGTGAGGGTTAGGGTTAGCGTGAAGTTTATGGTGAGGTTTAGGTTGAGGTGTAGGTTTAGGTTTAGGGTGAGGGTTAGGATTAGTGGTAGGGTTACGGTTAGGGTGAGAATGAGGGTGAGGGTAAGGGTTATGGTGAGGGTTCGGATGAGGGTGAGGGTTAGGGTTAGGATTAGGGATATGATTAGGGATAGGCTAAGGTTGAGGGTGAGGGTGAGGGTGAGGTTTATGTTTATGTTTTTGGTTAGGGTGAGGTCTAGGTTGAGGGTGAGGGTTTGGGTGAAGGTGAGGGTGAGGGTGAGAATCTTGGTTAGGTAATGGTTAGGGTTAGGGTGAGGATTAGTTGAGGGTTAGGGTAAGGGTGAGCTTGAGGTTTAGGTTGTGGGTGAGCGTTAGGATTAGGGTGAGGGTGACGGTGATGGTGAGGGTTAGGGTGAGGTAGAGAGTTAGGATTAGGGTTAGGTGAGGGTTAGTGTTAGGGTTTGGATTAGGGTGAGGGTTAGGATTATGTTTAGGTTTTGGGTGAAGTTTAGGGTGAGGGTGAGGGTTAAGGTTAGGGTTAGGTTTGTGGTGTGGATAAGTGATAGCATGAGGGTTAGGGTGAGTGTTAGACTTAGCATTAGTGTTAGGGTGAGGGTTAGGGTGAGGATTAGGGTGAGTTTTAGGGTTAGGGTGAGGGTTAGGGTTAGGCTTAGCGTGAGGGTGACGGTGAGGTTGACGGTGAGGATTCGGTTAAGTGTGAGGTTTAGTGTGAGGATGAGGTTAAGTGTTAGGATGAGGGTTAGGGTGAGGGTGAGGGTTAGGGTTAAGTTTCAGGTTAGGGTGAGGTTTAGGGTGAGGGTTAGGGTTATGATTAGGGTGAGGGTTAGGGTGAGGGTGAGGCTTAGTGTTGTTATAAGGGTTAGGGTCAGAATTAGCGTGACGGTGAGGTTTTGGGTGAGGGTTAGGTTGAGGGTTAGAGTTAGGGTTAAGGTGAGGGTTAGGGTAAGGGGTAGGGTTACGGTTAGGGTGAGGGTTAGGTTTATTGTGAGAGTTAGGGTTAGGGTTAGGGTTAGGATTAGTTTGAGAGTAAGAATTAGCTGACTGTTAGGGTGAGGGTGAGGTTTAGGGTTAGGATTAGTGATAGAATTAGTGTAAATCTGAGGGTGAGAGTGAGGTTTAGGGTTACAGTTAGGGTGAGGGCTTTGGTGAGGGTTAGGGCAATGTTGAGGGTTAGGGTGAGAGTGATGGTAAGGGTAAAGGTGAGGGTTAGGCTGAGGGTGAGGGTTAAGATAAGGGTGAGGGTTAGCGTTCGGGTGAGGGTTAGGTTAAGGGTTTGGGTTATGGTTAGGGTGAGTGTTAGATTGAGGATTAGGGTTAGGGTTAGTGTGAGGTTTAGGGTGAGGTTGAGGGTTAGGGTTAGGGTTAGGGTTAGGGATAGAATTAGGGTTAGGGTGAGGACTAGGATGAGGGTGAGGTTTAGGTTAGGGTTAGGGTTAAGGTTAAGGTGAAGTTTATGGTAACTGTGAGGGTTAGGATTAGTGTGAGGGTTAGGGTTAGAGTTAAGGTTAGTGTTAGGGTGAGGGTAAGTGTTAGGGTGAGGGTTTGGGTTAGGGTGAGGGTTATGTTTCGGTTGAGGGTTAGGTTTAGGGTTAGGGTTATTGTTAGGGCTAGGATTAGGATTAGGGTTAGGGTGAGGGTGAGTGTGTAGGTTAGGGTTAGGATTAGGATTAGGCTTAAAGTTAGGCTGAGGGTGAGGTTGAGGCTGAGGATTAGGGTTAGGTTGATGGTTAGGGTTTGGGTTAGGGTGAGGGTTAGGATGAGGGTTAGAGTTAGGATTAGGGTTTGGGTGAGGGCTAGGGTGAAGGTGAGGTTTAGGGTTATATTTAGCGTGAGGTTTAGGGTTAGGGTTAGTGTTAAGGTTAAGGTGAGGCTGAGGTTTAGGTTTAGAATTAGGATTAGGTTGAGGGTTAGGTTTAGGGTTAATGTTCGGTTTAGGTTTAGGGTGAGGGTTAGGGTTAGGGTGAGGGATAGGTTTAGGGCTGGGAGTAGGATTAGTGTTAGGGTGAGGGTGAGGGTGAGTGTACAGGTTAGGGTTAGGTTTAGGGTGAGCCTTAGGTTTAGGCTGAGGTTGAGGGTGAGGCTTAAGGTGAGGGTGAGTGTGAGGTTTAGGGTTAGAGTTAGGGTTAGTGTGAGGTTTAGTGTAAGGATTGCTGTTAGGATTAGGGTTAGGATGAGGTTTAGGGTGAGGGTTATGTTTTAGGATCGGGTTAGATTTAGGATTAGGTTTAGCGTGAGTGTGAGTGTGAGGATTAGGGTTAGGGTTGGGCTGAGGTTGAGGGTGAGGTTTAGGGTTAGGGTGAGGGTTAGGGTTAGGTTTAGGGTGAGGGTTAGGATGAGGTTTAGGGTTAGGATTATGGTTACGGTGAGGGCTATGGTGAGGGTTAAGGTTAGGTTTAGGTTTAGGTTTAGGATTAGGGTTCGGGTTAGGTTAGGGTTAGGGTTAGGGTGCGGGCTAGGGTGAGGGTGAGTGTTAGGGTTAGGGTTACTCTTAGACTTAGGGTTAGGCTGAGGGTGGGATGAGGAATAGGGTTTGGGTGATGGTTAGGGTTAGGGTTATGGTGAGGTTTAGGATGAAGGTTCGGGTTAGGATTAGGTTTAGGGTGAGGGGTAGGGTGAATGTGAGGGTTATGGTTAGGCTTAGGCTTAGGGTTAGGCTGAGGATAAGGGTGGGGGTGAGGAATAGTTTTTGGGTGATGGTTAAGGTTAGGGTGAGGGTGAGGGTTAGGATGAGGGTTGGGGTTAGGATAAGTTTTAGGGTGAGGGCTTGGGTGAGGGTGAGGTTTAGGGTTAGGGTTCGGCTTAGGCATAAGTTTAGGCTGAGGGTGAGGGTGAGTGTGATTGATAGGGTTAGGGTGATGGGTAGGGTTAGGGTTAGGGTGAGTGTTAGGATGAGTGTAAGTTTTAGGGTGAGGGTTACGGTTGTAGCGACCGTCTACTCCACCAGCGAGAAAAAACGACCACCACACCAGGAGTCTTCTCAGATCACGCATTATTAGAGAGCCTTTTAGTTGTAGGAGAGCTTGGGCGCGAGAGAGCGTGCACCCGAAACATGGCCACTTATATAGGGAATAGGAACACGGGTCTTTCTATTGTTGGTCGCCTGCCTTTCACCGTCACCAGGTGTCATGGGATTGGCTGGGGACTCTACCTGGCTCGCGCACGTGCAAAGCTCAGGCATCCTGCCAAGCACCGTCTAATATGGGGTGGTTACCTCAAAGCTGCAAGGGAGTGGGCGGAGTCTCGCCCCGGCTCCCTACAGTTCCCCCTTCTTTGTTTTTTGGCAACAGGTAAGAGTAGAGGTTGGGCCTCTGTCTAAGACATTAATGAGAGGACCTTGCACTGGCCTTCGCCTGAGGGGCGCCTTCCCCAGTGATGACCAGGCCCGTCCGATGCCTTTTTTGCAGAGGTGGGATCTTGGGCATCAACCCACTTGCAACCCAGCATGCTCTTCTTAAGGAGATGAGAACCATCTCCTCAAGTGCAGTTCACTTGCCTTGCACCCTGTCCCAAATTGCAAATTGCATACCTGTCCCGGTGCAATGGGATCCCCTGATCCCTCGGGATGCTAAGGCTATGCAGAATGGTAAGGCTTAACTGCCTCTCAGGGCCGACAGCTCGATCTGGGGTGAGGATCCACTCTCCAAAGCGGCTAATGCTTGCAAGATAACAACCTTGTCCCTTCTGGTTTGGGCTCGAAGGCGACAGACCAACCATAGGCAGACCACGCATCCTCCCAAGCAGCAGGCTAAAAACATTCCAACTCCCACCTGCTCTTTGGAAAAGGACACCGCAGAGGTAAACCAGTCAGTAAATTGTAACAGCCCACAGCATCATCAGTTTAGCTATCATAGGGATTGCTATTAGCACTGTTGCTAACAGCAGGAAGATCAGCTGTATCAGGAGACGAGTGGATGGCATCTTCAAGATGGGGTTCTGCTGCAGTCTCCACCGGCCTGGTCAGTCTCATTGGCACCCAGTGAGGTACTTCTTGACTCTGTGGAAAAACACAAACAGCTCCCCTGGATCTCGTTATTAACGGATCCGGTCCATACCATTTATTATTAATAACATCCTTCCACATAACCATGTCTTTAGTATCCATGGAGTCTCTTGTCATATGCCGATCTGCGGCAAACTGATCGTTGTCATTTAGAATTAAAAAATTACACTTTAGAATTTAGAATTAAAAAATTTAGAATTAAAAAATTAAGGGTAAAGAGCACAAGAGAAAGTCTTTCCCTGGGGGACGCGGACTCAGCAATTCCCCCTTTTTGCTTTTGAAGCATTTCTTTTATGCTTCGATTAGCTCTTTCCACTATACCTTGTCCTTGAGGATTGTAGGGCAATCCGGTGGTTTGGGCAACCTGCATTTGTGCGCAAAAGGCGCGAAAACCATGGGAAGTATAAGCAGGGCCATTATCAGTCTTGAGTCTAAGGGGCTTTCCCCAAGCTGCCCAAGCTTCTAAGCAGTGTATTCTGACGTGAGACACCTTTTCTCCTGCCAGAGGTGTGGCATGAATAACACCAGAAAAGGTGTCCACAGACACATGTAAATATTTCAACTTACCAAATTCCGTCAGATGAGTAACATCCATTTGCCATAGGGCGTTTGGTCTCAACCCCCTGGGGTTTACCCCCACATGGGGAGGATGAAGAAAGGTAACACAAGATTTACAGGCTTTAACAATATCTCTTGCCACATGCCTGGACAAATTATTTCTTTTCCTAAGGGTATTAGCAGGTATATGATACAATCTATGAAAGTCTTTTGCCAATTCTACAGGATCAGCAGCAACCAGAGCCACAGCCCGAGTTGCCTGGTCCACCAAATCATTACACTTTGCCATCGGGCCCGGCAACATAGAGTGGGCACGAATATGTCCAATATAAAAAGAGTGTTTTCTGTTTAAGATAAGGGATTGAATCTGTAACAAAACATTAGAAATTGTACTGGCCTGCTAAACTGAAGCAGCAACTTCAAGAGAAGCAACGGCATTTACAACATATAATGAATCAGAAAATAAGTTAAAAGGTTGATCAAATCTTTTAAAAACTTCAAGCACAATTAAACATTCAACAGCCTGTGGGGCATTCGGCCGAAAATTAAAGACTACCGGCTGTTTGTTTCCTTGAACAAAAAAGGCACCTTGTCCAGATTTTGATCCATCCGTAAAGATGGTCAGAGCATCAAACAAAGGCTCCTTTGAAGTGACTAAATTTTTGTTAACTATGGCAAGCAGAGGATGCTTAGGATAATGATTATCAATTACATTTGGAAATGAGCAAACAAGAATTGCCCACATATCCATTGTGGCTGCTAAAATTTCAACTTGCTCACGGGTGTATGGAATAATTAATTTATCTGGAATTTTTGCAAAGTGCATCAAACAATACTTTATACTCAAAATTGCCTGCTTTATTTTTATTTTTTTTATTTTTTTTATTTTTTTATTTTTATTTTTATTTTTTTATTTTATGGTTAGGGTTAAGATTGCGGTTAGGGGCCTGGGAAGGTGGCTCAGTGGTAGAGCGCTTGCCTTGCATGCTCAAGTCCCTGGGTTCGATTCCTCAGCCCCACATAAGCAAAAAGAAAAGAGCCGGAAGTGGCGCTGTGGCTCAAGTGGTAGAGTGCTAGCCTTGAGCTGAAGAGCTGAAGGACAGCGCCCAGGCCCAAAGTTCAGGCCCCACGACCGGAACCAAAAAAAAAAAAAAAAAAAAAAAGATTGCGGTTAGGTTGAGGCTGAAGATGAGGGTTATGGTTAGGGTTAGGGTTAGTGTTAGGGTTATGGTTAGTGTTAGGGTTAGTTTTATTGTTAGGGTTAGAGTTACGGTGAGGAGGAGGGTGAGGGTGAGGGTGAGGTTTAGGTTGAGGTTTAGGGTTAGGGTTAGGTTTAGGGTGAGGGTGAGGTTTAGGGTTAGAGTTATGGTTAGGGGGAGAGTTAGGGTAAGGTTTAGGGTTAGGGTTAGTTTTCGGGTTAGGGTGAGGGTGAGGGTTAGGTTGAGGTTTAGAGATAAGGTTAGGGTTAGGTTCATGCTTATGGTGAGGTTGAGTGTGAGGCTTAGTGTGAGGGTTAGGCTTAGACTTAGGGTTAGGCTGAGTGTGAGGGTGGAGGTGAGGATTAGGTTTAGGGTGATGGTTAGGGTTAGGGTTAGGGTTATTGTTAGGGTTAGGGTAATATTTATGGTGAAGTTGAGGGTGCGGGTGAGGATTAGGGTTAGGGTTACGCTGGTGTTTAGGGTTAAGGTTAGGGTTAGTGTGAGGGTGAAGTTTACGTTTAGATATAGGGTTACGGGAAGAGGGATGGTGAGGTTTAGGGTTACGGTTAGTTATAGGGTTAGGGTGATGGTGATGGTTAGGTTGAGGTTTAGGGTTAGGGTTAGGGTTAGGGTTAGTGTTAGGTTGAGGGTAAGATTTAGGGTGAGGGTTTGGGATAGGGTGAGGTTGATGGTTAGGTTGAGGGTTAGGATTAGGGTTAGGGTTATTGTTAGGGTTAGGTTTAGGGTTACAGTTTTGGTGAGGGTGAGGGTGAGTGTTAGAGTTAGGGTGAGGGTGAGGTTGAGGGTTAGGGTTTGGGTTAGGGTTAGATTTAGGTTTAGGGTGAGGGTGAGGTTTAGGGTTAGATTTAAGGTTAGTGTGAGGGTTGGGGTGAGGGTTAGGGTTAGGGTTAGTGTTAGGCTTAGGGTGAGGGCTAGGGTGAGGGTTAGGGTTAGGGTGAGGGTTACGGTTATGGTTAGGGTGAGAGTAAGTGTTCAGGTTAAGTTTAGGGTTAGGTTGAGGATTAGGGTAAGGATCATGGTGAGTGTGAAGGTTAGGGCTAGGTTGAGGGATAGGGGTTAGCTTTAGGGTTAGGGTGAGTGTGAGTGTGCGGGTTAGGCTTAGTGTTAGGGTGAGGGTTAGTGTGAGGGTTAGGGTTAGTGTTAGGGTTATTGTTAGGTTTAGGGTTAGGGTGAGTGTGAGGTTAATGTTAGAGTTAGGGTTAGGGTGGGGCTGAGGTGAGGGTTAGGTTTAGGGTTAGTGTTGGAGTTAGGGTTAGGGTGAGTGTTAGGGTGAGGGTGAGGGTTAGGTTTAGGGTTAGGATTAGGATTAGGGTAAAGGTTAGGGTGAGTGTGAGGGTTAGGGTTAGGGTTGGGGTGAGGGTAAGTGTTAGGGTGAGGGTTAGGATTAGGGTGAAGGATATGGTTAGGATGAGGGTTAGGGTTAGGTTTTGGTTTATTGTTAGGGTTAGGGTTAGGGTTAGGGTTATAGTTAGGGTAAGGTTTACATTTATGGTTACTGTGAGGGTGAGGGTTAGGGGTAGGGTTAGGCTGAGGTTTAGGGTTTGGATTAGGGTTAGAGTTAGGGTTAGGGTGATTGTAAGGTTTAGGCTTAGAGTCAGTGTTAGAGTGAGGGTTAGGTTGAGGGTTAGGGTTAGGGTTAGTGTTAGGGTTAGGGTTATGGTGAGTGTTAGGTGGAGGGAGAGGGTTAGGGTTAGGTTTAGGATTAGGGTTAGGGTGAGGGTGAGTGTGTGGGTTAGGGTTAGGTTGAGGGTTAGAATTAGGGTTAGGCTTAGGGTGAGTTTGTGTGTTAACATTAGGTTTAGGTTTAGGCTTCGGGTTAGGCTGAGGGTGAAGTTGAGGGTGAGAACGTTAGGGTTAAGGTGAGGGTTATGCTTAGGTTTATGGGGAGGGTTAGGATGAGGATTAGGGTTAGGATTAGGGTTAGGGTGAGGGCTAGGGTGGGGGTGAGGTTTAGGTTTAGGGTTAGGGTGAGGTTTATTATTAGGTTTAGGGTAAGGGTCAGGGTGACGTTTAGGGTTACAGTAAGGGTTAGGGTGAGGCTGTGGGTGTGGGTTAGGTTTAGGGTTAATATTAGGGTTAGGGTTATGGTGAGGGTTAGGGTGAGGGTGAGGGTTAGGGTTAGTGTCAGCATTAGGATTAGTTTTAAGGTTAGTGTGAGTGTGAGGGTTAGGGTTAAGGTTAGGCTAGGCTTAGGCTGAGGGTGAGGGTGAGGGTGAGGGTTAGGGTTAGGGTGAGGGTTAAGATTAGGGTTAGGGGGAGTGTTAGGATGAGGGTTACACTTAGTATTAGGGTTAGGGGGAGGGCTAAGCTGAGGGTGAGGTTTATGTTTAGGGTTAGGGTGAGGTATAGGGTTAGGTTTAGGTTGAGGGTGAGATTATGGTTAGTGTTAGGGTTAGGTTGAGGCTGAGGGTGAGGTTTAGGGTTAGGGTTAGTGTTAGGGTTAGGGTTAAGTTGAGGGATAGGGTGAGGGTGAGGGTTAGGGTTATGGTTAGGATTAGGATTAGGGTAAGGGTTAGGGTGAGTGTGAGGGTTATTGTTACGGTTAGGCTTAGGCTTAGGCTGAGGCTGAGGGTGAGGGTGAGGTTTAGGCATAGGGTGAGGGTTAGGGTTAGGTTTAGGGTGAGTGTTAGGATGAGGGTTAGGCTTAGGATTAGGGTGAGGGTGAGGGCTAGGGTGAGGATGAGGTTTAGGGTTAAGTTTAGGGTTAGGGTGAGTTTTAGGTTTAGAGGTAGTGTGAGAAGGAGGTTTAGGTTTAGAGTTAGAGTTAGGGTGAGGCTGAGGGTTTGGGTTAGGGTGAGTGTGAGAATTAGGATTAGGTTTAGGGTTAGGCTGAGGATGATGGTGAGGGTGAGGGTTAGTGTTATGCTGAGGGTTAGGTTTAGGGCTAGGGTGAGAGTTAGGGTTCCAGTTAAGTTTAGGGTTAAGGTGAGGGTTAGGGTTAGGTTTACGGTGAGAGTGAGGGTTAGGATTAGGTGTAGGGTTAGGGTTAGGGTTAGGGCTAGGGTTAGGGTGAGGGTTAGGGTTAGGGTTAGGGTGAGGGTTAGGATGAGATTTAATGTTAAGTTTAGGGTTAGGGTGAGGACTAGGGTGAGGGTGAGGGTTAGGGTTAGGATGAGGTTTAAAGTTAGGCTTAGGGTTAGGGTTAGGTTGAGGGTGAGTTTTATGGTTAGAGTTAGGGTTAGTGTTCGGGTTAGGGTTAGGTGAGGGTTCGGGTTAGGCTTAGGCTTAGGTTTAGGCTTAGGCAGAGCATGAGGTTGAGGCTTAGAGTTAGGGTCAGGGTGAGGGTTAGGGTTAGGGTGAGTTTGTGTGTGACGGTGAGGGTTAGTGTTAGGCTTAGTGTGAGTGTTAGGGTTAGGATGAGGGTTATGGTTAGGGTGAGGGTTAGTGTTAGGGTTGGGCTTAAGCTTAGTCTTAGTGTAAGGCTGAGTGTAAGGGTGAGGGTGAGTTTGAGGGTTAGGGTTAGTGTTAGGGTTAGGCTTAATGGTAGTCTGAGGGAGAGGGTGAGGGTGAGGTTTAGGGTTAGGGTGAGGGTGAGGTTTAGGGTTAGAGTTTGTGTTAAGGTGAGGGTTAGTGTGAGGGTTAGTGTTAAGGTTATTTTTTGGGTTAGGTTTTAGCCTGAGTTTTAGGGTGAGGTTTAGGGTTAGGGATAGGGTTAGTTGTAGGATTAGGGTTTGGGTGAGGGTGAGTGTGAGGGCTAGGGTTCGCTTAATGTTAGGGTTAGGCTTAGGTTTAGGCTGAGGGTGAGGGTGAGTGTTAGGGTTAGGGTTAGGGTGAGGGTTAGGATGAGGGTTAGGTTTAGGATTAGGGTTAATGTGAGGGCTATTGTGAGGGTGAGGATTAGGGTTATGGTTAAGTTTAGGGATAGGGTGAGGGATAGGATTAGGGCTTGGTTTAAGGTGAGGGTTCGGGTTAGGGTTAGGGTGAGGGTTATCATGAGGGTTCCGGTTAGGATTAGGTTTAGGAAGAGGGCTAGGGTGAGCGTGAGGATTAGGGTTAGGGTTATGGTGAGGCTCAGGGTTAGGTCTAGTTTGAGGGTTAGAATAAGGTTTATGGTTAGGGTGAGGGTTAGGCTTAGGGTTAGGGTGAGGGTTAGGATGAGGTTTGGGGTTACAATTAGGGTTAGGGTGAATCTGAGGGTGTGGGTTAGGTTTAGGGTTAATGTTAGTTTTAGGGTTAAGGTGAGGGTTCGGGTTAGGGTTAGGATTAGGGTTAGGGTTAGGGTGAGTGTGAGGTTTAGGGTTAGGGTTAGGCTTAGGCTTAGGCTGAGGGTAAGGGTGAGGGTGAGGGTTAGGGTTAGGTTGAAGGTTAGAGCAATGTTTAGGGTGAGTGTTAGTGTTAGTGAGAGTTAGTGTTCGGGTTAAGTTTAGGATTATGGTGTAAGTTAGGGTAAGGGCTACGGTGAGGGTGAGGGTTGGGGTTATGTTGAGGGTTAGGGTTAGGGTTGGGGTTAGGGTGAGGGTGAGGGTGAGGGTTAGGGTGAGGGTGAGTTTTTGGATTAGGGTTAGGTATAAGGTTAGGGTTAGGTTTAGGGTTAGGATTAGTGTTATGTTTAGGGTTAGGGTTAGAGTTACCGTGAGGGTGAGGGTGAGGGTGAGGGTTAGGGTTAGGGTTAGGGTGAGGTTTAAGGTAAGGGTGAGGGTGAGGTTTATAGTTAGATTTAGGGTTAGGGGGAGGGTTAGGTTGAAGGTTAGGGTTAGGGTTAGTGTTAGGGTTAAGGTTAGGGTGAGGGTCATGTTGAGGTTTAGGGTTAGGCTTTGGGTTAGGTTTAGGATTAGTGTTAGGTTTAGAATTACGCTGAGGTTGAAGTTGAGGGTGAGTGTGAAGGTTCGGGTGAGGTTTAGGGTTAGGGTTAGGATTAGGGTTAGGGTGAGGGTGAGGTTGATGTTTAGGGTTAGGGTTAGGGTTAGGATTAGGGTTAAGGTGAGGGTGAGTGTGAGGGTTAGTGATAGGTTAGGCTTAGGCTTAGGGTTAGGCTGAGGGTGAGGTTGGGGGTGAGGATTAGGGCTAGGGTGATGGTTACGGTTAGTGTTAAGGTGAGGGTTAGTTTGTGGGTTAGGGTTAGGGTTAGGGTTACGGTGAGGGCTAGGGTGAGGATTAGGGGAAGTCTTAGGATTTGGCTTAGGCTTATTCTGAGTGTGTATTTGAGGTTGAGGGTTAGGTTTAGGGTGATGCTTAGGTTGACGGTTAGAATGAGGTTTAGGTTTAGGGTGAGGGTTAGGGTGAGGTTTATGTTAAGGGTAATGGTTAGGTTAAGGCTTAGGGTGAGGGTTAAGATAAAGGTGAGGGTTAGGGTAGGGTGAGGGTCTGGGTTAGAATTAGGGTGAGGTCTAGGGTGAGGGTGAGGGTTAGGGTTAGGGTTAGGGTGAGGTTTAGGGTTAGGGTGAGGCTTATGGTTAGTGTGAGGGTTAGGGTTTGTGTTAGGTTTATTGTTAGGGTTAGGGTTACGGTTACGGTTACAGTGAAGGTGAGGGTGAGGTTTAGGGTTAGGGTTAGAGTTAGGGCTAGGGTGAGGGTTAGGTTGAGGGTTAGGGTTAGGGTTAGTGTTAGGGTTAGGATTAGTGTGAGAGTTACGGGGACGTTCAGGGTTATAGGGTTAGGGTTTGGATTAGAGTTAGGGTGAGGGTGAGTGTGTGTGTTAGGGTTTGGTTTTGGGTTAGGGTTAGGGTGAGGGTGAGTGTTAGGATTAGGGTTAGGATTAGGGTTAAGGTTAGGTTTAGGGTTAGGATTAGTGTTATTGTTAGGGTTAGGGTTAGAGTTACGGAGAGCATGAGGATGAGGGTTACGTTTAGGGTTAGGGTGAGGTTTAGGGTTGGGGTTATGGTGAACGTGAGGTTTAGGCTAAGATTGAGGGCTATTGTTAAGGTTAGGGTGAGGGTTAGGGTTAGGTTTAAGGTGATGGTTAGGATGAGGATTAGGGTTAGGATTAAGATTAGGGTGAAGGCTTCGGTGAGGGTGAGGGTTAGAGTTAGTGTTAGGGTGAGGTTTAGGGTTAGGGTTATGGTTAGGGTGAGGTTTAGGATGAGGTTTAGGGTTACGGTAAGGGTGAGGGTTAGGGTTAGGGTAGGTTTGGGGTTAGGGTTAGGTTTAGGTTTAGGATTAGTGTTATTGTTAGGCTTAGGGTTAGATTTAAGGTGAGGGTGACGATGAGGTTCAGGCTTAGGCTTAAGCTTAGAGATAGGCTGAGTGTGAGGTTGAGGGTGAGGGTTAGGGTTAGGGTGATGGTTAGGTTTACGTTTAGGGTTAGGATTAGGATGAGGTTTATGGTAAGGGTAAATGTGAGGTTTAGGCTGTGGGTGAGGATTAAGATTAGGATGAGGGTAAGGGTTAGGTTTAGGTTTAGGGTAAGGATGAGTGTTAGGGTTAGGGTGAGTGTTAGATTGAGGATTAGGCTTAGGGTTAGTGTGAGGTTTAGGGTGAGTATGAGGGTTAGGGTTAGAGTGAGGGTGAGGGTTAGATTTAGTGTTAGGGTGAGGGCTAGGGTAAGGGTGAGGGTTAGGGTTAGTGTTAGGGTGAGGTTTAGGATTAGGGTGAGGGTTAGGGTTAGTGTGAGTGTTAGAGTTAGGTTTAGGGTTAGTGTTAGGGTGAGGGTAATTGTTAGGGTGAGGGTAATTGTTGTGGTGAAGGTGAGGGTTTGTGTTAGGGTTATTGTTAGGGTTAGGGTTAGGGTTACGGTTACAGTGAAGGTGAGGGTGAGGGTTAGGGTTAGGGTGAGAGTTAGGGTTAGGGTGAAGATTAGGTTGAGGTTAAGGGTTAGGATTATTGTTAGGGTTAGTGTTAGTGTGAGAGTTAGGGGGACGTTCAGGGGTAGGGTTAGGGTCAGGATTAGAGTTAGGGTGAGGGTGAGTGTGTGTGTTAGGGTTCCGTTTTGGGTTAGGGTTAGGTTTAGGATTAGGGTTACGATTAGGGTTATGGTGAGGGTGAGGTTCATGGTTAGACTTAGGGTTAGGGGGAGGGTTAGGTCGAGGGTTAGGGTTAGGGTTATTGTTCGGGTTATGGTTAGTTTGAGGGTTAGGTTGAGGTTTACCGTTAGGGTTAGGGTTAGGGTGAGGTTGGGTTTTAGTGTTAGAGTTAGGGTTAGGGTGAGGCTGAGGGTGAGGGTTAGGGTTAGGGTTAGTGTTAGAGTTAGGGATAGGGTGAGGGTTAGGGTGAGGGTGATGGTTAAACTTAGGGTTAGGATTAGGATTAGGATAAGGGTGAGTGTGAGGGTTAGGTTTAGGGATAGGGTTAGGCTTAGGGTTTTGCTGAGGGCGAGGGTGAGGGTGAGGATTTGGTTTAGGTTGAGTGATAGGATTAGGGATAGGGTGAGAGTTAGGGTTCGGGTTAAGTTTAGGGTTAGGCTGAGGGATAGGGTTGGGGTTATGGTGAACGTATTGGTTACGGTAAGGTTGAGGGCTATTGTTAAGGTTAGGGTGAGGGTTAGGGTTAGGTTTAGGTTAATGGTTAGGATGAGGATTAGGGTTAGGATTAAGATTAGGGTGAAGGCTACGGTGAGGGTGAGGGTTAGGGTTAGTGTTAGGGTGAGGTTTAGGGTTAGGGTTAGGGTTAGGGTGAGGGTTAGGATGAGGGTTAGGGTTACGGTAAGGGTGAGGGTTAGGGTTAGGGTGAGGGTTAGGGTTAGGGTTAGGATTAGGTTTAGGGTGAGGTTGAGGTTTAGGATTAAGGCAGGTTTGGGGTTAGGGTTAGGTTTAGGTTTAGGATTAGTGTTATTGTTAGGGTTAGGGTTAGATTTAAGGTGAGGGTGACGATGAGGTTCAGGCTTAGGCTTACGCTTAGGGATAGGCTGAGTGTGAGGTTTAGGGTGAGGGTTAGGGTTAGGGCGATGGTTAGGTTTATGTTTAGGGTTAGCATTAGGATGAGGTTTATGGTAAGGGTAAATGTGAGGTTTAGGCTGTGGGTGAGGATTACGATTAGGATGAGGGTAAGGGTTAGGTTTAGGTTTAGGGTAAGGATGAGAGTTGGGGTTAGGGTGAGGGTTAGATTGAGGATTAGGGTTAGGGTTAGTGTGAGGTTTAGGGTGAGTATGAGGGTTAGGGTTAGGGTGAGGGTGAGGGTTAGAATTAGTGTTAGGGTGAGGGCTAGGGTCAGGGTGAGGGTTAGGGTTAGGGTAAGGTTTAGGATTAGGGTGAGGGTTAGGGTTAGTGTGAGGGTTAAAGATAGGGTTGGGGTTAGTGTTAGCGTGAGGGTAATTGTTAGGGTGAGGGTTAGGGTTAGGGTGGAGGTGACAGTTAGGGTAAACGTGAGGGTTAGACTGAGGGTGAGGGTTACGGTTAGGGTGAGGGTTAAGTTTAGGATGAGGGTTAGGGTTAGTGGTGGGGTGAGGGTGAGGTTTAGATTGAGGATTTGTGTTAGGGTTAGTGTGAGGTTTAGGGTGAGGATGAGGGTAAGGTTTAGGGTGAGGGCTAGGGTGAGGGTGAGGGTTAGGGTTAGGGTTAGGATGAGGTTTAGGTTTAGGTTTAGGGTTAGAGTTAGGGTTAGGATTAGAGTGAGGTTTAGGTTTAGTGTTAGAGTTAGTGTTAGGGTTAGTTTTAGGGTGAGGGATAGGTTTAGCCTTAGGCTTAGGCTGAGCATGAGGGTGAGGGTTAGGGTTAGGATTAGGGTGAGGGTTAGGTTTAGAATTAGGGTGAGGTTTAGGATGAGGTTTCAGGTCAGGTTTAGGGTTAAGTTGACGGCTAGGGTGAGGGTTAAGGTAAGGGTTAGGGTTAGTGATAGGGTTAGGTTTAGGATTAGGTTTAGGGTGAAGGTGAGTGTGAGGGTTAGGGTTAGTGTGAGGCCTAGGCTTAGGGTTAGGGTGAGGTTTAAGTTTAGGGTTTGGGTTAGGGTGAATCTGAGGCTGAGGATTAGCGTTAGGTTTAGGGTTAGTGTTAGGTTTAGGGTTAGGGTTAGGCTTAGGGTTAGTCTGAGGGTGACAGGGGTTGAGGATTAGGGTTAGGGTTAGGGTTCGGGATTGGGTTATTGTTAGTGTTATGGTTAGGGTTCAGTTTGCGGTGAGGGTGAGGCTAAGGGTGAGGGTTATGTTTAGGGTTAGGTTTAGGCTTAGGCTTGGGGTTAGGCTAAGGGTGACAGTCAGGGTGAGGATTTGGTTTAGAGTTAGGGTTAGGTTTATTGTTAGTGTTATGGTTAGGGTTATGTTTGTGGTGAGGGTTATGGTTAGGGTTAGTGTTAGGGTTAGGTTTAGGGTTATTGTTAGTGTTAGGGTTAGAGTTACGATGAGGTTGAGGGTGAGGGTGAGGGTAAGTGTTAGGGTGAGGTTTAGGGTGAGGTTTAGGGATAGGGTTAGTTTTAGGTTGAGCGGAGGTTTAGGGTTAGACTTAGGGTTAGGGTGAGGTTTAGCGTGAGGGTTAGGGTTAGGGTTATGGTGAGGGTTAGGTTGAGGGTTAGGGTAAGGCTTAGGCTTAGGCTTAGGCTTAGGCTGAGAGTGAGGTTGAGGGTGAGGGTTAGGTTTAGGGTGATGTTTAGGTTTACAGTTAGGGTGAGGTTTAGGATGAGGTTTAGGGTTAGGGTGATGGTTAGGGTGTGGATGATGTTAAGGGTAAAGGTGAGGTTTAGGCTGAGGATGAGGGTGAAGATAAGGGTGAGTGTTAGGGTTAGGTTTAGGGGTAATGTAAGGGTTAGGGTTAGGTTAGGGTTAGGGTTAATGTTTAGTGAGGGTTAGATTGAGGATTAGGTTTAGGCTTAATGTGATGCTTAGGGTAAGGATGAAGGTTAGGTTTAGGGTGAGGGTGAGGGTTAGAATTAGGGTTAGGGTGAGGGCTAGAGTGAGTGTGAGAGTTAGGGTTAGTGTTAGGGTTTAGGTGAGGTTTAGGATTAGGGTGAGGGTTAGGGTTAGTGTGAGGGTGAGTGTTAGGTTTAGGGTTAGTGTTAGGGTGAGTGTGTTATGGTGAGGGTTAGGGTTAGGGTGAGGATTATGGTTAGTGTGAGGGTTAGGGTTAGTGTGAGTGTGAGGGTGAGGTTTATGGTTAGATATAGGGTTAGGAGGAGGGTTAGTGTGAGGGTTAGGTTTATGGTCAATGTTATGTTTAGGGAGAGGGTGAGGTTTAGGTTTAGGTTTAGTGTTAGGATTAGGGTTAGCGTTAGTGTGAGGGTTAGTGTTAGGTTTAGGTTTAGTGTTTGAGTGAGGGTAAGTGTGAGAGTGAGGGTTAGGGTTAGGGTGAGGGTTATGTTTAGGATGAGGGTTGGGATTAGGTTTAAGTATATTGTTAGGGTGAGGTTTAGGTTTACGGTGAGGGTGAGGTTGAGGGTGAGGTTTATGGATAGGGTGAGGTTTAGGGTTTGGGTTAGGGTTAGAGTTAGGTTTAGGGTGAGGGTGAACTTTAGGGTTAGATTTAGTGTTAGGGTGAGGGTGAGGTTGAGGTTTAGGGTTAGGGTTAGTGTTAGGGTTAGTGTTAGGGTGAGAGTTAGGAGGAGTGTTAGGGTTGGGGATAGGGTTAGGATTAGGGTTAGGGTGAGGGTGAGTGTGTGTGTTAGTGTTAACTTTAGGAATAGGCTTAGGGTTAGGCTGCGGGTGAGGTTGAGGGTGAGGCTCAGGATTAGGGTGAGGGTTAAAGTTATGGTTAGGGGAGGGTTAGTGTGAGGGTTAGGGTTAGGATTAAGGTTAGGGGGAGGGGCTAGGGTGATGGTTAGGTTTAGGGTTAGGGTTAGGGTTAGGTTTCGGTTTAGGGTTAGGGTTAGAGTAAAGGTGAGGGTGAGATTTAGGGTTAGAGTTCGGCTTAGGGTTAGGCTGAGGGTGTGTGTTAGGGTTAGGGTTAGTGATGGTGTTAGGGTGAAGGTGAGGGTTAGGGTGAGGGTGAATATTAGGGTTAGGTTTAGGATTAGGATTAGGGTTAGTGTTAGGGTGAGTGTGAGGGTTAGGATTAGGGTTAGGCTTGGGCTTAGGCTGAGGCTGAGGGTGAGGGTGGAGGTGAGGGTTAGGGTGAGGGTTAGGTTTAGTGTTAGGGTGAGAGTTGGGGTTCAGGTTAAGATTAGGTTTAGGGTGAGTATTAGGGTAAGGGGTAGAGTGAGGATGAGGTTTAGGTTTAGGGTTAGATTTAGGGTTAGGGGAGGGTTAGTTCGTGAGTTAATGTTAGGGTTAGGGTTAGGGTTAAGGTTAGGTTGAGGGTTAGGTTGAGGTTAAGGGTTAGGGTCAGGGTTAGGGTTAAGATTAGGCTTAGGGTGAGGGTGATTGTGAGGGTAAGGGTTAGGGTTACGCTTAGGCTTAGGGTTAGGCTGAGTGTGAGGGTGGGTGTAAGGATTAGGGTTAGGGTTATGGTTAGGGTTTGGTTTAGGGTTTGGGTTAGGGTTAGAGTTAGGTTTATGGTTAGGGTGAGGTTTAGGGTTAGAGTTAGGGTTAGGGTGAGGGTTAGGTTGAGGGTTAGGGTTAGGGTTAGGGTGCGACATTGGGGGAGGTTTAGGGTTAGGGATAGGTTTAGGTTTCAGGTTAGGGTGAGTGTGAGTGTGTGGGTTTGGGTTAGGTTTAGGGTTAGGCTCAGGGTTAGGCTGAGTGTGAGTGTTAGGGTTAGGGTTAGGGTGAGGTTTAGGGTTAAGGTTAGGGTTAGGGTGAGGGTTAGGGTGCGGATGAGGGTTAGGGTTAGCATGAGTGTTAGGGTTAGAATTAAGGTTAGGGTGTGGGTTCTGTTAAGTTTAGGGTTAGGGTGAAGTTTAGGGTTATGGTGAGGTTTGGGTTTAGTGTGAGGTTTAGTGTTAAGGTGAGGGTAATTGTTAGGGTTATGTTTAGGGTTAGGGTGAGGGTTATCATTAGGGTGAGGTTTAGGGTTAGGGTTAGGTTTATTGTTAGGGTTAGGGTGAGGGTTACGGTTACGGTGAGGGTTAGGGTGATGATAAGGTTTAGGGTTAGGGTTAGTGTGAGATTTAAGGTTACCGTTAGGGTTAGATTTAGGGTTAGGTTGAAGTTGAGGTTCAGGGTTACTGTTAGGGTTAGGATGAGGGTTATGGTGAGGGTTAGGGTTGTTAGAGTGTTAGGGTTAGAGTGTTAGGGTTGGGGTTAGGGTGAGGGTTAGGGTGAGGGTTAGGGTTAGTGATAGGGTTAGGATTAGGTTTAGGGTTTAGATGAGGGTGAGTGTGAGGGCTAGGTTTAGTGTTAGGTTTAGGCTTGGATTTAGGCTGACGGTGAGCCTGAAGGTGAGGGATAGGTTTAGGGTGCGGGTTACGATTAGGGTTAGGGTTAGAGTTAGGCTTAAGGTGAGGTTTAGGGTTAGAGTTAGGGTTAAGTTTCTGGTAAAGGTGAGGGTTAGAGTTAGCATTAGGGTAAGGGTGAGGGGTAGGGTTAGGTTTAGGGTGAGTGTTAGCGTTAATGTGAGGTTTAGGGTTAGGTTTAGGGTTAGTTTGAGGGTTAGGTTGAGGGTTAGGGTTTGGGTTAGGGTTAGGGTGAGTATGAAGTTTAGGGTGAAGTTTAGGTTAGGCTTAGTGTTAAGATTAGGGTGAGGTTAAGGGTTAGGGTGAGGGTTAGTCTTAGGGTTAGGGTGAGGGTTAAGATTAGCTTTAGGGTTTCAGTGAGGGTGAGGGTTAATGTTAGGGTGAGGGTTAGGTTTAGGATTATGGTTAGGGTGATGGTGATGTTTAAGATTAGGGTTAGGGTTATTGTAAGTGTTATTTTTAGGGTTACATTTGCAGTGAGGGTGAAGTTTAGGGTTAGGTTTAGGGCTAGGTTTAGGGTTAGGTTTAGTGTTAATGTTAGGGTTAGGTTTAGACTTATTGTTTGGGTGAGGGTGGGGGTGAGGATGAGGGTTAGCGTTAGGGATAGGTGAGGTTTAGGGTTAGGGTTAGGATTAGGGATAGGGTCAGGGTGAAGTTTAGGGTTAGTCTTAGGTTGAGGGGGAGGTTTAGAGTGAGGGTTAGGGTTAGGGTTAGGGATAGGATTAGGTTTAGGGTGAGGGTGAGTGTGAGGGTTAGGTTTAGGATTAGGCTTAAGCTTAGGGTTAGGCTGAGGGTGAGGGTGGGTTTGAGTATTAGGCTTAGGGTGATGGTGAGCCTTAGGGTTAGGGTGAGGGTTAGGATGAGGTTTATGGTTAGGATTAGTGTTAGGGTAAGGGCTAGTGTGAGGGTGAGGTTTAGGGTTACGGTTAAGTTTAGGCTGAGGGTGATGGTGAGGGTGAACTTTAGGGTTATGGTGATGGATAGGGTTAGTGTAAGGGTGAGGGTTAGGATGTGGGTTGGGTTAGGGTGAGGGTTACTAGGAGTGTGACGGTAAGAGTAAAAGTGAGGGTTACAGTAAGGGTGAGGGTTAGGGTAAGGGTTAGGGTTAGGGTTAGATTGAGAATTAGGGTTAGGGGTAATGTGAGGTTTTGGGTGAGGATGAGGGTTGGGGTGAGGTTTAGGGTTAGAATTAGGGTTAGGGTGAGTTCTAGCATTAGGGTGAGGGTTAGGGTTAAGGTTAAGTTTAGGGTGAGGTTTAGGGTGAGGTGTAGGGTTAGGTTTAGGGTGAGGGTTAGGTTTAGTTTGAGGGTTATGGTTCGGGTGAGTGTGAGGGTGAGGTTAAGGTTTATGGAGAGGGTTAGGGTGAGGTGAGGGTTAGGGTTAGTGTTAGGGTGAGGGTGAGGGTTAGGATTAGGTTTAGGTTTAGGGTGAGGTTTAGGGTGAGGGTGAGGGTTAAAGTTAGGGTTAGGTTTGTGGTGTGGGTAAGTGATAGCATTAGGATTAGGGTTAGTGTTAGAGTTAGCATTAGGTTTAGGGTGAGGGTTAGGTTTAGGGTTAGGGTGAGGGTGCGGGTGAGAGTGAGGGTTAAGGTGAGGATTAGGATGAGTTTTAGGGTTAGGGTGAGAGTTAAGGTTACGTTAGCTTGAGCGTGAGGGTGAGGGTTAGGTTTAGGGTGAGGGTTAGGTTTACGATCAGAATTAGTTTTATGGTTAGGGTGAAGGTTAGGGTTAGGGTGAGGGGTAGGGTTAGGGGTGGGATTAGGATTAGGGTTAGGTTGAGGGTGAGTGTGAGGGTTAGTTTTAGGGTTAGGGTTTGGCTTAGGTTTAGGCTTAGGGTGAGGTTGAGGTTTAGGGTTAGGGTGAGGTTAAGGTTTATGGTTTGGATTAGGGTTAGGGTGCAGGCTAGGGTGAGGGTGAGAGTTAGGGTTAGGGTTAGGCTTAGGCTTAGGGTTAGGCTGAGGGTGAGGGTGGGTGTGAGAAATAGGTTTTGGTTATTAGCGTTATGGTTTGGGTGAAGGTTAGGATGAGGGTTAGGGTTAGGATTTAGTTTAGGTTTAGGGCTAGGGTGAGGGTGAGGGTTAGGGTTAAAGATAGGGTTAGATTTAGGATTAAGGGTAGGATGAGGGTGAGTGTGAGGGTTAGGGTTAGATTTAGGCCTTGGCTTAGCTTTAGGCTGAGGGTGAGTTTGAGGGTTAGGGTTAAGGTGAGGGTTAGGGTTAGGGTTAGGGTGAGGGTTAGGATGTGGTATAGGGTTAGGATTCGGGTTAGGGTGAGGTCTAGGGTGAGGGTTATGTTTAGGGTTAGGTTTAGGGTGAGGTTTAGGGTTCGGGTTAGGTTTTGGTTTAGGGTGAGTGTTAGGGTTAGGGTTATGGTGAGGGTGAGGGTTAGGGTTAGGTTGAGGGTTAGGGTTAGCGTTAGGTTGAGGTTTAGGGTTAGGTTTAGGATGAGGGTTAGGATGAGGCTTATGGTTTGGATTAGGGTTAGGGTGCGGGCTAGGGTGAGTATGAGGGTTAGGGTTAGGGTTAGGCTTAGGTTTAGGCTGAGGGTGAGGGTGAGGGTGGAGGTGAGAAATAGGTTTTGGGTGGTGGTTAGGGTTAGGGTTAGGGTGAGGGTTAAGATGAGGGTTAGAGTTAGGATTAGTTTTAGGGTTAGTTCTAGGGTGAGGGTGAGGGTTAGGGTTAGGCTTAGGCTTAGGCTTAGGGTTAGGCTGATGGTTAGGCTAAGGGTGAGGGTTAATGTTTGGGTGATGGATAGGGTTAGGGTTAGGGTGAGTGTTAGGATGAGGGTTAGGGTAAGGGTGAGTGTTAGGATTAGCGTGATGGTAAGAGTAAATGTGAGGGTTAGGCTGAGGGTGAGTGTTCCCCTAAGGGTGATGGTTAGGATTAGGGTGAAGGTTAGGATAAGGGTTAGGTTGAGGGGTAGGGTGAGGGTGAGGTTTAGGATGAGGTTTAGGATTAGGATTAGGGTGAGTTTTAGGGTTATGGTGAGGGTTAGTGTTAGGGTGAGTGTTAGGGTGAGGGTTAGCGTTAGGGTTATCCTTAGGGTTAGGGTGAGGGTTAAGATGAGGGTTATTCTTAGGATTAGGGTGAGGGTTAGGGTGAGGGTTAGGGTGAGGGTGAAGGTTAGGGTTCTGGTGAGGGTTGGTGTTATTATTAGGGTTAGGGTCAGGTTTAGGGTGACGGTGAGGTTTAGGGTGAGGTTTGGGGTGAGGGTTAGGGTTCGGGTTAAGGTGAGGGTTAGGATAAGGGGTAGGGTTAGGGTTAGGGTGAGGGTTAGATTGAGGATTAGGTTTAGGGTTACTATGAGGTTTAGGGTGAGGATAAGGTTTAGGGTTAGGTTGAGGATTAGGGTTAGAATTAGGGTTAGGGTGAGGGCTAGGTTGAGGTTTAGAGTTAGGGTTAGGGTTAGGGTAGGGTTTAAGTTTAGGGTGAGGGTGAGGTTAAGGTTTAGGGTGAGGGTTAGTGTGGGGGTGAGGGTTAGGGTTAGGGTGAGGGTTAGGGTGAGGGTAAGGTTGAGGGTTAAGGTGAGTGTTAGGGTGACGGTGAGGGTGAGGGTTAGGGTTGTGGTTAGGGTTAGAGTGAAGGTTAGGTTGAGGGGTAGTGTTAGGTTTAGGGTGAGGATTAGGGATAGTGTGAGGGTTAGGGTTTGAGTGAGGGTAAGGGTCAGGTGAGGTTTAGGGTTAGGGTGAGGGTTAGCATTAGGGTTAGGGTCAGGTTTAATGTTAGGTTGGAAGTCAGGGTTGGGGTGAGTGTTAGGGTGAGTGTTAGGGTTAAGGTAAGTGATTGGGTTTGGGTTAGGGTGAGGAGTATGTTTAGGGTGATGTGTAGAATGAGGTTGAGGGTTAGGGTGAGGGTGACAATGAAGGTTAAGGTATGGATGCGGGTTAGTGTTAGGGTAAGTGTTAATATTATGGTGAGGGTTAGGGTGACGGTGAGGGTAAGGGTTAGGTTTATGGTGAGGGTTAGGGTTAGAGTTAGAGTGAGGGGTAGGGTGAGGGGTAGGGTTAGAGTTAAGGTTACGGTTAGTGTGAGGGTTAGGGTTAGGGTGAGGATAAGGTAGGCATGAGGGTTGGAGTGAGGGTGAGGTTTACGGTTACTGTTAGGGTGAAGGTTAGGCTTAGGGTTATGTTTATTTTGAGGGTGAGTGTTTGAGTTAGGATGAGTGTTCTTGAGAGTGTGAGAGTTAGGGTTTGGGTGAGGGTTAGGGTTAGGTTGAGTGTTAGGGTGATGGTGAGGGTGAGGGTTAGGGTTGGGGTTAGGGTTAGAGTGAGAAGTAGGGTGAGGTGTAGGGTTAGGGTTAGGGTGAGAGTTAGGTTTACTGTGAGGGTTAGGGTTAGGGTGAGGTTTAGGGTTACTGTGAGTGTTCAAGTTAAGATTAGGCTTAGTGTTAGGGTGAGGGTAAGGGTTAGGTTGAGGGTTAGGGTTAGAGTGAGGGTTAGGGTTAATGTGAGGGTTAGGGTTAGTGTTAAGGTTAGGCTTAGGCATAGGTTTAGGCTGAGGGTGATGGTGAGGGTGAGGGTTAGTGTTATGGTGATAGATATGGTTAGGTTTAGGGTGAGGGTTAGGATGAGTGTTAGTGTTAGGGTGAGGGTTAGTATGAGCCTGAGGGTTACAGTAAGGGTGAGGGTTAGGTTTAGGTTGAGGGTTAGTGTAAGGGTTAGGGTTAGGGTTAGATTGAGGATTAGGTTTAGGGGTAGTGTGAGGTTTAGGGTGACGATGAGGGTTAGGGTGAGGTTTAGGGTTAGAATTAGGGTTAGGGCTAGCATGAGGCTGAGGGTTAGGGTTAGGGTTAAGTTTAGTTTGAGGGTTAGGGTGAGGGGTAGGGTTAGGTTTAGGGTGAGGGTTAGGTTTAGGGTGAGGGTTACGGTTAGGGTGAGGGTGAGGGTGAGGGTAAGGGTTATTGTGAGGGTTAGGGTGAGGGTGAGGTTTAGGGTGAGGTTGAGCGTTAGGATTAGGTTTAGGGTTAGGGTGAAGTTTAGGGTGAGGTTTAGGGTTAAGGTTAGGGTTAGGTTTATGGTGTCGTTAAGTGATAGCCTGAGGGTTAGTGTGAGTGTTTCATTTAGCATTAGGGTTAGGTTGAGGGTTAGGTTTAGGTTTAGGGTGAGGTTGCAGGTGAGAGTGAGGTTTAAGGTCAGGATTAGGGTGTGGTTTAGGGTTAGGGTTAGGGTTAGTGTGAGGTGGCGGTGAGGGTGACGATTAGGGTTAGAGTTATGGTGAGGGTTTGGTTAAGTTTGAGGTTTAGGGTGAGGATGAGGTTAAGGGTTAGGGTGAGGTGTTATTGTTAGGGTTAGGGTTAGGGTTACGGTTACTGTGAGGGTGAGTGTGGGGGTTAGGGCTAGGGTGACGTTTAGTGTTAGGATTATGGTTAGAGTTAGGGTTAGTGTGAGGATGAGGTTTAGGGGTAGAGTTATGTTTAGGGTGGGGGTTAGTGTGAGGGTTAGGTTTAGAGTAAGGTTTATGGTGGAGGTTACGGTAAGGAAAAAGGTGAGAGTTAGGCCAGAGGTGAGGGTTACGGTAAGGGTGAGGGTTAGGGTTATGGTGAGGGTTAGGGAAAATGTTATGGTGAGGGTGAGGGTTAGATTGAGTATTAGTGTTTGGGTTAGTGTGAGGTTTAGGGTGAGGATGAGGGTTAGGGTTAGGGTGAGGGCGAGGTTGAGGGTGAGGGTTAGGGTTAGTGTTATGGTGTGGTTTAGGGTTAGGGTGATGGTTAGGGTTAGTGTGAGGTTTAGTGTTAGGGTTAGGGTTAGTGTTAGGTTGGAAGTTAGGGTTAGGGTGAGGGTTAGGGTGAGTGTTAGGGTTAAGGTAAGTGATAGGTTTAGGGTTAGGGTGAGGGTTATGTTTAGGGTCATGTGTAGAATGAGGGTGAGGCTTAGGGTGAGGGTGACAGTGAAGGTTAAGGTATTGATGAGGGTTAGTGTTAGGGTGAGGGTTAATGCTACGGTGAGTGTTAGGGTGAGGGTGAGGGTAAGGGTTAGGTTTATGGTGAGGGTGAGGTTTAGAGGGATGGTGGGGGGTAGGGAAAGAGTTAAGGTTAGGGTTAGTGTGAGGGTTAGGGTTAGGGTGAGGAGAAGGTAAGCGTGAGGGTTGGAGTGAGGGTGAGGTTTAGGGTTACTGTTAGTGTGAGGGTTAGGGATACGGTTAGGGTGAGGGTTAGGCTTAGGGTTATGTTTATTTTGAGGGTGAGTGTTTGAGTTAGGATGAGTGTTCTTGAGAGTGTGAGAGTTAGGGTTTGGGTGAGGGTTAGGGTTAGGGTGGGTGTTAGGGTGACGGTGAGGGTGAGGGTTAGGGTTGGGGTTAGGGTCAGAGTGAGGGGTAGGGTGAGATGTAGGGTTAGGGTTTGGGTGAGTGTTACGTTTAGGGTGAGGGTTAGGGTTAGGGTGAGGTTTAGGGTTACTGTGAGGGTAAGGGTTAGGTTGAGGGTTAGGGTTAGAGTGAGGGTTAGGGTTAATGTGAGGGTTAGGGTTAGGGTAAGGGTTAGGGTTAGGGTGATGTTTAGGGTGAGGTTGAGGGTTAGTGTGAGTGTGAGTGTGAAGGTTTGGATGAGTGTTTGGGTTAGGTTTAGGTTGAGGTTGAGGGTGAGGGTGAGGCTTAGGGTTAGTTTTAGGGTAAGGCTGAGTGTGAGGGTTAGGGATAGGCTTAGGCTTAGGCTGAGGGTGAGGGTGAGGGTGAGGGTTAGGGTTAGTGTTAGGTTTAGGGTTAGTGTTAGGGTTATGTTGAGGCTTAGGGTTAGGTTAGAGGTTACGGTTAGGGTGAGGGTTAGGGTTAGGGATAGGTTTAGGTTGAGGATGAGGGTGAGGGTTAGGGTTAGGATTAGGGTTAGGGTGAGCCTGAGGGTGAGGGTGAGAGTGAGGTTTAGGGTTAGGGTGAGGGTTAGGCAAAGGGTTAAGGTGAGCGTTAGGTTTAGGGTGATGTTTAGTTTGAGGGTGAGGGTTAGGGTGAGATTGAGGGTGAGGTTTCGGTTGAGGGTTTGGGTTAGGGTTAAGGTGAGGGTGAAGGTGAGGGTGAGGGTTAGGTTTAGGGTTAGGTTTAGGCTTAGAGTGAGGGTGATTTTGAGGTTTATGGTTAGGGTTATTGTTAGGCTTAGGTTTAAGCTGAGGTTGAGGTGAGTTTGAGGGTTAGGGTTAGGGTGACTGTGAGCATTAGGGTTAAGGTTAGGGATAGGATGAGGGTTAGATGAGGGTGAGGGTTAGGGTTAGGGTGAGTGTTATGCTTAGGGTTAGGGTGAGGGTAAGGGTGGGGGAGAGTATAGGGCTTAGGGTGATGGTTAGCATTAGGGTTAGGGGGAGGGTTAGGATGAGGTTTAGCAGTAGGATTAGGGTTTGGGTGAGGGCTAGGGTGACAGTGAGTGTTAGGGTTAGGGTTAGGCTTAGGCATAGGTTTAGGCTGAGGGTGATGGTGAGGGTGAGGGTTAGTGTTATGGTGATGGATATGGTTAGGTTTAGGGTGAGGGTTAAGATGAGGGTTCGTGTTAGGGTGAGGGTTAGTATGAGCCTGAGGGTTACAGTAAGGGTGAGGGTTAGGTTTAGGTTGAGGGTTAGTGTAAGGGTTAGGGTTAGGGTTAGATTGAGGATTAGGGTTAGGGTTAGGCTAAGGGTTAGTGTTAGAATTAGGGTTAGGGTGAGGGTTAGGGTTAGGGTTAGGGTTAGGGTGATGTTTATGTTTATGGTGAGGGTTAGGTTTAGTGTGAGGGTTAGTGTTAGGGTGAGGGTAAATGTTAGGGTGAGGTTTAGCGTTAGGGTGAGGGTTATGGTTAGGGTGAGGTTTAGGGTTAGGGTTAGGGTTATTGTTAGGGTTAGGGTTAGGTTTATATTTATAGTGAGGTTGAGAGTGAGGGTGAGGTTTAGGGTTAGGGTTAGGGTGAGATTTAGGGTTAGGGTTAGGGTTAGATTTAGGGTTAGGGTGAAGTTGAGGTTTAGGGTTAGAGTTAGGGTTAGGGTGAGGGTTAGGGTGAGTGTTAGGGTTAGGGTTAGTGTTAGGGTTAGGCTTAGGGTGAGGGTTAGGGTGAGGGTTAGGTGTACGGATAGGGTAAGTTTAGGATTAGGGTTAAGGTGAGGGTGAGTGTGAGGGTTAGGGTTAGTGTTAAGTTTAGGCTTAGAGTTAAGCTGAGGGTGAGGGTGAAGGTGAGGGTTAGGGTTAGGGTGAGGTTTAGGGTTAGGTTTAGGGTTAGAGTTAGCCTTAAGGTGAGGTTTATGGTTAGGTTTAGGGTTCTGGTAATGGTGAGGGTTAGAGTTAGCATCAGGGTTAGGGTGAGGGTTTGGGTTATGGTTAGGGTGAGTGTTAGGGTTAATGTGAGGTTTAGGGTTAGGGTTAGGGTTAGGGTGAGGGTGAGGGTTAGGTTGAGGGTTGGGGTTTGGGTTAGGATTAGGCTGAGGGTGAGGATTAGGGTGAGATTTAGGTTAGGCTTAGTGTTAGGATTAAGGTGAGGTTAAGGGTTAGGGTGAGGGTTAGGCTTAGGGTTAGGGTGAGAGTTAAGATGACGGTTAGGGTTTCAGTGAGGGTTAATGTTAGCGTGATGGTTAGGGTTAGGATTAGGGTTAGGGAGTGGGTGATGGTTAGGATTACGGTTAGGGTTGTTGTAAGTGTTATGGTTATTGTTACATTTCCAGTGAGGGTGAGGCTGAGGGTGAAGGTTAGGGTTAGGGTTAGGGTTAGTTTTAGGGTAAGGATTAGTGTTAATGTTAGGGTTAGGGTTTGACTTTCGGTTTGGGTGAGGGAGAAGGTGAGGGTGAGGGTTAATTTTAGGGTTTGGGTGAGGTTGAGGCTTAGGATTAGGATTAGGGATAGGGTCAGGGTGAGGTTTAGGGTTAGAGTTAGGTTGAGGGGGAGGGTTAGGGTGAGGGTCAGGGTTAGTGTTAGTGTTAGGGTTAGCATTAGGTATAGGGTGAGGGTTAGGTTGAGGTTTAGGGTTAGGTTTGGGATTAGGTTAGGGTGAGGGTGAGTGTGAGGTTTAGGGTTAGGATTAGGCTTAGGCTTACGGTTAGGCTGAGGGTTAGTGTGGATATGAGTATTAGGCTTTTTGTGATGTTTATCCTTAGGGTTAGTGTGAGGGTTAGCATGAGGGTTAGGGATAGGATTAGGGTTAGGGTGAGGGCTGGGGTGAGGGTGAGGGTTAGGGTTAGGGTTAGGTTTAGGCATAGGTTTAGACTGAGGGTGATGGTGAGGTTGAGAGTTAGGGTTATGGTGATGGATATTGTTATTGTTAGGGGGAGGTTTAGGATGAGGGTTTGGGTTAGGGTGAGGGTTAGTATGAGCGTGATGATAAGAGTAAAGTTGAGGGTTAGTCTGAACGTGAGGGTTACAGTAAGGGTAAGGGTTAGGGTTAGGGTGAGGGTTAGGGTAAGTGTTAAGGTTAGGGTTAGATTGAGGATTAGGGTTAGGGTTAGTGTGAGGTTTAGGGTGAGGATGAGGGTTAGGGTTAGAATTAGGGTTAGGGTGAGGGCTAGCATGAGGGTGAGGGTTAGGGTTAGGGCTAAGTTTAGGGTGAGGTTTAGGGTGAGGTGTAGGGTTAGGTTTAGGGTGAGGGTTAGGTTTAGTGTGAGGGTTATGGTTAGGGTGAGGGTTAGGGTAAGGGTTATGGTGAGGGTTAGGTTGAGGGTGGGGGTTAGGGTTATGATTAGGTTTAGGGTTAGGGTGAGGTTTAGGGTGAGGGTGAGGTTTCAGGTTAGGGTTAGGTTTGTGGTGTGGGTGATAGCATGAGGGTTAGGGTGAGTGTTAGAGTTAACATTAGGGTTAGGTGAGGGTTAAGTTTAGGGTTTGGGTGAGGGTGAGGGTGACAGTTTGCTTTAAGTTGAGGATTAGGGTGAGTTTTAGGGTTAGGGTGAGGGTTAGGGTTAGGGTTAGCGTGAGGGTGACGGTGAGGGTGACGGTTAGGGTTAGAGTTATGGTGAGGGTTCGATTAAGTGTGAGGTTTAGGGTGAGGATGAGGTTAAGGGTTAGTGTGAGGGTTAGGCTGCGTGTGAGGGTTAGGGTTAGGGTTTGGTTTAGGGTGAGGGTTATTGTGAGTGTTAGGGTTAGGGTTATGCTTAGGGTTAGTTTGAGGGTTATGCTGAGGGTTAGGATTAGGATTAGGGTGAGGGTTAGGTTGAGGGTTAGGGTGAGGTTGAGGGTTAGTATTAGGGTGAGGGTTACGGTTATTATTGGGGTTAGGGTTAGGTTTAGGGTGACAGTGAGGTTTAGGGTGAGGGTTAGAGTTTTGGTTAATGTGAGGGTTAGGATAAGGGGTAGGGTTATGGATAGGTTTAGGGTTAGGATTAATGTGAGGTTAAGAATTAGGGTGAGGGTGAGATTTAGGGTTAGGAATAGTGATAGGGTTAATGTTACGCTGAGGGTGAGGGTGAGGGTGAGAGTTGGGTTTAGGGTTGGGTGAGGGCTATGGTGAGGGTTAGGGTATGGGTGAGGTTTAGTGTGAGGGTGATTGTAAGGATAAAATTGATGGTTAGGCTGAGGGTGAGAGTTAAGATAAGGGTGAGGGACAGGGTTAAGGGTGAGGGTTAAGTTAAGGGTTAGGGATAGGGTGAGGGTTAGATTGAGGATTAGGTTAGGGTTAGTGTGAGGTTTGGGGTGAGGATGAGGGTTATGATTAGGTTGAGGGTTAGGTTTAGAATTAAGGTTACAGTGAGGGCTAGGGTGAGGGTGAAGTTTAGCTTTAGGTTTAGGGTAAAGTTTAGGGTTAAGGTGAGAGTTAGTGTTAGTGTGAGGGTTAGTGTTAGAGTTAGGGTTAGTGTCAGGGTGAGGGGAAGTGTTAGGGTGAGGGTTAGTGTTAGGGATAGGTTATGCTTAGGGTTAAGGTTAGGGTGAGGGTGATTGTGTGGGGTAGGGTTAGGTTTAGGGTTAGGGTTAGGGTTATGCTGAGGGTGAGGTTGAGCTTGAGGATTAGGGTTAGGGTGATGGTTAGGATTAGGGTTAGGGTGAGGGTTAGGATGAGGGTTAGGATGAATGTGAGGTTTAGGTTTAGGTTTAGGGTGAGATTTAGGGTTAGGGTTAGGGTTAGGTTGAGGTTGAGGTTTAGGTTTAGAGTTAGGTTTAGGGTGATGGTTAGTGTTAGGGTTAGTGTTAGGTTTAGGGTTAGGGTGAGTGTTAGGGTTAGGGTTAGGGTTAGGGTTATGGTGAGGGTGAGGTTTAGGGTTATGGCGAGGCTTAGGGTTAGTATGAGTGTTAGTGTTAGGGTGAGGGTAAGTGTTAGGATGAGGGTTAGGATTAGGTTTAGGGTTAGGGTGAAGTTTAGGGTGAGGGTGAGTTTTAAAGTTAGGGATAGGTTTGTGGTGTGGGTAAGTGATAGCATGAGGGTTAGGGTGAGGGTTAGAGTTAGCATTAGGGCTAGGGTGAGGGTGAGGGTGAGGATGCAGGTGAGAGTGAGGGTTAGGGTGAGGATTAGGGTGAGGTTTAGGGTTAGGGTTCGGGTTCGGGTTAGGGTGTGTGTTAGGATTAGGGTTATCCTTAGGGTTAGGGTGAGGGTTAGGCTGAGGTTTAGGCTGAGGTTTAGGCTTAGGATTAGGGTGAGGGTTAGGGTGAGGGTGAAGGTTAGAGTTCTGGTGAGGTTTAGGATTATTATTAGTGTTAGAGTCAGCTTTAGCGTGACGGGGAGGTTTAGGCTGAGGGTTGGGGTGAGGTTTAGGGTTAGGGTTAAGGTGAGTGTTAGGATAAGTCGTAGGGTTAAGGTTATGGTGAGGGTTAGGTTTAGTGTGAGAGTTAGATTTAGGGTTAGGGTTAGGATTAGTGTGAGGGTAAGAATTAGGGTGATGGTTAGGGTGACGGTGAGGTTTAGGGTTAGGAATAGTGATAGGGTTAGTGTTAGGCTGAGGGTGAGGGTGAAGGTGAGGGTGAGGGTTAGGGTTAGGTTTAGGGTGAGGGCTGGGGTGAGGGTTAGGGATAGGGTGAGTGTTAGGGTGAGGGTGATGGTAAGGGTAAAGGTGAGGGTTAGGCTGAGGGTGAGGTTTAATATAAGCGTGAGTTTTAGTGTTAGGGTGAGGGTTAGGGTAAGGGTTCGGGTTAGGGTTACGGTGAGGGTTAGACTGATTATTAGGGTTAGGGTTAATGTGAGGATGAGGGTTAGGGTTAGGGTGAGGGTGAGGTTTACTATAAGGGTTAGGGTGACGGCTAGGGTGAGGGTGAGGTTTAGAGATAGGGTAAGGGTTAGGGCTAGGTTTAGGATTAGGGTGAGGGTTAGGGTTAGAATTAGAGTTAGGGTGAGGGCTAGGCTGAGGTTTAGGGTTAGGTTTAGGGTTAGGGTGAGGTTTAGGTTTAGGGTGAGGGTGAGGTTAAGGTTTAGGGTGAGGGTTAGGGTGAGGGTTAGGCTTAGGGTTAGGGTTAGGGTGAGGATAAGGTTGAGGATTAGGCTGAGTGTTAGGGTGACGGTGAGGGTGAGGGTGAGGGTTGGGGTTAGGGTTAGATTGAGTGTTAGGGTGAGGGGTAGAGTTAGGGTTAGTGTGTGGATTAGGGTTACTGTGAGGGATAGGTTTAGAGTGAGGATAAAGGTTAGGGTGAGGGTTAGGGTTAGGGTGAGGGTTAGCGTGAGGGTTAATGTTAGGTTGGAGTTTAGGGTTAGGTTGAGGGTTAGGGTGAGTGTCAGGTTTCGTGTGAGTGATAGGGTTAGGGTTAGAGTGAGGGTTATGTTTAGGGTGATGTGTAGAATGAGGGTTAGGGTTAGGGTTAGATTTAATGTAAGGGTAAGGTTTAGGGTGAGGGTGAGGGTAAGGGTTAGGTTTAGGGTGAGGGTTAGTGTTAGGGTTACGGTTAGAGTTAGGGAGAGGGGTAGGGTGAGGAGTAGGGTTAAAGTTAAGTTTAGGGTTAGTGTGAGGGTTAGGGTTAGGGTGAGGATTATGTAAGGGTGAGGGTTGGGGTGAGGGTGACTGTTAGAGTGAGGATGAGGGTTCTGGAGAGTGTGAGGGTTAGGGTTTGGGTGATGGTTAGGGTTAGTGTGAGTGTTAGGGTGACGATGAGCGTGAGTGTTAGGGTTGGGATTAGAGTTACAATGAGGGGTAGGGTGAGGGGTAGGGTTAGGTTTAGGGTGAGGGTTAAGGTTACTGTGAGGGTTAGCGTTAAGGTGAGGTTTAGGGTTACTGTGAGGGTTCAAGTTAGGGTTAGGCTTAGTGTTAGGGTGAGGGTAAGGGTTAGGTTGAGGCTTAGGGTTAGGGTAAAAGTTAGGGTTAATGTGAGGGTTAGGTTTAGGGTGAGGGTTAGGGTGAGGGTTAGAGTTAGGGTGATGTTTAGGTTGAGGGTGAGGGTTAGGGTGAGGGTGAAGGTGAAGGTTGGGTTGAGTGTTTGGGTTAGGGTTAGGATGGGGTTGAGGGTGAGGGTGAGGCTTAGGGTTAGTTTTAGGGTAAGGTCGAGTGTGAGGGTTAGGGATAAGGTTAGTCTTAGGCTGAGGGTGAGGGTGAGGCTGAGGTTTAGGGTTAGGGTTAGGGTTAGCGTTAGGGTTATGGTGAAGGTTAGGGTTAGGTTGGAGGTTATGGTTAGGGTGAGGGTTAGGGTTAGGGATAGGTTTAGTTTGAGGGTGAGGATGAGGGTTAGGGTTAGGATTAGGGTTAAGGTGAGCCTGAGGTTGAGGGTTAAGTTGAGGGTTAGTGTTACGGTAGGGTGAGGCTAAGGGTTAGAGTGAGGTTTAGGTTTAGGGTGATGTTTAGGTGGATGGTGAGGGTTAGGGTGAGGTTGAGGGTGAGGTTTCGGTTGAGGGTTTGGGTTAGGGTGGTGAGGGTGAAGGTGAGCGTGAGGGTTAGGTTTAGAGTTAGGGTTAGGCTTAGGGTGAGGGTGATTGTGAGGGTTAGTGTTAGGGTTATTTTTAGGCTTAGGTTAAAGCTGAGGGTGAGTGTGAGGGTTAGGGTTAGGGTGAGTGTGAGCGTTAGGGTTAGGGTTAGGGATAGGCTGAGGGTTAGATGAGGGTGAGGCTTAGGGTTAGGGCGAGTGTTAGGCTTAGGGTTAGTGTGAGGGTTAGGGATAGTTTGATGGTTAGGGTGAGGTTTAGAGTAAGGGTGAGGGTGAGGGTGAGCGTGACTGTTAGGGTGCAGGTGAGGTTTAGGTTTAGGTTTAGGGTTAGGGTGAGGGTTTAGTGTTAGGGTTAGGATGATGGTTAGGATGAGGGGTAGGGTTAGGGTTAGGGTGAGGTTCAGGGTTAGATTAAGGGTTACCGTTAGGGTTAGGGTTAGGGGGAAGTTTAAGGTGAGGGTTAGGGTTAGGTTTAGGGTTAAGGTGAGGGTTAGGGTGAGGGTAAGTTTTAGGGTGAGGGTTAGGGTGAGTGTGAGTTTAGGGTTAGGTTATGGAGTGGTTTAGGGTTAGATTTAGGATGAAGTTGAGGGTGAGAGTGTGGGTTAGGGATTAGTTTTAAGGTTAGGGTTAGTGTTATTGTTAGGGTTAGGGTTACGATTAGAGTGAGGTTGCTGGTTAGGTGAGTTTTAGCGTTAGGGTTAGTGTTAGGCTGAGGGTTAGGTTGAGGGTAAGTGTTGGGGTGTGAGTTAGGGTTAGGGTGAGGTTAAGGGTTAGGGTTAGGGTTAGGTTGAGGGTTAGGGTTAGCATTAGGGTTACCTTGAGGACTAGGGTGAGGGGTAGGGTTAGGTTAGGGTGAGGGTTAGGGTTAGGATGACCATTAGGGTGAGGGTAAGAATAAGGGTAAGGGTGAGGGTTAGGGTGAGTTTGAGGGTTACGGTAAGAGTGAAGGTTATGATGAGGGTGAGGTTTAGGGTGAGGTTTAGGATTAGGGTGAGGGTGAGATTGAGGGTTAGGGTGAGGGTAAGGGTTAGAGTTAGGGTGAGGGTAAGATAAGGTTGAGGGTTAGGGTTAGGTTTAGGGTGAGGGTTAGAGTGAGTGTGAGGTTTAGGGTTAGGGATAGTGTTAGGGTGAGGGTAAGTGTTAGGGTTTTGTATAGGTTTACGGTGAGGGTGAAGGATAGGTTTAGGGTGAGGGTTAGGGTTAGGGTTAGGGTGAGGGTGAGGGTTAGTATAAAGTTTAGGGTTATGGTTGTTTTTAGGTTTATGTTTAGGTTTATGATTACGTTGACGGTGAGGGTAATGGTTAGGGTGAGGTTTAGGATTAGGGCTAGTTTTAGGGTTAGGGTTAGCATGAGGTTTAGGGTAAGTGGTAGGGTTAAGGTTAGGGTGAGGGTTAGGGTTAGTTTGAGGGTTACGGTTAGAGATAGGGTGAGGGTTAGGATGAGGGTTAGGGTGAGGGTAAGGTTTAGGGTGAGGGTTAGAGTTAGTGTGAGGTTTAGGGTTAGGGTTAGTGTTAGGGTGAGGGTAAGTGTTAGGGTTAGGTTTAGGTTTACGGTGAGGGTGAGGGTTAAATTTAGAGTGAGGGTTAGGGTTAGGTTAGGGTTAAGGTGAGGGTGAGGGTTAGGATAAAGTTTAGGGTTAGGGTTATTTTTAGAGTTATGTTTATGTTTATGGTTATGTTGAGGGTGAGGGTTAAGGTTATGGTGAGGTTTAGGATTAGGGTTAGGTTTAGGGTTAGGGTTAGGATGAGGATTAGGATGAGTGGTAGGGTTAAGGTTAGGGGGAGGGTTAGGGTTAGGGTTAGGGTTAGGGTGAGGGTTAGGATTAGTGTTAGAGTTAGGGTTAGGGTAAGGATGAGAGTTTCGGGTTAGGGTTAGGGTTAGGGTTAGTTTGAGGATTTCGGTGAGCGTTATGGTTAGGGTTAGGGTAAGGGTTAGCGTTAGGGTGAGGGTTATGGTTAGGATTAGTGTTAGAGTTAGTGTTAAGGTTAGGGTGAGGGTTATGGTGAGGGTGAGGTTTAGGGTTAGGTTTAGGTTTATCATGTGGGTGAGTGACAGTGTGAGGGTTAGGGTGAGTGTTAGAGTTAGCATTAGGTTTAGGGTGAAGGTTATGGTGAGGGTTAGGTTTAGTGTGAGTGTTAGGTTTAGGGTTAGGTTTAGGATTAGTTTGAAGGTAAGAATTAGGGTGATGGTTAGAGTGAGGGTGAGGTTTAGTGTTAGGATTTGGGTTATCATTAGTGTTACCCTGAGGATGATGGTGAGGGTGAGGGTGAGGGTGAGTTTCAGGGTTAGGGTTAGGGTGAGGGCTAAGATGAGGGTTAGGGTAAGGGTGAGGTATAGGGTTAGGGTGAGGGTTAGGGTTAGAGTTAGGGTTAGGGTTAGGGTTAGTTTGAGGGTGGTATGAGGGTGAGGTTTAGGGTGAGGGTTAGGGTTAGGGTTAAAATTAGGGTGAGGTTTAGGGTTACTGGTAGTGTTAGGGTTATGGTTAGTATTAGGGTTAATGTGTGGGTTAGGGTTAGGGTGAGGATAAAGTAAGGATTAGGGTTAGGGTGAGGGTGAGGTTTATGGTTACTGTTTGAGTGAGGGTTAGGGTTTGATTTAGTGTTAAGGTAAGGTTGAGGGTGAGGGTTAGGGTTAGGCTTATGGTTAAGGAGAGGGTGAGGGTGAGTGTGAGGTTTAAGGTTAGGTTTAGGGCTAGGGTGAATGTTATGGTTAGAGTGGAGGTTAGGATTAGGGTTAGGGTGAGGGTTAGGTTTTGGGTTAGGCTGAGGGTTAAGGTTAAGATTAGGGTGAGGTTTAGGTTGAGGGTTAGGGGGAGGGGGAGGGTTAGGTTTAGAGTGAGACTTAGGGTTAGGATTAGGGTTAGGGTCAGGGTTAGGGTGACTGTGAGGTTTAGGGTGAAGTTTAGAGTGAGGGTTATGTTTAGGGTTAAGGTGAGGGTTAGGGTAAGGGGTAGGGTTACGGTTAGGGTGAGGTTTAGGTTTAGTGTGAGAGTAAAGGTTAGGGTTAGGGTTAGGATTAGTGTGAGGGAAAGATTTAGGGTGATGGTTAGGGTGAGGGTGAGGTTTAGGTTTAGGAATAGGGATAGGGTTAGTGTTACACTGAGGGTGAGGAAGAGGGTGAGGGTGAGCGTTAGGTTTAGGGTTAGGGTGAGGGCTAGGGTGAGGGTTATTAACGGTTAGGGTGAGGGCTAGGGTTAGGGTGAGGGTAAGGGTTAGGTTTAGTTTGAGGGTGGTGTGAGGGTGAGGTTTAGGGTGAGGCTTTGGGTTAGGGTGAGGGCTAGGTTGAGGGTGAACTTTAGGGTTATGATGAGGGTTAGCATTAGGTTTAGAGTGAGGGTTAGGTTTAGTGTGAGGTTTACGGTTAAGGTTAGGTTGAGGTTGCGGTTAAGGGTTATGGTGAGGGTTCGGGTGAGGGTGAAGGTTAGGGTTATGATGAGAGATAGGGTTAGGTTTAGGCTGAGGGTGAGAGTGAGGGTGCGGGTGAGGTTTGGGTTAGGGTTAGGGTTAGGGTGAGGGTGAGGGTGAGGGCTAGGTTGAGGGTCAGGGTTAGGGTGAAGGTGAGGTTGAGGGTGAGGCTGAGCGTTAGGGTGAGGGTGAGGGTTTGGTTTAGGGTTAGGGTTAGGGTGAGGTTGAGGTTTAAGATTAGGTTTAGGGTTATTGTTAGGGTTAGAGTGAGGGTTACAGTTCAGTATAGGTTGAGGGTGAAAGTTAGGATTATGGTTAGGGTTAGGGTGAGGTTTAGGGTTAGGGTTAGGGTTAGTGTTAAGATGAAGTTTATGGTGAGTGGTAGGGTTAGGGTTAAGGTGAGGGTTAGGGTTAGTGTGACGGTTAGAATGAGGGTTAGGGTTAAGGTGAGAGTGAGGGTTAGGATGAGGTTTAGGGTAAGGGTGAGGGTTAGGTTTAGGGTGGAGTTTAGGATTAAGGTTAGGGTTATGGTTAGGTTGAGAGTTAGGTTTAGGGTTAGGGTTAGGTTTACGCTGAGGGTGAGGGTTAGGGTTATGGTGACGGTTTGGTTTAGGGTAAGGGTTAAGGTGAGGGTGAGTTTTAGGATTAGGATTAGGGTTAGGGTTAGGGTTAGAGTGAGGGTTACAGTTCAGTATAGGGTGAGGGTGAAAGTTAGGATTATGGTTAGGGTTAGGGTGAGGTTTAGGGTTAGGGTTAGGGTTAGTGTTAAGATGAAGTTTATGGTGAGTGGTAGGGTTAGGGTTAAGGTGAGGGTTAGGGTTAGTGTGACGGTTAGAATGAGGGTTAGGGTTAAGGTGATAGTGAGGGTTAGGATGAGGTTTAGGGTAAGGGTGAGGGTTAGGTTTAGGGTGGAGTTTAGGATTAAGGTTAGGGTTATGGTTAGGTTGAGAGTTAGGTTTAAGGTTAGGGTTAGGTTTACGCTGAGGGTGAGGGTTAGGGTTATGGTGAGGGTTTGGTTTAGGGTAAGGGTTAAGGTGAGGGTGAGTTTTAGGATTAGGATTAGGGTTAGGGTTAGGGTGAGGGTGAGGGTTACGGTTAGGGTTAGGGTTACAGTGAGGGTGAGGGTTAGGTTTAGGGTGAGGTTTAGGGTTAGGGTTAGGGTTAAGGTGTGGGTTTGTGTTAGGATTAGAGTTAGGGTCAGGGTTATTGTTAGGGTTAGGGTTAGTGTTAGGGTTAGGTTTAGGGTGAGCGTGAGGGTTACCGTTAGGTTTAGGTATAGTGTTAGGGTTAGGATTAGCGTGAGGGTGAGGGTGTCGGTTAGGGTTAGGGTTAATGTGAGGATGAGCGTTAGTGTGAGGGTTAGGGTTAGGGTGAGGGTGAGGGTGAGGTTGAGGGTGAGTGTTAGGCTTAGTATGAGGTTTAGGGTTAGGGTTAAGGTTAGGCTTAGGTTGAGGGTTTGGCTTAGGTTTAGGGTTAGGATGAGGGTTAGGCTGAGGGGTATGGTTACGTTTAGGGTGAGGATTAGGTTTAGTGTGAAGGTTAGGCTTAGGGTTAGGGTTAAGTTTAAGATGAGTGTTAGGGTGAAGAGTAGGGTTAGGATTAGGGTTAGGGTTAGTGTTATTGTTAAGGATTAGGGTGAGTGTTAGGGTGAGGGTTAACGTTAGGTTTAGGTTTAGGGTGAGGCTTAGGGTTAGGGTTAGGGTTAGGGTTACTGTGATGGTGAGGGTTAGGTTTAGGGTGAGGGTTAGGGTTAGGTTTAGGCTTAGGCATATGGTTAGGTTTAGGGTGATGCTGAGGGTGGGGCTTAAGGTTATGGTGATGGATAGGGTTAGGGATAGGGTGAGGGTTAGGATGAGGGTTCGGTTTAGGGTGAGGGTTAGGATGAGAGTGACGGTAAGAGCAAAGGTGAGGGTGAGACTGAGGGTGAGGGTTATGGTAAGGGTTAGGCTTAGGGCTAGGGTGAGTGTTAGGGTAAGGGTTAGGGTTAGGGTTAGATTGAGGATTAGGTTTAGGGATAGTGTGAGGTTTAGATTGAGAATGAGGATTAGGGTTAGAATTAGGGTTAGGGTGAGGGCTAGCATGAGGGTGAGGCTTAGGGTTAGGGTTAAGTTTAAGATGAGTGTTAGGGTGAAGAGTAGGGTTAGGATTAGGGTTAGGGTTAGTGTTATTGTTTGAGTTAGGGTTACGGTTACGGTGAGGGTGAGGGTTAGGGTTAATGTTATTGTTAAGGTTAGAGTTACGGTTACGGTGAGGGTGAGGATGAGGGTTAGGGTTAGGGTTAGGGTGAGGTTTTTAATGTTAGGGTTAGGGTTAGAATTAGGGTTAGGGTGATGGTTAGGGTTAGGGTTAGGGGGAGGGATAGGATGAGGATTAGGAATAGGGTTAGGGTAAGGGCTAGGGTGAGGGTGAGGTTTAGGGTTAGGGTTAGGGTGAGGTTTAGGGTTACGTTTAGGGTTTGGGTTAGGGTGAGGGTAAGGTTTAGTGTTAGAGTTAGTTTTAGCGTGGGGCTGAGGGTGAGGGTTAGGGTTAAGGTTAGTGTTAGGGTTAGGGTGAGGGTGAGGTTTAGGGTGAGGTTGAATTTTAGGCTTAGGGTTAGGATTAGGATTACGGTAAAGGTTAGGGTGAGTGTGAGGGTTAGGGTTAGGGTTAGGCTTAGGCTTAGGATTAGACTGAGGGTGAAGGTGAGGTTGTAGTTTGGGGTTAGGGTGAGTGTTAGGGTTAGGCTTAGGGTTAGTATTAGGATTAGGGTAAGGGTTATGGTGAGCGTGAGGTTTACTTTTAGAATTAATTTAAGGGGGAGGCTGAGGTTGAAGGTGAGGGTTAGGGTTAGTGTTAGGGTAAGGTTTAGGGTTAGGGTTAGGGTGAGGGTTAAGATGAGGTTTAGGATTACGGTCAGGGTGAGGGTTAGGGGTAGAGTGAAGGATAGGGTTAGGATTAGGGTTAGGGTGAGGGTTAGGGTCAGTGTTAGGGTGAGGTTTAGGATGAGGGTTAGGATTAGGGTTAGGGTGAGGCCTAGGGTGAGGGTGAGGTTTAGGGTTAGGGTTATTGTCAGGTTTAGGGTTAGGGTTAGGGTTAGGGTGAATGTTAAGCTTAGGCTTAAGGTTAGGATTAGGATTAGGGTAAGGCTTATGGTGAGCATGAGGTTTAGTTTTAGAGTTAGGGTAAGGGTGAGGCTGAGGTTTAAGGTGAGGGTTAGGGTTAGTGTTAGGGTAAGGTTTAGGGTGAGGGTTAGGGTTAGGGTTAGGGTTAGGCTTAGGGTGATTGTGAGGGTTAGGGTTTGAGTAAGGATTAGGCTTAGAGTTCGGCTGAGGGTGAGAGTGAGTGTGAGGTTTAGGGTTAGAATGAGGTTTAGGTTTAGGGTTAGTGTGAGTGTTAGGGTTAGGGATAGGATTAGAGTTAGTCTGAGGGTAATGGTGTGGGTGAGGATTAGGTTTAGGGTGAGGGTTAGGGTTAGGGTTATGGGGAGGGTTAAGATGAGGGTTAGTGTTAGGATTAGGGTTAGGGTGAGGGCTAGGGTGAGAGTGAGGTTTAGGCTTAGGGTTAGGGTGAGGTTTAGGGTTAGGGTTAGGGTGAGGTTGAGGTATAGGTTTAGGGTTAGGGTTAAGGTGAGGCTGAGGGTGAGGGTTAGAGTTAGGGTTAGGATTAGGATTAGGGTAAGGGTTAGGTTGTGTGTGAGGGTTAGGGTTAAGATTTGGGCTTGGCTTAGGGCTACACTGAAGGTGAGGGTGATGGTGTGAGTTAGGGTTTGGGTGAGGGTTAGGGTTAGTTTTAGGGTGAGAGTTAGGGTTCAGTTTAAGTTTAGTGTTAGGGTGAGGTATAGGGTTAGGTTTAGGGTGAGGTTTAGGGTTAGGGTTAGGTTGAGGGTTAGGGTTAGGTTTAGGGTTAGGGTGAGGTTTAGGATTAGGGTTAGGGTGAGGGTGAGGGTTAGGGTGAGGGTTAGGATTGGAGTTACCCTGAGGGCTAGGGTGAGGGTAAGGGTTAGGGTTAGTGATAGGGTGAGGTTTCAGGTTAGGCTTAGGTTTAGCATGAGGGTTCGGATGAGGGTTAGGTTTACGGTAAGGGTTATGGTTAGGGTTAATTTGAGGGTTAGGGTTAGGATTAGGTTTAGGGTGAGAGTGAGGTTTAGGATTAGGATTAGGGTTAATGTTATTGTTAGGGTTAGGGTTATGGTTACGGTGAGGGTGAAGGAGAGGGATAGGATTAGGGATAGTGTTAATGTTATTGTTAGGGTTAGGGTTAGGGTTACAGTGAGGGTGAGGATGATGGTTAGGGTGAGGTTTTTAGTGTTATGGTTAGGGTTAGAATTAGGGTTAGGGTGACTGTTAGGGTTAGGGTTAGGGGGAGGGTTAGGATGAGTATGAGGAATAGGATTAGGGTTAGGGTAAGGGCTAGGGTGAGGGTGAGGTTTAGCGTTAGTGTTAGGGTGAGGTTTAGGTTTATGTTTAAGGTTTGGGTTAGGGTGAGGTTAACGTTTAGTGTTAGAGTTAGTTTTAGTGTGAGGATGAGGGTGAGGATGAGGGTGAGTGTTAGGGTTAGGTTTAGTGTTAGGGTGAGGGTGAGGGTGAGGGTTAGGGTGTATGTGAGGGTTAGGCTTAGGGTTAGGATTAGGATTACTGTAAAGGTTAGGGTGAGTGTGAGGGTTAGTGTTAGGGTTAGGTTTAGGATTAGGATTACACTGAGCATGAAGGTGAGGGTGAAGTTTAGGGTTAGGGTGAATGTTAGGGTTAGGCTTAGGGTTAGGATTAGGATTAGGGTAAGGTTTAGGGTGAGGGTGAGGTTTAGTTTTAGAGTTAGGGTAAGGGTGAGGCTGAGGTTGAAGTTGAGGGTTAGGGTTAGTGTTAGGGTAAGGTTTAGGGTTAGGGTTAGGGTGAGGGTTAGGATGAGGGTTAGGGTAATGATCACGGTGAGGGCTAGTGGTAGAGTGAGGGTGAGGGTTAGGATTAGTGTTAGGGTGAGGGTGAGTGCTAGCATTAGTTTTAGGGTTAGGGTTTGGGTTAAGTTTAGGGTTAGGATTAGCGTTATTTTTAGGTTTAGGGTTAGAGTTATGGTGAGGGTGAGTATGAGGGTTAGGATTAGGGTTATGGTGAAATTTAGGGTTCAGGTTAGGATTAGGGTTAGGGTGAGGGTGAGGTTTAGGGTTCGATTTAGGGTTATTTGGAGGGTTAGTTAGAGGGTTAGGTTTAGAGTTAGTGTTAGGGTTAAGGTTAGGATGAGGTTTAGGTTGAGGTTTAAGGTTAGGGTTAGGCTTAAGATTAGGATTAGGGTTAGGGGAGGGTGAGTGTGAGGGTTAGGGTTAGGGTGATGGTTAGGATTAGGGTTACAGAGAAGTTTAGGATGAGGGTTAGGGTTAGGATTAGAGTTAGGGTGAGGGCTAGGGTGAGGGTGAGGGGTGGGGTAAGTGTTAGGGTTAGGCTTAGGCTTAGGCTGAGCATGAGGTTCAGGGTTAGGGTTAGGGTTAGGTTTAGGGTGAGGTTCAGTGTTAGGGTTAGGGTTAGAGTTAGGGGTAGAGTGAGAGTGAGGTTTAGGAGTAGAGTTAAGGTTAGGGTGAGGGTTAGGGTTAGGGTGAGGCTTATGGTTAGTGTTAGTGTTAGGTTGAGAGTGAGGTTTAAGTTGAGGTTTAGGGTTAGGGTTAGGGTTAGTGTGAGGGTTAGGGTTAGGGTTAGTGTTAGTGTGAGGGTAAGTGTTAGGGTGAGGGAATGGTTTAAGTTGAGGGTTATGGTTAGGGTGAGGTTTTGGATTACGGTTAGGCTTATTTTTACGGTTAGGTTCAGGGTTAAGGTTACTGTGAGTGTGAGGGTGAGGGTTAGGGTTAGGGTTAGGGTGAGGTTTAGGGATTGTGTTAGGGTTAGAGTTAGGGTTAAGGTGAGGGTGAGTGTGAGGGTTAGGGTTAGGGTTAGGCTTAGGCTTAGGGTAAGGCTGAGGGTGAGGGTGGGGTGAGGATTACGTTTAGGGTGATGGTTAGGGTTAGGGTTAGGGTTAGGGTTAGGGTGGGGTTTAGGGTTACGGTTAGGGTTTGGTTTAGGGTGAGGGTGAGGTTTAGGGTTAGATATAGGGTTAGGGGGAGCTATAGGGTGAGGGTTAGGGTTAGGGTTAAGTTTAGATTTAGGGTGAGTGTGCGGGTGAGTGTGAGGGTTAGGTTTAGGTTTAGGGTTAGGCTTAGGGTTAGGCTGAGGGTGAGGTTAGGGTGAGAGTTAGTGTTAGGTTTATGGTGAGGGTTAGATTGAGTTTAGGGTTAGGATTAGGGTTAGGGTGAGGGCTAGGTTGATGGTTATGTTTCGGGTGAGGTTTAGGGTGTGGTTTATGGTTAGGGTTAAGTTTAGTGTTAGGGTGTGAGTGAGGTTTAGGGTAAGAGTTAGGGGTAATTTGAGGCTGAGGGTGAGGGTTAGGGTTAGCTTTAGGAATAGTATTAGTGTAAGGTTTAGGGTGAGTGTGATGGTTAGTGTAAGGTTTAGGGTTAGGCTTAGTGTTACACTGAGGGTGAGTTTTAGGGTTTGGGTGAGGGTTAGGGTTAGGATTAGGGTGAGAGTTAGTGTTCAGGTTAAATTTAGGGTTAGGTTGAGGGTTAGGGTTAGGCTTAGGATTAGGGTGAGGTTTAGGGTTAGGGTTAGGGTGAGGTTTAGGATGAGGATTAGGGTTAGGATTAGGGTTAGGGTGAGGGCTAGGGTTAGGTTGAGGGTCAAGGTTAGTGTTAGGGTGAGGTTTAGGTTTAGGGTGAGGGTTAGGATAAGGGTTAGTGTTATGGTAAGGTGAGGATTAGGGTTAGGGTGAGGGTTAGTGTTATGATTAGGTTTAGGTTGAGGGTGAGGGTTAGGAATAGGGTTAGGGTTACGGTTATTGTTAGGGTTAGGGTTAGGGTTACAGTTACTGAGAGGGTGAGGGTGAGGGTTAGTGTTAGATTTAGGGTGAGGTTTTTAGTGTTAGGGTTATGGTGAGACTTAGGGTTAGGGTTAGTGTAATAGTTAGTGTTAGGGTTAGTTTTAGGGTGAGGCTGAGGATGAGGGTTAAGGTTAGGGTTAGTGTTAGAGTTAGGGTTAGGGTTAGGATTAGGGTTAGGTTTAGGGTTAGGGTTAGGGTTAGGGTTAGGGTCTGGGTGAGAATTAGGGTTCGGGTTAGGTTTAGGGTTAAGGTGAGTTTTAGGGTTAGGGTTATGGTGAGTATGAGTGTTAGGTTTTGGTTGAGGGTTAGGGTTAGGCTTAGGAATAGGGTGAGGGTTAGGTTTAGGATTAGGGTCAGGTTTAGGATGAGGATTAGGGTTATTATTAGTGTTATTGTGAGAGCTAGGGTGAGGATGAGGGTTATTGTTAGTGTTTAGGTGAGGTTTAGGGTTAGGGTTAGAGTTTGGGTGAGGGTTAGAATGAGTGTTATATTTACAGTGAGGGTGAGGGTTAGGATTAGGTTGAGAGTTAGGGTTAGGAATTGGGTTAGGGTGACGGTTAGTTTTATCGTTAGATTTAGGGTTTGGGGGAGATTTATGTCCAGGTTTAGGGTTAGGGTTAGGGTTAGTGTTTGGGTTAAGATTAGGGTGAAGGTTAGTTTGAGGTTTATGATTAGGGTTAGGGTAAGAGTTAGGATTAGGTTTAGGGTGAGGGTGAGTGTGAGGGTTAGGGTTAGGGTTAAGCTTAGGCTTAGGTTTAGGTTGAGCGTGAGGGTGGGGGTGAGGATTAGGTTTAGGGTTATGGTTAGGGTTAGGGTTAGGGTGAGGGCTAGGGTGAGGGTGAGATTTAGGGTGAGGTTTAAGCTTAGGCTTAGGGTTTTGGCTGACTGTGAGGTTGAGGGTGAGGTTTAGGGTTAGTGTGATCGTTAGGTTTTCGGTTAGGGTGAGTGTTAGGATGAAGTTTATGTTTAGGGTGAGGGTTTGGGTGAGGATGATGGTAAGTGTAAAGGTGAGGTTTAGGCTGAGGGTGAGGGTTAAGATAAGGGTGAGGTTTATGTTTAGGGTTAGGGTTAGGGTAAGTGTTAGCGTTAGATTTAGGTTTAGGGTTAGATTGAGGATTAGGGTTAGGGTTAGGGTTAGTGTCAGGTTTATGGTGAGGATGAGGTTTATGGTTATGGTGAGGGTGAGGGTTAGGGTGAGGGCTAGTGTGAGGTTGAGGGTTAGAGTTAGGGTTAGGGTGAGGTTTAGGATTAGGGTGAGGGTTTGGATTAGTGTGAATGTTAGGGTTAGGGTGAGGGTAAGTGTTAGGGTGAGGGTTAGGTTTAGGGTGAGGGTTATGGTTAGGGGGAAGTTGAGGGTTAGGTTTACCGTTAGGGTTAGGGTTGGAATTAGGATTAAGGTGAGGGTGAGGTTTAGGGGTTGAGTTAGGGTTAGGATGAGGGTTAAGTTTAGGGTGAGGGTTATGGTGGGTGTGATGCTAAGGGTTAAGGTGAGGTTAGGCTGAGGGTCAGGGTTACGGTAAGGGTGAGGGTTAGGATTAGGGTTAGGTTGAGGGTGAGAGTTAGATTGAGTATTAGAGTTAGGGTTAGTGTGAGGTTTAGGGTGAGAATTAGGGTTAGGGTCCGGGTGAGGGCTAGGGTGAGGTTGAGGGTTAGGGTTAGTGTTAGGGTGAGGTTTAGGGTTAGGGTGATGATTGGGTTAGTGTGAGCGTTAGTGTGAGCGTTTCCGTTAGTGTTAGGGTGAGGTTAAGTGTTAGGGTGAGAGTTAGGGTTAGGGTGAGGTTTATGGTTAGTGTGAGGTTGAGTGCTAGGGTTAGGGTTAGGATGAGGTTCAGTTTAGGGTTAGGGTTTGAGTTAGGGTTATGGTGAGGGTGAGATTAGGGGTAATGTTTGGGTTTGGGTTAGGGTGAGGGTTAGGTTTAGAGGTAGGATTAGCCTTAGGCTTGGGCTTAGGCCGAGCATGAGGGTCAGTGTTAGGGTTCAGGTTAGGGTTCGGATTAGGGTTAGGGTTAGTGTGAGTGTTAGGATGAGGTTTAGGGTTAGGATTAGGTTTAGGGTGAGGGCTAGGCTGAGGGTTAGGTTGAGGTTTAGTGTTAGGGATAGGGTTAGGTTTAGGATTTGGGTTACGGTGAGGGTGAGTTGAGGTTTAGGGTTAGGGTTAGGGTTAGGGTCAGGGTGATTGTTAGTGTTATGGTTACAGTTAAGTTATGGTTAGGGTTAGGATTAGGGTTAGTGTTAGGGTTAGTGTTATTGTTAGGGTTAGGGTTAGGGGATATGGTTAGTGTGAGGTTTAGGGTTAGTGTTAGTGTTAGCGTTAGGGTGAGGGTGAGGTTTAGGTTGAGGTTTAGGGTTAGGTTTAGGGAGAGGGTTAGGTTTAGAGTTATGGTGAGGGTGAGGGTGCGGGTGATTATGAGGGTTAGGGTTAGGGTTAGCATTAGGCTGAGGGTTAGGCAGAGGGTGATGGTGAGGCTGAGGGTTAGGGTTAGGGTTAGGATGAGGTTTAGATTTAGGGTTAGTTTTAGAGTTAGAGTTAGGGTTAGGGTTAGGGTGAGGTTTAGGGTAAGGGTTCGGGTTATGGTTAGGGTGAGGGTTAGATTGAGGATTAGTGTTAGGGTTAGTGTGAGGTTTAGGGTGAGGATGAGGATTAGGATTAGGCTGAGGGTGAGGGTTAAGATAAGTGTCAGGCTTAGGGTTAGGGTGAGGGTTAGGGTAATGGTTTGGGATATGGTTAGGGTGAGAGTTAAATTGAAGATTAGGGTTAGGGTTAATGTGAGTTTTATGGTGAGAATGAGGATTAAGGTTAGGGTGAGGGTGAGGGTTAGAATTAGGTTTAGGGTGAGGGCTAGGTTGAGGGAGAGGGTTAGGGTTAGGGTTAGGATTAGGATGAGGTTTAGGATTAGGGTGAGGGTTAGGGTGAGTGTGAGGATTAGTTTTAGAGTTAGGGTTAGTGTTAGGGTGAGGTTAAGTGTTAGGTTGAGGGTTAGGGTTACGGTTATTGTTAGGGTTAGGGTTACGGTTATTGTGAGGGTGAGTGTGAGGGTTAGGGTTAGGTTGAGGTTTAGTGTTAGGGTTGTGGTTAGAGTTAGGGTTAGTGTGAGGGTGAGGTTTAGCGGTAGAGTTATGTTTAGGGTGTGGGTTAGGGTGAGGGTTAGTGTTAGGTTGAGGTTTAGGTTTAGGGTGATGGTTAGGGTTAGTGTGAGGGTTAGTGTTAGGGTTAGGGTTAGGGTGAGGGTTTGGGTTAGGGTGAGGGTTATGGTTAGGGTTAATGTTAGGGTTAGGGATAGGGTGAGTGTTAGGGTTAGGGTTAGGGTTATTGTTAGGGTTAGGGTTAGGTTTACAGTTGCGGTGAGGGTAAGGGTGAGGGTTAGGTTTGGTGTTAGGATGAGGTTTAGGTTTAGGGTTAGGGTTAGATTTAGGGTTAGGGTTAGTGTGAGGGTGAGGTTTAGGGTTAGATTTAGGCTTAGTGTTATGGTTAGAGTTAGGGTGAGGGTGAGGTTTAGGCTTAGGCTTAGGCTTAGGCCTAGCAAGACGGTGAGTGTTAGGGGTATGGTTATGGTGAGGGTTAGGGTTAGGGTTAGTTTGAGGGTCAGGATGAGGTTTAGGGTTAGGATAAGGGTTAGGGTGAGGGCTAGGGTGAGTGTTAGGGTGAGGGTTAGTGTTAGGGATAGGGTTATGTTTGGGATTAGGTTTAGGGTGAGGGTGAGTGTGAGCGTTAGGGTTAGGGTTAACGTTAGGCTTAGGGTTAGGATGAGGGTTAGCGTTAGGGTTTGGGTTAGAGTGAGTGTGTGGCTGAGGATTAGGTTTAGGTTTAGGATTAGAGGTAGGGTTAGGGTTAGGCCTAGGTTAGGTTTAGCGTTAGGCTGAGGGTGAGGGTGCAGGTTAGGATTAGGGTTAGGGTTAGTGTTAAAATTCGGGTTATTGTTAGTGTTTTGGTTTGGGTTAAGTTTGAGGTGAGGGTGAGGCTGAGGGTGAGAGTTATGGTTAGGGTTAAGATTAGGCTTAGGTTTAGGCTGAGGGTGAGGTTGGGGGTGAGGAATAGGTTTTGGGTGATGGTTAGGGTTAGGGTTAGGGTGAGGGTTAGGATGAGGGTTAGGGTTTGTATTAGGTTTAGGGTGAGGGTTAGGGTTAGGCTTAGGGTTAGGCTTAGGTTTAGATTTGGGCTGAGGTTGAGGGTGAGTGTGAGAGTTATGGTTAGGGTGATGGACTGGGTTAGGGTTAAGGTGAGTGTTAGGATGAGGGTTAGGGTTAGAATGAGGATTAGGGTGAGCATGTCTGTAAGAGTAAAGGTGAGGCTCAGGCTGAGGGTCAGTGTTCCCCTAAGGGTGAGGGTTTGGTTTAGGGTGAGGGTTAGGGTACGGGTTAGGGTGAGGGTTAGGATGAGGGTGAGGGTTAGATTGAGGATTATTGTTAGGGTTAGTTTGAGGTTTAGTGCGAGGATGAGGGTTAGGGTTAGGTTTAGGGTTAGGATTAGAATTAGGGTTAGGGTGAGGGCTAGGGCGAGGCTCAGGTTTAGGGTTAGGTTTAAGGTGAGGTTTAAGGTTAGGGTGAGAGTTAGGGTTACTGTGAAGGTTAGTGTTAGATTTAGGGTTATTGTTAGTGTGAGGGTAAGTGTTAGGGTGAGGGCTAGGCTTAGGTTGAGGGTTGTGGTTAGGGTGAGGGTTAGGGTTAGAATGAAGGTTTTGGTTAGGGTGAGGGTTAGGGTTATGGTGAGGGTGAGGTTGAGGGTTAGGGTTAGAATGAGGTTTAGGGTAAGGGTTAGGGTTAGAGTTAGGGTTAGGGTGAGGGTGAGGTTTAGGGTATGTAGGGAGCCGAGGCGAGACTCCGCCCACTCCCTTGCAGTTTTGAGGATTACCACTCCAGACGGTGCTTGGCGGGATGCCTGGGCTGTGCGCGTGCGCGAGCCCGGTAGTGTCCCCAGCCAATCCCATGACACCTGGTGACGGTAAAAGGCAGGCGACCAACAATAGAAAAGACCCGTGTTCGAATTCCCTATATAAGCGGCTGTGTTTCGGGTGCACGCTCTCTCGCGCCCAAGCTCTCCTACAACTAAAAGGCTCTCCAATAAAGCGTGATCTGAGAAGACTCCTGGTGTGGTGGTCGTTTTTCCTCGCTGGTCGAGTAGGCGGTCACTACAACTGGTGCTGAAACCCGGGAACGAACCTGGGACGGGACCCGCGCGAGAGGCCGAATCGGAGCCAGAACTCAACACGCAGAGAGGAGACGTCGGTAAATATCCCCCGGTATGCTGTTCACTGTAGATTTAGATATTTATTGGTTGCTTGCATTGCTTCTTCCCTTGTGGCTTGTCTTTTTGATGGTGCGCAGTTGCCTCGAGGAGGGAGGGTTTGATTTAATCCAGGAAGGACGCAAAGTACTAACGCAGCATCAGGATAGTCTATCAGAGTCAGTATACAGTAATGGGGAGGAAAAGAGGCCTAAAAGAAAAAGGGAAAAAAGACAGAAGGATCCTAAAGAATTAAAGCGAGAGGGGCTGCAGCCCTCACAAAAGGAGAAGGGTTTCAGAGAGGGGGGGGTCTCAAGGAGACTCCCGTGCCCTTCTTTAAAAGCAAACCGGTTCTCAGCCCTACATGTGGAAGGGCGGGACCAAGAATATAGTAATCTTGTGAGTGACTCAGAGGAAGAAATGTTAGAGGAGGAGGGAGAGCAGCTCGATCCAGCTGATAGTGAAGAGTTAGAAGAGGCTGCGGCGGAGCACGTGGCAGACAGATATGGAGGGTGGCGCCCCCTAGGGGTGGGAGTACCGCAGCAGCCAGGAAGAGGAAACGGAGCTGCCCCTCACCCGTCGGCCCCCCTGCCGTGCCCGCCGACAGGGAAGAGTCACTTTATAAAAGGCAGCACCTGGTCGCCCTTAGCGGCCGCTTTTCCAGTTTTTGAAAATCCCATTACTAATGAGAGAATTCTTGAGCCGGTTTCCTACTTCCAGCTTAAGGATTTAGTTGAGGCAGTCCGGACTTATGGAGTGACGGCCAATTATACCACTGCCTTGCTTCAAAGGCTAACTATTAATGCTATGATTCTGTGGGAGCAAAAACTGTTCAATATTTTCCTGAATTAGTGGCTAAACAGGCAATTTTGATCTGAGAAAAAAAATAAAAAAAAAAAAATAAAATAAAATAAAATTAGAGGCAATTTTGGGTATGAAGTATTGTTTGATGCACTTTGCAAAAATTCCAGATAAATTAATTATTCCATACACCCGTGAGCAAGTTGAAATTTTAGCAGCCACAATGGATATGTGGGCAATTCTTGTTTGCTCATTTCCAAATGTAATTGATAATCATTATCCTAAGCATCCTCTGCTTGCCATAGTTAACAAAAATTTAGTGTATTTTCCTGTTGTCACTTCAAAGGAGCCCTTGGCTGATGCTCTAACCATCTTTACGGATGGATCAAAATCTGGACAAGGTGCCTTTTTTGTTCAAGGACACAAACAGCCGGTAGTCTTTAATTTTCGGCCGAATGTCCCACAGGCTGTTGAATGTTTAATTGTGCTTGAAGTTTTTAAAAGATTTGATCAACCTTTTAACTTATTTTCTGATTCATTATATGTTGTAAATGCCGTTGCTTCTCTTGAAGTTGCTGCTTCAGTTAAGCAGGCCAGTACAATTTCTAATGTTTTGTTACAGATTCAATCCCTTATCTTAAACAGAAAACATCCTTTTTATATTGGACATATTCGCGCCCACTCTATGTTACCGGGCCCGATGGCAAAGTGTAATGATTTGGTGGACCAGGCAACTCGGGCTATGGCTCTGGTCGCTGCTGATCCTGTAGAATTGGCAAAAGACTTTCATAGATTGTATCATGTACCTGCTAATACCCTTAGGAAAAGATATAATTTGTTCAGGCATGTGGCAAGAGATATTGTTAAAGCCTGTAAATCTTGTGTTACCTTTCTTCATCCTCCCCATGTGGGGGTAAACCCCAGAGGGTTGAGACCAAACGCCCTATGGCAAATGGATGTTACTCATCTGACGGAATTTGGTAAGTTGAAATATTTACATGTGTCTGTGGACACCTTTTCTGGTGTCATTCATGCCACACCTCTGGCAGGAGAAAAGGTGTCTCACGTCAGAATACACTGCTTAGAAGCTTGGGCAGCTTGGGGAAAGCCCCTTAGACTCAAGACGGATAATGGCCCTGCTTATGCTTCCCATGGTTTTCACGCCTTTTGCGCACAAATGCAGGTTGCCCACACCACCGGATTGCCCTACAATCCTCAAGGACAAGGTATAGTGGAAAGAGCTAATAGAAGCATAAAAGAAATGCTTCAAAAACAAAAAGGGGGAGTTGCTGAGTCCGCATCCCCCAGGGAAAGACTTTCTCTTGCGCTCTTTACCCTTAATTTTTTAATTCTAAATGACAACGATCAGTCTGCCGCAGATCGGCATATGACAAGAGACTCCATGGATACTAAAGACATGGTTATGTGGAAGGATGTTATTAATAATAAATGGTATGGACCGGATCCGATAATAACGAGATCCAGGGGAGCTGTTTGTGTTTTTCCACAGAGTCAAGAAGTACCTCACTGGGTGCCAACGAGACTGACCAGGCCGGTGGAGACTGCAACAGAACCCGCTCTTGAAGATGCAGCTGATCTTCCTGCTGTTAGCAACAGTGCTAATAGCAATCCCTGTGATAGCTAAACCAATGATGCTGTGGGCTGTTACAATTTACTGACTGGATTGCCTCTGCGGTGTCCTTTTCCAAAGAGTGGGTGGGAGTCGGAATGTTTTTAGCCTGCTGCTTGGGAGGATGCGTGGTCTGCCTATGGTTGGTCTGTCACCTTCGAGCCCAAACCAGAAGGGACAAGGTTGTTATCTTGCAAGCATTAGCCGCTTTGGAGAGTGGATCCTCACCCCAGATCTGGCTGTCGGCCCTAAGAGGCAGTTAAGCCTTACCATTCTGCATAGCCTTAGCACCCCGAGGGATCAGGGGATCCCATTGCACCGGGACAGGTATGCATTTTGCAATTTGGGACAGGGTGCCAGGCAAGTGCACTGCACTTGAGGGTACCATCTCCTCAAGAAGAGCATGCTGGGTAGCAAGTGGGTTGATGCCCAAGATCCCACCTCTGCAAAAAAGGCATCGGACGGGCCTGGTCATCACTGGGGAAGGCGCCCCTCAGGCGAAGGCCAGTGCAAGGTCCTCTCATTAATGTCTTAGACAGAGGCCCAACCTCTACTCTTACCTGTTGCCATAAAACAAAGAAGGGGGAACTGTAGGGAGCCGAGGCGAGACTCCGCCCACTCCCTTGCAGTTTTGAGGATTACCACTCCAGACGGTGCTTGGCGGGACGCCTGGGCTGTGCGCGTGCGCGAGCCCGGTAGTGTCCCCAGCCAATCCCATGACACCTGGTGACGGTAAAAGGCAGGCGACCAACAATAGAAAAGACCCGTGTTCGAATTCCCTATATAAGCGGCTGTGTTTCGGGTGCACGCTCTCTCGCGCCCAAGCTCTCCTACAACTAAAAGGCTCTCCAATAAAGCGTGATCTGAGAAGACTCCTGGTGTGGTGGTCGTTTTTCCTCGCTGGTCGAGTAGGCGGTCACTACAACTGGTGAGGGATCAGGTGAGGGTTAGGATGAGGGTTAGGGTTAGGGTGAATTTTAGGTTTAGGGTTAGGGTGAGGTTTATTGTTAGGGTTATGGTTAAGATTAGGGTTAGGGTGAGGGTGAGTGTGTGGGTTAGGGTTAGGTTTAGGGTTAGGCTTACGGTTAGGCTGAGGGTTAGGTTGAGGGTGAGGGTTAAGATTAGGGTGAGGGTTAGGGTTAAGCTTAGGGTGAGGGTTAAGATGAGGGTTAGGTTTAGGATTAGGATTAGGGTGAGGGCTAGGGTGAGGGTGAGGTTTAGGGTTAGTGTTAGGGTGAGGTTTAGGGTTAGGGTTAGGGTTAGAATCAGTGTGAGTTTGCGGTTTAGGGTTAGAGATTAGTGTTAGGTTGAGGGTTACTATGAGAGTTAGGTTTAGGGTTAGTGTCAGGGTTAGGGTTCGGGTGACGTTTAGGGTGAGGTTGTGTGTTAAGGTTAGTGTTAGCATGAGGGTTAGGTTTAGGATTAGGGTTGGGGTGTGGGATAGGGTGAGTGTGAGGTTTAGGATTAGGGTTCGGGTGAGGGTTAGCGTGAGGTTTTGTGTTAGGATTAGGGTTAGAGTGAGGTTTAGGGTTAGAATTAGGGTTAGGGTGAGGGTTAGGATTAGGGATAGGGTTAGGTTTAGGGTTATGTTGAGGTTTAGGGATAGTGTGAGGGTTAGTGTTAGGGTGAGGGTACATGTTAGTGTGAGGTTTAGGGTTAGGGTGAGGGTTATGGTTAGGGTGAGGTTTAGGGGTAGTGTTAGGGTTATTGTTAGGCTTAGGTTTAAGCTGAGGGTAAGGGTCAGGTTTAGGTTTAGGGTGAGATTGAGGTTCAGGTTTACAGTTAGGGTTAGGGTGAGGGTTAGGGTTAGGGCTGGGATTAAGTTTAGTGTTAATGTGAGGGTGAGTGTGAGGATTAGTGTTAGGGTTAGAGTTACGCTTAGGTTTAAGCTGAGGGTGAGGGTGAGGTTTAGGGTTAGGGTGAGGGTGAGGTTTAGGGTTAGAGTTAGGGTTAGGCTGAGGGTTTCTGTGAGGGTTAGTGTTAGGATTAGTGTTAAGGTTAGGGTTTGGGTTAGGGTTAGTGTGAGGGTTAGGGTTAGGGATAGGGTTACATTTAGGATTATGGTTAGGGTGAGGGTGAGGGTGAGGGTTAGGGTTAGGGTTAGGTTTATGCTTAGGGTTAGATTGAGGGTGAGGGTGAGGGTTAGGGTTAAGATGAGTTTTAGGGTTAGGTTTAGGGTGAGGTTTAGGATGAGGTATAGGGTTAGGATTCAGGTTAGGTTGAGGGCTAGGTTGAGGGTTAAGTTTAGGGTTAGGTTTAGTGTGAGGTTTAGGGTGAGGGTTAGGGTTAGGGTTAGGGTGAGGGTTAGGTTTAGAGTTACTGTAAGGATGAGTGTTATAGTTAGGTTGAGCGTTAGGGTTAGGTTTAGTGTGAGGTTTAGTGTTAGGTTTAGGGTGATGGTTAGGTTGAGGGTTAGGGTGTGGGCTAGGTTGAGGGTGAGGTTTAGGGTTAGGGTTAGGCTAAGGCTTAGGGTTAGGCTGAGGGGTAGGGTGGGGTGAGGAATAGGTTTTGGGTGATGGTCAGGGTTAGGGTTAGGGTGAAGATTAGGATGAGGGTTAGGGTTAGGATTAGGTTTAGGGTTAGGGCTAAGGTGAGGGTCAGGGTTAGGGTTAGGTTTAAGGTTAGGCTGAGGGGGAGGGTTTAGGTAAGGTTTAAGGTTAGGGAAAATGTTAGACTTAGGGTTAGGGTAGGGGTTAGGCTTAGGGTTAGGTTTGGAGTTAGTCTTAAGGTGAGGTTTATGGTTAGGGATAGGGTTAGGGTCCTGGTAAGGATAAGGTTTAGAGTTAGCATGAGGGTTAGGGTGAGGGGTAGGGTTAGGGTTAGGGTGAGAGTTAGGGTTAATGTGAGGATTAGGGTTAGGTTTAGGGTTATGGTTAGGGTGAGGGTTAGGTTGATCGTTAGGTTTTGGGTTACAGTTAGGTTGAGGGTGAGGGTTAGGGTGAGTTTTTGTTTAGGTTTAGTGTTAGGATTAGGGTGAGGTTAAGGTTTAGGGTGAGGGTTAGGTTTAGGGTGAGGGTGAGGCTTAAGATGATGGTGAGGGTTACAGTGAGGGTCAGGGTTAGGGTTAGGGTCTGGGTTAGGGTGAGGATTAGGGTGAGGGTGAGGGTGATGGTTAGGATTAGGGTTAGGATCATTGTAAGTGTTATGGTTAGGTTTACATTTGCAATTAGGGTAAGGCTGAGGTTGAAGTTTAGCGTTAGCGTTAGGGTTAATTTTAGGGTTAGGATTAGTGTTAATGTTAGGGTTAGGGTTAGAGTTACGGTTTGGGTGAGGGTGAGGGTGAGATTTAGGGTTAGGGTTATTGTGAGGTTTAAGGATAAGGTTAGGATTAGGGATAGGGTGAGGGTGAGGTTTAGAGTTAGAGTTAGGTTGAGGCTGAGGGATATGGTGATTGTTAGGGTTAGTGCTAGTGTTAGTGTTAGCGTTAGGTTTAGGGTGAGGGTTAGGTTGAGGTTTAGGGTTAGGGTTAGGGTTAGGATTAGGTTTAGGGTGAGGGTGAGTGTGAGGGTTAGGATTAGTATTAGGCTTAGGCATAGGGTAAGGTTGAGGGTGATAGTTGGGGAGAGGATTAGGCTTAAGGTGATGTTTACCCTTAGGGTTAGGGTGAGAGTTAGGGTTTGGGTTAGGGTTAGGATTAGGGTTAGGGTGAGGGCTAGGGTGAGGGTGAGGGAAAGGGTTAGGGTTAGACTTAGGCATAGGGTTATGATGAGGGTGATGGTGAGGGTGGGGTTTAGGGTTATAGTGATGGATTAGGTTAGGTTTAGGGTTAGGGTTAGGATGAGCATGACGGTAAGAGTAACGGTGAGGGTTAGCCTGAAGTTGAGGGTTAGGGTAAGGGTTAGGGTTAGGGTTAGACTGAGGATTTGGGTTAGGGCTAGTGTGAGGTTTAGGGTGAGGATAAGGTTTAGGGTTAGAATTAAGGCTAGGGTGAGGGCTAGCGTGAGGGTGAGCTTTAGGGTTAGGGTTATGTTTAGGGTGAGGGGTAGGGTTAAGTTTAGGATGAGGGTTAGGTTTAGTGTGAGGGTTACGTTTAGGGTGAGGGTGAGGGTGGGGGTAAAGGTTATGGTGAGGCTTAGATTGAGGGTGAGGGTTAGGATTAGGATTAGGGATAGGGTTAGGTTTAGGCTGAGGGTGAACCTGAGGGTGAGGTAAGGTATAGGGTTAGGGTTATGTTTATGGTTAGGGTGGGGTCTAGGGTGAGGGTGAGGGTTAGGGTGAAATGGAGGGTTAGGCTGAGGGTCTTGGTTAGGTAATGGTTAGGGTTAAGGTGACGATTAGTTGAGGTTTAGGGTGAGGGTGAGCTTGAGCGTTAGGTTGTGGGTGAGGGTTATGGTTAGGGTGAGGGTTCGGGTAATGGTGAGGGTTAGGGTGACGTTGAAGGTTAGGGTTAGGGTTATGTGAAGGTTAGGGTTAGGGATAGGGTGAGGGTGACGGTTAGGATTAGGTTTAGGGTTAGGGTGAGGTTTAGTGTGAGGGTGCGGTTTAAGGTTAAGCTTAGGTTTGGGGTGTGGGTAAGTGATAGCATGAGGGTTAGGGTGAGTGTTAGAGTTAGCATTAGGGTTAGGTTGAGGGTTAGGGTGAGGGTTAGGGTGAGGGTGAGTGTGAGAGTGAGGGTTAGGGTGAGGATTAGGGTGAGTTTTAGGGTTAGGGAGAGGGTTAGGTTTAGGGTGAGTGTTATGGTGAGGGTTAGGTTTATGGTTATGCTTAGGGTTAGGGTGAGGTTTAGGGTTAGGATTAGGGTGAGGGTTAGTGTGACGATTAGTTGAGGTTTAGGGTGAGGGTGAGCTTGAACGTTATGGTGTGGGTGAGGGTTAGGGTTAGGGTTCGGGTTCGGGTAATGGTGAGGGTTAGGGTGACGTTGAAGGTTAGGGTTAGGGTTATGTGAGGGTTAGGGTTAGGGTTAGGGATAGGGTGAGGGTGAGGGTTAGAAATAGGTTTAGGTTGAGGGTGAGGGTGAGGGTTAGGGTTAGGGTGAGGATTAGGGTTAGGGTGAGCCTGAGGGTGAGGGTGAGTGTGAGGGTTAAGGTTAGATTCATGGTTAAGCTAAAGGTTAGTTTGAGGGTTAGGTTTAGGGTGATGTTTAGGTTGAGGGTGAGGGTTCGTTTGAGGGTTTGGGTTAGGGTTAGGGTGAGGGTGAGTTTGAGTGTTAGGTTTAGGGTTAGGCTTAAGCTTAGTATGAGGGTGATTGTGAGGGTTATGGTTAGGGCTATTGTTAGGCTTAGGTTTAAGCTGAGGGTGAGGGTGAGTTTGAGGGTTAGGGTTACGGTGAGTGTGAGTGTTAGGGTTAGGGTTAGGGATAGGCTGAGTGTTAGATGCAGGTGAGGGTTAGGGTTAGGATTAGTGTTAGGCTTAGGGTAAGGGTGAGGGTTAGTTATAGGTTGCTGTTTAGGGTGAGATTGAGGGTTAGGGTGAGGGTGACGGTGAGCGTGACTCTTAGGGTGTAGGTGAGGTTTAGGATTAGGTTTAGGGTCAGGGTGAGGGTTTAGAGTTAGGGGTTAGGGTTAGGGTGAAGTTCAGGGTTAGTTTAAGGGTTACGGTTAGTGTTTGGGTTAGGGTGAGGTTTAGGGTTAGGTTTAGAGTTAGGGTGAGGGTTAAGGTGAAGATAGGTTTTAGGGTGAGGGTTAGGGTGAGTGTGAGGTTAGGGTTAGGGTGAGGGTTAGTGTTATTGTTAGGGTTAGGTTTAGGGTTACGGTTATGGTGAGGTTGCGGGTGAGGTGAGGTTTAGCGTCAGGGTTACTGTTAGGGTGAGGGTAAGTGTTTGGGTGAGGGTTATGCTTAGGGTGAGGTTTAGGGTGAGAGTGAGGGTTAGTTTTAGGGATAGGTTTAGGGTGAGGTTAAGGGTTAGGGTTAGGGTGAGTGTTAGGGTTAGCATTAGCTTTAGGTTGAGGGCTAGGGTGAGTGTTCAGGTTAGGTTAGGGTGAGGGTTAGGGTTAGGGTGAGGATTAGGGTGAGAGGAAGAATAAGGGTAAGGGCGAGTATTAGGGTGAGATTGAGGGTTACGGTAAGAGTGAAGGTTATGGTGATGGTGAGGGTTAGGGTGAGGGTTAGGGTTAGAGTGAGGGTGAGGTTGAGTTTTTGGGTGAGTGTTAGGGTTAGGTTTAGGTTGAGGGTTAGGATTATGGTAAGGGTGAGGTTTAGGGTGAGCGTTATGTTTAGGGTTAGTGTTAGGGTGTGGGATAGGCTGAGGGATAGTGTTAGGATTAGGATGAGGTTTAGGGTGAGGGTTAGGGTCAGAGTGAGGGTTAGGGTTAGGGTGAGGGTTAGCGTTAGGATTAGGGTTAGGGTCAGGTTTAGGGTGACTGTGTGGTTTAGGGTGAGGGCTAGGTTGAGGGTGAACTTTAGGGTTATGATTAGGGTTAGGGTTATGTTTAGGGTGAGGGTTAGGGTGAGGGTTAGCTTTAGTGTAAGGTTTACGGTTAAGGTTAGGGTGAGTGTTAGGGTAAGTGTTATGGTGTGGGTTAGGGTGAGGGTGAGGGTTAGGGTTATGATTAGAGATAGGGTTAGGGTTATCGTTAGGGTTACAGTTCAGTTTAGGGTGAGGGTGAAGGTGAGGTATATGGTTACGGTTAGGGTGAGGTTTAGGGTTCGGGTTAGGGTTAGTGTTAGGAGGAAGTTTAGGGTGAGGGGTAGGGTTAGGGTTAGGGTGAGGGATAGGGTTAGTGTGAGGGTTAGGGTGAGGGTTAGGGTTAGGGTTAGGTTGAGGGTTAGGGTTTTGGTTAGGGTTAAGGTGAGGGTGAGGGTTAGGGTGAGGTTTAGGGTTAGGGTTAGGTTTAGGGTGAGGGTTAGGGTTAGGGTGGAGTTTAGGATTAGTGTTAGGGTTATGGTTAGGGTGAGGCTCAGTGTTAGGATTAGGGTTAGTGTTAGGAGGAAGTTTAGGGTGAGGGTTAGTGTTAGCAATAGAGTTAGTGTGAGGGCTAAGGTGAGGGTGAGGTTTAGGTGTAGGGTTAGGTTTAGGGTGAGGCTTAGGCTTCGGCTGAGGGTAGGGTTATTGGGAGGGTTGGTGTTAGGGTTAGGCTTAGTGTTAGGGTGAGGGTAAGGCTTAGGGTGAGGGTTAGGGTTAGGGTGAAGGTTAGGGTTAGGGTGAGGGTCAGGGTTAGGTTTAGGGGTAGGCTGAGAGTTAGGTTAGGGTTAGGGTAAGGGTTTGCATTAGGGTTAGGGTTAGGGTTAGGATTAGTGTTAGAGTTAGGGTGAGGGTTAGGGTGAGGGTTTCGGGTTAGGGTTAGGGTTAGTTTGAGGGTTACGGTGAGAGTGAGGGTTAGGATTAGGTTTAGGTTTATCGTGTTGGTAAGTGATAGTGTGAGTGTTAGGGTGAGTGTTAGGTTTAGCATTAGGGTTAGAGTGAAGTTTAGGGTGAGGGTTAGGGTTAGGTTTAAGGTGATCTTGAGGGTGAGGGTTAGGGTTAGGGTTAGGGTAAGTTTTAGGGTTAGGGTGAGGCTTAGGGTTAGTGTTTGTGTGAGGGTAAGGTGAGGGTAACTGTTAGGGTTAGAGTAAGGGTGAGGGTTTGGTTTTGTGTGAGGTTTAGGGTGAGGATGAGGTTAAGGCTTAGGGTGAGCTTTAGGGTAAGGTTGAGGGTTAGGGTTAGGGTTAGCGTGAGGGTGAGGGTTAGGGTGAAGGTTAGGGTTAGGGATAGGTTTAGGTTTAGGGTGAGGGTGAGGGTAAGGGGTAGGGTTATGATTAGGGTGAGGGTTAGGTTCAGTGTGAGTGTTAGGGTTAGGGTTAGGGTTAGGATTAGTGTGAAGGTAAGAATTAGGGTGACTTTTAGGGTGAGGGTGAGGTTTAGGGTTAGGATTAGGGTTATGGTTAGTGTTATGCTGAGGGTGATGGTGAGGTTGAGGGTGAGTGTGAGTTTTAGGGTGAGGGTTAGGGTGAGGGTTAGTGTGAGGATTAGGTTTATGGTGAGGGAGAGGGTTAGGTTGAGGGGTAAGTGTAGGGTTAGGTGAGGGTAAGGGTTAGTGTGAGGGTTAGGTTTAAGGTTAAGTTGAGGGTAAGGATTAGTGTGAGTGTTAGGGTGAGGGTGAGTGTTAGGGTTAGGCGGACGGTAAGGGTTAGGGTGAGGGTTAGATTGATGGTGAGGTTTATGGTTAGCATTAGTGTTAGGGTTATGGTGAGGGTTAGGTTTGGGGTTAGGGTCAGGTCTAGGGGGAGGGGGAGGGTTACGGTTAGGTTTAGGGATAGAGTGAGTATTAGAGTTAGGATTAGGGTTAGGGTGAGCATTAGGCTGAGGGGTAGGGTTAGGGTTAGTCTTAGTCTTAGGGTTAGGCTTAGGGTGAGGGTGGGGTTAAGGATTATGGTTAGGGTGATGGTTAGGTTTAGGGTTAGGGTGAGGGTTAAGATGAGGGTTAGGGAGAGGGAAAGTGTTAAGGTGAGGGTTAGGGTGAGGGTGAGGGTTATGGTTACCATTAGGGTTAGGGTTAGAGTTAGCGTGAGGGTTAGGTTTAGGTTTAGGGTTAGGGTGAGTGTGAGGGTGAGGGTTAGGTTTAGGGTTCGGGTGAGGGCTAGGTTTAGCGTTAGGGTTAGGGTGTGGGTTAGGGTTAGGGTTCGTGTGTGGGTGAGGGTGAGGTTTAGGGTGTGGGTGAGGGTGAGGTTTAGAGTTAGGAATAGGGTGGGGTTGAGTGTGAGTGTGAGGGTTAGGGTGAGGAATAGGGATAGGGTGAAGGTGAGTGGTAGGGTGAGGTTTAGGGGTAGGTTAAGGTGAGGGTTAGAGTTAGGGTGATGGTTTGTATGAGGGTTAGTTTAAGGTTAAGGGTGAGTGTTAGGGTGAGTTTTAGGGTTAGGATTAGGTTAGGGTGAGGGTTAGGGTGAGCGTTAGGGCTAGCGTTAGGGTTAGGGATAGGTTTAGGTTTAGGGTGAGGTTTAGGATGAGGGTTAGGATTAGGGTTAGGGTTAGGGTGAGGGTTAGGGTCAGGGTTAGATTTATGGTGAGCGTAAGGGTTAGCATGAGGTTTAGGGTGAGTGTGAGGGTTAGAGTTAGCATTAGGGTTAGGTTGAGGTTCAGGGTGAGTGTTAGGGTTAGGTTTATGGTTAGGGTGAGGTGAGGGTGAGGGTCATTGTGAGGTTTATGGTTAGGGTGAGAGATAGGTTTAGGGTGAGGGTTAGGCTTTGGTTTAGGGTTTGGTTGAGCGTGAGGGTGACAGTGAGGCTTAGGGTGAGGGTGAAGGTGATTGTGAGGGTTAGGCTTAGAGTTAGCTTTAGGGTTAGGGTTAGTGTGAGGGTGAAGGTGAGGGTTAGGGTTAAGAGTAGGGTTAGGTTTAAATTTAGGCTGAGGGTGAGCGTGAGGGAGAGGGTAACGGTTAGTCTTAGGGTTAGGGTTGTTGTGAGGATTAGGGTGAGGGTAAGGTTAAAGGTTAGGGTGAGGGTGAGGGTTAGGGTTAGTGTTAGGGTGAGGTTAGAGTTAGGGTGAGGTTTATTGTTAGTGTGAGGCTTAGTGTTAGTGTTAGGTTGAGGGTAAAGGTTAGGTTGAGGGTTAGGGATAGGGATAGGTTTAGGGTGAGGTTTCGGGTTATGGTGAGGTTTAGGGTCAGGGTGAGAGTTAGGGTTAGCATTATGGTTAGTGTGAGGGTTAGCATAAGGTTAGTGTGAGGGTTAGGGTTAGGGTGAGGGTTAGGTTGAGGGTGAGAGTAATGTTAAGTGTGAGGGTTAGGATTATGGGTTAGGGTGAGGGTTAGGTTTAGGTTTACAGTAAGGGTGAGGGTTAGGGTGAGTGTTTGGTTTGGGGTTAGGGTTAGGGTGAGGGTGAGATTGAGGGTTGGGAATAGGGTGAGGGTTAGGTTTAGGGTGAGGGTTAGGATTAGGATTAGGTTTAGGGTGAGGGCTAGGGTGAGGGTGAGTGTTAGGGTTAGGGATAGGGTTAGATTGAGGGTTAGGGTTAGGCTGAGGATTAGGGTTAGTGTAATGGCTAGTTTTAGGTTTAGGGTTAGTGTTAGGGTGAGACTAAGTTTTAGGGTTAGGTTTAGGGTTACGGTCAGGTTGATGGTTAGGTTAAGGGTGAAGGTTAGGGTTAGGGTGAGGTTGAAGTTGAGGGTTAGGATAAGGGTGAAGGTGAGGGTTAGGATAAGGGTTAGGATTAGGGTTATTTTTAGGTTTACGGTTAGGTTTATGGTTACGTTGAGGGTGAGGGTGAAGGTGAGGGTTAGGGTTAGTGTGAGGTTTAGGGTTAGGGTTAGGTTTAGGGTTAGGTTTAGGATGAGGTTTAGGGTGAGGGGTAGGTTTAAGGTTAGGGTGAGGGTTAGGGTTAGTGTGAAGGTTAGGGATAGGGTTAGGATGAGGTTTAGGTTGGGGTTGAGGGTTAGGGTTAGTGTTAGGTTGAGGTGAAGGTTTCGGTTGAGGTTAGGTTAGGGTTTAGATTAGGGTTAGGGTGAGAGTGAGGGTTAGGGTGACGTTAAGGCTTAGCTTATGTTTACGGTTAGGGTGAGGGTAAGGGTTAGGGTTAGGGTTAGGCTTAGGGTGAGGTTTAGGGTGAGGTTGAGGGTTAGGGTTACTGTTAGTTTGAGGTGAAGGTTTAGGTTGAGGGTGTGTGTTAGGGTTAGCATTAGGGTTAGGGTGAGGTTTAGTGTGAGTGTTTTGGTTAGTTTAGGGTGAGGTTTTGGGTTAGTGTGAGGGTTAGGGTGAGGGTAAGGTAAGGGTAAGGGTGAGGTTTTTGGTGAGGGTGAGGGTTACGGAACGGGACAGGGTTAGGGTTAGTGTGAGGGTTAGAGTTAGGGTTAGGAAAAGGGTTAGTGTGAGGGATAAGGTGAGGGTGAGGATTAGGGTTAGGGTTAGATTTAGGTTGAGGGTTAGGTTTAGGCTGAGGGTTAGGATTAGTGTGAGTGTTGGTGTTAGGTTTAGGCTTAGTATTAGGGTGAGGGTAAGGTTTAGGGTGAGGGTTAGGTTTAGGGTGAGGGTTAGGGTTTGGGTGAGGGTTAGGGTTAGGGTGAGGGTAAGGGTTAAGGTTAGGTCTAGGTTTAGGGTAATTGTGGGTTTTGTTGAGGTTTAGGTTTAGGGTTAGTGTACGGGTTAGGGTTAGGATTAGTGTGAGGATTAGGTTGACGGTTGGCTTGATGGTTAGGGTTAGTGTGAGGGTTAGGGTTAGGCTGAGGGTGAGGGTGAAGTTGAGAGTTAGGGTTAGGATTAGGGTTAGGGAGAGGTTTTGGGTTTGGTTTAGGGTTAGGATGAGTGTTAGGGTGAAGGGAAAGTTTAGGTTTAGAGTGAGGTTAGATTTATTGTGAGGGTTAACGTTAGGGTTAGGGTCAGGGTGAGGGTGAGGATATGGTTTAGGATGCGGGTTAGAGTGAGGGTTAGGGTTAGGGATAGGGTTAGGTTTAGGGTGACTGTAAGCTTGAGGGTTTGGTTTAGGTTTAGGGTTAAGGTTTCTGGTGAGGGTTTGGGTTCAGTTTAGGGTTAGGTTAAGGGTTTCGTGGTTGGGTTACTGTTAGGGTTAAGGTGAGGTTTATGGTGAGGGTGAGGGTTAGGGTTAGGTTTAGGTTTATGGTGTGTTTAAGTGATAGCGTGAGGGTTAGGGTGAGTTTTAGAGTTATTAGTACGGTTTGGGTGAGGGTGAGGGTGAGGGTTAGGGTTAGGGTTAGCGTGAGAGTGAGGGTGAGGGTGACATTTAGGGTTAGAGTTCGGGTGAGGGTTAGGTTTAGTGTGAGGTTCAGGGTGAGGATGAGGTTAAGGGTTAGGGTGAGGCTTAAGGTAAAGGTGAGGGTTAGGGTTAGGGTTAGTGTTAGGGTGAGGGTTAGGGTTAGGTTTAGGGTTAGGGTGACGGGGAGGGTTAGGGTTAGGGTTAGGGTGAGGGCTAGGGTGCGGGTTAGGGTTAGGGTGAGGGTTAGGCTTAGGGTGAGGTTTAGGGTTAGGGTTAGTTTGTGGGTGGTGTGAGCGTGAGGTTTAGGATGATGGTTAGGATTAGGGTGAGGGCTAAGGTGAGGGTTAGGGTTAGCATTAGGGTGAGGGTCAGGGTTAGGTTTAGGTTGAGGTTTGGGGTGAGGGGTAGGGTGAGGTTTAGGGTGAGGTTTAGGTTTAGTGAGAGCATTACAGTTAGGCATAGGGTGAGGGTGGGGGTAAGAGTTATGGTGAGGGTTATGATGGGTTGATGGTTAGGGTTAGGATTAGGGGTAGGGTTAGGGTAAGGCTGAGCATGAAGGTGAGGGGGCGGGTGAGGTTTACGGGAAGGGTTACGTTTAGGGTGAGTGCTAGGGTGAGGGTGAGGGTTAGGGTGAAGGTGAGGGTGAGGGCCTTTTTAGATAATTGTTAGGGTTAGGGTGAGGATTAAGTGAGGTTGAGGGTGAGGGTGAGCTTTAGGGTTAGGGTGTGGGTTAGTGTTAGGTTTAGGGTGAGGGTTCAGGTGATGGTGAGTGTTAGGGTAAGGTTGAGATTTAGGGTTAGGTGAGGGTTAGGTTTAGGGTTAGTGTTAGAGTTAGGATGAGGGTTTGGGTGAGGGGTACTATTAAGGTTAGGGTGAGAATTAGGGTTAATGTGAGGGTTATGGATAGGGTGAGGATAATATTAGGGTGACGGTTAGGGTGAGAGTGAGGGTTAGGGTTACTGTTAGGGTGAGGGTTAGGGTTAGCTTTAGTGTTAAGTTGAGGGTGAGGGTGAGGGTTAGGGTTAGGCTTAAGGTTAAGGTGAGGGTGAGGGTGAGGATGAGGGTTAGCTTGAGGTTTAGGGATAAGTTGAGGGTTAGGTTTACGATTAGGGTTATTGTTAGGATTAGGTTTAGGGTGAGGGTGAGGATGAGGGTGAGGGTGAGGGTGTGGGATAGGGTTAGGGTTAGGTTTAGGGTGAGCATGAGGGTTAGGGTTAGGGTGAGGGGTAGGGTTAAGTTTAGGGTGAGGGTTAGGGTTAGTGTGAATGTTAAGGTTAGGGTTAGGGTGAGGTTTAGGCTGAGGGTTAGGGTGTGGATTAGGGATAGCTTGAGGGTGAGGGTTAGGGTGAGGTTTATGGTTAGCTTAGGGTTAGGTTTAGGGTGAGGGTTAGGGTGAGGGTAAGGATTAGAGTGAGGGTTAGGGTTAGGGTGAGGTTTAGGGTGAGGTTGTGGGTTTGGCGTTAGGGTTAGAGTGAGTTTCAGGTTTAGGGTGAGGGTTAGGGTGAGGGTGAGTGTTAGGGTTAGCATTAGGGTTAGGGTGATGTTTAGTGTGAGTGTTTTTATTAGGTTAGGTTGAGGTTTTGGGTAAGTGTGAGGGTTAGGGTGAGGTTAAGGTAAGGGTAAGGGTCAGGTTTTTTGTGAGGGTGAGAGTTACGGAAAGGGTGAGGGTTAGGGTTAGGGTTAGGGTTAGGGTTAGGGATAGAAAAAGGGTTAGTGTGAGGGATAAGTTGAGGGTGAGGATTTTGGTTAGGGTTAGGTTTATGTTGTGGGTTAGGTTTAGGCTGAGGGTTAGGGTTAGTGTGAGGGTTTGTGTTAGGGTTAGGCTTAGTGTTAGGGTGAAGGTTAGGGTTGGGTGAGTGTTAGGGTTAGGGTGAGGGTAATGGTTAGGGTTAGGACTAGGTTTAGGGTTATTGAGGATTTTGGTGATGTTTAGGTTTAGGGTTAGTGTAAGGGTTAGGGTGAGGGTAAGGGTTAGGGTTAGGACTAGGTTTAGGGTTATTGAGGATTTTGGTGATGTTTAGGGTTAGGTTTAGTGTAAGGGTTACGGTTAGGGTTAGTGTTGAGGATTAGGTTGAGGGTTAGGGTGATGGTTAGGGTTAGTGTGAGGGTCAGGGTTAGGCTGAGGGTGAGGGTGAGGGTGAGAGTTAGTGTTAGGGATAGGGTTAGTTATAATGAGGGTGAGGGTTAGGGTTAGGATTAGGGTTAGGGATAGGTTTTGAGTAGGTTTAGGGTTAGGATGAGGGTTAGGGTGAGGGGTAAGAGGTTTAGGGTAAGGGTTAGAGTTATTGTAAGCGTCAGCGTTAGTGTTAGTGTTAGGGTGAGGGTGAGTATAAGGTTTAGGGTGATGGTTAGAGTGAGGGTTAGGGTTTGGGATAGGGTTAGGGATAGGGTGACACTTAGCTTGAGGGTTAGGTTTAGGGATAGGGTTAAGGTTTCGGGTGAGGGTTAGGGTTCAGGTTAGGGTTAGGGTTTCGTATTTCGGTTAGGGTTAAGTTTAGGGTGAGATTTAGGGTGAGGGTGAGGGTGAGGGTTATGTTTAGGTTTATGGTGTGGGTAAGTGATCGAGTGAGGGTTAGGGTGAGTGTTAGAGGTAGCAGTAGGTTTGGGTGATTGTGAGGGTTAGGCTTAGGGTTAGGGTGAGTTTTAGGGTTAGGGTGAGGGTTAGGGTTAGGGTTAGCATGAGGGTGAGGGTGAGGGTGACGGTTAGGGATAGAGTTTGGGTGAGGTTTAGGTTTAGTGTGAGGTTTAGGGTGATGATGAGGTTAAGGGTTAAGGTGAGGGTTAAGGTAGTGGTGAGGGTTAGGGTTAGGGTCAGTGTTAGGGTGAGGGTTAGGGTTAGGGATAAGGTTAGGGTTAGGGTGAGGGGTAGGGTTAGGGTTAGGTTTAAGGTGAGGGCTAGTGTGCGGGTTAGGGTTAGGGTTAGGGAGAGGGTTAGGGTTAGGGTTAGTTTGAGGGTGGTGTGAGGGTGAAGTTTAAGATGAGGGTTAGGATTAGGGTGAGGGCTAGGGTGAGGGTGAGGGTTAGCATTAGGGTGAGGGTTAGGTTTAGGTTGAGGTTTGGGGTGAGGGGTAGGGTTAGGTTTAGGGTGAGGGTTAGGTTTAGTGTGAGGGTTAAAGTTAGGGATATTGTGAGGGTGAGGGTAAGGGTTATGGTGAGTGTTATGATCAGGTTGAGCGTTAGGGTTAGGATTAGGGGTAGGGTTAGTGTAAGGCTGAGCATGAGGGTGAGGGTGCGGGTGAGGTTTAGAGTTAGGGTTACATTTAGGGTGAGGGATAGGGTGAGGGTGAGGCTTAGGGTGAAGGTTAGGGTGAGGGTGAGAGTGAGGGTCTTTGTTAGATAATGGTTAAGGTTAGGGTGAGGATTAGGTGAGGGTTAGGGTTAGGGTGAGCTTGAGGGTTAGGGTGTGGGTGAGTGTTAGGGTTAGGGTGAGAGTTCGGGTGATGGTGAGTGTTAGGGTAACGTTGACAATTAGGGTTAAGTTTAGATGAGGGTTAGGTTTAGGGTTAGGATTAGAGTTAGGGTGAGGGTTCGCGTGAGATGTACTGTTAAGGTTAGGTTGAGCATTTGGATTAATTTGAGGGTTAGGGATAGGGTGAGGATAAAGTTCGGGTGACGGTTAGGGTTAGAGTTAGGCTTAGGATTAAGATTACTGTGATGGTGAGGATGAGGGTTAGAGTGAGGGTTAGGGTTAGGGTGAGGGTTAGGTTTAGGGTTAGGGTTAGGGTTATTGTTAGGGTCAGATTTAAGGTGAGGGTGAGGATGACGGTGAGGGTGAAGGTGTGGGTTAGGGTTAGGGTTAGGTTTCGGGTGATGGTGAGGGTTAGGGTTAGGGTTAATGTTAGGCTTAGGGTGATTGTTAGGCTTAGTGTGAGGCTTAGTGTTAGGGTTAGGGTTACTGTTAGGGTGATTGTAACTTTTAGGGTGAGGGTTAGGGTTAGGGTGAGGGTTAGGATTAGGGTTCTGGTTAAGGTGAGAGTGAGGGTGATGCTTAGGGTTAGGGTTAGGTTGAGGGATACGGTGAGGGTTAATTTTAGGGTAAGGGTTAGGGTTAGGGTGAAAGTTAGCCTTAGTGTTAATTTGAGGGTGGGGTGAGGGTCAGGTTTAGGGTGTGGGTGAGGGTTAGGGTGATGGCTAGATTAGGATGATGATTAGGGTTAGGGTGAGGGTTAAGGTTAGGTTTAGGGTGAGGGATACGGTGTGGGTTAGGGTTAGGTTTAGGGTGAGGGTTAGGTTTATTGTGAGGGTTACAGTTAGGGTTAGGGTGAGGGTGAGGGTAAGGGTTTAGGGTGAGCGTTAGGGTTATGCTGAGGGTTATGTTTAGGATTAGCTTTAGAGTTAGGGTTAGGCTGAGGGTGAGGGTGAGGGTGAGTTTGAGGTTTAGGATTCGGGGTAGGGTTAGGGTGAGGGGTAGTGTGAGGGTGAGTGTTAGGTTAAAGATGAGGGCGAGGTTGAGGGTGAGGGTCTCGGTTAGGTAGAGGTTAGGGTTAGGGTGAGGATTAGGTGAGAGTTAGGGTGAGGGTGAGGGTTAGAGTTAGGGTTAGAGAGAGGGTTAGGTTAGTGGTTAAGGTTAGAATTAGGGTGAGGGTTAGGGTGAAGGGTAGGGTTAGGGTTAGGGTGAGCATAAAGGTTAATGTGAGGGTTAGGTTTAGGGTGAGGATAAAGAAAGGGTGAGGGTTAGGGTTACTGTTAGGGTGAGGTTTAGGGTTACGACTAGTGTTAAGGTGAGTGTAAGGGTGAGGGTTAGGGTTAGGCTTAGGATTAAGATGAGGGTGAGGGTGAGGGCGAGGGTTAGCGTGAGGTTTATGGTTAGGTTCAGGGTTGGGTTCAGGGTTAGGGTTAGGGTTATTGTTAGGGTTAAAGTTCGGGTGAGGGTGAGGATAAGGTTGAGTGTGAGGGTTAGGATTAGGATTGGGGTTACGATGAGCCTGAGGGTGACTGTGAGGGTTAGGGTGAGGGTTAGACTAAGGCTTACGGTGAGGCTTAGGTTTAGTGTGATGTTTAGGGTGAGGGTGATGTTTAGGGTGAGAGTGAGGGTGAGGTTTTGGTTGAGGGTTTGGGTTAGGTTCAGGGTGAGGGTGAGTGTGAGGGTTAGGGTTAGTGTTAATATTAGGCTTAGGTTTAGGCTGAGGGTGAGGGTGAGTGTGAGAGTTAGGGTTAGGGTGAGTGTGAGTTTTAGGTTTAGAGTTAGGGTGAGGGTTAAGGTGAGGGTTAGGTTTAGGATTAGGGTTCGGGTTAGGCTGAGGGTGAGGGTGAGGGTGAGGGTTAGGGTTACTGTGAGGCTTAGGCTTAGGGTGAGGGTGACCGTTAGGGATAGGTTGATGGTTAGGGTGAGGGTGAGTGTTAGGGTGAGGGTTAGGGTGAGTGTTATGGTGCGGGTGAGGTTAAGGGTTAGGTTTAGGGTTAGGATTAGTTTTAGGGTGAGGGTGAGTGTAAGGGTTAGGGTTAGCTTTATTGTTAGGCTTAGGATTAAGCTGAGGGTGAGGGTGAGTATGAGGCTTAGCGTTATGTTGAGTGTGAGCATTAGGGTTAGGGTTAGGGTGATTGTTAGGGTAAGTGTTAGGGTGAGGGTTAGAGTTAGGGTTAGGATTAGGGTTAGGTTTAGGCTGAGGGTGAGGGTGAGGGTGAGGGTTATGATTAGGGTGAGTGTTAATCTTAGGGTTAGGGTGAGTGTTAGGGATAGGGTGATGGTTAGGGTGGGTGTGAGGGTGAGGCTTAGGGTGAGTGTGAGGGTGAGTGTTAGGGTGCGGGTAAGTTTTAGGGTTAGATTTAGGGTTAGGGTGAGGGTTAGGATGATGGTTACGATGAGGGGCAGGGTTAGGGTTATGGTGAGGTTCAGGGTTAGTTTGAGGGTTAACGTTACGGTTGGCGGTTGGATTTAGGGTGAAGGTTAAGGTGAGGGTTAGAGTTAGGTTTAGGGTTAGGCTGAGGGTTAGGGTGAGGGTAAGGTTTAGGGTGAGGGTTAGGGTGAGTGTGAGGGTTAGGTTTAGGGAGAGGTTTAGGGTTATGGAGAGGATTAGGGTTCGGTTTAGGGTGAAGGTGAGGGTGATGGTGTGGGTTAGGGTAAGGATTGGGTTTAGGGTTAGGGTTAGGGTTATTGTTAGGGTTAGGGTTAGGTTTACGGTTAAGGTGAGGTTGCGTGTGAGGTGAGGTTTAGCGTTACGGTTAGCGTTAGAGTGAGGGTTTTGGTGAAGGTAAGTGTTGGGGTGAGGGTTAGGGTTATGGTGAGGTTGAGGGTGAGGTTGAGAGTTAGTGTTAGGGTTAGGGTTAAGGTGAGGTTTAGGGTGAGTTTGAGGGTTAGTGTTAGGGTTAGGTTTAGGGTGCGATTAAGGGATAGGTTGAGGGTTAGGGTGAGTGTTAGGGTTATGTTAGGGTGAGGATTAGGGTTAGGGTGAAGTTTAGGGTTAGTGAGGGTTAGTGTTAGCGTTAGGCTTAGTGTTATGTTGAGGGTAATGTTTAGATTGAGGTTTAGGTTTAGTGTGAGGGTTAGGGTTAAGGTGATGGTTAGGGTAAGGGTGAGGATTAGGGTGAGGTTTAGGGTTAGGGTGATGTTTAGGGTGAGGGTTAGGGTGAGGTTGAGGGTGAGGGTTGGTTTGAGGGTATGGGTTAGAGTTAGGGTGAGGTTGAGGGTGAGGGTGAGAATGAGGCTTAGGGTTAGGGTGAGGGTGAGTGTGAGGGTTAGGGTTAGGGTTAGGCTTAGGCTTTGGGTTAGGCTGAGGTTGGGGGTGAGTGTGAGGGTTAGGGTTAGGGTGAGGGTTAGGGTTAGGGTTAGGGATAGGGTGATGTTTAGGTTGAGGGTTATTGTCAGAATTAGTGTTAGGGTGAGTGTAAGGTTTAGGTTGATGGTTAGCATTAGGGTGAGGGTTAGGGTTAGTGTGAGGGTTAGGGTTTTGGTAAGGGTGTGGTTGAGGGTGAAGGTGAGGCTTAGGGTTAGGGTTTGTGTGAGGGTGAGTGTGAGTGTTAGGGTTAGGTTTAGGTTTAGGCTGAGGGTTAGGCTGAGGGTGATGATGAGGGTGTGGGTGAGGATTAGAGTTAGGGTGAGTGTTAGGGTTAAGGTTAGCGTGAGGGTTTGGGTTAGGCTTAAGTTTAGGAAGAGGGTTAGGTTGAGGGGTACGGTTATGGTTAGTGTGAGCGTTAGGGTTAGCGTTAGGGTTAGGGATAGGTTTAGGGTTAGGGTGAGGTTTAGGATGAGGTTTAGGGTTACGGTAAGGGTTAGGGTTAGGGTTATGATGAGGGTTAGGGAGAAGGTTAGGATGAGGGTTAGGGTGAGGGTTCGGTTTAGGGTTCGGGTTAGGGTTATGGTGAGGGTGGGGGTGAGGGTGAGAGTGAAGGTTAGGGTTAGAGTTAGGATGTGGGTGAGGATTAAGGTTAGGGTTAGGTTTAGGCTGAGGATGTGGCTGAGGGTGTGGGTGAGGATTAGGGTTAGGTTGAGTGTTAGGGTTAGTGTTAACGTAAGGGTTTGGGTTAGGGTTAAGTTTAGGATGAGAGTTAGTTTGACGGGTACGGTTACAGTTAGATTGAGCATTAGTGTTAGCTTTAGGGTAGGGATAGAGTTTGGGTTAGGGTGAGGTTTAGGATGAGGGTTAGGGTTAGGGTGAAGGTTAGGGTGAGGGTTAGGGTGAAGGTTATGGTTAGGGTTAGGGTTAGGGTAAGGGATAGGGTCAGTGCGAGGGTTAGGGGTAGGGTTAGATTTATGATGAGAGTAAGTGTTAGCGTGAGGTTTAGCATGAGAGGGTTAGAGTTACATAAGGGTTAGGGTAGGTTTAGTTTGAGGGTTAGGGTTAGGTTTAGGGTTAGGGTGAGGTGAGAGTGAGGATGATTGTGAGGTTTATTTTTAGGGTGAGGGATAGGTTTTAGGTGAGGGTTAGGTTTAAGGTGAAGGTGAGCGTGAGGGTGACAGTGAGGCTTAAGGTGAGGGAGAGGGTGAGTGTGAGGGTTAGGATTAGGTTTGGTTTAGGGTGAGGGTTAGTGTGAGGGTAAAGGTGAAGGTTACTGTTAGGACTAAGTTTATGTTTAAAGTTAGGCTGAGGGTGAGCGTGAGGGTGATGGTTAGGGTTAGGGTTAGGTTGAGGGTTAGAGTTAGTGTGAGGGTTAGGCTGAGGGTAAGGTTAAAGGTTAGGGTGAAGGTTAGGGTTAGGTTTAGGGTGAGGATTAGGGGTAGGGTTACGGTTAGGGTTAGGGTGAGGGTGAGGGTTAGGGTGAGGGTAAGGGTGAGTGTTAGGGTGAGGGTTAGGGTTTGGATTAGGTTTCAGGTGAATGCTAGGTTGTCAGTGATGGTTAGGGTTAGGGTGAAGGTGAGGGTTAGGTTTAGGGTTAAGTTGAGGGTTTGGGTGAGGTATAGGTTTAGAGTTAGGCTGAGTGTGAGGGTGAGGGTGAACGTGACTGATAGGGTTAGGGTTAGGGTGAGGGTTAGGGTGAGGATGAGGGTAACTGTTAGAGTGAGGCTTAGGGTTCGGGAGAGTATGAGGGTTAGGGTTTGGGTAAGGGTTAAGGTTGGGTGAGTGTTAGGATGATGGTGAGGTTGAGGGTTAGGGTTGGGTTTAGGGTCAGAGTGAGGGTTAGGGTGAGGGGTAGTGTTAGGTTTAGGGTGAGGGTTAGGGTTAGGGTGAGGTTTACTGTTACTGTGAGGTTTCATGTTAGGGTTAGGCTTAGTGTTAGGATAAGAATAAGGGTTAGGTTGAGGGTTAGGTTTATGGTGAGGTTTAGGTGTAGTATGTGGGTTAGGGCTAGGGTGAGGGCAATGGTGAGGGTTAGGGTTAGGGTGATGTTTATGGTGAGGGTGAGTATTAGGGTGAGGGTGAAGGAGAGGGTTCAGTTGTGGGTTTGGGTTAGGGTTAGGGTGAGGTTGAGGGTGAAGGTGAGACTTAGGGTTAGGTTTAGGGTGACGGTGAATGTGAGGATTAGGGATAGGGTTAGGCTTAGGTTTAGGGTTAGGCTGAGGGTGACTGTGAGCGTGAGGGTTAGGTTTAGGTTAAGGGTTAGAATTAGGGTGAGGGTTAGGTTGAGGGTGAGGGTTAGGGTTAGGATTAAGTTTAGGGTGAGCCTGTGGGTGAGGGTGAGGGTGAGGGTTAGGGTTAGGGTGAGGGTTAGGCTAAGGTTTAGGGTGAGGGTTAGGTTTAGGGTGATGTTTAGTTTGAGGGTTTTGGTTAGGGTTAGGGTGAGATTGAGACTTAGGTTTAGGTTTAGGGTGAGGGTGAGTGTGAGGTTTAGGGATAGGGTTAGGCTTAGGTTTAGGGTTAGGCTGAGGGTGAATATGAGCCTGAGGTTTAGGGTTATGGTGAGCATTAGGGTTGGGGTTAGGGTGAGGGTAAGTGTTTGGGTGAGTGTTAGGGTTTGGGTGAGTGTTAGCGTTAGGTTTAGGGTTAGGGTTAGGTTGGAGGTTAGGGTTAGGGTGAGGGTTAGCGTTAGGATAAGGGTTAGGTTGAGCGTGAGGGTGAGGGTTAAGATTAGGTTTAAGGTGAGCCTGAGGGTGAGGGTGAGGGTGAGGGTTAGGGTTAGGGTGAGGGTTAAGCTAAGGGTTAGGGTGAGGGTTAGGTTTAGGGTGATGTTTAGGTTGAGGGTTTGGGTTAGGGTTAGGGTGAGTGTGAGGGTGAGTGAGAGGGTTAGGATTAGTGTCAGGGTTAGGTTTAGGGTGGGGGTGAGTGTGAGGGTTAGGTTTCGGGTTATTGTTAGGCTTAGGTTTAAGCTGAGGGTGAGGGTGAGTGTGAGGGTTAGGGTTATGTTGAGTGTGAGCATTAGGGTTAGGTTTAGGGTGAGGGTGAGGTTGAGGGTTAGGGTTTGGGTTAGGGTGAGGATTAGATGAGGGTGAGGGTTAGGGTTAGGGTGAGGGTTAGGGTTAGGGTGAGGGTGAGGATTAGCGTTATGGTGAGGGTTAGTGTTCTGGTGCGGATTAGGGTGAGGGTTAGGGTAAGGGTGATGTTTAGGGTAAGCGTGAGGTTGGTTTGAGGGTTTGCATTAGGTTTAGGGTGAGGTTGAGGGTGAGGGTGAGGCTTAGAGTTAGGGTTAGGGTGAGGGTGACTGTGAGGGTTAGGGTTAGGGTTAGGCTTTACACTGAGGGTTAGGCTGAGGGTGAGGGTGAGTGTGATGTTTAGAGTTGGGGTGAGGGTTAGGGTTAGCGTTAGGGTGAGGGTTAGGGATAGTGTGAGGGTTAGGTTTAGGGTGAGGTTTAGGGTTACTGTGAGGGTTAATGTTAGGTTTAGACTTAGTGTTAGGGAGAGGGTAAGGGTTAGGTTGATGGTCAGTTTTAGGGTGAGGTTCAGGGTTAGTATGAGGTTTAGGGCTAAGGTGAGGGTAAGGGTGAGGGTTAGGTTTAGGGTGATGTCTATGGTGAGGGTGAGGCTTAGGGTGAGGGTGAGGGTGAGAGTTCAGTTGAGGGTTTGGGTTAGTGTTAGGGTGAGGTTGAGTGTGAGGTTTAGGGATAGGGTTAGGCTTAGTTTCGGGTTAGGCTGAGGTTGACTGTGAGCTTGAGGGTTAGTATTATGGTGAGCATTAGGGTTGGGGTTAGGGTGAGGTAAGTGTTGGGGTGAGTGTTAGGGTTTGGGTGAGGGTTAGCGTTAGGTTTAGGGTTAGGGTTAGGTTGGAGGTTAGGTTAGGGTGAGGGTTAGCGTTAGAGGTAGGGTTAGGTTGAGCTTGAGAGTGAGGGTTAGGGTAAGGATTAGGTTTAAGGTGAGCCTGAGGGTGAGGGTGAGGGTGAGGGTTAGGGTTAGGGTGAGGGTTAGGCTAAGGGTTAGGGTGAGGGTTAGGTTTAAGGTGATGTTTAGGTTGAGGGTTAGGGTTAGGCTGAGGGTGAGGTTGAGTGAGAGGGTTAGGTTTAGGGTTAGGATTAGTTTTAGGGTGAGGGTGAGTGTGAGACTTAGGGTTAGGGTTATTGTTAGGCTTAGGTTTAAGCTGAGGATGAGGGTGAGTGTGAGGGTTAGGGTTAAGTTGAGTGTGAGCATTAGGGTTAGGTTGAGGTTGAGGGTTAGGGAGAGGGTTAGGGTTTGGGTTAGGGTGAAGGTTAGATGAGGGTGAGGGTTAGGGTTAAGGTGACAGTTCGGGTTAGGGTGACGGTGAGGGTTAGCGTTAGGGTGAGGGTTAGGGTTATGGTGCAGATTAGGGTGAGTGTTAGGGTTACTCTGATGTTTATGGTGAGGGTGAGGGTTGGTTTGAGGGTTTGCATTAGTTTTAGGTTGAGGTTGGGGGTGAGGGTGAGGGTGACTCTGAGGGTTAAGGTTAGGGTTAGGCTTAAGCTGTTGGTTAGGTTGAGGGTGAGGGTGAGGGTTAGTTTTAGGATTAGGGTTAATGATAGGGTGATATTTAGGGTGAGGATTAGTGTGAGAGTTAGTGTTAGGGTTAGGCTTAGTGTTAGAGTGAGTGTAAGGGTTAGGTTGAGGGTTAGGGTTAGGGATTGGGTGAGGGTTGTGATGACAGTTAGGGTGAGGGTAAGGTTTAGGGTGAGGGTTATGGTGAGTGTGAGGGTTAGGGTTAGGGTTAGGGTGAGGGTGAGGGTGAGGGTGAGGATTCAGTTGAGGGTTTGTGTTAGGGTTAGGGTGAGGTTAAGGGTGAGGGTGAGACTCAGGGTTAGGTTTAGGGTGATGGTGAGTGTGAGGATTAGGGATAGGGTTAGGCTTAGGTTTAGAGTTAGGCTGAACTTGACTGTGAGCGTGAGGGTTAGGGTTAGATTGAGGGTTAGGGTTAGATTGAGGGTTAGCGTTAGGGTTAGGGTTAGGGTTAGGTTGGAGGTTAGGTTTAGGGTGAGGGTTAGCGTTAGGGGTAGGGTTATGTTGAGGGGGAGAGGGAGGGCTAGGGTTAGGATTAGGTTTAGGGTGAGCCTGTGGGTGAGGGTGAGGGTGAGGGTTAGGGTTAGGGTGAGGGTTAGGCTAAGGGTTAGGGTGAAGGTTAGGTTTAGGGTGATGTTTAGGTTGAGAGTTTGGGTTAGGGTTAGGGTGAGTGTGAGGGTGAGTTAGAGGGTTAGGATTAGGGTTAGGGTTAGGTTTAGGGTGAGGGTGAGTGTGAGGGTTAGGGTTTGGGTTATTGTTAGGCTTAGGTTTAAGCTGAGAGTGAGGGTGAGAGTGAGGGTTAGGGTTATGTTGAGTGTGAGCATTAGGGTTAGGTTTAGGGTGAGGGTGAGGGTGAGGGTTAGTTTGAGGGTTAGTGTTAAGGTGAAGGTGACGGTTAGCGTTAGGGTGAGGGTTAGGTTTATGGTGCGGATTAGGGTGAGTGTTAGGGTTACAGTGATGTTTATGGTGAGGGTGAGGGTTGGTTTGAGGGTTTGCGTTACGTTTAGGGTGAGGTTGAGGGTGAGGGTGAAGCTTAGGGTTAGGGTTAGGGTGAGGGTGACTCTGAGGGTCAGGGTTAGGGATAGGCTTTAGGCTGAGGGTTAGCCTGAGGGTGAGGGTGAGGGTTAGGGATAGGGTTAGGGTTAATGATAGGGTGATATTTAGGGTGAGGGTTAGTGTGAGAGTTAGTGTTAGGGTTAGGCTTAGTGTTAGAGTGAGTGTAAGTGTTAGGTTGAGGGTTAGGATTAGGGATAGGGTGAGGGTTGGGATCAGGGTTAGGGTGAGGGTAAGGTTGAAGTTGAGGGTTATGGTGAGTGTGAGAGTTAGGGTTAGGGTGTGTGTTAGGGTGAAGGTGAGGGTTCAGTTGAGGGATTGGTTTAGGGTTAGGGTGAGGTTGAGGGTTCAGGGTGAGACTTAGGGTTAGGTTTAGGGTGATGGTGAGTGTGAGGATTAAGGATAGGGTTAGGCTTAGCTTTAGGGTTAGGCTGAGGGTGACTGTGAGGTTGAGGGTTAGGGTTAGGATGAGGGTTAGGTTTAGGGTGAGGCTTAGTGGTAGGGTTAGGTTTAGGGTTAGGTTGGAGTTTAGGTTTAGGGTGAGGGTTAGCGTTAGGGGTAGGGTTAGTTTGAGTGAGGGCTAGGGTTAGGATTAGGTTTAGGGTGAGGGTTACGGTCAGAGTGATGGTTAGGTTTAGGTTTAGGGTTAGGGTGAGGTGAGGGTGAGGGCGATTGTGAGGCTTAGGTTGTGGGTGAGGGTGAGTGTGATGGTTAGGCTTAGGGTTAGGGTTAGGGTTAGTGTGAGGGTGAAGTTGAGGGTTAGTGTTAGGAGTAGCGTTAGGTTTAAAGTTAGGCTGAGGGTGAGCGTGAGGATGAGGGTGACGGTTAGGGTTAGGGTTAGGGTGAGGGTTAGGTTTAGTGTGAGGGTTAGGGTGAGGTTAAGGCTAAAGGTTAGGGAGAGGGTGAGGGTTAGGTTTAGGGTTAGGGTGAGGGTTAGGGTGAGGTTCAGGGTTAGGGTTATGGTTAGCGTTAAGATGAGGGTGAGGGTTAGGGTGAGGTTGAGGGTGAAGGTTAGTGTGAGGGTTAGGGTTAGTGTGAGGGTTATTGTTAGGGTTAGTGTTAGGGTTACGGTTAAGGTGAGGTTGCGGGTGAAGTGAGGTTTAGCGTTAGGGTTAGCGTTAGGATGAGAGTTAGGGTGAGGGTAAGTGTTGGGGTGAGGGTTAGGGTTTGGCTGAGGTTTAGGGTGAGGTTGAGGGTTAGTGTTAGGGTTATGGTTAGTGTGAGTTTAATGGTTAGGTTGAAGGGTTAGTGTGAGGGTGAGGGTTAGGGTTAGCATTAGGGCTAGTGTGAGGGTTAGGGTGAGTGTTAGGGTTAGGTTAGGGTCAGGGTGAGGGTTAGGGTTCGGGTGAGGGTTAGGATGAGGGTTAGGGTTGGGTTAGGGTGAGGGTTAGATGAGTGTGAGGGTTAGGGTTAGGTTGAGGTTTAGGTTTAGGGTGAGGGTTATGGTTAGGATTAGGGTTAGCATTAGGGTTAGTGTGAGGGTTAGGATGAGTGGTAGGGTTTGTTTAGTGTGAGGGTTAGGCTTAAGGTGAGGGTTAAGGTGAGGGTTAGGGTTGGGTTAGGGTGAGGGTTAGATGATGGTGAGGGTTAGGGTTAGGTTGAGAGTTAGGTTTAGGGTGAGGGTTAGGGTTAGGATTAGGGTTAGGGTGAGGTCTATGGTGAGGGTGAGGGTTAGGGTTAGGGTGAGGGTTAGGGTTAGTGTGAGGGTTAGGGTGAGGGTAAGGTTAAAGGTTAGATTGAGGGTGAGTGTTAGGGTTAGGGTTAGGGTTAGGGTGAGGTTTAGGGTTAGAGTTATGGTTAGGGTTAGGGTGAGGGTGACTCTGAGGGTCAGGGTTAGGGATAGGCTTTAGGCTGAGGATTAGCCTGAGGGTGAGGGTGAGGGTTAGGGATAGGGTTAGGGTTAATGATAGGGTGATATTTAGGGTGAGGGTTAGTGTGAGAGTTAGTGTTAGGGTTAGGCTTAGTGTTAGAGTGAGTGTAAGTGTTAGGTTGAGAGTTAGGATTAGGGATAGGGTGAGGGTTGGGATCAGGGTTAGGGTGAGGGTAAGGTTGAAGTTGAGGGTTATGGTGAGTGTGAGAGTTAGGGTTAGGGTGTGTGTTAGGGTGAAGGTGAGGGTTCAGTTGAGGGATTGGTTTAGGGTTAGGGTGAGGTTGAGGGTTCAGGGTGAGACTTAGGGTTAGGTTTAGGGTGATGGTGAGTGTGAGGATTAAGGATAGGGTTAGGCTTAGCTTTAGGGTTAGGCTGAGGGTGACTGTGAGGTTGAGGGTTAGGGTTAGGATGAGGGTTAGGTTTAGGGTGAGGCTTAGTGGTAGGGTTAAGTTTAGGGTTAGGTTGGAGTTTAGGTTTAGGGTGAGGGTTAGCGTTAGGGGTAGGGTTAGTTTGAGTGAGGGCTAGGGTTAGGATTAAGTTTAGGGTGAGGGTTACGGTCAGAGTGAGGGTTAGGTTTAGGTTTAGGGTTAGGGTGAGGTGAGGGTGAGGGCGATTGTGAGGCTTAGGTTGTGGGTGAGGGTGAGTGTGATGGTTAGGCTTAGGGTTAGGGTTAGGGTTAGTGTGAGGGTGAAGTTGAGGGTTAGTGTTAGGAGTAGCGTTAGGTTTAAAGTTAGGCTGAGGGTGAGCGTGAGGATGAGGGTGACGGTTAGGGTTAGGGTTAGGGTGAGGGTTAGGTTTAGTGTGAGGGTTAGGGTGAGGTTAAGGCTAAAGGTTAGGGAGAGGGTGAGGGTTAGGTTTAGGGTTAGGGTGAGGGTTAGGGTGAGGTTCAGGGTTAGGGTTATGGTTAGCGTTAAGATGAGGGTGAGGGTTAGGGTGAGGTTGAGGGTGAAGGTTAGTGTGAGGGTTAGGGTTAGTGTGAGGGTTATTGTTAGGGTTAGTGTTAGGGTTACAGTTAAGGTGAGGTTGCGGGTGAAGTGAGGTTTAGCGTTAGGGTTAGCGTTAGGATGAGAGTTAGAGTGAGGGTAAGTGTTGGGGTGAGGGTTAGGGTTTGGCTGAGGTTTAGGGTGAGGTTGAGGGTTAGTGTTAGGGTTATGGTTAGTGTGAGTTTAATGGTTAGGTTGAAGGGTTAGTGTGAGGGTGAGGGTTAGGGTTAGCATTAGGGCTAGTGTGAGGGTTAGGGTGAGTGTTAGGGTTAGGTTAGGGTGAGGGTTAGGGTTCGGGTGAGGGTTAGGATGAGGGTTAGGGTTGGGTTAGGGTGAGGGTTAGATGAGTGTGAGGGTTAGGGTTAGGTTGAGGTTTAGGTTTAGGGTGAGGGTTATGGTTAGGATTAGGGTTAGCATTAGGGTTAGTGTGAGGGTTAGGATGAGTGGTAGGGTTTGTTTAGTGTGAGGGTTAGACTTAAGGTGAGGGTTAAGGTGAGGGTTAGGGTTGGGTTAGGGTGAGGGTTAGATGAGGGTGAGGGTTAGAGTTAGGTTGAGGGTTAGGTTTAGGGTGAGGGTTAGGGTTAGGATTAGGGTTAGGGTGAGGTCTATGGTGAGGGTGAGGGTTAGGGTGAGGGTTAGGGTTAGGGTGAGGGTTAGGGTTAGTGTGAGGGTTAGGGTGAGGGTAAGGTTAAAGGTTAGATTGAGGGTGAGTGTTAGGGTTAGGGTTAGGGTGAGGTTTAGGGTTAGAGTTATGGTTAGGTTTAGGGTGAGGGTGAGTGTGATTGTGAAAGTGAGGCTAAGGGTCAGGGTGATGGTGAGGGTGAGTGTGAGGCTTAGACTTAGGGTTAGGTTTAGGATTAGGGTTAGTGTGAGGGTGAAGGTGAATGTTAGTGTTAGGAGTAGGGTTAGGTTTACAGTTAGGCTGAGGGTGAGCGTGAGGGTGAAGGTGAAGGTTAGAGTTAGGGTTAAGTTGAGGGTTAGGGTTTGTGTGAGGGTTAGGCTGAGGGTAATGTTAAAGGTTAGCGTGATGGTGAGGGTTAGGCATAGGGTCAGGGTGAGGATTAGGGTGAGGTTTTGTGTTAGGGTTATGGTTAGTGTTAGGTTGAGGGTGAGGGTTAGGTTGAGGGTAAGGGTGAGGTTAGGGTGAGGGTTAGGGTTAGGGTGAGGATGAGTGTGAGTGATAGTGTGAGGCTTAGGGTTCGGGAGAGTATGAGGGTTAGGGTTTGGTTGAGTGTTATGGTTGGGTGAGTGTTAGGGTGACGGTGAGTGTGAGGGTTAGGGTTGGGTTTAGCGTTAGAGTGAGGGGTAGGGTGAAGGGTAGGTTTAGTGTTAGCGTTACGGTGAGGGTTAGGGTTAGTGTGAGGGTTATGGTTAGGCTGAGGTTTAGGGTTACTTTGAGGGTTTATGTTAGGTTTAGTCTTAGTGTTAAGGTTAGGGTTAGGGTTAGGTTGAGGTTTAGGGTTAGGGTGAGGTTTAGGGTTAGTATGAGGGTTAGGGCTAGGGTGAGGGAAAGGGTGAGTATTAGGGTTAGGGTGATGTTCAGGGTGAGGGTGAGGGTTAGGGTTAGTGTGAGGGTGAGGGTTAAGTTGAGGGTTTGGGTTAGCGTTAGGGTGAGGTTGAGGGATACTTTGAGGGTTTATGTTAGGTTTAGTCTTAGTGTTAGGGTTAGGGTTAGGTTTAGGTTGAGGTTTAGGTTTAGGTTGAGGTTTAGGGTTAGTATGAGGGTTAGGGCTACGGTGAGGGAAAGGGTGAGTATTAGGGTTAGGGTGATGTTTAGGGTGAGGTTGAGGGTTAGGGTTAGTGTGAGGTTGAGGGTTAAGTTGAGGGTTTGGGTTAGCGTTAGGGTGAGGTTGAGGGTGAGGGTGAGTCGTAGGGTTAGGTTTAGTGTGAGGGTGTGTGTGAGGGTTTGGGATGGCATTAGGCTTAAGTTTAGGGTTAGGCTGAGGGTGTCTGTGAGCATGAGAGTTAGGGTTAGGGTGAGGTTTAGGGTTAGGGTGAAGGTAATGGTTGGGTTGAGTGTTAGGGTTAGGGTGAGGGTTCACGTTAGGGTTAGGGTGAGCGTTAGCGTTAGGTTAGGGTTAGGGATCGGATTAGGTTGGAGATTAGGGTTAGGATGTGTGTTAACGTTAGGGGTAGGGTTAGTTTGAGGGTTAGGGTGAGGGTTAGGGTTAGGTTGAAGGTGAGGGTGAGGGTTCGGTTGAGGGTTTCGGTTAGGGTTAGAGTGAGGGTGAGGGTGAGTGTGAGGGTTAAGTTTATGGTTAGGTTTAGGTTTAGGGTGAAGGTGAGTGTGAGGTTTAGGGTTAGGGTTATTTTTAGGCTTATGTTTTAGCTGAGGGTGAGTGTGAGTGTGACCGTTATGGTTATGTTGAGTTTGAGAATTAGGGTTAGGTTTAAGGTGAGGGTGAGGTTGAGGGTTAGGGTGAGGTTTAGTTTGAGGGTTAGTGTGAGAGTTAGGTTTAGGGTTAGTGTTAGGGTCAGGGCTGCGGTTAGGGATAGGCTTAGTGTTAGGCAGAAGGTGAAGGTGAGGGTGAGGGTTAGGGTTTGGGTGAGGATGAGGTTTAGGGTTAGAATTAGCATTAGGGTGAAGGTTAGTGTTAGGGTTAGGGTTAGTGTTACAATTAGGTTTAGGATGAGGGTGAGTGTGAGGGTTAGGGTTAGGATTAGACTTAGGGTGAGGGTGAGAGTGAGGGTAAGGGTGAGGGTTAGGTTTAGGCTTAGGGTTCGAGTATTGGCTAAGGTGAGGGTGAGGGTTAGTGTTAGGGTTGGGGTGAGGGTTAGGGTGAGTGTGAGGTTTATGGTTAGTCTTTTTCTTAGGCTTAGGCTTAGACCGAGCATGAGTGTGAGGGGGAGAGTGTTAGTGTTAGGATGAGGGTTAGGGTTTTAGGGTTATGGTGAGGGTTAGGATGAGGTTTAGGGTTATGATTAGGGTTAAGTGAGGGCTACAGTGAGGGTGAGGGTTAGGGTTAGCGTTAGGTTGAGGTTTAGGGTTAGGGTTACATTGAGGGTGAGGGTTAGGGTTAGGGTGAGCGTTAGGGTTAGGGTTAGGGTGATGGTGAGGTTTAGGATTAGGTTTAGGGTTAGGGTTAGGTTTAGGATTAGGGTTACAGTGAGGGTGAGTGTGTGGATTAGGGTTAGGGTTAGGCTTAGGCTTAGGATTAGGCTGAGGGTGATAATGGGGATGAGAATTCGCTTTTGAGTGATGGTTGGGGTTATGGTTAGGTTGAGGGTTAGGATGAGGGTTAGGGTTAGGATTAGGGTTAGGGTGAGGGCTAGGATGAGGGTGATGTTTAGGGTTAGGGTTAGGCTTAGGCTTAGGGATAGGCTGAGGCTGAAGGTGAGGGTGAGGGTTACGGTTAGGGTGATGGTTAGGGTTACAGTTAGGGTGAGTGTTAGAATGATGATTACGGTTAGGGTGAGGGTTAGTGTGAGGGTGACAGTAAGGGTAAAGGTGAGGGTTAGTCTGAGGGTGAGTGTTATGGTAATGGTGAAGGTTAAGGGTTAGGGTGAGGGTTAGGTGAGGGTTAGGGATAGGGTTAGTGTTAGCGTTAGGGTGAGGGTTAGTGTGAGGGTTACGGTTAGGGTTAGAGTTACGATTAGTGTTAGGGTGAGGGTGAGTGTGAGGGTTCGGGTTAGTCTTAGGCTTATGCTTAGGCTTAGGCCCAGCTTGAGGTTGAGGGTGGGGGTTACGGTTAGGGTGAGTGATAGGGTTAGGGTAATGGTTAGGGTTAGGGCAAGGTTGAAGTTTAGGGTTAGGGTTAGGGTGAGTTTTAAGTTTAGGGTGATGGTTAGGGTTAGTGTGAGGGTTAATGTTCGGGTTAAGGTGAGTTTTAGTGTGAAGGTAAGTGTTAGGGTGAGGTTTAGGGTTAAGGTGAGGTTTAGGGTTAGAGTTAGTGTAGGGTGAACGTTAGGGTTATGGTTAGTGTTAGGGTTAGGGTTAGCGTGAGGTTTAGGGTAGGGGTGAGTGTTAGGGTTAGGGTTAGGATTAAGATTAGGGTTAAGGTGAGGGTGAGTGTGAGGGTTAGGGTTAGGGTTAAGGTTAGGATTAGAGTTATGGTGAGGGTGAGGTGAGGGTTAGGGTTAGGGTGAGGGTTGGGGTTAGGGTTAGAGTGAGGTTTAGGTTGAGGGTTAGGTTTAGGCTTAGGGTTAGGGTATGGGCTAAGGTGAGGGTGAGGGTTACGGTCAGGGTTAGAGTGAGGGTTAGGGTGAGGGTTAGGTTTAGGGTTAGTTTTAGTGTTAGGGTTGGGGTTAGGGATAGTCTTAGTGTTAGGCGGAGGGTGAGGGTGAGGGTGAGGGTTAGGGTTGGGGTTTGGGTGAGGTTTATGGTTAGTGTTACTGTTACGGTGAGAGTTAGTGTGAGGTTTAGGGTTAGGGTGACTGTTACTTTTATGGTTAGGGTGAGGGTCTCTGTGAGTGTAAGGGTTAGTTGTAGTCTTAGGCTTAGGCTTAGTCCGAGACTAAGGGAGAGGGTGAGGGTTAGGGTTAGGGTCAGGGTTAGGGTTAGTATGAGGGTTATGGACAGGGTGAGGTTTAGGGTCAGGGTTAGGGTTAGAGTGAGGGTTAGGTTGACGGATAGGGTTAGGGTTAGTGTGAGGGTTAGGGTTAATGTGAGGTTTAGGGTTAGGGTGAGTTTTAGGGATAGTGCGAGGGTTCATGTTAGGTTTAGTCTTAGTGTTAGGGTGAGGGTAAGTGTTAGGTTGAGTGTTAGGTTTAGGGTGAGGTTTAGGGTTAGTATGAGGGTTAGGGCTAGGGTGAGGGTAAGGGTGAGTGTTAGGGTTAGGGTGATGTTAGGGTGAGGGTGAGACTTAGGGTTGGGTTCAGGGTGAGGGTGAGGGTTAATTTGAGGGTTTGGGTTAGGGTTAGGCTTAGGTTTAGTGTTAGGCCGAGGGTGACTGTGAGCATGAGGTTTAGGGTTAGGGTGAGGTTTAGGGTTAGGTTGAGGGTTAGGTTAAGGGTGAGGTTTAGGGTTAGGTTGGAGGCTAGGTTTAGAGTGAGGGTTAGCATTAGGGGTAGGGATAGGTTGAGGATGAGAGTGAGTTTTAGGGTTAGGAATAGGTGTAGTGTGAGCCTGTTGATGAGGGTGAGGGTGAGGGTTAGGGTTAGGGTGAGGGTTAGGCTAAGGGGTAGGGTGAGGGTTAGGTTTAGGGTGATGTTTAGGTTGAGGGTTTGGGTTTGGGTTAGGATGAGTCTGAGGGTGAGTGAGAGGGTTAGGATTAGGGTTAGGGTTAGGTTTAGGGTGTGGTTGAGTGTAAGGCTTAGGGTTAGGGTTATTGTTTGGCTTAGGTTTAAGCTTAGGGTTAGGGTGAGTGTGAGGGTTAGGGTTATGTTGAGTGTGAGCATTACGGTTAGTTTTATGGTGAGGTTGAGGTTGAGGGTTAGGGAGAGGTTTAGGGTTTGGGTTAGGGTGAGGGTTAGATGACGGTGAGGGTTAGGATTAGGGTGAGGGTTAGGGTTAGGGTGAGGGTGAGGGTTATCGTTAGGGTGAGGGTTATGGTTTTGGTGCCGATTAGGGTGAGTGTTAGGTTTACGTTGATGTTTATGGTGAGGGTGAGAGTTGGTTTGAGGGTTTGCGTTAGGTTTAGGGTGAGGTTGAGAGTGAGGGTGACGCTTAGGGTTAGGGTTAGGGTGAGGGTGATTGTGAGGGTTAGGGTTAGGCTTTAGGCAGAGGGTTAGGGTGAGAGTGAGGGTGAGGGTGATGATTAGGGTTAAGGTGAGGGTTAGGTTAGGGTTAGGGTGAGGGTAAGGGAGACTGTGAGGGTTAGGGTTAGGCTGAGGTTTAGGGTTACTGTAAGGGCTCATGTTAGTTTTAGGCTTAGTGTTAGGGTGAGGGTAAGGGTTAGGTTGAGGGTTACGTTAGGGTGAGGTTTAGGGTTAGTATGAGGGTTAGGGCTAGGGTGAGGGTAAGGTTGAGGGTTAGGGTTAGGGTGATGTATACGTTGAGGGTTAGGGTGAGGGAGAAGGTGAGGGTGAGGGTTCAGTTGAATATTTGGGTTAGGGTTAGGGTGAGGTTGAGGCTTAGGGTTAGGTTGAGGGTGAGGGTGAGTGTTAGGGTTAGGGTTAGGGTTAGTGTTATTGTTAGGGTTAGGGTTAGAATAACGTTGAGGGTGAGGATTAGGGTTAGGGTTAGGGTGAGATTTAGGCTTAATGTTAGTGATTGTGTTAGGGTTAGGGTTAGGGTGAGAGTTAGGAGGAAGGTTATGGTTAGAGTTAGGATTAGGGTTAGGGTGAGGGTGAGTGTGAGGTTTAGGGATAGGGTTAGGCTTATGTTTAGGGTTATGCTGAGGGTGACTGTGAGCTTGAGTGTTAGGGTTATGGTGACCATTAGGTTTGGGATTAGGGTGAGGGTAAGGGTTGGTGTGAGTGTTAGGGTTTGGGTGAGGGTTAGCGTTAGGTTTAGGGTTAGGGTTAGTTTGGAGGTTAGTGTTAGGGTGAGGGTTAGCGTTAGGGGTAGGTTTAAGTTGAGGGTGAGGGTGAAGGTTAGGGTTAGGATTAGGTTTAAGGTGAGCCTGAGGGTGAGGGTGAGGGTGAGGGTTAGGTTTAGGGTGAGGGTTAGGCTAAGGTTTAGGGTGAGGGTTAGGTTTAGGGTGATGTTTAGGTTGAGCGTGAGGGTTAGGTTTAGGGTTAGGGTGAAGTTTCATTTGATGGTTTGGGTTAGGGTTAGGTTGAGGGTGATGGTGAGTGAGTGGGTTAGGTTTAGGGTTAGGATTCGGTTTAGGGTGAGTTTGAGTTTGAGTGTTAGGGTTAGGTTTATTGTTAGGCTTAGGTTTAAGCTGAGGGTGAGGGTGAGTGTGAGGTTTAGGGTTATGTTTAGTGTGAGAATTAGGGTTAGGATTATGGTGAGTGTGTGGTTGAGGGTAAGGGTGAGGGTAGGGTTTGGGTTAGGGTGAGGGTTAGATGAGGTTGAGGGTTAGGGTTAGGGTAAGGGTTAGGGTTAGGGTGAGGTTGAGGGTTACATTAGGGTGAGGGTTCGGGTTATGGTGCGGATTTGGGTGAGTGTTAGGGTTAAGGTGATGTTTATGGTGAGGGTGAGGGTTGGTTTGAGGGTTTGCGTTAGGTTTAGGGTGAGGTTGAGGGTGAGGGTGAGGCTTAGGTTTAGGGTTAGTGTGAGGGTGACTGTGAGGGTTAGGGTTAGGGTTAGGCTTTAGGCTGAGGGTTAGGCTGAGGGTGAGGGTTAGGGTTACGGTGAGTTTTAGGGTTAGGGTTAATGATAGGGTGATATTTAGGATGAGGTTTGGTGTGAGAGTTATTGTTAGGGTTAGGCTTAGTGTTAGAGTGAGTGTAAGGGTTAGCTTGAGGGTTAGGGTTAGGGATAGTGTGAGGGTTGGGATGAGGGTTAGGGTGAGGGTAAGGTTTAGGGTGAGGATTATGGTGAGTGTGAGGGTTAGGGTTAGGGTTAGGGTGAGGGTGAGGTTTAGGGTCATGTAAGGGCTAAGGTTAGGGTTAGGATGAGGGTTAAGGAGAGGGTTAGGATGAGAGTTAGGGTGAGGATTCGGGTTAGGGTTCAGTTTAGGGTTATGGTGAGGGTTAGGGTTAGGTTTAGGGTCAGGGTGAGGGTGAGGTTGAGGGTTATGGTAAGGGCTAGGGTTAGGGTTAAGATGAGGGTTAGGGAGAGGGTTAGGATGAGGGTTAGGTTGAGGGTTCGGTTTAGGGTTCGGGTTAGGGTTAGGGTGAGGGTGGGAGTGAGGGTGAGAGTGAAGGTTAGGGTTAGAGTTAGGATGAGGGTGAAGTTTAGGGTTAGGATTAGGGTTAGGGTTAGGTTTAGGTTGAGGATGAGGCTGAGGGTGTGGGTGAGGATTAGGGTTAGGTTGAAAGTTAGGGTTAGGGTTAGGGTGAGGGTTTGGGTTAGGGTTAAGTTTAGGATGAGAGTTAGTTTGAGGGGTATGGTTATGGTTAAGATGAGCGTTACGGTTAGCGTTAGGGTTATGGTTATGTTTAGGGTTAGGGTGAGGGTTAGGGTCAGTGTGAGGGTTGGGGTTAGTGTTAGCTTTATGGTGAGAGTAAGGGTTAGCGTGAGGTTCAGGGTGAGTGTGAGGGTTAGAGTTAGCATTAGGCTTAGGGTGAGGTTTAGGGTGAGGGTTAGGGTGAGGTTTAGGGTTAGGGTGAGGTGAAGGTGAGGGTGATTGTTAGGTTTATGGTTAGGGTGAGAGATAGGTTTAGCATGAGGGTTCGGGTTAGGGTTACAGTGAGTGTGAGCGTTAGGGTGACACTGAGGCTTAGGGTGTGGGTGAGGGTGAGTGTGACGGTTAGGTTTAGGGTTAGGGTTAGTGTGAGCATGAACTTGAGGGTTAGTTTTAGGAGTAGCATTAGGTTTAAATTTAGGCTGAGGGTGGGCGTGAGGGTGAGGGTGACAGTTAGGGTTAGGGTTCGGGCTAGGTTGAGGGTTAGGGTTAGTGTGAGGTTTATGGTGAGGGTAAGGCTAAAAGTTAAGTTGAGGGTTACAGTGAGGGTTAGGGTTAGGGTTAGGGTTATTGTTAGTGTTAGGTTAGTGTTACATTTGCGGTGAGGGTGAGGCTGAGGCTGAAGTTTATGGTTAGGTTTAGGGTTAGGGTTATTGTTAGGGTTAAGGTTATGGTGAGGTTTAAGGTGAGGGTTAGGGTTAGGGTTAAGATTAGTGTTATGGTGCGGGTGAGGGTGAGGGTTAAGTTTAGGGTGAGTGTTGGGGTTAGGGTTAGAGTTAGCGTTAGGGTGAGGGTTAGGATTAGGCTTAGGGTTAGGGTATGGGCTAGGGTGAGGCTGAGGGTTAGGGTGAGGGTTAGGTTTAGGGTTAGTGTTAGGTTTAGGGTTGGTGTGAGGGATAGGCTTAGTGTTAAGCGGTGGGTGAGGTTGAAGGTGAGGGTTAGGGTTAGGGTGCGGGTGAGGTTTAGGTTTAGTGTTAGCATTAGGGTGAGGGTTAGTGTAAGGGTTAGGGTTAGGGTGAGTGTTACTGTTAGGGTTAGGGTGAGGGTGAGTGTAAGGGTAAGGGTTAGTCTTAGGCTTAAGCTTAGGTTTAAGCTGAGCCTAAGAGTGAGCGTGAGGGTTAGGGTTAGGGTGAGGGTTATGGACAAGGTGAGGGCTAGCGTTAGTGTTAGGGTGATTGGTAGGATTAGGTTTAGGTTTAAAGTTACTGTGACGGTGAGGGTTAGGGATAGGGATAGTCTGAGGTTTAGGTTTAGGGATAGGGTTAGAGTTAGGGTTAGGGTAAGGGTGAGGTTTGGGGTTAGATTTAGTGTTAGTGTTAGGGTTAGGGTTAGGGTGAGGGTTAGTGTGAGTTTTAGGGTTAGGCTTAGGCTTAGGCTTAGGCTTAGGCCTAGCATGAGGGAGAGTTTTAGGGTTAGGGTTAGTGTGAGGGTTAGCGTTAGGGTGAAATTGAGTGTGAGGGTTAGGGTTAGTCTTAGGCTTAGGCTTAGGCCGAGCATATGGGTGAGGGTGAGGGTTAGGGTTATGGTCAGGGTTAGGGTGAGGTTTAGTGTGAGGGTTAGGTTTAAGGTTAGTGTTAGGGTTAATGTTGGGGTTAGGGATAGTCTTAGTGTTAAGCGGAGGCTGAGGGTGAGGGTGAGAGTTAGGGTTAGGGTTAGGGTTTGGGTGTTAGGATTTGGGTGAGGGTTAGGATGAGGTTCAGGGTTAGGATTAGGGTTCGGGTGAGGGCTAGTGTGAGGATGAGGATTAGGGTTAGCATTAGGGTGAAGTTAGGGTTAGGGTTAGGGTTACATTGAGGATGAGTTTTAGGGTTAGGGTGAGGGTTAGGGTTAGGGTTAGGGTGATGGTGAGGGTTAGAATTAGGGATATGGTTAGGGTTATTGTTAGTGTTATGGTTAGGGTTAAGCTTATGTTGAGGGTGAGGCTGAGGGTGAGCGTTAGGGTTAGGATTAGGGTGACGTTTAGGGTTAGGGTTAGGGTTAGGGTTAGGAGGAGGGTTTGGTTTAAGGTGAGGGTGAGGGTTAGGGTTAGGGTTAGGGTTAGTGTTATCGTTAGGGTTAGGGTTAGAATAACAGTGAGGGTGAGGATTAGGGTTAGGGTTAGGATGAGGTTAAGGGTTAGTGTTAGTGTTAGGGTTAAGGTTAGGGTTAGGGTGAGAGTTAGGAGGAGGGTTAGGGTTAGGATTAGGGTTAGGGTGAGGGTGAAGGTGTGGTTTAGGGTTAGGATTGGGGTTAGGCTTAGGCTTAGGCTGAGGGTGAGGTTGAGGGTGACGGTTAGGGTTAGGGTGAGGCTGAGGGTGAGGGTTAGGGTTAGGCTTAGTGTTAGAGTTAGAGTTAGGGTGAGGGTGAGTGTTAAGATTAGGGTTAGGATTAGGGTTAGTGTGAGTTGAGGTTTAGGGTTAGTGTTAGGGTTAGTCTTAAGTTTAGGCTGAGGGTGAGGGTTAGGGTGAGGGTTAAGATTAGGTTTAGGGTTAAGGTATGGGCTAGGGTGAGGGTGAGGGTTAGGGTCAGGTTTAGGGTAAGGATTAGTGTGAGGCTTAGTTTTAGGGTTAGTGTTAGGGTTAGGGTTGGGATTAGGGATAGCCTTAGTGTTAGGCAGAGGGTGAGGTTGAGGGTGAGGGTTAGGGTTAGGGTGAGGTTTAGGGTTAATGTGGGGGTTCATGTTAGGTGTGTGGGTAAGGGTTAGGTTGAGGGTTAGGTTAGGGTGAGGTTTAGGGTTAGTATGAGGGTTAGGGCTAGGTTGACGGTAAGGGTGAGGTTTATGGTTATGGTGATGTTTAGGGTGAGGATGAGGGTTAGGGTGATAGTGAGGGTGAGGGTTCAGTTCAGGGTTTGGGTTAGGGTTAGGGTGAGCTTGAGACTTAGGGTTAGGTTTAGGGTAAGGTTGAGGTTTAGGGTTAGGGTTAGGGTGAGGGTTCAGTTGTGGGTTTGGGTTAGGGTTAGGGTGAGGTTGAGACAGCGTTAGGGTTAGGGTGAGGGTGAGGGTTAGGGTAAAGGTTAGGGTTAGTGTTATCGTTAGGTTTAGGGTTAGAATAACGGTGAGGGTGAGGATTAGGGTTAGGGTTAGGGTGAGGTTTACGGTTAAGGTTAGTGATAGTGTTAGGGTTAGGTTTAGGGTGAGAGTTAGGAGGAGGGTTAGGGTTAGGGTTAGGGTTACGATTAGGGTTTGGGTGAGGGTGAGTGTGAGGTTTAGGGATAGGGTTAGGATTAGGTTTAGGGTTAGGCTGGGGGTGACTGTGAGCTTGAGTGTTAGGGTTATGGTGAGCATTAAGTTTGGGGTTAGGGTGAGGGTAAGGGTTGGGGTGAGTGTTAGGGTTTGGGTGAATGTTAGCGTTAGGTTTAGGTAGGAGGTTAGTGTTAGGGTGAGGGTTAGCGTTAGGGGTATGTTTAGGTTGAGGGTGAGGGTGAGGGTTAGGGTTAGGATTAGGTTTAAGGTGAGCCTGAGGGTGAAGGTGAGGGTGAGGGTTAGGTTTAAGGGGTGGGTTAGGCTAAGGGTTAGGGTTAGTGTTAGGTATAGGGTGATGTTTAGGTTGAGGGTGAGGGTTAGGGTTAGTGTGAGGGTGAAGTTTCGGTTGAGGGTTTGGGTTAGGTTTAGGTTGAGGGTGAGGGTGAGTGAGAGGGTTAGGTTTAGGGTTAAGATTAGGTTTAGGGTGAGGGTGAGTGTGAGGGTTAGGGTTAGGTTTATTGTTAGGCTTAGGTTTAAGCTGAGGGTGAGGGTGAGTGTGAGGTTTAGGGTTATGTTGAGTGTGAGCATTAGGGTTAGGTTTAGGGTGAGGGTGTGGTTGAGGGTTAGGGTGAGGGTTAGGGTGAGGGTTAGATGAGGGTGATAGTTAGGCTTAGGGTGAGTGTTAGGGTTAGGGTTAAGGTGAGGGTTAGGGAGAGTGTGAGGGTTAGGGTTAGGCTGAGGTTTAGGGTTACTGTGAGGGTTCATGTTATGTTTAGCCTTAGTGTTAGGGTGAGGGTAAGCGTTAGGTTCAGGATTAGGTTAGGGTGAGGTTTAGGGTTAGTATGAGGGTTAGGGCTAGGTTGAGGATAAGGGTGAGGGTTAGGGTTAGGGTGATGTTTAGTGTGAGGGTGAGCGTTAGGGTGATGGTGAGTGTGAGGGTTCAGTTGAGGGTTTGGGTTAGGGTTAGGGTGAGCTTGAGACTTAGGGATAGGTTTAGGGTGAGGGTGAGGTTTAGGGTTAGGGTGAGGGTTAGTGTTATCCTTAGGGTTAGAGTTAGAATCAGGGTGAGGGTGAGAATTAGGTTAGGGTTAGGGTGAGTTTTAGGATAATGTTAGTGATAGTATTAGGGTTAGAGTTAGGGTGAGAGTTAGGAGGAGGGTTAGGGTTAGGGTTAGGGTTACGATTAGGGTTAGGGTGAGGGTGAGTGTGAGGTTTAGGGATAGGGTTAGGATTAGGTTTAGGGTTAGGCTGAGGGTGAGTGTGAGCTTGAGTGTTAGGGTTATGGTGAGCATTAAGTTTGGGGTTAGGGTGAGGGTAAGGGTTGGGGTGAGTGTTAGGGTTTGGGTGAGGGTTAGTGTTAGGTTTAGGGTTAGGTTTAGGTAGGAGGTTAGTGTTAGGGTGCTGGTTAGCGTTAGGGGTATGGTGAGGTTGAGGATTAGGGTTAGGATTATGTTTAAGGTGAGCGTGAGGGTGAGGGTGAGGGTGAGGGTTAGGTTTAGGGGGTGGGTTAGGGTAAGGGTTAGGGTGAGTGTCAGTTATAGGGTGATGTTTAGGTTGAGGGTGAGGGTTAGGGTTAGTGTGAGGGTGAAGTTTTGGTTGAGGGTTTGGTTTAGGTTTCGGTTGAGGGTGAGGGTGAGTGGGATGGTTAGGTTTAGGGTTAGGATTAGGTTTAGGGTGAGGGTGAGTGTGAGGGTTAGGGTTAGGTTTATTGTTAGGCTTAGATTTAAGCTGAGGGTGGGGGTGAGTGTGATGTTTAGGGTTATATTGAGTGTGAGCATTAGGGTTAGGTTTAGAGTGAGGGTGTGGTTGATGGTTAGGGTGAGGGTTAGGGTTTGGTTTGGGGTGAGGGTTAGATGAGGGTTAGGGTTAGGGTTAGGGTGAGGGTTAGGGTTAGGGTGAGGGTGAGGGTTAGCGTTAGGGTGAGGGTTCGGGTTATGGTGCAGATTAGGGTGAGTGTTAGTGTTACGGTGATGTTTATGGTGAGGGTAAGTGTTAGTTTGAGTGTTTCTGTTAGGTTTAGGGTGAGGGTGAGGCTTAGGGTTAGGGTGAGGGTGAGGTTGACTCTGAGGGTTAGGGTTAGGGTTAAGCTTTAGGCTGAGTTTTAGGCTGAGGGTGAGGGTGAGGGTTAGGGTTAGGGTGAATGTTAGAATTAGGCTCAATGATAGGGTGATATTTAAGGTGAGGGTTAGTGTGAGAGTTAGTGGTAGGGTTAGGCTTAGTGTTAAAGTGAGTGTAAGTGTTAGGTTGAGGGTTAGGTTTAGGGATATGTTGAGGGTTGGGATGAGGGTTAGGGTGAGGGTAAGTTTTAGGATGAAGGTTATGGTGAGTGTGAGAGTTAGGGTTAGGGTTAGGTTTAGGGTGAGGGTGAGGTTTAGGGTTATGGTAAGGGTTAGGTTTAGGGTAAGGATGAGGGTTTGGGAGAGCATTAGGATGAGGGTTAGGGTGAGGGTTCGGGTTAGGGTTCGGGTTAGGGTTCGGGTGAGGGTGGGGGTGAGGTTTAGAGTGAAGGTTAGTGTTAGGATGAGGGTGAGGATTAGTTTAAGGTTAGGGTTAGGGTTAGGTTTAGGCTGAGGATGAGTCTGAGGATTTTGGTGAGGATTAGGGTTAGGTTGAGTTTTATGGTTAGGGTTAGGGTGAGGGTTTTTGTTAGGGTTAACTTTAGGATGAGAGTTAGTTTGAGGGGTACGGTTATGGTTAAGATGAGCGTTAGGGTTAACGTTAGGGATAGGGATAGGATTAGGGTTAGGGTGAGGTTTAGGATGAGGGTTAGCGTTAGGGTTAGGGTTAGGGTCAGGGTTCGGGTGAAGGTTATGGTTAGGGTTAGGGTTAGGGTGAGGTTTAGGGTCAGACTGAGGGTTAGGGTTAGTGTTAGATTTATGGTGAGAGTAAGGTTTAACATGAGGTTTAAGATGAGTGTGAGGTTTACAGTTAGGATTAGGGTTAGGGTGAGGTTTAGTGTGAGGGTTAGTTTTAGGTTTATGGTTAGGGTGAGAGATAGGTTTAAGGTGAGGGTGAGGGTTAGGGTTAGGGTGAGGGTGAGCATGATGGTGACAGTGAGGCTTAGGGTGTGGGTGAGGGTGAGTGTGAGGGTTAGGGTTAGGGTTAGGTTTAGGGTTAGTGTGAGGGTGAAGTTGAGGGTTAGTGTTTGGAGTAGCGTTAGGTTTAAATTTAGACTGAAGGTGAGCATGAGGGTGAGGGTGACGGTTAGGGTTAGGGTTAGGTTGAGGGTTAGGGTTATTGTGAGGGTTATGGTGAGGGTAAGTCTAAAGATTAAGGTTAGGAGTTAAGGTTAGGGTTACAGTGAGGGTTAGGTTTAGGGTTAGGGTTATTGTTAGTGTTAGGTTAGTGTTAATTTTATGGTGAGGGTGAGGCTTAGGGTTAGGTTTATGGTTAGGTTTAGGGTTAGGGTTACGGTTAGGGTTAGGATTAGGCTTAGGGTTAAGTTATGGGCTAGGGTGAAGGTGAGGTTTAGGGTGAGGGTTAGGTTTCAGGTTAGTGTTAAGTTTAGGGTTGGGGTTAGGGATAGGCTTAGTGTTAGGCAGAGGGTGAAGGTGAGGGTGAGGGTTAGGGTTAGGGAGAGTGTTACTGTTAGGGTTAGGGTGAGGGTGAGTGTGAGGGTAAGGTTTAGTCTTAGGCTTAGGCTTAGGTTTAGGCTGAGCCTAAGCGTGAGGGTGAGGGTTAGGGTTAGGGTGAGGGTTATGGACAGGGTGAGGGTTAGCATTAGGGTTAAGGTTATTGGTAGGATTAGGGTTAGGTTGAAAGTTACTGTGAGGATGAGGGTTAGGGTTAGGGTTAGGGTGAAGTTTAGGTTTAGGTATAGGGTTAGAGTTAGGGTTAGGGTAAGGGTGAGGTTTAGGGTTAGAGTTAGGTTTAGTGTTAGGGTTAGGGTTAGGGTGAGGATGAGTGTGAGGGTGACAGTGAGTCTTAGGGTGTGGGTGAGGGTGAGTGTGAGGGTTAGACTTAGGGTTAGGGTTAGGGTTAGTGTGAGGGTGAAGTTGAAGGTTAGTGTTAGGAGTAGCGTTAGGTTCAAAGTTAGGCTGAGGGTGAGCGTGGGGATGAGAGTTACGCTTAGGGTTAGGGTTAGGTTGAGGGTTAGGGTTATTGTGAGGGTTATGGTGAGGGTAAGACTAAAAGTTAAGGTTAGGGTTACAATGAGGGTTAGGGTTAGGGTTAAGGTTATTGTTAGTGTTAGGTTAGTGTTAAGTTTACAGTGAGGGTGAGACTGAGGGTGAGGTTTATGGTTAGGTTTAGGGTTAGGTTTAGTGTTAGGGTTAGGGTTAGGATTAGGCTTAGGGTTAGGGTATGGGCTAGGATGAGGTTGAGGGTTAGGATGAGGGTTAGGTTTCGGGTTAGTGTTAAGTTTAGGGTTGGGGTTAAGGATAGGATTAGTGTTAGGCGGAGGGTGAGGGTGAGGGTTAGGGTTAGGGTTAGGGTGCGGGTGAGGGTTATTGTTAGGGTGCGGGTGAGGTTTAGGGTTAGTGTTAGAATTAGATTGAGCGTTAGTGTGAGGGTTAGGGTTAGGGTGAGTGTTACTCTTAAGGTTAGGGTGAGGGTGAGTGTGAGGGTAAGGGTTAGTCTTAGGCTTAGGCTTAGGTTTAGGCTGAACCTAAGTGTGAGGTTTAGGGTTAGGGTTAGGTTTAGGGTTATGGACAGGGTGAAGGTTAGCATTAGGGTTAGGGTTAAGGATTAGGGTTAGGTTGAAAGTTACTGTGAGGGTGAGGGTTAGGGTTAGGGATAGGGTGAGGCTTAGCTTTAGGAATAGGGTTAGAGTTAGTGTTAGGGTAAGGGTGAGGTTTAGGGTTAGAGTTAGGGTTAGTGTTAGGTTTAGGGTGAGGGTTAGGGTGAGGGTTAGGGTTAGACTTAGTCTTAGGCTTAGGCTTAGGCCGAGCATGAGGGTGAGTTTTACGGTTAGGGTTAGTGTGAGGGTTAGGGTTAGGGTTAGTGTTATGTTTAGGGTTAGGCTGAAGGTGAGTGTGAGGGTTAGGGTTAGTCTTAGGCATAGACTTAGGCTTAGGCCGAGCTTAAGGGTGAGGGTGAGGGTTAGGGTAAGTGTGAGGGTTAGGATGTTAGGGTTTGGGTGAGGGTTAGGATGAGGTTTATGGTTAGGATTAGGGTTACGGTGAGGGCTAGAGTGAGGGTGAGGGTTAGGGTTAGCATTAGGGTGAAGTTAGGGTTAGGGTTAGGGTTACAATGAGGGTGAGGTTTAGGGTTAGGTTGAGGGTTAGGGTTAGGGTTAGGGTGATGGTGAGGGTTAGGATTAGGGATATGGTTAGGGTTATTGTTAGTGTTATGTTTAGCGTTAATCTTATGTTGAGGGTGAGGCTGAGGGTGAGGGTTAGGCTTATTGTTAGGGTGACGTTTAGGGTTAGGGTTAGGGTTAGGGTTAGGAGGAGGGTTTGGGTTACGGTGAAGGTGAGGGTTAGGGTTAGTGTTAGGGTTAGTGTTATGGTTAGGGTTAGGGTTAGAATAACCGTGAGGGTGAGTATTAGGGTTAGGGTTAGGGTTAGGGTTAGGGCTAGGGTGAGAGTTAGCAGGAGGTTAGGGTTAGGGTTAGGGTTAGGATTAGGGTTAGGGAGAGTGTGAGGGTGTGGTTTAGGGTTAGGGTTGAGGTTAGGCTTAGGGTTAGGCTGAGGGTGAATTTGAGTGTGAGTGTGAGGGTTAGGGTGAAGCTGAGGGTGAGGGTTAGGGTTAGTGTTATCATTAGGGTTAGGGTTAGAATAACGGTGAGTGTGAGGAGTATGGTTAGGTTTAGGATGAGGTTAAGGGTTAGTGTTCCTATTAGTGTTAGGGTTAGGGTTATGGTGAGAGTTAGGAGGAGGGTTAGGGCTAGGGTTAGGGTTAGATTTAGGGTTAGGGTGAGGGTGAGGGCGTGGTTTAGGGTTAGGTTTGGAGTTAGGCTTAGAGTTAGGCTGAGGGTGAGGTTGAGGGTGAGGGTTAGGGTTAGGTTTAGGCTGAGGGTGAGGGTTAGGGTTAGGCTTAGTGTTAGAGGTAGGGTTAGGGTGAGGGTGAGTGTTAAGTTTAGGGTTAGGATTAGGGTTAGGGTGAGTGTGATGTTTAGGGTTAGGGTTAGGGTTAGGCTTAGGTTAAGGTTGAGGGTGAGGGTCAGGGTGAGGGTTAGGGTTAGGGTTAGGGTTAAAGAGGGTCAGTGTGAGGGTTAGGATTAGGCTTAGGGTTAAGTTATGGGCTAGGGTGAGGGTGAGGTTTAGGGTCATGGTTAGGGTGAGGGTTAGTGTGAGGGTTAGGTTTAGGGTTAGTGTTAGGGTTAGGTTTGGGTTTAGGGATAGACTTAGTGTTAGGTGGAGGTTGAGGGTGAGGGTGAGGGTTAGGGTTAGGGTGAGGATGAGGTTTAGGGTTAGAGTTAGCATTAGGGTGAGGGTTAGTTTTAGGGTTAGGGTTAGTGTTACAGTTAGGGTTAGGGTGAGGGTGAGTGTGAGGGTTAGGGTTATGTTTAGACTTAGGGTGAGGTTGAGGGTTAGGGTGAGGGTGAGGGTTAGGGTGATGGTTAGGCTTAGACTTAGGGTTAGATTATAGGCTAGGGTGAGGGTGAGGGTTAGTGTTATGGTTAGGGTGAGGGTTAAGGTGAGTGTGAGGTTTACGGTTAGACTTAGTCTTAGGCTTACGCTTTGGCCGAGCATGAGTGTGAGGGAGAGGGTTAGGGTTAGGATGAGGATTAGGGTTTTAGGGTTAGGGTGTGGGTTATGATGAGGGTGAGTGTTAGAGTTAGCGTTAGGTTGAGGTTTAGGGTTAGGGTTAGGGTTACTTTGAGGGTGAGGGTTACGATTAATGTGAGGGTTAGTTTTAGGGTTAGGGTGAGGGTGAGGGTTAAGATTAGTTTTAGGGTTAGGGTTATTGTTAGTTTTATGTTTAGGGTTAAGTTTACAGTGAGGGTGAGGCTGAGGGTGAGGGTTAGGATTAGGGTTAGGTTTAGGGTGTGGGTTAGGCTGAGGGTTAGAGTTAGGCTGAGGGTGAGTTTGGGGATGAGGATTAGCTTTTGAGTGATGGTTAGGGTTATGGTTAGGTTGAGGGTTAGGATGAGGGTTAGGGTTGGGATTAGGGTTAGGGTGAGGGCTAGGATGAGGGTGAGTGTTAGGGTTAGGGTGAGGGTTAGGGTTAGGGTAAGGGTGAGGGTTAGGGATAGTGTGAGGGTTAGGGTTAGGGTGAGGTTTAGGGTTACTGTGAGGTTTCATGTTAGGTTTAGGCTTAGTGTGATGGTGAGGGTAAGGGTTAGGTTGAGGGTTAGGTTAGGGTGAGGTTTAGGGTTAGTTTGAGGGTTAGGGTTAGTGTGAGGGTAAGTGTGAGTGTTAGAGTTAGGGTGATGTTTAGGGTGAGGGTGAGTGTTATGGTGAGTGTGAGGGTGAGGGTTCAGTTGAGGGTTTTGGTTAGGGTTAGGGTGAGGTTGAGACTTAGTGTTAGGTTGAGGGTTAGGATGAGGGTTAGGGTTAGGATTAGGGTTAGGGTGAGGGCTAGGATGAGGTTGATGTTTAGGGTTAAGGTTAGGCTTAGGTTTAGTGTTAGGCTGAGGCTGAAGGTGAGGGTGAGGGTTAGGGTTAGGGTGATGTTTAGGGTTACAGTTAGGGTGAGGGTAAGGGTGAGGGGGACAGTAAGGGTTAAGGTGAGGGTTAGGCTGAGGGTGAGTGATGGTAATGTTGAACGTTAGGGTTAGGGTGACAGTTAGGGTGAGGGTTAGGTTTAGGTTTAGGGTTAGGGTTAGGGTTAGCATTAGGGTGCGGGTTAGTGTGAGGGTTAGGGTTAGGGTTAGGGTTACGGTTAGGGTTAGGGTGAGGGTGATTGTGAGGGTTAGGGTTAGTCTTAGGCTTATGCTTAGACTAAGGCCCAGCTTGATGGTGAGGGTGGGGGTTACGGTTAGGGTGAAGGTTAGGGTTAGGGTAATAGTTAGTGTTAGAGCGAGGTTGAGGGTTAGGGTTAGGCTTAGGGTGAGTTTTAAGTTTAGGGTGATGGTTAGGGTTAGTGTGAGGGTTAGTTTTCGGGTTAAGTTTAGTTTTAGTGTGAAGGTAAGTGTTAGGTTGAGGTTTAGGGTTAGGGTGACATTTAGGTTTCGAGTTAGTGTTAGGGTGCGGGTTAGGGTTAGGTTTAGGGTGAGGTTTAGGCTGGGGGTGAGTGTTAGGGTTAAGGTTAGGATTAGGATTAGGGTTAAGGTGAGGGTGAGTGTGAGGGTTAGGTTTAGGGTTAGGTTTAGGATTATAGTTATGGTGAGGGTGAGCTGAGGGTTAGGGTTAGGGTGAGGGTTGGGTTAGGGTTAGAGTGATGGTTAGGGTGAGGGTTAGGATTAGGCTTAGGGTTAGGGTCTGGGCTAGGGTGAGGGTGATAGTTAGGGTTATGGTTAGAGTGAGGGTTAGGTTGAGCTTTAGGTTTAGGGTTAGTTTTAGGGTTAGGGTTGGGGTTAGGTATATTCTTAGTGTTAGGCGGAGGGTGAGGGTTAGGGTGAGGTTTAGGGTTAGGGTTTGGGAGAGGTTTATGGTTAGTGTTAGTGTAAGGGTGAGGGTTAGTGTGAGGGTTAGGGTTAGGGTGAGTGTTACTTTTAGGTTTAGAGTGAGGGTGAGTGGTAGGGTAAGGTTTAGTCTTAGTCTTTGTCTTAGGCTTAGACCGAGCCTAAGGGTGAGGGTGAGGGTTAGGGTGAGGGTTAGGTTTAGGGTGAGGGTTATGGAAAGGGTGAGGGTTAGGGTTAGCGTTGGGGTTATTGTTAGGATTAGGTTTAGGTGTAAAGTTCCTATGAGGGTGAGGGTTTGGGTTACGGTTAGGGTTAGAGTGAGAGGTAGGATTAGGGTGAGGGTTAAGGTTAGGGTGAGGTTTAGGGTTACTGTGAGGGTTCATGTTAGGTTTAGGTTTAGTGTTAGGGTGAGGGTAAGGGTTAAGTTGAGAGTTAGGTTTAGGGTAGGTTTTGGGTTAGTATGAGGTTTAGGGATATGGTGAGGTTAAGGGTGAGGGTTAGGGTTAGGGTGATGTTTAGGGTGAGGATGAGGGTTAGGGTGAGATTGAGGGTGAGGCTTCAGTTGAAGGTTTGGGTTAGGGTTAGGGTGAGGTTGAGGGTGAGGATGAGACTTAGGGTTAGGTTTAGGGTGATGGTTAGCGTGAGCATTAGGGATAGGGTTAGGCTTAGGTTTAGGTTTAGGCTGAGGGTGACTGTGAGCATGAGGGTTAGGGTTAGGGTGAGGGTTATTGTTAGGTTGAGGGTTAGGTTTAGGGTGAGGTTTAGGGTTAGGTTGGAGTTTAGGTTTAGGGTGAGGGTTAGCGTTAGGGGTAGGGTTATGTTGAGGGTGAGGGTGAGGGTTATTGTTAGGATTAGGTTTAGAGTGAGCCTGTTGGTGAGGGTGAGGATGAGGGTTAGGGTTAGGGTGAGGGTTAGGCTAAGGGTTAGGTTGAGGGTTAGGTTTAGGGTGATGTTTAGGTTGAGGGTTTGTGTTAGGGTTAGGGGGAGTGTGAGGGTGAGTGAGAGGGTTAGGATTAGGTTAGGGTTAGTTTTAGGATGAGGGTGAGTGTGAGGTTTAGGGTTTGGGTTATTGTTAGGCTTAGGTTTAAGCTGAGGGAGAGTGTGAGTGTGAGGGTTAGGGTTAGGTTGTGTGTGAGCATTAGGATTAGGTTTAGGTTGAGGGTGAGGTTGAGGGTTAGGGTGAGGTTTAGGATGTGGGTTAGGCTGAGGGTTAGATGAGGGTGAGGGTTAGGATTAGGGTGAGGGTTAGGGTTAGGGTGAGGGTGAGGGTTAGCGTTAGGGTGAGGGTTAGGGTTTTGGTATGGATTAGAGTGAGGGTTAGGGTAAGAGTGATGTGTAGGGTGAGGGTGAGGGTTGGTTTGAGGGTTTGCTTTAGGTTTAGGGTGAGGTTGAGTGTTAGGGTGAGGCTTAGGTTTAGGGTTAGGGTGAGGGTGACTGTGAGGTTTAGGGTTAGGGTTAGGCTTTAGACTGAGGGTTAGGCTGAGGGTGAGGGTGAGGGTGATGATTAGGGTTATGGTGAGGTTTAGGGTTAGGTTTAGGTTGAGGGTTAGGGATATTGTGAGGGTTAGGGTTAAGGTGAGGTTTAGGGTTACTGTGAGGGTTCATGTTAGATTTAGGCTTAGTGTTAGGGTGAGGATAAGGGATAGGTTGAGGGTTAGGTTAGCTGAGGTTTAGGGTTAGTATGAGGGTTAGGGATAGGATGACGGTAAGGGTGAGGGTTAGGGTTAGGGTGATGTTTAGGGTGAGGGTGAGGATTAGGGTGAGGGTGAGTATCAAGGTTCAGTAGAGCGTTTGGGTTAGGGTTAGGGTAAGGTTGAGTCTTGGGGTTAGGTTTAGGGTGAAGGTGAGGGTTAGGTTTAGGTTGATGTTTAGGTTGAGGGTGAGGGTTAGGGTTAGGGTTAGCTTTATTTTTAGGCTTAGGTTTAAGCTGAGGTTGAGGGTGAGTGTGAGGTTTAGGGTTATGTTGAGTGTGAGCATTAGGGTTAGGTTTAGGGTGAGGCTGTGGTTGAGGGTTAGTGTGAGGGTTAGGGTTTGGGTTAGAGTGAGGGTTAGATGAGGGTGAGGGTTAGGTTTACGGTTAGGGTTAGGGTTAGGGTGAGGGTGAGGGTTAGCTTTAGTGTGAGGCTTAGGGTTAGGGTTATGGTGCGGATTAGGGTGAGTGTTAGGGTTACGGTGATATTTATGATATTTATTTATTTATGATATTTATGATATTTATGATGGTTTATATTTATGGTTTAAGGGTTCGTGTTAGGTTTAGGGTGAGGTTTAGGGTGAGGGTGAGGCTTTGGGTTATGGTCAGGTTGAGGGTGACTCTGAGGGTTATGGTTAGGGTTAGGCTTTAGGCTGAGGGTTAGGCTGAGGGTGAGGGTGAGGGTTAGGGTTAGGGTGAGGGTTAGGGTTAGGGTTAATGGTAGGGTGATATTTAGTGTGAGGGTTAGTGTGAGAGTTAGTGGTAGGGTTAGGCTTAGTGTTAGATTGAGTGTAAGGGTTCGGTTGAGGGTTAGGTTTAGGGGTAGGGTGAGGGTTGGGATGAGGGTTAGGGTGAGTGTAAGGTTTAGGGTGAGGGTTATGGTGAGTGTGAGGGTGAGGGTTAGTGTTAGGGTTAGGGTGAAGTTGAGGTTTAGGGTTATGATAAGGGTTAGGTTTAGGTTTAGGATGAGGGTTAGGGAGAGGTTTAGGATGAGGGTAAGTGTGAGGATTCGGGTTATGGTTCGGGTTAGGGTTAGGGTGAGGGTGGGGTTGAGGGTGAGATTGAAGTTTAGGGTTAGAGTTAGGATGAGGGTGAGGATTAGTTTTAGGATTAGGGTTAGGGTTAGGTTTAGGCTGAGGATGAGGCTGAGGTTGTGGGTGAGGATTAGGGTTAGGTTGAGTGTTAGGGTTAGGGTTAGGGTGAGGGTTTGGGTTAGGGTTAAGTTTAGGATGAGAGTTACTTTAAGGGGTACGGTTACCGTTAGGATGAGCATTAGGGTTAGTGTTAGGGTTAGGGATAGGGTTATGGTAGGGTGAGGTTTAGGATGAGGGTTAGGGTTAGGGTTAGGGTTAGGGTCAGGGTTCGGGTGAAGGTTATGGTTAGAGTTAGGGTTAGGGTGAGGTTTAGGGTCAGGGTAAGGGTTAGGTTTAGGGGTAGCTTTATGTTGTGAGTAAGGGTTAGCGTGAGGTTTAAGGTGAGTGTGAGGGTTAGAGTTAGCATTAGGGTTAGGGTGAGATTTAGGGTGAGGGTTAGGGTTAGATTTAGGGTTAGGGTTACGGTGAGGGTGAGCGTGAGGGTGACAGTGAGGCTTAGGTTGTGGGTGAGGGTGAGTGTGAGGCTTAGTGTGAGGGTTAGGGTTAGGGTTAGTGTTACTTTTTGGGTTAGGTTGAGGTTGATTGTGAGGATAAGGGTTAATCTTAGTCTTAGGTTAGGCTTAGTCCGAGCCTAAGTGTGAGGGTGATAGTTAGGGTTAGGGTGAGGTTTAGGGTTAGAGTGAGGGTTATTGACAGGGTGAGGGTTAGTTTTAGGGTTAGGGTGATTGTTAGGATTAGGGTTAAATTTAAAGTTACTGTGAGAGTGATGGTTAGGGTTAGGGTTAGGTGAGGTTTAGGTTTAGGTTTAGGGTTAGAGTTAGGGTTAAGGCAATGGTGAGGTTTCGGGTTAGAGATAGGGTTATTGTTAGGGTTAGGGTTAGGGTGAGGGTTAGGGTTAGGCTTAGGATTAGGCTTAGGCTTAGGCCGAGCATGAGGGTGAGGGTTAGGGTTAGGGTTAGTGTGAGTGTTAGGGTTAGGGTTAGGGTGATGGTTAGGCTGAGGTTTAATTTTAGGGTAGGCGTAGGGTTAGGGTTAGGGTTAGGGTTAAGATAATGTTTAGATTTAGGGTTATGGTGAGAATTAGGGTTAGGTTTTGGTTTAAGGTGAGAGTAAGGGTGAGAATAAGGGTTAGGGTTAGGGTTAAGGTTAGTGTAAGTTTTAGGTTTACAGTTAGGGTTAGGGTTAAGGTTAGGGTTACAGTGTAGGTTAGGTTTAGGTTTAGGGTTATTGTCAGTGTTATTGTTAGGGTTAAGTTTGCGGTGAGGTTGAGGCTGAGGGTTAGGTTTATGTTTAGGTTTACTGTTAGGTTTAGTGTTAGGGTTAGGGTTAGGGTGAGGTTTAAGGTGATGATTAGGGTTAGGGTTAGGATTAGAGTTATGGTGCTGGTGAGGGTGAGGGTTAGGGTTAGGGTGAGGGTTGGGGTTAGGGTTAGAATGAGGGTTAGGGTGAGTGTTAGGATTAGGTTTATAGTTAATGTATGTGCTAGGGTGAGGGTGAGGGTTAGGGTGAGGGTTAGGGTGAGGGCTAGGTTTAGGGTTAGGGTTAGGGTTGGGGTTAGGGATAGTCTTAGTGTTAGCTAGAAGGTGAGGGTGAGGGTGAGGGTGAGGGATAGGGTTAGGGTTAGTGTATGGGTTACGGTGAGGGTGAGGGTTAGTGTTAGGTTTAGGGTGGGGGTTAGGGTGAGTGTGAGGGTTATGGTTAGTCTTAGGCTTAGGCTTAGGCTTAGGCCGAGCATGAGTGTGAGGGAGAGGGTTAGGGTTTGGATGAGGTTTAGGGTTTTAGTGTGAGGGTGAGGGTTAGGATGAGGTTTAGGGTTAGGATTAGGGTTAGGGTGAGGCCTAGAGTGAGGGTGAGGGTTAGGGTTAGCGTTAGGATGAGGTTTAGGGTTAGGGTTAGGGTTACATTCAGGGTGAGGGTTAGGGTTAGGGTTACGGTTAGGGTGGGGTTGAGGGTTAGGATTAGGTTTAGGGTTAGGGTTATTGTTAGTTTTATGGTTAGGGTTAAGTTTACAGTGAAGTTGAGGCTGAGGGTGAACCTTATGGTTAGGGTTAGGTTGAGGTTTAGGGTTAGGCTTAGGGTTAGGGTGAGGGTGAGTGTTGGATTAAGGTTAGGGTCACGGTGAGGGTGAGGGTTAGGGTTAGGGTTAGGCTGAGGTTTAGGGTTAGGGTTAGGGTTAGGGTGAGGGTGAGTTTTAGGGTTAGAATTAGGGTTAGAGGAAGGGTTAGGGTTTGGTTTAGCATTAGGTTTACAGTGAGGGTGAGTGTGTGGATTAGGTTTAGGATTAGGCTTAAGATAGCATTAGGCTGAGGGTGATAGTGGGGATGAGGATTAGCTTTTGATTGATGGGTAGGTTTATGGTTAGGTTGAGTGTTAGGATGAGGGTTAGGGTTAGGATTAGTGTTAGGGTGAGGGCTAGGATGAGGGTGATGTTTAGGGTTAGGCTTAGGCTTAGGCTTAGGGTTAGGCTGAGGCTGAAGGTGAGGGTGAGGGTTAGGGTTAGGGTGATAGAGTTACAGTTAGGGTGAGCTTTAGGATGTGGATTAGGGTAAGGGTGAGGGTTAGGGTGAGGGGGACAGTAAGAGTAAGCGTGAGGTTTAGGCTGAGGGTGAGTGTTATGGTAATGGTGAAGGTTAGGGTTAGGGTGAGGTTTAGGGTGAGGTTTAGGGTGAGGGTGAGGCTTACATTGAGGATTAGTGTTAGGGTTAGTGTGAGGTTTAGGGTGAGGATGAGAGTTAGGATTAGGGTGAGGCCTAGGGTGAGGGTGAGGTTTAGGGTTAGGGTGAGGTTTAGGGTTAGTGTGAGGGTTAGGATGAAGGTTAGGCTCAGTGTTAGTGTTAGGGTTAGGGTGAGGATTAGGGCGAGGGTGAGGTTTAAGGTGAGGGTTAGGGTTAGGATGATGACTAGGGTTAGGGTTAGGGTGAGGTTTATGATTAGGGTGATACTTAGGGTGAGGGTGAGGTTTAGTGTGAGGGTGATGGTGGAGGTGTAGTTGAGGGTTAGGGTTAGGGTGAGGGTTAGGGTGACGGTGACGGTGAGGGTTAGGGTGAAGTTGAGGGTTTGGGATAGGGTTAGTGTGCGGGTTAGGATTAGGGTTAGGGTTAGGGTGTGGGGTAGGGTGAGGGGTAGGGTTAGGGTTAGGGTGAGGGATAGGGTTAATGTGAGGATTATGGTTACGGTTAGGGTTAGTGTGAGGATAAGGTAAGCGTGAGGGTTAGGGTGAGAGTGAGGTTTAAGTGTTAGCGTTAGGGTTAGGGAGAGGGTTAGTGTGAAAGTTAAGGTGAGGGTTAGGTTTAGTATGAGGGTGAGGGTTAGAGTTAGGTTTAGATTGCGGGGTACGGTTAGGGTGAGGTTTAGGTTCTGGTTAGGGTTCGTGTTCGTGTTCGGGTTCGGGTGAGTTTTAGGGTGTGGTTGACGGTTAGGGTTAGGGTGAGGGTTAGGGTTACAGTGAGGATTAGTGTTAGTGTTAGGGTTAGGGTTATAATGAGGGTAAGGGTTAGGATGAGGTTTAGGGTGAGGGTGAGTTTTAGGAATAGCGTTAGTGTTAGGGTGAGGGTTAGGGTGAGGGTTAGGATCCAGGTTAGGTTAGGTGAGGGTGAGGGTTATCGTTAGGTTTAGGGTTAGGTTTAGGGTGAGGGTAAGGTTTAGGGTGAGCGTTAGGGTGATTGTGAGGGTTAGGGTTAAATTGAGGGTTTGGGTGAGCGTTAGGGTGAGATTTCAGTTGAGGGTTTGGGTTAGGGTTAGGGTGAGGTTGAGGGTGAGGTTGAGACTTAGGGTTAGATTTAGGGTGAGGATGAGGTTTAGGTTGAGGTTTAGTGTTTCTGTTAGGGTTAGGGTGAGGGTGAGGGTTAGGGTGATGGTAAGGGTTAGAGTGAGGTTTTCAGGGAAGGTGAGGGTTAGGGATAGCATTAGGGTAAAGGATAGGTTTAGGGTGAGGGTTAGGGTTAGTGTTAGGGTTACGGTGAGGGTGAGGGTTAGGGTTAGGATTAGGGTGAGGGTTAGGGTTAGGGTTAGGGTGACGGTGAGGGTAAGGGATAGGGTGAGGACTAGGGTTAGGGTTAGGGTTATGGTAATGTTTAGGTTTAGGGTGAGGGTGAGAGTGAGAGTTAGGTTCAGGATTAGGCTTAGATGTAAGGTTCAGCTTAGGGTGAGGGTGAGGGTGAGTGTCAGAGTTAGATTTAGGGTGAGGGTTAGGGTTAGTGTTAGGGTTACGGTGAGGGTGAGAGTTAGGGTTAGGGTGACGGTGAGGGTAAAGTTCAGCGTGAGGGCTTGGTTAAGGTTTAGGGTTAGGTTCAGGTTTAGGTTTAGGGTGAGTGTGAGTTTGAGGGTTTGGTTTAGGATGCTTAGGTTTAGGGTTCGGCTTAGGGTGAGGGTGAGGGTGAGTGTGAGAGTTAGGTTTAGGGTGAGGGTTAGGGTTATGGTTATTTTTAGGGTGAGGGTGAAGGTTAGGGTTAGTGTTTGGGTGAGGGTTAGGGTTATGGTTAAGTTTAGGGTGAGGGTTTGGTTTAGTGTTAGTGTTAGGATGAGGATTATGCTGAGGGTTAGGTTTAGGGTTAGGGTGAGGGTAAGTGTTAGGGTGAGGGTGAGGGTTAGGTTTAGGATTAGGGTTAGATTTAGGGTGAGGGTTAGGGATAGGGTTAGGATTAGGGTGAAGGTTTTGTTTAGGGTTAGGTTTAGAGTTAGGGTGAAGGTGAGGGTGAGGGTTAGCGTTTGGATTAGGGTTAGGGTTAGGCTGAGGTTGATGTTGAGCGTGAGGGTTAGGGTTAATGTGAGGGTTGGAGTTAGGGTTATCTTTAAGGTTAGGGTGAGGGTTAAGGTTAGGGTTAGGATGAGGGTAAGGGTTATGGTAAGGCCTAGGGTGAGGGTTAGGCTTAGGGTTAGGGTGAGGTTTAGGGTGAGGGTTAGTGTTAGTGTTAGGGTTAGGGTTAGGGTGAGGGATAGGGTGAGGGTAAGGGTTAGGGTGAAGTTTTGGGTGAGGGTGACGGATAGGCTTAAGGTCAGGGGAAGGATTAGGGTCGAGGTTTCGGGTGAGGTTGAGGGTTAAAGTTAGCATTAGGGTTATGGTGAGTGTGAGGGTTAGGGTGAGAGTTAGGGTTATGTTTAGGGATATGGTGAGGATTAGGGTTAGGGTTAGGTTTCCGGTGAGGGGAAGGTTGAGGGGTAGGGTTAGGGTTACAGTTAGGGTGAGGGTTAGGGTAAGGGTGACAGTAAGGGTAAAGGAGAGGGTTAGGATGAGGTTTAGGGTTAGGGTTAAGGTGAGGGTGAGGATTAGATTGAGGATTAGTGTTAAGTTTAGAGTGAGGTTTAGGGTGAGGATGAGGGTTAGGTTTAGGGTGAGGGCCAGGGTGAGGGTGAGGGTTAGGGATAGGGTTAGGTTGAGGTTTAGGGTTAAGGAGAAGGTTAGGGTTAGTGTGAGGGTTAGTGTTAGGACTAGGTTTAATTTTAGGGTGAGTGTAAATGTTAGAGTGAGGGTTAGCGTTAGGGTGAGGGTTATAGATAGGGTTAGTGTTAGTGTTAGGTTCAGGGTTATTGTTAGGGTTAGGGTTAGGGTTACAGTTACGGTGAGAATGAGGGTGAGGGTTAGGGTTTATGTGAGGGTTAGTGTTAGGGTGTGGGCTAAGGTTAGGTTTAGGGTTAGGGTGAGGTTTAGATTTAGTGTGAGGGTGAGGCTGAGGATCAGAGTGAGTTTAGGGTGAGGGTTAGGTTTATGGATAGGGTTAGGGTGAGAATGAGGGTTAGGGTGAGGGTGATGGTGAGGGTGAGGGCGAGGGTTAGGTTTAGGGTGAGGGATAGGGTTATGGTTACGGTTAGGGTGAGTGTGAGGTTGTGGGTTATGGTGAGCGTGATGGTGAAATTGAGGGTGAGAGTGAGGGTTAGGATTTGGGTGAAGGTTAAGTTTAGGTTTTGGGTTAATGTTAGGTTGAGGGTTAGGGTTAGGGTTAGGATGAGGGTTATCCTGAGGGTTAGCTTTAGGGTTAGGGTGTGGGTAAGGGTTAGGGTGAGGGTGAGGGTTAGGATTAGGATTAGGGTTAGTTTTAGAGTGAGGGTTAGGGAGAGGGTTTGGTTAAGGTTAGGTTTAGAGTTAGGGTGAGGTTGAAAATTAGGGTTTGGTTTTGGATTAGGTTTAGGGTTAGGCTGAGTGTGAGGTTGAGGGTGAGGGTGACGGTTAGGGTGAATGTTAGGGTTAGGGTTAGTTTTAGGATGAGGGTTAGGCTGAGGGTTTGGTTAGGTTTCATGTAAGGCTAAGGGTTCGGGTGAGAGTGAGGGTTAGGGCTAGGTTTAGGGTTAGGGTGACGTTTAGGGTGAGGTTTAGTTTTAGGGTTAGCGTTAGGGTTAGATTCAACGTGAGGGTGTGGGTAAGGGTAAGGGTGAGGTTTAGGATGATGGTGAGGGATAGGGTTAAGGTGAGGGTAAGGGTTACGGCGAGGCATAGAGTGAGGCTGAGTGTTAATGTAGCATTAGGGGTACGGTGAGGATGAGGGTTAGGGTGAAGGTTAGGGTTAGGGTTAGGGATAGGGTGAGGATTAGGGTTAGGGTTAGGTTTAGGATTACGGTGAGGCTTAGGGGTTAGGGTTAGGGTGAGGTTGATGGTGAGGGTAAGGGTTAGGGTGATGGTTATGGTGAGGTTGAGGTTTAGTGTTAGCATTAGGGTTAGGGTCAGGGTTTGGGTTAGGGTTAGGATTAGGGTTAGGATGAGTGTGAGGGTTAGGATGAGGGTGAGTTTTAGGGTGTATGTGACGGTTAAGGTTAGGGTGAAGGTTAAGGTGATGGTGAGGGTTAGGGTGAGGGTGAGGGTTAGGGTTAGGGTGAGGGTTAAGGTTAGGGTGATGTTTAGGGTGATGGTGAGGTTTAGGGTGAGGATTAGTGTAAAGGGGAGGATTAGGGTTAGGGTTAGGGTGAGGGTTAGGTTTATGTTTAGGGTGAGGGTGAGGGTTAGGATGAGGGTGAGGGTGAGGGTCAGGGTGGAGGTTTAGGTGAGGATTAGGGTTAGGGTTAATGTTAGGGTGAGGGTGAGGGTTAGAGTTAGGGTTAGGGACAGGGTTAGGGTTAGGGTGAGGTTTAGGGTTAGGGTTAGGGTGAGGGTGAGGGTGAGGGTTACGGTTACGATGAGCTTTAGTGTTATGGTTAGGGTGAGTTTATGTGTGAGGATTAGTGTTAGGTTTAGGGTTATGTTGAGGGTAAGGGTTAGGGTGAGGTTTAGGGTGAGAGTGAGGGTTAGGGTTAGCGTTAGGGTTAGGGTGAGGGTTAGAGTTAGGGTTAGGGTGAGGGTTAGAGTTAGGGTGATGTTTAGGCTGACGGTGAGGTTTCGGCTGAGGATTAGGGTTAGGGTGAGTATTATGGTTAGGGTGAGTGTGAGGGTTAGGATTAGGGATATGTTTAGTGTGAGGGTAACGGTTAGGGTGAGGGTTATCATGAGGTTGAGGTTTAAGGTTAGCATTAGGGTTAGTTTTAGGATTAGGGTTAGGGTTATTATTAGGGTTAGGGTGAGGGTGAGGGCTAGTGTCATCATTAGGGTTAGGGTTACGGTTAGGGTGAGGGTGAGGGATTTGGTTAGGAAAGGATGAGGGTTAGGGTTAGGGTGAGGATTAGGGTGAGGGTGAGGTTTAAGTTGAGGATTAGGGTTAGGGTGAGGATTAGGGTTAACGTTTGTGTTTGAGTTAGGGTTAGGGTGATGTTTATGGTGAGGGTGATGGTTAGGGTGGGGTGAGGCTGAGAGTGAGTGTGAGGGTGTAGGTGAGTGTTAGGTTGGTGGTGATGGTTGGGGTGACGGTGAGGGTTAGGGTAAAGGTGAGGGTGAGGGTTCAGTTAGGGTTAGGGTGAGGGTTAGGGTTAGGGTTACTGTGAGGATAAGGGTTAGGGTGAGGGTTACGGTGAGAGTGAGGATTAGGGTTAGCATTAGGGTTAGGGGTAGGTTTAGGATGAGGGTTAAGGTGAGGTTTAGGGTTAATATGAGGGTGAGGGTTAGAGTTAGGTTTAGGGTGAGGGTTAGGGTTAGGGTTAGGGTTAGAGGAAGGTTAGTGTGAGGGTTAGTGTGAGCATGAGGGTGAGGTTGAGGGTGAGGGTGAGGGTTAGGTTTTAGGAGAGGGTCAGGTTTACGCTTAGGGTTAAGATTAGGGTGACGGTTAGGGTTAGGGTTAGGGTTAGGATGAGGGTTAGACTGAGGGTTAAGTTTAGGTTTAGGGTGAGGGTAAGGTTTAGAGTGAGGGTGAGGGTTAGGTTTTGGATTAGGGTTAGGGTTAGGTTGAGGGTTTAGGGTTAGTGTTTGGATTAGGGTTAGGGTTAGGGTTAGGCTTAGGGTGAGGTTGAGGGTGAGGTTGAGGGTTAGGGTTAATGTGAGGGTTAGGGTTAGGATTAGCGTTAAGTTTATTGTTAGGGTTTGGTTTAGGGTTAGGGTTAGGATGAGGGTTAGTCTGAGGGTTAGGTTTAGGGTTCGGGTGAGGGTAAGGGTTAGGTTGAGGTTTAGGGTGAGTGTGAGGGTTAGGTTAAGGCTTAGGGTTAGGGTGAGGGTTAGGGTTAGGGTTAGAGTGAGAGTGAGGTTTAGGTTTAGGGTAAGGGTGAGGGTAAGTGATAGGGTTGGGGTTAGGGTCAGGGTCAAGGTTAGGGTTAGCGTTAGAGTTAGGGTGAGGATGAGTGTGAGGGTTAGGGTTAGGTTTAGGTTTAGGGTTAGGGTTAGGCTGAGGGTGAGGGTGAGGGTGAGGGTGAGTTTTAGGTTTAGGATGAGGGTTAGAGTTAGGGTTAGGGTTAGGGTTGGGTTTTGGGTTAGGGTTAGGGTTAGGAAGTGAGTTTGGCTAAGAGTTAGGGTTATGGTTAGGGTGAGGTTTAGGGTTAGTGTGAGGGTTAGGATGATGATTAGGCTGATTGTTAGGGTTAGTGTAAGGGTGAGGGTAAGGGTTTGGGTGAGGGTGAGGGTTAGGTTTAGGGTTAGGTTTAGGGTTAGGGTGAGGGTTAGGGATAGGGTTAGGATTAGGGTGAGGGTTACGGTGAGGGTTAGGGTTAGGGTTAGCGTTAGGGTGAGGTGTAGTTGAGGGTTAGGGTTAGGGTGAGGTTTAGGGTGACGGTTACGGTAAGAGTTAGGGTGAAGTTTAGGGTTTGGGATAGGGTTACTGTCAGAGTTAGGCTTAGGGTTAGGGTTAGTGTGAAGTTTAAGTTGAGGTGTAGGGTTAGGGTTAGGGTGAGGTATAATGTTAATGTGAGGATTAGGGTTAGGGTTAGGGTTAGTGTGAGGGTAAGGATAAGAGTGAGGGTTAGGGTCAGAGTGAGGTTTAGGGTTAGCGTTAGGGTTAGGGTGAGGGTTAGGGTGAAGGTTAAGGTGAGGTTTTGGGTTAGTATGAGGGTGAGGGTTAGAGTTAGGTTTAGATTGAGGGTTAGGGTTAGGGTGAGGTTTAGGGTCGGGTTAGGGTGAGGGTTCGGGTTCGGGTTCGGGTGAGTTTTAGAGTGTGGGTGACGGTTTAGGTTAGGGTGAGGGTTAGGGTTATGGTGATGATTAGGGTTAGGGTTAGGGTTATAGTGAGGGTAAGGTTTAGGATGCGTTTTAGGGTGAGGGTGATGTTTAGGGATAGCATTAGAGTTAGGGTGAGGTTTAGGGTTAGGGTTAGGGTGAGGGGTAGGGTGAGGTGTAGGGTTAGGGTTAGTGTGAGGGTTAGGGTTAATGTGAGGATTAGGGTTAGGGTTAGGGTTGGTGTCAGGATAAGGATAAGTTTGAGGGTTAGGATGAGATTGAGGTTTAGTGTTAGCATTAGGGTTACGGTGAGATTTAGGGTGAGGGTTAAGGTGAGGTTTAGTGTTAGTATGAGGGTGAGGGTTATAGTTATGTTTACGGTGAGGGTTAGGTTTAGGGTGAGGTTTAGGGTCGGGTTAGGTTTCTGGTTCAGGTTCGGGTTCGGGTGAGTTTTAGGGTGTGGGTGAGTGTTAGGGTTAGTGTGAGGGTTAGGGTTATGGTGAGGATTAGGGTTAGGGTTAGGGTTATAGTCAGGGTAAGGGTTAGGATGAGGTTTAGGGTGAGGGTTAGGATCCAGGTTAGGTTAGGTGAGGGTGAGGGTTATCGTTAGTTTTAGGGTTAGGTTTAGGGTGAGGGTAAGGTTTAAGGTGAGCGTTAGGGTAAGGGTGAGGGTTAGGGTTAAGTTGCGTGTTAGGGTGAGCGTTAGGGTGAGGGTTCAGTTGAGGGTTTGGGTTAGGGTTAGGGTGAGGTTGAGGGAGAGGGTGAGACTTAGGGTTAGGTTTAGGGTGAGGATAGGGTTTAGGTTTAGTGTTAGGGTGAGGGTTAGGGTGAAGGATAGGGTGAGGGTAAGGGTTAGAGGGAGGTTTAGGGGAAGGGTTAGGGTTAGGGATAGCATTAAGGTTAAGGATAGGTTTAGGGTGAGGGTTAGGTTTAGTGTTAGGGTTACGGTGAGGGTGAGGGTTAGGGTTAGGGTTAGGGTTAGGGTGAGGGTTAGGTTTAGGGTTAGGGTGACGGTGGGGGTAAAGGTTAGGGTGAGTACTAGGGTTAGGGTTAGGGTTAGGGTAAGGTTTAGGTTTAGGGTGAGGGTGAGAGTGAGAGTTAGTTTTAGGATTAGGCTTAGGTGTAGGGTTAGGCTTAGGGTGAAGGTGAGGGTGAGTGTTAGAGTTAGTTTTAGTGTGAGGGTTAGGGTTATGGTTATTTTTAGGGTGAGGGTTAGGGTGAGGGTGAGGTTGAGGTTGAGGGTGAGGTGGAGGGTTAAGGTTTGTGTGAGGGTTAGTTAAGGTTAGGGTGAGGGTTAGGTTTATGGTTAGTGTTAGGATGAGGGTTAGGTTTAGGGTTAGTGTGAGGGTAAGGTTTACGGTGAGTGTGAGGCTTAGGGTTAGGATTAGGGTTTGGGTTAGGGGAAGGTCAGGGATAGGGTTTGGATTAGAGTGACGGTTTTGTTTAGGATTAGGTTTAGAGTTAGGGTGAGGGTGAGGGTGAGGCTTAGCGTTTGGATTAGGGTTAGGGTTAGGGTTAAGCTGATGTTGATGTTGAGGATGAGGGTTAAGGTTAATTTGAGGTTTAGCGTTAAGGTTAGGGTGAGGGTTAGTTTTAGGTTTAGGATGAGGATAAGGGTTAGGGTGAGGGCTAGGGTGAGGGTGAGAGTTCGGGATAGGATTAGGTTGATGTTTAGTGTTAAGGTGATGGTTAGGGTTAGTGTGAGGGTTAGTGTTAGGACTAGGGTTAGTTTTAGGGTGAGGGTTAGTGTTAGGGTGAGTTATAGCGTTAGGGTGAGGGTTATGGTTAGGGTTAGGGTTAGTGTTAGCTTTAGGGTTATTGTTTGGGTTAGGGTTAAGCTTACGTTGATGGTGAGGGTGAGGGTAAGTGTTAGGGTGAGGGTTACCGTTAGGGTGAGGGTTACCGTTAGTGTGAGGGTTATGGTTAGGGTTAGGGTTAGGTTTAGGGTTATTGTTAGGGTTAGGGTTAGGGTTAAGGTTACGGTGAGGGTGAGGTTGAGGGTAAGGTTTAGGGTTAGGTTGAGGTTTATGTTTAGGGTTAGGGTTAGAGTTAGGGTTAGGTTGAGGGTGAGGTTTAGGTTTAGAGTTTGTGTTAGGGGGAGGGTTAGGTTGAGGGTGAGGGTTAGGGTTAGGGTTAGGGTTAGTGTTAGGATTAGGTTTAGGGTGAGGTTGAGTGTGAGGGTTAAGGTTAGGGTTAGTCTGAAGGTGAGGGTGAGGGTTAGCTTTAGAATTAGGGTGATGTTTAGGATGAGGTTAAGGTTAGGATTAGGGTTAGGATGAGGGCAAGGGTCAGGGTGAGGGTTAGGGTTAGCATTATGGTGAGGTTTAGGATTACTGTTAGGTTTATGGTTAGGGTGAGGGTTAGAGTTAGTGTTACAGTGAGGGTAGGTTTAGGGTTAGGGTGAGGGTTAGTGTTAGGGTTAGGGTGAGGGTGAGGTTTGGGTTAGAGTGAGGTTTAGTGTTAGGTTTAGGGTTAGGGTGAGGGTTAGAGTTCGGGTTAGGCTTAGGCTTAGGCCGATTGTGGTGGTGAGGGTTAGGGTTAGGTTTAGGGTGAAGGTTAGGGTTAGGATTAGGGTGAGGGTTAGGATGAGGTTTGTGGTTATGGTTATGGTTAGGGTTAGTTTTAGGGTTACGATTAGGGTTAGGTTTAGGGTTAGCGTTAGGTTGAGGGTTTCGGTTAGGGTTAGGGTTAAGTTTAGGATTAGGATTAGGGTTAGGGTTATTGTTAGTGTTATGGTTAGTGTTAAGTTTGCGGTGAGGTTAGGGTGAGGGTTAGGGTGAGGTTTAGGGTGAGGTTTAGGGTTAGGGTTAAGGTTAGATTTAGGGTGCTGGTGAGGTTTAGGGTTAGAGTTAGGGTGAGGGGCAGGGTTAGGATGAGGGTTAGGGTTAGGGATAGATTGAGTGTTAGGGTGAGGGTGAAGGTAAGGGTAAATTGAGGGTTAGGCTGTGGGTGAGGGTTAAGATAAGGGTGAGTGTTAAGATTAGGGTGAGGGTTAAGGTTTAAGGTTTTAGTGTTAGGGTTCGTGTTAGGGTTAGTATTATTGTTAGGGTTAGGGTTAGAGTGAGGGTGAGGGTTAGGGTGAGGTTTAGGGTGAGGTTTAGGGTTAGGGTTAAGGTTAGGTTTAGGGTGCTGTTGAGGTTTAGGGTTAGAGTTAGGGTGAGGGGCAGGGTTAGGGTGAGGGTTAGGGTTAGGTTTAGTGTTACCATTATGGTGAGGGTGAGGGTTAGGTTGAGGTTTAGGGATAATTTTAGGGTTAGGATTAGGGTTAGGGTGAGGGTGAGGGTTAGGGTTAGGCTTAGGATTAGGGTTAGGCTGAGGGTGAGGCTGGGGGTGAGGATTAGGGTTAGGGTGATGGTTAGGGTTAGGGTTATTGTTATTGTTAGGGTTAGCGTTAGAGTTAACGTGAGGGTGAGGTTGCAGGTAGTGTTTTGGTTAGGGTTAAGCTGAGGTTTAGGGTCAGGTTTAGACATAGGGTTAGGGTGAGGTTGAGGTTTAGGTTTAAAATTAGGGTTAATGTTAAGGTTAGGCTTAGGGTTAGAATGAGGCTGAGCTTGGGCATGAGGATTAGGGTTAGGGTTAGGGTTAGAGTTAGGGTTAGGGTTAGGGTTAGGGTTAGGGTTAGGCTAAGGGTTAATGTTAGTGTTATGGTTAGTGTTAGGTTTAAGTTTGCAGTGAGGGTGAGGCTGAGGGTGAGGTTTATAGTTAGGGTTAGGGTTATGGTTAGTGTTATTGTTAGGTTTAGGGTTAGAGTTACGGTTAGGGTGAGGGTGAGGGTTAGGGTTAGGTGAGATTTAGGGTGAGGTTTAGGGTTGGGGTTAGGTTGAGGGTGAGGATTATGTTTAGAGTCAGGGTTAGTGGGAGGGTTAGGGTGAAGGTTAGGGTTAGGTTGATTTTTTGGCATAGGGTTAGGGTTAGGATTAGGGTTAGGGTGAGGGTGAGTGTGAGTGTTAGGGTTAGGGTTAGGCTTAGGTTTAGGGTTAGGCTGAGGGTGAGGGTGAGAGTGAGCATTTGAGTTACAGTGAGGGTGAGGATTAGAGTTAGGGTGAGGGTTAGGATGAGGGTTAGAGTTACAGTGAGGGTGAAGGTTAGGGTTAGGGTGAGGGTTAGGTTTAGGATTAGGGTTAGGGTGAGGGTGAGGGTTAGGATTAGGGTTAGAGTTAAGTTTATTGTTAGTGTTATGGTTAAGGTTACTTTTGGAGTGAGGGTGATGCTGAGGGTGAGGGTTAGGGTTAGGTTTAGAGTTAGGGTTAGGATTAGGGTTAGGGTGAGGGTGAGTTTGAGGGTAAAGGTTAGGGTTAGGTTGATGGTTAGTGTTACGGTTAGCTTGAAGGTTAGGATGAGGGTTAGGGATAGATTGAGTGTTAGGGTGAGGGTGAAGGAAGGGTAAATTGAGGGTTAGGCTGTGGGTGAGGGTTAAGATAAGGGTGAGTGTTAGGGTTCGGGTGAGGGTGAGGGTTAGATTGAGGATTAAGGTTAGGGTTAGTGTGAGGTTTAGGGTGAGGATAAGGGTTTAGGTTTAGGTGAGGATAAGAGTTAGAATTAGGGTTAGGGTGAGGGCTAGGGTGAGGCTGAGGGTTAGTGTTAGGGTTAGGGTTAGGGTGCGGTTTAGGGTTAGGATGAATATTAGGGTTAGTGTGAGGGTTAGTGTTAGGGTTATGGTTAGTGTTAGGGTAGGGGTAAGTGTTAGGGTGATGGTTAATTTAGGGTGAGGGTTACAGTTAGGTTGAGGGTTAGGGTTCGTGTTAGGGTTATTTTTAATTTTAGGTTTAGGGTTACGTTGAGGGTGATGGTGAGGGTGAGGGTTAGGCTTATTGTGAGGTTTAGGGTTAGGATTTGGGTTAGAGTTAGGGTTAGGGTTATGGTGAGATTTAGGGTTAGATTTAGGCTTAGGGTGAGGGTTAGGTTGACGGTTCGGGTTAGGGTTAGTGTTAGTTTAGGGTTAGGGTGAGGGTTAGTTTGAGGGTTAGGGTTAGAGTTAGGGTTAGGTTTAGGATTTGGGTTAGGGTGAGGGTGAGTGTGTGGGTTAGGGTTAGGTTTAGGGTAAGGCTTAGGGTTAGGGTGAGGGTGAGTTTGAAGGTGAGGGTTAGGTTTAGGGTGAGTGTTAGGATTACGGTTAGGGTGAGGGTAAGGGTGAGGGTTAGGGTTAGGATTAGGGTTAGGCTGAGGGCTAGGGTGAGGGTGAGGTTTAGGTTTATGGTTAGTGGGAGGTTTAAGGTTAGGGTTAGGTTGAGGATGAGGTTTAATTTTAGAGTTAGTGTTAGGGTGAGTGTGAGTGTTAGGATTAGTGTTAGGGTTAATGTTAGGGTTATTGTTAGGGTTAGGTTGAGGGTTAGTGTTATGGTTAGGATTAGGATTAGGGTTAATGTGAGGGTGAGTGTGAGGGTTAGGGTGAGGGTTAGGTTGGGCTTAGGGTTAGGCTGAGGGTCATGGTGAGGGTTAGGGTTAGGGTTAGGGTGAGGGTGAGGTTTAAGGATAGAGTTAGTGTTAGTGTGAGGGTTAGTGTGAGAGTGAGTGTTAGGGTTAGGTTGTGGGTGAGGGTTAGGATTAGGTTGATGCTAAGGGTTATGGTCAGGGTGAGGGTTAGGATGAGGGTTAGGGATAGTGTGAGGATTAGGGTGAAGGTGACAGTACGGGTAAAGGTGAGGGTTAGGCTGAGAGTGAGGATTACTGTAAGGGTGAGGGTTAGGGCTAGGGTGAGGGTTAGGTTTAGGGTTAGGGTTAGGGAGTGGTTTAGATTGAGGATTCGTTTTTGGGGTTAGTGTGAGATTTAGGGTTAGTGTGAGGATGAGGGTTAGGGTTGGGTTGAGCACTAGGGTGAGGATGAGGGTTAGGGTTAGGGTTAGGGTGAGTGTTAGGTTTTGGGTGATCGTTAGGGTTAATGTGAGGGTTAGTGTTAGGGTTAGGGTTAGTGTTGGGGTGAGGGTAAGTGTTAGGGTGAGGTTTAGGGTTAGGGTGAGAATTATGGTTAGAATGAGGGTTAGGGTTAAGTTTAGGGTTATTTTTAGGGTTATTGTTAGGGTTAGGATGAGGGTCAGGTTTAGGATTAGGGTTAGGGTGAGGGCTAGGGTGAGTGTGAGAATTAGGGTTAGGGTTAGGCTTAGGCTTAGGGTTAGGCTTAGGCTGAGGGTGAGGTTGAGGGTGAGGGTTAGCATGATGGTTAGGGTCATGGTTAGAGTGAGGGTTAAAATGAGGGTTAGGTTTAGAGTGAGGGTGACAGTAAGGGTCAAGATGAGGGTTAGTGTGAGGACTAGGGTTAGGGTGAGGGGGAGGATAAGATTGAGGATAGTGTTAAGGTTAGAGTGACTTTTACGGTGATAATGAGGGTTAGGGTTAGGGTGAGGGCTAGGGAGAGGGTGAGCATTAGGGATAGGGTTAGGTTGAGGTTTAGGGTTAAGGTGATGGTTAGAGGGTTAGTGTGAGGGTTAGTGTTAGGACTAGGGTTAGTTTTAGGGTTCGGGTTAGTGTTAGGGTGAGTTATAGCGTTAGGGTAAGGGTTATGGTTAGGGTTAGGGTTAGTGTTAGCTTTAGGGTTATTGTTTGGGTTAGGGTTAAGCTTACGTTGAGGGTGAGGGTGAGGGTAATATTAGGGTGAGGGTTACCGTTAGGGTGAGGGTTATGGTTAGGGTTAGGGTTAAGTGTTAGGTTTAGGGTTGTTTTTAGGGTTAGGGTTAGGGTTAAATTTACGGTGAGGATGAGGGTGAAGGTAAGGTTTAGGTTTAGGTTGAGGTTTAGGTTTAGGGTTAGGGTTAGAGTTTGGGTTAGGGTGAGGGTGAGGTTTAGGTTTAGAGTTAGTGTTAGGGGTAGGTTTAGGGTGAGGGTTAGGGTTAGGATTAGGGTTAGGGTTAGTGTTAGGATTAGGGTTAGGGTGAGGTTGAGTGTGAGGGTTAGGGTTAGGGTTAGTCTGAGGGTGAGGGTAAGGGTTAGGTTTAGGATTAGGGTGAGGTTTAGGATGAGGTTAAGGTTAGGATTAGGGTTAGGATGAGGGCAAGTGTGAGGGTGAGGGTTAGGGTTAGCATTATGGTGAGGTTTAGGATTAGGGTTAGGTTTATGGTTAGGGTGAGGGTTAGGGTTAGGGTTACAGTGAGGGTGAGGTTTAGGGTTAGGGTGAGGGTTAATGTTAGGGTTAGGGTGAGGGTGAGGTTTAGTGTTAGAGTTAGGGTTAGTGTTAGTGTTAGGGTTAGGGTGAGTGTTAGGGTTAGGTTTGGGTTAGGGTTAGGGTTAGGCTAAGGGTTAATGTTAGTGTTATGGTTAGTGTTAGGTTTAAGTTTGCAGTGAGGGTGAGGCTGAGGGTGAGGTTTATGGTTAGGGTTAGGGTTATGGTTAGTGTTATTGTTAGGTTTAGGGTTAAAGTTACGGTGAGGGTGAGGGTAAGGCTTAGGTGAGATGGGTGAGGTTTAGGGTTAGGGTTAGGTTGAGGGTGAGGATTACGTTTAGAGTAAGGGTTAGTTGGAGGGTTAGGGTGAGGGTTAGTGTTAGGTTTAGGCTTAGGCTTAGGGTTAGGCTGAGGGTGAGGGTGGGAGTGAGCGTTTGTGTTACAGTGAGGGTGAGGATTAGAGTTAGGGTGAGGGTTAGAAGGGGGGTTAGGTTTACAGTGAGGGTGAGGGTTAGGGTTAGGGTGAGGGTAACGTTTAGGATTAGGGTTAGGGTGAAGGTGAGGGTTAGGATTAGGGTTAGAGTTAGGTATATTTTTGGTGTTATGGTTAAGGTTACTTTTGGAGTGAGGGTGAGGCTGAGTGTGAGGGTTAGGATTAGGATTAGGGATAGGGTTAGGATTAGGGTTAGGGTGAGGGTGAGATTGAGGATGAGGTTGAGGGTTAGGGTTAGGTTTAGGGTGAGATTTAGGTTTAGGATTAGGGTTAGAGTTAGGGTTAGGTTTAGGGTGAGGGTAAGTGTTAGGGTGAGGTTTAGGTTTAGGGTTAGGTTTACAGATAGGTTGAGGGTTAGGTTTCCTGCTAGTGTTAATTTTAATTTTAATTTTAAGTTTATTGTTACGTTGAGGGTGAGGGTGAGGGTGAAGGTTAGGGTTATGGTTAGGGTGAGGTTTAAAGTTAGGATTAGCGTTAGAGTTAGGGTTAGGTTTAGGTTGAGGTTTAGGGTTAGAGCTAGGCTTTGGGTGAGGGTTAGTGTGAGGGTTAGGGTTAGGGTTAGTGTTAGGTTAGGGTTAGGCTGAGGGTTAGTGTGAGGGTTAGGGTTAGGTTTAGGTTGAGGTTTAGGTATAGGGTTAGGGTTAGAGTTAGGGTTAAGTTGATCGTGAGGTTTAGGGTTAGAGTTAGAGTTAGTGTTAGGGTTAGGTTTAGGGTGAGGGTTAGGGTGAGGGTTAGATTTCGGGTTAGGCTTAGGCGGATTGTGAGTGTGAGGGTTAGGGTTAGGGTGAGGGTTAGCGTTATGTTTAGGGTGAGGGTTTGGATGAGGTTTTTGGTTATGGTTAGGGTTAGTGTTACTTTTAGGGTTAGGGTTATGGTTAAATTTAGGTTTATGGTTAGGGTTAAGGTGCGGGTTAGGTTTAGGGTTAAGGTTAGGTTTAAGGTTATGGTTATTGTTAGTGTTATGGTTAGTGTTAAGTTTGCAGTGAGGGTGAAGCTCCGGTTGAGGGTTATGGTTAGTGTTAGTGTTAGGGTTAGGGTGAAAGTTAGTGTTATTGTTAGGGTTAGAGTTAGAGTTATGGTCACGGTGAGAGTGAGGGTGAGGGTGAGGGTTAGGGTGAGGTTTAGGGTGAGGTTTAGGTTTAAGGTTAGGGTTAGGGTGCTGGTGAGCTTTAGGTGTATAGTTAGGGTTAAGGGGAAGGATAGGGTAAGGGTTAGATTTAGGGTTAGTTTTATAGATAGGTTGAGGGTTAGGGTTCCTGCTAGGGTTATTTTCAATTGTAAGTTTAGGGTTACGTTCAGGGTGAGGGTGAGGGTGAGGGTTAGGGTTAGGGTTAGGGTGAGGGTTAAGGTTAGGATTAGGGTTAGAGTTAGGGTTAGGGTTAGGGTGAGGTTTAGGGTTAGAGTTAGGCTTAGGGTGAGGGTTAGTGTGAGGGTTAGGGTTAGGGTTAGTGTTAGGTTAGGGTTAGGGTGAGGGTTAGTTTGAGGGTTAGGGTTAGGTTTTGGTTGAGGTATAGGTATAGGGTTAGGGTTACAGGTAGGGTTAGGTTGATCGTGAGGTTTAGGGTTAGAGTTAGGGTTAGTGTTAGGGTTAGTTTTAAGGTGAGGGTTAGGGTGAGAGTTAGAGTTCGGGTTAGGCTTAGGCGGATTTTGAGGGTGAGGGTTAGGGTTAGGGTGAGGGTTAGCGTTAGGTTTAGGGTGAGGGTTTGGATGAGGTTTTTGGTTATGGTTAGGGTTAGTGTTACTTTTAGGGTTAGGGTTAGGGTTAGGTTTATGGTTAGGGTTAAGGTGAGGGTTAGGTTTGGGGTTAGGCTTAGGGTTAATGTTAGGGTTATTGTAAGTGTTATGGTTAGTGTTAAGTTTGCAGTGAGGGTGAGGCTCAGGTTGACAGTGATGGTTAGTGTTAGGGTAAGGGTTAGGGTTAAGGTTAGTGTTATTGTTAGGGTTAGGGTTAGAGTTACGGTCACGGTGAGAGTGAGGGTGAGGCTGAGGGTTAGGGTGAGGTTTAGGGTGAGGTTTAGGTTTAAGGTTAGGGTTAGGGTGCTGGTGAGGTTTAGGTTTAGAGTTAGGGTTAAGAGGAGGGTTAGGGTGAGGGTTAGGTTTAGGTTTAGTGTTAGCATTAGGGTGAGGGTGAGGGTTAGGTTGAAGTTCAGGGATAGGGTTAGGGTTAGGGTTAGGTTAGGGTCAGTGTGAGGGTGAGGGTTAGGGTTAGGGTTAGGCTTAGGCTTAGGCTTAGGCTAAGGGTGAGGATGGGAGTGACTATTAGGCTTAGGGTGATGGTTAGGCTTAGGTTAGTGTTATTGTTAGGGTTAGGGTTAGAGTTACGGTGAGGGTGAGGGTGCGGGTGAGGTTTAGGGTTAGGGTTAAGGTAAGGTTTAGGGTTACGTTAAGAGATAGAGTTAGGGTGAGGGTGAGGTTTAGGGTTAGAGTTAGTGTTAGTGTTAGGGTTAGGCTTAGGGTTAGGCTGAGCCTGAAGGTGGGGGTGAGGATTAGGGTTAGGGTTAGGATTAGAGTTAGGGTTAGGGTTAGGGTTAGGGTTCGGGTTTGGGTTTTTTTTAGAGTTATGGTTAGGGTTAAGTTTGCAGTGAGAGTGAGGCTGAGGGTGAGGTTTATGGTTCGGGTTAGGATTAGGATTAGGGTTAGGGTAAGGGTGAGTGTGAGGGTTAGGGTTAGGGTTAGGCTTAGGCTTAGGGTTAGGCTGAGGGTGAGGGTGGGGGTGAGGGTTAGTGTTATGTTGAGGGTGAGGATTAGGGTTTGGGTGATGGTTAGGATGAGGGTTAGTGTTATGGTGAGTGTAAGGTTTAGAGTTAGGGTGAGGGTTTGGGTTAGGATTAGGGTGAGGGTGAGGGTGATAGGGTTAGGGTTAGGGTTATTGTTAGTGTTATGGTTAAGGTTACCTTTGCAGTGAGGGTGAGGCTGAGGGGGAGGTTTAGGGTGAGGATTAGGGTTAGGGTGCGGTTGAAGGTTAGGGTTAGGGTTAGGGTGAGGTTTAGGTTTAGGGTGAGGGTTAGGGTTAGTGTGAGGGTTAGTGTTAGGGTTATGGTAAGGGTTAGGGTCAGGGTTAGTGTTAGGTTCAGGGTTAGGGTTAGGGTTAGTGTTAGGGTTAGGGTTAGGGTGAGGGTTAGTTTGAGGTTTAGGGTTAAGCTTAGGTTTAGGATTAGGTTTGGGTGAGGGTGAGTGTGAGGGTTAGGGTTACGCTTTGGCTTAGTCTGAGGGTGAGGGTGGAGGTGAGGATTAGTGTTTGGTGATAGATAGGTTTAGAATTAGAGTGACGGTTAGGATGAGGTTTAGGGTTACGATTAGTGTGAGGGCTAGGGTGAGGGTGAGGGTTAGTGTTAGGGTTAAGGTTAGGCTGAGGTTTAGGCTGAGGGTGAGATTGAGGGTTAGGGTTAGGGTTAGGTTGATGTTTAGGGTTCGGTTAGCTTGAAGGTTAGAATGAGGTTTAGGGATAGGGTGAGTGTTAGGGTGAGGTTGATGGTAAGGGGAAAGTTGAGGGTTAGGCTGTGGGTGAGGGTTAAGATAAGGGTGAGGGTTAGGGTGAGGGTTAGGGTAAGTGTGAGGGTTAGGGGATAGGGTGAGGATGGTTAGGTTTAATGTGAGGTTTAGGGTGAGCATGAGGGTTAGGGTTAGGTGAGGGTAAGGGTTAGAATTAGAATTAGGGTGTGGGCTAGGGTGAGGGTGAGGTTTAGGGTTAGGGTTAGGGTTAGGGTGAGGTTTAGGATTAGGGTGAGTGGTAGGGTTAGTGTGAGGTTTAGGGTTAGGGTTAGGGTTAGTGTTAGGGTGAGGGTAAGTGTTAGGATGATGGTTAGGGTTAGGGTGAGGTTTACAGTTCGGGTAAGGTTGAGGTTTAGTGTTAAGGTTATTTTTAATTTTAGGTTTAGGGTTACATATAGGGTGAGTGTCAGGGTGTGGGTTAGGTTGAGGTTTAGGGTGAGCTTTAGGGTTAGGATTAGTGTTAGAGTTAGGGTTAGGATTAGGGTGAGGTTTAGGTTTAGAGTTAGGCTTAGGGTGAGGGTTACTGTGAGGTTTAGGGTTAGGATTAGTGTTATGTTACGGTTAGAGTGAGGGTTAGTGTGAGGGTTAGGGTTAGAGTTAGGGTTACGGTTAGGATTAGGGTTAGGGTGAGGGTGAGTGTGTGGGTTAGAGTTAGGTTCAAGGTTAGTCTAAGGGTTAGGCTGATGGTGAGGTTGAGGGTGAGGGTTAGGTTTAGGGTGAGGGTTAGGATTATGGTTAGGGTGAGGGTTAGGATGAGGGTTAGGGATAGGATGAGGGTTAGTGTGATTGCTGGGGTGAGGGTGATGTTTTGGGTTAGGGTTAGGGTGAGGTGTAGGGTTAGGTTGAGGGTGAGGTTTAATTTTAGAGTTAGGGTTAGGGTGAGGTTTAGGGTTAGGGTTAGTGTTTGGGTTAGGGTTAGGTTTAGTGTTAAATTTAGGTTGAGGGTCAGGGTTATGGTTAGGATTAGGTTTAGGGTGAGGGTGAGGGTGAGTGTGAGGGTTAGGGTTATGGTTAGGCTTAGTGTTAGGCTGAGGGTGTGGGTGAGGGTTAGGGTTTGGGAGATGTTTAGGGTTAGAGTTAGTGTTAGTGTGAGGGTTAGTGTTAGGGTTAGGTTGTGGGTGAGGGTTTGGGTTAGGGTGATGCTTAGGGTTAAGGTCAGGGTGAGGTTTAGGATGAGGGTTAGGGTTAGTGTGAGGGTTAGGGTGACGGTGACAGTAAGGTTAAAGCTGAGGGTTAGGCTGAGAGTGAGGATTACAATAAGGGTGAGGGTTAGGGTTTCGGTGAGGGATAGGTTTAGGGTTAGGGTGAGGGTGTGGTTTAAATTGAGGATTAGGGTTAGGGTTAATGTGAGGTTTAGGGTGAGCATGAGGGTTAGGGTTTGGTTGAGGGCTACAGTGAGGGTGAGGTTTAGGATTAGGGTTAGCATGAGTGTTAGCCTTAGGGTGATCATTAGGGTTAGTGTGAGTGTTAGTGTTAGGGTTAGAGTTAGTGTTAGGGTGAGGCTAAGTGTTAGGTTGAGGTTTAGCGTTAGGGTGAGGTTTATGTTTAGAATGAGTGTTAGGGTTAGGTTTAGGATAATTTTAAGATTAGGGTTAGGGTTAGGATGAGGGTCAGGGTTAGGTTTAGGGTTAGGCTGAGGCTGAGGGTGAGATTGAGGGTTAGGTTTAGCATGATGGTTAGGGTTATGGTTAGGGTAAGGGTTAAGATGAGGTTTAGGGTTAGCGTGAGGGTTAGGATGAGGTTTAGGATTAGGATTACGGTTAGGATGAGGGCAAGGGTGAGGTTGAGGTTTATGGTTGGCATTATGGCCAGGTTTAGGATTAGGGTTAGGTTTAGGGTTAGGGTGAGTGTTTGGCTTAGGGTTATGGTGAGGTTTTGGTTTGGGGTTAGGGTGAGAGTTAGGGTTAGGGTTAGGGTTAGGGTGAGGGCTTGGGTTAGGTTTAGGGTTACAGTGAGGATGAGGGTTAGGGTTAGTGTTAGGGTTAGGTTTATTTTTAGGGTTAGGTTTAGAGTTATGGTGAGGGTGAGGGTGAGGGTGAGGTTTAGGGTTAGGGTGATGGTGAGGTTTCGGGTTATAGTTAGGGTTAGGGGCAGAGTTAGGGTGAGGGTTAGGGTTAGGTTTAGGGTTAGGGTTAGGGTTAATGTTAGGAGTAGTGTTAGTGTTATGGTGAGGGTGAGGGTTAGACTTAGGCTTAGGGTTTGGGTATAGGCTAGTTTGAGGGTGAGGATTAGGGTTAGGTTTAGTGTGACGGGTAGGGTGAGGGTTAAGTTTAGTGTTAGGGTTAGGGTTGGGGATAGGGTGAGTTTTAGTGTGAGGTTGAGGGTTAGTGTTAGAGTTTGGATTAGGGTTAGGGTTAAGGTGAGGTTGAGTGTGAGGTTTAGGATTAGGGTTAGGGTTAGGTTTAGAGTTAGGGTGAGGGTGAGGGTGAGTGTTTCGGATATGGTGAGTGTTGGCGTTAGGTTTAGAGTGAGGGTTAGGGTGAGGGTTAGTCTTAGGCATAGGGTTTAGGTATGGGCTAGGTTGAGGGTGAGGTTTAGGGTTAGGGTTAGGGTGAGAGTTAGGGTGAGGGTTAGGGTTAGTGTTAGGGTTGGGGTTGGGGATAGGGTGATATTTAGTGTGGGGTTGAGGGTTAGTGTTAGTGTTAGGATTAGGGTTAGGGTTAAGGTGAGGGTGAGTGTGAGGTTTAGGGTTAGGGTAATGATTAGAGTTAGGGTGAGGGTGAGGGTTACAGTTAGGGTGAGTGTTGGGGTTAGGTTTAGAATGAAGGTTAGGGTGAGTGTTAGGCTTAGGCTTAGGGTTTGTGTATGGGCTAGGGTGAGGATGAGGGTTAGGGTTAGGTTTAGGGTGAGCGGTAGGGTGAGGGTTAGGGTTAGTGTTAGGGTTAGGGTTGCAGTTAGGGTTAGGCTTAATGTTAGGCGGAGGGTGAGGGTGAGGGTGAGGTTTAGGGTTAGGGTGAGGGTGAGGAATAGGGTAAGAATTAGGGTTAGGGGGAGGGTTAGTGTGAAGGTTAGGGTTAGGTTTAGTGTTACGGTTAGGTTTAGGGTGATGTTGAGTGTGAGGGTCAGGATTAGTCTTAGGCTGAGGCAGAGGCTTAGGCGGAGCGTGAGGGTGAGGGTGAGTGTTAGGGTTAGGGTTTTAGGGTTAGGGTGAGTGTTAGGATGAGGTTTAGGGTTAGCATTAGGGTTAGGGGGAGGGCTAGAGTTAGGATGAGTGTTAGGGTTAGCGTTAGGGTAAGGTTTAGGGTTAGGGTGAGGGTTAGGGTGAGGCTGAGAGTTAGGATTAGGATTAGGGTGAGGGTTTGTTTTAGGGTTAGAGTTACCATGAGGGTCAGGGTTTGGGTTAGGTTTAAGGTTAGTGTTATAAGTTAAGTTTAGGCTTAGAATTACATTAAGTGTGAGGGTGAGGGTGAGGGTTAGGATCAGGGTTAGGGTGAGGTTTAGTGTTAGGATTATGGTTAGAGTGAGGGTGAGGTTTAGGGTTAGAGTTAGGTTTAGGGGGAGGGTTAGGTTGAGTGTTAGGGTTAGGGTTAGTGTTAGGGTTAGGGTGAGGGTTAGGTTGAGGTTTAATGTTAGGGTTAGGGTTAGGTTTAGGATTAGAGTGAAAGTCAGGGTGAGTTTGAGGGTTAGGGTTAGGGTTTGGCTTAGGCTTAGGGTTAGGCTGAGGTATGGGTGGAGGTGAGGATTAGGTTTAGAATGATGGTTAGGGTTATGGTTAGGTTAAGGGTTAGTATAATTGTTAGTGTTAGGATTAGGGTTAGGGTGAGGGCTAGGGTGAGGGTGAGGGTTAGGGTTAGGGTTAAGCTTAGGCTTAAGTTTAGGCTGAGGCTGAGGGTGAGGGTGAGGGTTAGGGTTAGGTTGATGGTTTAGGTTGCCGTTAGGGTGAGGGTTAGGATGAGGATTTATGTTATGGTGAGGGTTAGGGTGAGGGTGAGCGTTACGGTAAGGTGAGGGTTAGGATTAGGGTGAGGTTGAGGTTTAGATTCAGGATTAGTGTTAAGGTTAGTGTGAGGTTAACGGTGAGGATGAGGTTTAGGGTTAGGTTGAGGGCTAGGTTGAGGGTGAGAGTTAGGGTTAGGGTGAGGTTTAGGGTTAGGGTGATGGTTAGGGTTAGTGTGACGGTTAGTGTTATGGTTAGGGTTAGTGTTAGGGTGAGGGAAAGTGTTAGGGTGATGGTTAGGTTTAGGGTGAAGGTTATGGTTAGGATGAGGTTTAGGGTTAGGGTTACGTTTCTTGTTAGGTTAGGGTTAGGTTTAGGGTTATGTTGAGAGTGAGTGTGAGAGTGAGGGTTAGGGTTAGAATGAGGTTTAGGTTTCAGATAAGGGTTAGAGTTAGGGTTAGGGTGAGGGTGAGGTTTAGGGTTAGAGTAAGGGTTAGTGTTAGTGTTACGATTAGGGTGAGGGTAAGTTTGAGGGTTAAGGTTAGGGTTAGGTTTAGGCTTAGGGTTAGGCTCAGGGTGAGGGTGGGGATGAGGAATAGGTGTAACGTTATGGTTAGGGTTAGGGTTAAGTTTAGGGTTAGGGTTAGGGTTACGGTTAGGTTTAGCGTTAGGTTGAGGGTGAGGGTTAGATTGAGGGTTAGGGTTATGTTGAGCATTATGGTTATGGTGAGGGTTAGGTTTAGTGTTAGGGTTATTGTTAGGGTTAGGGTTAGGGTTACAGTGAAGTTGAGGGTGAGGGTTAGGTTTAGAGTTAGGATGAGGTTTAGTTTTAGGGTTAGGGTAAGAGTCAGGTTTAGGGTGATGGTGAGGTTTAGGTTTAGTGTTAGGGTTATTGTTAGGGTTAGGGTTAAGGTGAGGGTTAGGGTGTGGGTTAGGGTGAGGGTAAGGGTTAGGTTTAGTATGAGTGTTAGGATGAGGTTTAGGTTTAAGTTTAGGGTTAGTGTTAGGTTTAGTGTTAGGGTTAGGATTAGGTTTAGGGTTAGGGTTAGGGTTTTGGTGAGTGTTAGGGTTAGGGTTAGGGTTAGGCTTAGGCTTAGGGTGAGGTTTAGGATTATTGTTAATGTTATGTTTAGTGTTAATTTTGCGGTGAGGGTGAGGCACAGGGTGAGGTTTATGGTTATTGTTAGGGTTAGGGTTAGGGTTACTGTTACTGTTAGGGTTAGGGTTAGAGTTACGGTCACTGTGAGAGTGAGGTTGAGGGTGAGGGTTAGGGTGAGGTTTACGGTGAGGTTTAGGGTTAGGGTTAGTTTTAGGGTGCTGGTGAAGTTTAGGGTTAGAGTTCAGGTTAGGGGGATGGTTTAGGGTGAGGGTTAGGTTTAGGTTTAGTGTTAGCATTACGGTGAGGGCGAGGGTTAGGTTGAGGTTTAGGGATAGGGTTAGGGTTAGGATTAGGGTTAGGGTGAGAGTGAGGGTGAGGGTTAGTGTTAGGGTTAGGCTTAGGCTAAGGGTTAGGCTGAGGGTGAAGGTGGGGGTGAGGATTAGTGTTAGGGTGATCGTTAGGTTTAGGGTTAGTATCATTGTTAGGGTTAGGGTTAGAGTTATGGTGAGGCTGAGAGTGCGGTTGAGGGTATGTGTTAGGGTTAATTTGAGTGTTAGGATGAGGATTAGGGTTAGGATTAGTTTTAGGGTGAGGGCTAGGATGACTCTGAGTGTTAGGGTTACGGTTAGGGTGAGTGTGACGTTTAATTTTAGAGTTAGTGTTAGGGTGAGGGTTAGGGTTAGTGTTTGGGTTAGGGTTAGGGTTAGTGTTAGGGTTAGGTTGAGGGTTAGGGTTAGGGTTAGGATTAGGTTTAGAGTGAGGGTGAGGGTGAGTGTGAGGGTTAGACTTAGTGTTAGGCTGAGGGTGAGGGTGATGGTAAGGCTTAGGTTGAGGGTGAGGTTTAGGGTTAGAGTTAGTGTTAGTGTGAGGGTTAATGTTAGGGTTAGGTTGAGGGTGAGGGTTCGTATTAGGGTGATGCTTAGGATTACGGTCAGGGTCAGGTTAGGATGAGGGTTAGGGTTAGTATGAGGGTTAGGGTGAGGTTGACAGGACAGTAAGGGTAAAGTTGAGGGTTATCTGAGAATGAGGATTACGGTAAGGGTGAGGGTTAGTGTTAGGGTGAGTGTTAGGTTTAGGTTTAGGGTGAGGGTGTGGTTTAGATTGAGGAATAGACTTAGGGTTAGTGTGAGGTTTAGGGTGAGGATGAGGGTTAGGGTTAGGTTGAGGGTGACATTTAGGGTTAGGGTTAGCATGTGTGTTAACCTTAGGGTGATGATTAGGGTTAGTTTGAGTGTTAGTGTTACGGTTAGGGTTAGTGTTATGGTGAGGGTTAGGGTTAGGGTTAGGGTTAGGGTTAGGTATAGGGTTGTTTTTAGGGTTAGGGTTAGGGTTAGGATGAGGGTCAGGGTTAGGATTAGGGTTAGAGTGAGGGCTAGGTTGAGGGTGAGGATTAGGGTTAGGGTTAGGCTTAGGCTTAGGTTTAGGCTGAGGCTTAGGGTGAGGTTGAGAGTTAGGGTTAGCATGATGGTTAGGGTCATGGTTAGGGTGAGGGTTAGGATAAGGGTTAGGGTTAGGGTGAGGTTTATGGTGAGGGTGACAGTAAGTGTCATGGTGAGGGTTAGGGTGAGGATTAGGGTTAGGGTTAGGGTGAGGGTGAGGTTAAGATTGAGGATTAGTGTTAAGGTTAGAGTGAGTTTTAGAGTGATAATGAGGGTTAGGGTTAGTGTGAGAGCTAGGGTGAGGGTGAGGGTTAGGGATAGGGATAGGTTGAGTTTTAGGGTTAAGGTGATGGTTAGGGTGAGTGTGAGGGTTAGTGTTAAGACTAGGGCTAGTTTTAGGGTGAGGGTTAGTGTTAGGGTGAGTTATAGCGTTAGGGTGAGGGTTATGGTTAGGGTTAGGGTTAGTGTTAGGTTTAGGGTAATTGTTAGGGTTAGGGTTAGCGTTAAGGTTACAGTGAAGGTGAGGGTGAGGGTAAGGGTTAGGGTTAGGGTGAGGCTTAGGTTTAGGGTTAGGGTTAGAGTTAGGGTTAGGTTGAGGGTGAGGTTTAGGTTTAGAGTTAGGGTTAGGGTGAGGGTTAGGGTGATTGTAAGCGTTAGGGTTAGGGTTAGGTTTAGTGTTAGGATTAGGGTTAGGGTGAGTTTGAGTGTGAGGGTTAGCGTTAGGGTTAGGCTGAGTTTGAGGTTGAGTGTTAGGGTTAGGGTGAGGGATTGGGTTAGGGTTAGGATTAAGGTGAGGGTTAGGATGAGGTTTAGTGTAAGGATTAGGGTTAGGATGAGGGCAAGGGTTAGGGGGAGGGTTAGGGTTAGGATTATGGCGAGATTTAGGATTAGGGTTAGGTTTACGGTTAGGGTGAGTGTTAGGGTTGGGGTTAGTGTTAGGGTGAGGGTGAGGGTTAGGATTAGGTTTAGGGTTAGGGTTATTGTTAGTGTTACGATTAATGTTAAATTTAAGGTGCGGGTGAGGCTGAGGGTGAGGTTTAGGTTTAGGGTTATGGTGAGGTTTAGGGTTAGGGTTAAGGTTAGGTTTAGGGTGAGGGCTTGGGTTAGGGTTAAGGTTAGGGTGAGGGTGAGGGTTAGGGTTAGGGTTTGGGTTAGGGTTATTCTAGGGTTTGGGTAATGGTTAAGCTGAGTGTGAGGGTGAGGGTTAAGTTAGGGTTAGGGTGAGGTTTAGATTTAGGGTTAGGTTTAGAGTTAGGTTTAGGGTGATGGTGAGGTTTAGGGTTAGAGTTTGGGTTAGTGTTAGGGTTAAGGTTAGTGTGAGGGTTAGGGTGAGGGTTAGAGTTAGGGTTAGGGTTAGGTTTAGGATGAGGGTTAGGGCTATGTTTAGGGTGAGGTTTAGGATGAGGTTTAGGGTTAGGTTGAGGGTTAGGGTTAGTTTTACGGTTAGGATTAGGGTTAGGGTTAGGGAGAGGGTTAGGGTTAGGGTAAGGGTTAGGGTTTGGCTTAGGGTTAGGGTTAGGGTTATTGTTAGTGTTATGGTTAGTGTTAAGTTTGCCGCGAGGGTGAGGCTCAGGGTGAGGTTTATGGTTAGTGTTAGTGTTTGGGTTAGGTTTAGTATTATTATTAAGGTTAGGGTTAGAGTTTCGGTCATGCTGAGTGTGAGGGTGAAGGTTAGGGTGAGGTTTAGGGTGAGGTTTAGGGTTAGGGTTAGGTTTAGGGTACTGGTGAGTTTTAGGTGTAGAGTTAGGGTGAGGGGAGGGTTAGGGTGAGGGTTATGGTTAGGTTTAGTGTTAGTATTAGGGTGAGGGTGAGGGTTAGGTTGTGGTTTAGGGATAGGGTTAGGGTTAGGATTAGGGTTAGGGTGAGGGTGAGGGTGAGGGTTATGGTTAGGCTTAGGCTTAGGGTGAAGCTGAGGGTGAGGCTGGGGGTGAGGATTAGGGTTAGAGTGATTGTTAGGCTTAGAGTTAGTGTCATTTTTAGGGTTAGAGTTAGAGTTACTGTGAGGGTGAGGGTGCGGGTAGGGTTAGGGTTACGGTTAAGCTGAGGTTTAGGGTTAGGTTTAGAGATAGTGTTAGGGTGAGGGTGAGGTTTAGGGTTAAATTTAGGGTTAATGTTAGGGTTAGGCTTAGGTTTAGGATGAGGTTGAGGGTGGGGGTGAGGACTAGGGTTAGGGTGAGGGTTAGAGTTAGGGTTAGGGTTTGGGTAAGGGTTAATGTTAGTGTTATGGTTAGGTTTAAGTTTGCAGTGAGAGTGAGGCTTAGGGTAAGGTTTATGGTTAAGGTTAGGGTTATGGTTAGTGTTATTATTAACGTTAGGTTTAGAGTTTCGGTGAGGGTGAGGGTGAGGGTTATGGTTACGGTGAGATTTAGGGTAAGGTTTAGTGTTAGTGTTAGGTTGAGGGTGAGGATTAGGTTTAGAGTTAGGGTTATTGGGAGGGCTAGGGTTAGGGTTAGGGTTAGGTTGATTTTTAGGGATAGGGTTAGGTTTAGGATTAGGGTTAGGGTGAGGGTGAGTGTGAGGGTTATGGTTAGGGTTAGGCTTAGGCTTAGGGTTAGGCTGAGGGTAATGTTGGGGGTGAGGGTTAGTTTTACAGTGAGGGTGAGGATTAGGGTTAGGGTGAGGGTTAGGATGAGGTTTAGGGTAACAGTGAGGGTGAGGGTTAGGGTTAGGGTGAGGGTTAGGGTTAGGATTAGGGTTATGGTGAGGTTGAGGGTTAGGATTGGGGTTAGGGTTAGGTTTATTGTTAGTGTTATGGTTAAGGTTACTTTTGGAGTGAGGGTGAGGCTGAGGGTGAGGGTTAGGGTTAGGATTAGGGTTAGGGTGAGGTGGAGGGTTAGGATTGGGGTTAGGGTTATGTTTATTGTTAGTGTTATGGTTAAGGTTACTTTTGGAGTGAGGGTGAGGCTGAGGGTGAGGGTTAGGGTTAGGATTAGGGTTAGGGTGAGGTGGAGGGTTAGGAGTGGTGTTAGGGTTAGGTTTATTGTTAGTGTTGTGGTTAAGGTTACTTTTGGAGTGAGCATGAGGCTGAGGGTGAAGGTTAGGGTTAGGATTAGGGTTAGGGTTAGGATTAGGGTTAGGGTGAGGGTGAGATTGAGGGTGAGGGTTAAGGTTAGGGTGATGGTTAGTGTTTTGGTTAACTTTTAGTTTAGGATGAGGTTTAGGGATAGACTGAGTGTTAAGGTGAGGATGAAGGTAAGGGTAAATTTGAGGGTTAGGCTGTAGGTGAGGGTTAAGATAAGGGTGAGGGTTAGGGTTAGAGTGAGGGTTAGGGTAAGTGTGACGGTTAGGGGTTAGGGGGAGGGGGAGGGTTAGATTGAGGATTAGGGTTAGGGTTAGTGTGAGGTTTAGGGTGAGGATAAGGGTTGAGGGTTAGGTAATGGTAAGAGTTAGAATTAGGGTTAGGGTGAGGGCTAGGGTGAGGTTGATGGTTAGGGTTAGGGTTAGGGTTAGGGTGAGGTTTAGGGTTAGTGTGAGGGTTAGTGTTAGGGTTAAGGTTAGTGTTAGGGTGATGGTTAGGGTTAGGGTGAGGGTTACAGTTAGGTTGAGGGTTAGGGTTCGTGTAAGTGTTATTTTTAATTTTAGGTTTAGGGTTACGTTGAGGATGAGAGTGAAGGTGAGGGTTAGGGTTAGGGTTAGGGTGAGGTTTAGGGTTAGGATTAGAGTTAGAGTTAGGGTTAGGGGTAGGGTGAGGTTTAGGGTTCGATAAGGCTTAGTGTGAGGGTTAGGTTGACGGTTAGGGTTAGGGTTAGTGTTAGGGTAGGATTAGGATGAGGGTTAGTGTGAGGGTTAGGGTTAGGGTTAGGTTTAGGATTAGGGTTAGGGTGAGGGTGAGTGTGTGGGTTAGGGTTAGGTTAAGGGTTAGGCTTAGGGTTAGGCTGAGGGTGAGGTTGAGGGTGAGGGTTAGGTTTAGGGTGAGTGTTAGGATTAGGGTTAGGGTGAAGGTTAGGTTGAGGGTTAGTGTTACGATTAGAGTTAGGCTGAGGGCTAGGGTGAGGGTCAGGTTTAAGGTTAAGTTTAGGGTGAGGTTTATGGTTAGGGTTAGTTTGAGGGTGAGGTTTAATGTTAGAATTAGGGTTAGGGTGAGTGTTAGGGTTAGGGTTAGTGTTAGGGTTAATGTTTTGGTTAGTGTAAGGGTTAGGGTGAGGGTTAGGGTTATGGTTAGGATTAGGATTAAGGTTACTGTGAGGTTGAGTGTGATAGTTAGGGTGAGGGTTAGGGTTAGGCTTAGGGTTAGGCTGAGGTTGAGGGTGAGTTTGAGGGTTAGGGTTAGAGTGAGGGTGAGGTTTAGGGATAGAGTTAGTGTTAGTGTGAGGGTTAGTGTGAGAGTGAATGTCAGCTTATGTTGTGGGTGAGGGTTAGGATTAGGGTGATGCTTGCTTAGGGTTATGGTCACGGTGAGGGTTAGGATGGGGGTTAGGGTTAGTGTGAGGGTTAGGGTGAGGTTGACAGTATAGGTAATGTTGAGGGTTAGGCTGAGAATTAGGATTACAGTAAGTGTGACGGTTAGGGTTAGGGTGAGGTTTAGGGTTAGGGGTAGGGTGTGGTTTAGATTGAGGATTAGTTTTTGGGGTTAGTGTGAGGTTTAGAGTGAGGATGAGGGTTAGGATTAGGTTGAGGTGTAGTGTGAGGATAAGGGTTAGCTTTAGGGTTAGGGTGAGTGTTAGGGTTAGGGTGATCGTTAGGGTTAGTGTGAGGGTTAGTTTTAGGGTTAGGGTTAGTGTTAGGGTGAGGGTAATTGTTAGGGTGAGGTTTAAGGTTAGGGTGAGTGTTATGGTGAGAATGAGGGTTAGGGTTAGGTTTAGGGTTATTTTTAGGGTTAGGGTTAGGGTTAGGATGAGGGTCAGGGTTAGGAATAGGGGTAGGGTGAGGTCTAGGGTGAGGGTGAGGATTAGGGTAGAGTTAGGCATAGGCTTAGGGTTAGGCTGAGGCTGAGGGTTAGGTTTTGGGTTAGGGTTAGCATGATGGTTAGGGTCATGGTTAGGGTGAGGTTTAGGTTGAGGATTTGTGTTAGGGTTAGGGTTAGGGTGAGGGTGACAGTAAGTGTCAAGTTGAGGGTTAAGGTGAGTATTAGGTTTAGGGTTAGGGTGAGGGTGAGAATTAGATTGAGGATTAGTGTTAAGGTTAGTGTGAGGGTTAGTGTTTGGACATGGGTTAGTTTTAGGGTGAAGGTTAGCGTTAGGGTGAGGGTTATGGTTATGGTTAAGGTTAGTGTTAGGTTTAGGGTTTTTGTTAGGGTTAGGGTTAGGGTTAATGTTGCGGTGAGGGTGAGGGTAAGGGTAAGGTTTAGGGTTAGGGTGAGGTTTAGGTTTAGGGTTAGGGTTAGGGTTATTGTTAGTGTTATGATTAGTGTTAAGTTTGCGGTGAGGGTGAGGCTCAGGGTGAGGTTTATGGTTAGTATTACGGTTAGGGTTATGGTTAGGGTTAGTATTATTGTTAGGGTTAGGGTTAGAGTTATGGTCATGTTGAGAGTGAGGGGGAAGGTTAGGGTGAGTTTTAGGGTGAGGTTTAGGGTTAGGGTTAGGGTTAGGGTTTGGGTTAGGGTGGTGGTGAGGTTTAGGGTTAGAATTCGGGTGAGGGGGAGGGGGAGGGGGAGGGTTAGGGATAGATTTAGGGTTACGATTAGGGTTAGGGTGAGGGTGAGGGTGAGGGTTAGGGTTAGGCTTAGGCTTACAGTTAGGCTGAGGTTGAGGCTGGGGGTGAGGATTAGGTTTAGGGTGATGGTTAGGTTTAGGGTTAGTGTTATTGTTAGGGTTAGGGTTAGAGTTACCATGAGGGTGAGTGTGGGGGTAGGGTTAGGGTTAGGGTTAGGCTGAGGTTTAGGGTTAGGTTTAGAGATAGGGTTAGGGTGAGGGTGAGGTTTAGGGTTAAAGTTAAGGTTAGGGTTAGTGTTAGGCTTAGGGTTAGGCTGAGGGTGAGGGTGGGGTGAGGATTAGGGATAGGGTTAGGGTTAGAGTTAGGGTTAGGGTTAGGGTAAGGGTTAATATTAGTGTTATGTACAGGTTTAAGTTTGCAGTGAGGGTGAGGCTGAGGGTGAGATTTATGGTTAGGGTTAGGGTTATGGTTAGTGTTATTGTGAGGGTTAGGTTTAGAGTTACGGTGAGGGTGAGGGTGAGGGTGCGAGTTAGGCTTACGGTGAGATTTAGGGTGAGGTTTAGGTTTAGGGTTAGGTTGAGGGTGAGGATTAGGTTTAGAGTTAGGGTTAGTGTGAGGGCTAGGGTGAGGGTTAGGGTTAGGCTTAGGGTTAGGCTGAGGGTGAGGGTGATGGTGAGGGTTAGGGTTAGGGTGAGGGTGAGGTTTAGGTTTAGAGTTAGGGTTGGGGGAGGGTTAGGTTGAGGGTTAGTGTTAGGGTTAGTGTTAGTGTTAGGATTAGGGTTAGGGTTAGGATGAGGTTGAGTGTGAGGGTTAGGGTTCAGGTTAGGCTTAGGATTAGGGTTAGGCTGAGTGTGAGGGTGAGGGTTAGTGTTAGGGTCAGGTTTAGGGTTAGGATTAGGGTGAGGGATTGGATAAGGTTTAGGGTTAGGATTAGGGTTAGGATGAGGGCAAGGTTGAGTGTGAGGGTTAGGGTTAACATTATGGCAAGGTTTAGGATTAGGGTTAGGTTTAAGGTTAGGGTGAGTGTTAGGGTTAGGGTTACGATGAGGTTGAGCTTTAGGATTAGGGTGAAGTTTAGGGTTAGGTTTAGGGTGAGGGTGATGGTTAGGATTAGGGTTAGGATTAGGGTTATTGTTAGTGTTATGGTTAAGTTTTCGGTGAGGGTGAGGCTGAGGGTGAGGGTTAGGGTTAGGGTTAGGGTTAGGGTTAGGGTGAGGTTTAGGGTTAGGGTTATTGTTAGGGTTAGGGTTAGAGTTATGTTGAGGGTGAGGCTGAGACTGAGGTTTAGGGTTAGGGTGAGGGTGAGGTTTAGTGTTAGAGTAAGGGTTAGGGAAATATTTAGGGTGAGGGTTAGGGTTAGGTTTAGTGTTAGGGTTAGGGTGAGGGTGAGGGTTAGTTTGAGGTTTAGGGTTAGGGTTAGGGTTAGGTTTAGGATTAGGGTTATTTTGAGGGTGAGTGTGAGGGTTAGGGTTAGGTTTAGGCTTAGACTTAGGGTTAGGCTGTGGGTGAGAGTTGGGATGAGGATTAGGTTTTGGGTGATGGTTAGAGTTAGTGTTAGGTTTAGGGTTATGATTAATGTTAGGGTTAGGATTAGGGTTAGGGTGAGGGCTAGGGTGAGGGTGAGGGTTAGTGTTAGGTTTACGCTTAGGCTTTAGGGTTAGGCTGATGGTGAGGTTGAGGGTCAGGGTTATGGTTAGGGTGATGCTTAGGATTATGGTCAGGGTGAAGGTTAGGAAGAGGGTTATGGTTAGGGTGAGGGATTTGGGTGAGGGTGACGGTAAGGGAAAATCTGAGGGTTAGGCTGAGAGTGAGGATTAAGGTAAGGTCTAGGGTTAGGGTTAGGGTTAGTGTGAGGGTTAGGTTAAGATTGATGATTAGGTTTAGGGTTAGTGTGAGGTTTAGAGTGAGGATGAGGGTTAGGGTGAGGGTGAGGGCTAGGTTGAGGGTGAGCGTTAGGGTTAGGCTTAGGGTGAGGTTTAATGTTAGGGTGATGATTAGGGTTAGTGTGAGTGTTAGTGTTAGGGTTAGGGTTAGTGTTAGGGTGAGGGTAAGTGTTAGTTTGAGGGTTAGGTTTAGGGTGAGGGTTATGATTAGAATGAGGGTTAGGGTTAGGGTTAGGGTTATTGTTAGGTTAGGGTTAGTGTTACATTTACGGTGAGGGTGAGAGTTAGGGTTAGGTTTAGGGTGTAGTTTATGTTTAGGGTTAGGGTTAGAGTTAGGTTTAGGGTGAGGGTGAAGTTTAGGGTTAGAGTTAGCATTAGTGATAGTGTTAGGGTTAGGGTGAGTGTCAGTGTGAGGGTTAGGGTTAGGTTTAAGCTTAGCGTTAGGCTTAGGCTTAGACCGAGTGTGAGTGTGAGGGTTACGGTTAGGGTTAGGGTGAGGTTTAGGTTTAGGGTTACGGTGAGGGTTAGGGTTAGGTTTAGTTATAGTGTTAGAGGTAGGGTTAGGGTGAGGGTGACAGTAAGATAAATGTGAGGGTTAGGTTTAGGATCAGGTTTAGATTGAAGGTGAGTGTGAGTGTTACTGTTAGGGGTAGGGTTAGGCTTAGGGTTAGGGTGAGAGTTAGGGTTAGGGTTAGGGTTAGTGTTGCTGTTAGGGGTAGGGTTAGGGTGAAGGTTAGGGTGAAGGTGAGGATTAGGGTTAGGATTAGGATTAGGACTAAATTGAGGGTGAGTGTGAGGGTTAGTGTTAGGGTTAGGGTTAGGGTGAGCTTGAGGGTTAGGGTTAGGGTTAGGGTGAGGGTTAGGGTTAGGGTTAGTGTAAGTGTTAGGGTTAGGGTCAGGGTTAGGGTTAGGGTTAGGGTTAGGGTTAGTGTTAGGGTTGGAGTTAGGATGAGGGTTAGGATGAGGGTGAGGTTTAGGGTTAGGGTTAGGATTACGATTAGGGGTAGTGTTAGGGTGAGTGCTTGGGTTAGGCTTAGGGTTAGGATTAGTCTTAGCATTAAGCTGAGAGTGAGGTTGAGGGTTAGGGTTAGGGTTCAGGTTAGGGTTAGCATTTGGGTGACAGTTATGGTTTGGTTTAATTTTAGGGTTAGGGTGAAGGTTTTGAGTTAGGTTTTCAGTTAAGGATTAGGGGGAGAGTTAGGATGAGGATTAGGTTTAGGATTAGGGTTAGGGCGAGGGCTAGGGTGAGGGTGAGGGTTAGGGTTATTTTTAGGGTGAGGTTAAGGGTTAGTGTTAGGGTTAGGGTGAGGGTTAGGATGAGGGTTAGGGTTATGGTGAGGGAGAGGGTTAGGGTTAGGGTTAGAGTTAGGTTTAGGATGAGGCTTAGGGTGAGGTTGAGGGTTAGGATTAGGGTTAGGGTTAGGATTATTGTTAGTGTTATGGTTCTGGTTACCTTGGCAGTGATGGTGAGGCTGAGGGTGAGGGTTAGGGATAGGATTAGGGTTAGGTTATGTTTTGAGTTAGGATTAGTGTTATTGTTAGGGTTAGGGTTAGAGTTAAGGTGAAGGTGAGGGTGAGGGTAAGCGTTAGGGTTAGGTTTAGGGTTAGGTTGAGGTTTAGTGTCAGGGTTAGGATTAGGGTTAGGGTAAGGGTGAGTATGAGGGTTAGGGTTAGGGTTAGGATTAGGCTTCGGTTTAGGCTGAGAGCGATTGTGAGTGTGAGGGTTGGTGTTAGTTTGAGGTTTAGGGTTAGTACTACATTGAGTGTCAGGGTTAGCATTAGTTTGAAGGTTACAATTAGGTTTAGGATTAGGGTGAGGTTTAGGGATAGTGTTAGGGTTTGGGTTAGAATGAGATTTAGGGTTACAATTAGGGTTAGGGTGAGGGCTAGGGTAAGGGTGAGGTTTAGTGTTAGGGTTAGGGTGAGGTTTAGGATTAGGCGTAGGGTTGGGGGAGGGTTAATTTTCGGGTTACATTGAGGGTGAGGGTTAGGTTTGAGGTGAGGGTTATGTTGAGGACTAAAGTGAGGGTGAGGGTTAGGGTTAGGGTTAGGGTGAGGGTTAGGTTGAGGTTTAGGTTTAGGGTTAGGGTTAGGGTTAGGATTAGGGTTATGCTCAGGATGAGTGTGAGGGTTACTCTTTGGGTTAAGTTTAGGCTTAGGGTTAGGCTGAGGGTGATGGTGGGGATGAGGATGAGGTTTAGATTGATGCTTCCGGTAATGGTTAGGTTGAGAGTTAGGATGAGTGTTAGGGTTAGGCTTAGGTTTAGGGTTAGGCTGAGGCTGAAGTCGAGGGTGAGTGTTAGGGTTAGGGTGATGGTTAGGGTTACGGTTAGTGTGAGGGTTAGGATGAGGGTTAGCTTTGGTGTGAGGGTTAGGATGAGGGTGACAGAGTAAAGGTGAGGGTTAGGCTGAGGGTGAGGGTTATTGTAAGGGTGAGGGTTCTGGTTAGGGTTAGGGTGAGGGTGAGGGTTAGATTGAGGATTAGTGTTAGGGTTAGTGTGAGGTTTAGGGTGAGGATGCGTGTTAGGTTTAGGGTGAGGGCTAGGGTGAAGTTGAGGGTTAGCGTTTGGGTTAGGGTGAGGTTTAGGTTTAGGGTGATTGTTAGCGTTAGTGTGAGTGTTAGTGTTAAGGTTAGTGTAAGTGTTAGGGTGAGGGTAAGTGTTAGGGTAAAGTTTAGGTTTAGGGAGAGGTTTAGGATTAGGGTTAGGGTTAGGGTTAGGGTGAGGGTGAGGTTTAGGGTTAGAGTTAGGGTTGGGTGAGGCTGAGGTTTAAGGTTATGGTTAGTGTTAGGGTTAGAATTAGGGTGAGGTTTAGTGTGGGTGTGAGGGTTAGTGTTAGGGTTAGGATTAGGGTTAGGGTTAAAGTGAGTGTGAGTGTGAGGGTTAGGGTGAAGGTTAGGGTTAGGTTTATAATTAGGGTGAGTGTGAGGGTGAGGGTAACGGTTAGGATGAGTGTTGGGGTTAGGGTTAGAATGAGGGTTAGGCTTAGGCTTAGGGTTTGGGTATGGGCTAGGTTGAGGGTGAGGGTTAGGGTTAGGATTAGTGTGTGGGGTATGGTGAGGGTTAGGGTTAGTGTTAGGGTTAGGGTTGGGGATAGGGTGAGTTTTAGTGTGGGGTTGAGGATTAGTGTTAGTTTGGATTAGGGTTAGGGTTAAGGTGAGGGTGAGTGTGAATGTTAGGGTTCGGGTTAAGGTTAAGTTTAGAGTTAGGGTGAGGGTGAGGGTAAGGGTTACGGTTAGGGTGAGTGTTGGGGTTAGGGTTAGAGTGAGGGCTAGGATGAGAGTTAGGCTTAGGCTTAGGGTTTGGGTATGGGCTAGGGTGAGGGTGAGGGTTAGGGTTGGTGTGAGGGGTAGGTTGAGGGGTAGGGTTAGTGTTAGGGTTAGGGTTGGGGTTAGGGTTAGGCTTAATGTTAGGCAGATGGGGAGGGTGTGGGTGAGGTTTAGGGTTAGGGTGAGGGTGAGGTTTAGGGTTAGAGTTAGCATTAGGGTAAGGGTTAGTGTGAGGGTTAGGGTTAGGGTTAGTGTTACTGTTAGGGTTAGGATGACGGTGAGTGTGAGGGTCAGGGTTAGTCTTAGACTGAGGCTGAGGCTTAGGCAGAGCGTGAGGGTGAGGGTGAGGGTTAGGGTTAGGGTTTTAGGGTTACGGTGAGTGTTAGGATGAAGTTTAGGTTTAGCATTAGAGTTAGGGTGAGGGCTAGAGTTAGGGTGAGGGTTGGGGTTAGCGTTAGGGTGAGATTTAGGGTTAGGGTTAGGGTAAGGGTTAAGGTGAGGCTGAGGGTTAGGATTAGGGTTAGAGATATGATGAGGGTCAGGGTTTGCGTTAGGGTTAGCGTTAGGGTGAGAGTTAGGGTTCGGGTTTAGTTTAGGGTTGGATGAGGTTTAGGGTTCAGGTTACAGTGAGGGTGAGGGTTAGGGTTAGGTTGACGGTTAGGGTTTGGATTAGGGTTAGGGTGAGGTTTAGGGTTAGGGTTAGGGTGAGGTTTAGGATGAGGATTAGGGTTAGGATTAGGTTTAGGGTGAGGGCTAGGGTGAGGGTGACAGTTAGGGTTATTGTTAGGGTGAGGTTTAGGTTTAGGTTTAGGTTTAGGGTTAGGGTTAGGGTTAGGATGAGGGTTAGTGTTATGGTGAGGGTGAGGGTTAGGGTTAGGGTGAGGGTTAGGGTGAGGATGAGGGTTAGGGTGAGTGTGAGGGTTATGGTGAGGGTTAGGGTTAGGGTTAGAGTGAGGGTTAGGGTTAGGATTAGGGTTAGGGTGAAGGCTAGGGTGAGGGTGAGGGTTAGGGTTATTGTTAGGGTGAGGGTTAGGATGAGGGTTAGGGTTACGGTGAGGTTAGGGTTAGGGTTAGAGTGAGGATTAGGGTTAGGATTAGGGTTAGGGTGAGGGTGATTGTTAGGATTAGGGTTAGGGTTAGGAGTATTAGTGTTATGGTTCTGGTGACTTTTGCAGTGATGATGAGGCTGAGGGTGATGGTTATGTATAGGATTAGGGTTAAGTTCAAGGTTTCGAGTTAAGATTAGTGTTATTGTTAAGGTTAGGGTTACAGTTACGGAGAGGGTGAGGGTGAGGGTAAGGGTGAGGGTTAGGGTTAGGGTTAGGGTGAGATTTAGTGTCAGGTTTAGGATTAGGGTTAGGGTGAGTGTGAGGTTTAGGGTTAGAGTTAGTTTTAGTGGGAGGGTTAGTGTGAAGGTTAGGGTTAGGGTTAGTGTTATGGTTAGGGTTAGGGTTAGGGTGTGTGAGGATCAGGGTTAGTCTTAGGCTGAGGCGGAGGCTTAGGCGGAGCATGAGGGTGAGGGTGAGTGTTAATGTTAGGGTTTTAGAGTTAGGGTGAGTGTTAGGATGTTTAGAGTTAGCATTAGGATTAGGGGGAGGGCTAGAGTTAGAGTGAGGGTCAGGGTTAGCGTTAGGGTGATGTTTAGGATTAAGGTTAGGGTTATGGTGAGGGTGAGTGTTAGGGTTAGCGTGAGGGTTAGGGATAAGGTGAGGCTGAGGGTTAGGATTAGGATTAGGGTGAGGGTTTGATTTAGGGTTAAAGTTACGATGAGGTTCAGGGTTTGGGTTAGGTTTAGGGTTAGTGTTATAGTTAAGGTTAGGGTTAGAGTTACATTAAGGGTGAGGGTGAGGGTGAGGGTTAGGATCAGGGTTAGGGTGAGGTTTAGTTTTAGGATTATGGTTTTGGTGAGGGTGAGGTTTAGGGTTAGAGTTAAGTTTAGGGGGAGGGTTAGGTTGAGTGTTAGGGTTAGTGTTAGGGTTAGGGTGAGGGTTAGGTTGAGGTTTAATGTTAGGGTTAGGGTTAGGTTTAGGATTAGGTTGACGGTAGGGTGAGTGTGAGGGTTAGGGTTAGGGTTTGGCTTAGGCTTAGGGTTAGGCTGAGGGTATGGGTGTGGATGAGGATTAGGTTTAGAATGATGGTTAGGGTTATGGTAGGTTAAGGGTTAGGATGAGGGTTAGGGTTAGGATTAGGGTGAGGGTGAGGGTTAGGGTTAGGGTTAGGGTTAGGCTTAGGCTTAGGGTTAGGCTGAGGCTGAGGGTGAAGGTGAGGGTTAGGGTTAGGGTGACTGTAAGTGTAAAGGTGAGGGTTAGGCTGAGGGTGAGGGTTATGGTAAGGTGAGGGTTAGGGTTAGGGTGAGGTTGAGGGTTAGACTCAGGATTAGTGTTATGGTTAGTGTGAGGTTAAGGGTGAGGATGAGGGTTATGGTTAGGTTGAGGGATAGGTTGAGGGTGAGAGTTAGGGTTAGGGTGAGGTTTAGGGTTAGGGTGATGGTTAGGGTTAGTGTGAGGGTTAGTGTAATGGTTAGGGTTAGTGTTAGGGTGAGGGTAAGTGTTAGAGTGAGGGTTAAGGTTAGGGTGAAGGCTATGGTTATGATGAGGGTTAGGGTTAGGTTTAGGGTTATTGTTAGGGTTAGGGTTAGGGTTATGTTGAGGGTGAGTGTGAGCGTTAGGGTTAGGGGAGGTTTAGGTTTCAGGTTAGAGTTAGAGTTAGGGTTAGGGTGAGGGTGAGGTTTAGGGTTAGAGTTAGGGTTAGTGTTAGTGTTAGGGTTAGGTTTAGGTTTAGAATTAGGGTTAGGGTTAGGATTAGTGTTAGGGTTAGGTTGAGGGTTACGGGTAGGGTTAGGGTTACGTTTAGGGTTAGGGTGAGGGGGAGGGTTAGGGTTAGGGTTAGGGTGAAGGTGAGGGTTAGATTGAGGGTTAGGGTTATGTTGAGGGTTATGGTTAGGGTGAGGGTTAGGTTTAGTGTTAGGGTTATTGTTAGGGTTAGGGTTACGGTGAGGTTGAGGATGAGGGTTAGGTTTAGGGTTAGGGTGAGGATTAGTTTTAGTGTTAGCGTTAGAGTTAGGGTTAGGGTGATGGTGAGGTTTAGGGTTAGAGTTAGGGTTAGTGTTAGGGGTAGGTAAAGGTGATGGTTAGGGTGAGGTTTAGAGTTCGAGTTAGGCTTAAGCTTAGGCTTAGGCTTAGGCCGAGAGTGAGGGTTAGGGTTAGGGTTAGGTTTAGGATGAGTCCTAGGATGAGGTTTATGGTTAGGCTTAAGGTTAGGTTTAGGTTTAGTGTTAGGGTTAGGTTTAGGGATAGGGTGTGGGTTAGGGTTAGGGTTAGGTTTAGGGTGAGGGTTAGGGTTAGGGTTAGGGTTATCGTTAGGCTTAGGCTTAGTGTTATGTTTAGGGTTATTGTTAGTGTTATGGTTAGTGTTATGTTTGTGGTGAGGGTGAGGCACAGGGTGAGGTTTATGGTTATTGTTGGGGTTAGGGTTAGGTTTACTGTTATTGTTAGGGTTAGGGTTAGAGTTACGGTCACTGTGAGAGTGAGGGTGAGGGTGAGGATTAGGGTGAGGTTTACGGTGAGGTTTAGGTTTAGGGTTAGTGTTAGGGTGAGAGTGAGGGTGAGGGTTAGTGTTAGGGTTAGGCTTAGGCTGAGGGTGAGGGTGGGGGTGAGGTTTAGGTTTAGGGTGATCCTTAGGTTTAGGGTTAGTGTTATTGTTAGGGTTAGGGTTAGAGTTACAGTGAGGCGGAGTGTGGGGGTGAGGGTTAGGATTAGGGTCAGGGTGAGGTTTAGTGTTAGGTTTAGAGATAGGGTTAGGGTGAGGGTGAGGTTTAGGGTTAGAGTTAGGGTTAATGTTAGGGATAGGCTTAGGGTTAGGCTGAGGGTGAGGGTGGGGTTGAGGATTAGGGTTAGGTTTAGGGTTCGGGTTAGGGTTAGAGTTAGGGTTAGGGTAAGGGTTAGGGTTAGGATTAGGATTAAGGTTAAGTTGAGGGTGAGTGTGAGGGTTAGAGTTAGGGTTAGGGTTATGATTAGGGTTAGGGTATGTGCTAGCATGAGGGTTAGGGTTACTTTTAGGGTTAGGGTGACGTTTAGCGTTAGTTTTAGTGTCAGAGTTAGGGTTAGGGTGAGGGTTTGGGTTATGGTTAGAGTTACGGTGAGGGTGAGGTTTAGGGTTAGGTTTAGGGTTACGGTTATTCTTAGGGTTAGTGTTAGGGTTAAGGTTAAGGTAAGGGTGAGGTTGAGGGTGATGTTGAGTGTTAGGGTTAGGGTTAGGATGAGATTTTCAGTTAGGGTTAGGGTTAGAGTTAGGGTCAGGGTGAGGTTTAGGGTTAGAGTTAGGGTTAGGGTTAGGGTTAGTGTGAGTGTTAGGGTTAGGGTTAGGGTTACAGTTAGGGTTATGGTGAGGGCTAGTGTGTGGGTGAGGGTTAAGGTTAGCGTTAGGCTTTGGCTTTGGGTTAAGATGAGGGTGAGGGTGAGGGTGAGGGATAGGGTGAGGGTGAGGGTGAGATTCAAGTTTAGAGTTAGTGTTAGGGTGAGAGTTAGAGTTAGGGTTAGGGTGAGGGTCATGGTTATGGTAAGGGTGAGGCTTAGGTTTAGGGTGAGGGTTAGGGTTAGGATGAAGGTTAGGGTGAGGGTGAGGTTTAGGATTAGGGTTAGAGTTAGGATTATTGTAAGTGTTACTGTTCTAGCTACCTTTGCAGAGACGGTGAGACTGAGGGTGAGGGTTAGGTATAGGATTAGGGTTAGGGTTTGGTTTAGGGTTAGGATTAGAGTTATTGTGAGGTTTAAGGTTAGAGTTACGGTGAGGGTGAGGGTGAGGGTAAGGGTTAGGGTTAGGATTAGGGATAGGGTGAGGTTTAGGGTCAGGGTTAGGATTTGGGTTAGGGTTCGAGTGAGGGTTAGGGTTAGGGTTAGTTTTAGGTTTAGGGTTAGGGTGAGGGTTAGGGTTACGATTAGGGTTAGGGTGAGGGTGAGTGTGAGGGTTAGGGTTAGGGTTTGAATTAGGCTTAGTGTTAGGCTGAGGGTGAGATTGAGGTGAGGGTTATGGTTAGGGTGAGGGTCGGGGTTAGGGTTAGGGTGAGGGTGAGGTTTAGGTTGAGGATTAGTGTTTGGGTTAGTGTGAGGTTTAGGGTGAGGATGAGTGTTAGGGTTAGGTTGAGGGCTAGGGTGAAGGTGAGGGTTAGCTTTCGGGATAGGGTGAGGTTTAGGTTTAGGGTGATTGTTAGCGTTAGTGTGAGGGTTAGTGTTAGGGTTAGTGTTAATGTTAGGGTGAGGGTAAGTGTTTGGGTAAGGTTTAGGTTTAGAGTGAGGTTTACGATTAGGGTTAGGGTTAGGGTTAGTGTGAGTGTGAGGGTTAGGATAAGGGTTAGGGTTAGGGTTAGAGTTAGGGTGAGGTTGAGGATGAGGTTTTCGGTTAGGGTGAGTGTTGGGGTTAGGGTTAGAGTGAGGGTTAGGCTTATGCTTAGGGTTTGTGTATGGGCTAGGGTGAGTGTGAGGGTTAGGGTTAGGTTAAGGGTGAGGTGTAGGGTGAGGATTAGGTTTAGTGTTAGGGTTAGAGTTGGGGTTAGGGTTAGGCTTAATGTTAGGCAGAGGGTGAGGGACAGGGTGAGATTTAGGGTTAGGGTGAGGGTGAGGCTTAGGGTTATAGTTAGGGTGAGGGTTAGTGTGAGTGTTAGGGTTAGGGTTAGTGTTAGGGTTAGGGTTAGGGTGAGGGTGAGTGTGAGGGTCAGGGTTTGTCTTAGGCTGAGGCGGAGGCTTAGGCAGAGCATGAGGGTGAGGGTGAGTGTTAGTGTTAGTGTTTTAGGGTTAGGGTGAGTGTTAGGATGAGGTTTAGTGTTAGCATTAGGGTTAGGGGGAGGACTAGAGTTAGGGTGAGGGTTAGGGTTAGGTTTAGGGTGAGGTTTAGGGTTAAGTTTAAGGTGAGGCTGAGGGTTAGGATTAGGATTAGGGTGAGGGTTTATGTTAGGTTTAGAGTTAGGGTGAGGTACAGGGTTTGGGTTAGGTTTAGGGTTAGTGTTATAGTTAAGGTTAGGGTTAGAGTTACAGTAAGAGTGAGGGTGAGGGTGAGGGTTAGGATCAGGGTTAGGGTGAGGTTTAAGGTTAGGATTATGGTTAGGGTGAGGGTGAGGTTTAGGGTTAAAGTTAAGGTGAGGGGGAGGGTTAGGTTGAGTGTTATGGTTAGGGTTAGTGATAGGGTTAGGGTGAGGGTTAGGTTGAGGTTTAATGTTAGGGTTAGGTTTAGGTTTAGGATTAAGTTGAAGGTGAGGGTGTATGTGAGGGTTAGGGTTAGGGTTTGGCTTAGGCTTACGGTTAGGGTGAGGGTATGGGTGGGGATGAGGATTAGGTTTAGTATGATTGTTAGGGCTATGGTTAGGTTAAGGGTTAGGATGAGGGTTAGGGTTAGGATTAGGGTTAGGGTGAGGGCAAGGTTGAGGGTGAGATTTAGGTTTAGGATTAGGCTTAGGCTTAGCGTTAGGCTTAGGCTGAGGGTGAGGGTGAGGGTAGGGTTAAGGTGGTGGTTGGGGTTGCCGTTAGGGTGAGGGTTAGGATTAGGATTTATACTATGGTGAGGATTAGGGTGAGGGTGACCGTAAGGGAAAGGTGAGGTTTAGGATGAGGGTGAGGGTTATGGTACTGGTGAGGGTTAGGATTAAGGTGAGGGTGAGGGTTAGATTCATGATTAGTGTTAGGGTTAGTGTGAGGTTAAGGGTGAGGATGAGGGTTAGGGTTAGGGTGAGGTTTGGGGTTAGGGTTAGAGTAACGGTTAGGGTGAGGGTTAGGCTTAGGCTTAGGTTTAGGGTGTTGGTTAGGGTGAGGTTGAGGGTTAGGGTGAGGGTTAGGCTGAGGGTTAGGATTAGGGTTAGTGTTAGGGTTAGAGTTGGGGTTAGGCTTAGGCTTAGTGTTAGGCGGAGGGTCAGGTTGAGGGTGAGGTATAGGGTTAGGTGAGGGTGAGGTTTAGGGTTAGATTTAGCATTAGATTGAGAGCTCTTTTGAGGGTTAGGGTTAGGGTTCTTGTTAGGTTTAGGGTGATGGTGTGTGTGAGGGTTATGTTTAGTCTTAGGCTTAGGCTTAGGCTTAAGGCCAAGCGTGAGGTTGAGTGTGAGGGTTAGGGATAGTGTCAGGGTTAGGGTTTTAGGGTTAGGGTGAGGGTTATGATGAGGTTTAGGGTTAGGATGAGGTTTAGGCTGAGGGCTAGAGTGAGGTGAGGCTTATGGTTAGCGTTAGGGTTTGGGTTATTGTTAGTGTTAGGGTTAGATTTAAGTTCAGTGTTAGGGTGAGGGTGATGATTAGGTTTAGAGTTAGGGTGAGGTTTAGGGTTAGGGTTAGGGTTAGGGTGAGGTTTAGGGTTAGGATTAGGGTGAGTTTTAGGATGAGGTTTACGGTTAGGATTAGGGTTAGGGTACGGGCTAGGGTGAGGTTTCGTGTTAAAGTTAGGGTTAGGGGGAGGGTTAGGGGGAGGGTTAGGCTTAGGTTTATTGTTAGGGTTAGGGTGAGGGTTAGGTTGAAGTTTAGGGATAGGTTTAGGGTTAGGATTAGGGTTAGGGTGAGGCTGAGAGTGAGGGTTAGGGCTAGGGTTAGGCTTAGGCTTAGGGTAAGGCTGAGGGTGAGTGTGGGGTTGAGAATTAGGATTAAGGTGATAGTTAGGTTTAGGGTTAGTGTTATTGTTTGGGTTAGGGTTAGAGTTACTGTGTGGGTGAGGGTGCGGATGAGGTTTAGGATTAGAGTTGGGATTAGGGGGAGAGTTAGGGTGAGGTTTACAGTTAGGGTTAGTGTTAGGGTTTGGGTGAGGCTTAGGATTAGTGTTAGGGCTATTATTAGGGTAAGGTTTATGTTTATGGTTATGGTTAGGTTGAGGGTTAGAGTTAGTTTTAGGGTGAGGTTTAGGGTTTGGGTTAGGGTTAGAGTTAGGGTGAGGGTGAGGGTGAGGTTTAGGGTTAGAGTCAGGGTTAGGATCAGCGTTAGGTTGAGGGTTAGGTTTAGGGTTAAGATTAGGGTTAGGGTGAATGTGACTGTGTGGGTTAGGGTTAGGTTTAGATTTTGGCTTAGGGTTAGGCTGAGGGTGAGGGTCAGGGTTAGGGTTAGTGTTAGGTATAGGGTTAGGGTTAGGGGTAGGTTAGGGTTAGGGTTAGTGTGAGGGTTAGTGTGAGGGTTACGGTTAGGGGTAGGATGAGGGTAAGTGTGAGGGTGAGGTTTATGGTTAGGGTGAGTACTATGGTTAGGGTGAGGGTTAGGGTTATTGTTAGGGTTAGGGTTAGGGTTAAAGTTAGGGTTAGGGTGAGGGTGAGATTTAGGGTTAGAGTTAGGGTTAGTGTTACAGTTAAGATGAGGTTTAGGGTTAGGGTTAGAGTTAGGGTGAGGGGTAGGGTTAGGTTTAGGATTAGGTTTAGGGTGAGGGTGAGGGTAGGGCTTAGGTTTAGGGTTATGTTTAGGCTTAGAGTTAGGGTGAAGGTTAGGGTTAGGGTTTAGGTTAGGGTGCAGGTGAGGCTGAGGATTAGGGTAGGTTAAGAATTAGATTTAGGGTTAGGTTTAGGGTTAGGGTTAGTGTTATGGTTACGGTTAGGTTTAGGGTTATGGTGAGGGTGAGGATTAGGGTTAGGCTTAGAGTTAGGCTGAGGGTGACTGTGGGGGTGAGGATTAGAGTTAGGTTTAGGCTTAGGCTTAGGGTTAGGGTTATTGTTAGTGTTATGGTTAGGGTTAACTTTGCGGTGAGGGTGAGGCTGCGGGTGAGGGTTAGGGTTAGTGTTAGGGTTAGTGTTATTTTTAGGGTTAGGGCTAAAGTTACGGTGAGGTTGAGAGTGAGGGTGAAAGTTAGGGTTAGGATGAGTTTTAGGGTGAGGCTTAGGGTTAGGGTGAGGGTGAGGTTTAGGGTTAGAGTTAGGGTTAGTGTTAGGGTTAGGGTGAGGTTTCTGGTCAGGGATAGGTTTGGGGCTATGGTGAGGATGAGGTTTAGAGTTAGAGTTAGGGTTAGGGTGAGGCTGAGTGTGAGGGTTAGGGTTAGGGTTAGTGTTAGGTTTAGGGTTAGGATTAGGGTTAGACTTAGGATTAGGCTAAGGGTGAGGTTTAGGGCTAGAGTTAGGGTTACGGACAAGGTTAGATTTAAGGTTAGGGTTAGGGTTAGGGTTAGGGTGAGAGTTAGGTGGTGTGTTAGGTTTAGGTTTAAGTATAGGATTAGGGTTAGAGTGAGGGGGAGTGTGTGTGTTAGGATTAGGTTTAGGGTTAGGCTTAGGGTTAGGCTAAGGGTGAGGTTGAGCGTGCGGTTTAGGGTTAGGGGAAGGGTTAGGATGAGGTGTAGGGTTAGGATGAGGGTTAGGGTAAGGGCTAGGGTGAGGGTGAGGTTTAGGTTTATTGTTAGGGTGAAGTTTAGGGTTAGGGTTAGGGTTAGGGTGAGGGTGAGGTTTAGGTTTATAGTTAGGGATAGGGTGAGGCTGACGTTGAGGGTCAGGGTTAGGGTTAGTGTTAGGTGTAGGTTTAGGGTTAGGGTGAGGGTTAGTCTGAGTGTGAGGATGAAGGTTAGGGTTAGGATTAGGATTAGCATTAGTGTTAGAGTGAGTGTGAGTTTTGGGGTTAGGACTAGGGTTAGCGTTAGGCTTAGGGTTAGGCTGAGGGTTAGGGTAAGGGTGAGGGTTAAGGTTAGGGTGAGCATTAGGGTTAGGGTTATGGGGAGGGTTTTGATGAGGGTTAGGGTTAGGATTCGGGTTATGGTGAGGGCTAGGGTTAGGGTGAGTGTGAGGGTTAGGGTTAGGGATAGGCTTATGCTTAGGGTTAGGTTCAGGGTGAGGGGGGTCAGGATTAGGGTTAGGGTGATGGTTAGATTTAGGGTTAGGGGGAGGGTTAGGATGAAGGTTAGGGTTAGGATTAGGGTTAGGGTGAGGGATAGGTTGAGGTTGAGGTTTAGGGTTAGTGTTAGGGTGAGAGTTAGTGTTAGGTTTAGGGTGAGAGTAGGATTCGGGTTAAGTTTAGAGTTAGGGTGAGGCTTAGGGTAAGAGTTACGGTGTGGTTGAGGGTTAGGGTTAGGTTGAGGTTTAGGATTAAAAGTAGGGTTAGGGTGAGGGTGACGGTTAGGGTTAGGGTAAGGGTTACGTTGAGGGTGAGGGTGAGGGTTAGGTTGAGGGTTAGCTTTACGATTTGTGTTAGGGTGAAGGCTAGGGTGAGGGTGAGGGTTAGGGTTAGGGTTAGTGTGAGGTTTAGTGTTTGGGTTAGGGTTAGAGTTAGGATTAGGTTGAGGGTGAGGTTTAGGGGTAAAGTTAGTGTTAGGGTCAGGGTTAGGCTTAGGGTGAGGGTTAGTGTGGGGGTGACAGTAAGGGAAAGATGAGGGTTAGGCTGAGGGTGAGGGTTACAGTAAGGGTGAGGGTTAGGTTTAGCGTGAAGGATAGGGTTAGGGTTAGTGTGAGGGGGAGGGTTAGATTGAGGATTAGTGTTAGGGTTAGGGATAGGGCTAGGGTTAGGTTGAGGTTTAGGGTTAGTGTTAGGGTGAGGTTTAGGTTTAGGGTGATGGTTATGGTTAGTGTGAGTATTAGTGTTCGGGTTACGGTTAGTGTTAAGTTGAGGGTAAGTGTTAGGGTGAGGGTTAGGTTTAGGGTGAGGGTAATGGTTAGGGTGAGGGTTAGGGTTAGGGTGTTTTTTAGGGTTAGGGTTAGGGTTACGGTGACGGTGAGGGTTAGGTTTAGGGTTAGGATTAGTATTAGGGTTAGGGCTAGGGTGCGGGTAAGTGTTATTGTGAGGGTTAGGGTGAGCGTGAGGATTAGGTTTAGAGTTACCTTGAGCGTGAGTGTTAGGTTTAGGTTGAGGGTTAGGGTTAGGGTTAGGGTTAGGGTTAGTGTGAGGGTTAGTGTTACGGTTACGGTTAGTGGTAGGGTGAGGATAAGTGTTAAGATGAGGTTTAGGGTTAGGGTGAGGATTATGTTTAGGGTGAGGGTTAGAGTTAGTGTTAGGGTTAGTGTTAGGTTTAGAGTTAGTGTTAGGGTGAGGGTGAGATTTAGTGTTAGAATTATGGTTAGTGTTAGGGTTAGGGTTAGGGTGCGGGTTAGGCTTAGGCTCAGGCTTAGGCTTAGGCTTAGGCCGAGCTTGAGGGTGAGGGTTAGGATTTACGTTAGGGTGAGGGTTAGGGTTATGTTTAGTGTCAGGTTTAGGATGAGGTTTAGGGTTAGGGTTAGGCTTATGGTGAGGGCTAGGGTGAGGGTTAGTGTGAGGGTTAGGGTTAGGGATAGGGTTAGGTTTAGGATTAGGGTTAGGGTGAGGGTGAGTGTGAGGCTTAGGGTTAGGGATAGGGTTAGGCTTAGAGTTAGGGTGAGGGTTAGGTTTCAGGTTTGAGTTTGGGTGCAGGTGAGGCTGAGGATTAGGGTTAGGTTTAGGGTTAGATTTAGGGTTAGGTTTAGGCTTAGGGTTATTTTTAGTGTTAGGTTTGTGGTGAGGGTTAGGTTTTAGTTTTAGTGTTAGGCTGAGGGTGACTGTGGGGGTGAGGATTAGAGTTTGGTTTAGGGTTAGGCTTAGTTTTAGGGTTATGTTTAGTGTTATGGTTAGGGTTAAGTTTGCGGTGAGGGTGAGGCTGAGGTTGAGGTTTAGGGTTAGGGTTAGAGTTAGTGTTATTGTTAGGGTTAGGGCTAGAATTACGGTGAGGTTGAGGGTGAGGATGAAGGTTAGGGTTAGGTTGAGTTTTAGGGTCAGGGTTAGGGTCAGGGTGCGGGTGAGGTTTAGGGTTAGAGTTAGGGTTAAGATTATGGTTAGGGTGAGGTTGCGGGTTAGGGTTAGGGATGGTGTTATGTGAGGGTGAGGTTTAGTGTTAGAGTTAGGGTTAGGATGAGGCTAAGGGTAAGACTGAGGGTTAGGGTTAGTGTTAGGTTTAGGGTTAGGGTTAGGGTGAGGGTTAGGGTTAGAGTTAGGTTTAAGGTTAGGCTTAGGGTTAGGCTGATTGTGAGGGTGAGTGTGAGGGTTAGGGTTAGGATGATGGTTAGGGTTAGGGTTATGGGGAGTGTTAGGATGAATGTTAGGGTTAGGATTAGGGTTAAGGTGAGGTTAGGGTTAGGGTTATGGGGAGTGTTAGGATGAATTTTAGGGTTAGGATTAGGGTTAGGGTGAGGGTTAGGGTGAGGGTGAGTTTTACGGTTAGGGTTAAGGTTAGGATTAGGGTGAATGTGAGGTTTAGGGTTAGAGTTAAGCTTAAGGTGAGGCTGAGGGTGAGGGTGAGGGTTGGGTTTAGGATTAGGATTAGGGTAAGCGTTAGGATGAGTGTGAGTGGATAAGGGTTAGGGTTACACTGAGGGTGAGGTTGAGGGTGAGGGTAAGGTTTAGGATTAGGGTTAGGGTGAGGGTGAGTGTGTGGTAGGATTAGGCTTAGGGTTAGGGTGAGGGTGAAGTTGAGGGTGAGGGTTAGGGTTAGGGTGATTGTTTGGTTAAGGGTTAGGGGGAGGGTTAGGATGAGGGTTAGGGTCAGGCTTAGGCTTAGGGTTCGGTTGAGATAGAGGGTCATGGTGAGTATTAGCTTTAGGTTGAGGGTTAGGTTTAGGGTTAGCTTGAGAGTTAGGATTCAGGTTAAGTTTCGGGTTAGGGTGAGGGTTAGGGCTAGGTTTAGGGTGAGGGTTAGATTTAGGGTTAGGGTGAGGGTTAGGATGAGGATTAGGGTTACGATTAGGGTTAGGTTGAGGGCTAGGGTGAGGGTGAGGATTAAGGTTAGTGTTAGGGTAAGGTTTAAGGTTAGGGTTAGGTTTAGGTTGAGGGTTAGGTTGACGGTTAGGGTTACGGTGAGGGTGAGTGTTAGGGTTAGGGTGAGGGTGAGTGTTAGCATTAGGTTTAGGGTTAGGATTAGTATTATTGTTAGGGTTAGGGTTAGAGTTATGGTGAGTTTGAGGGTGAGGGTGAGGGTTAGGTTTAGGGTTAGGGTGAGGTTTAGGTTTAGGGGTAGGATTAGGGTTAGCGTGATGGTAAGGTTTAGGGTTACGTTTAGGGTTAGTTGGAGGGTTAGGTCGAGGGTTAGATTTAGGGTTAGTTTTAGGTTTAAGGTTAGGGTGAGGGTTAGGTTGAGTGTTAGGTTGAGGGTTAGTGTTAGAGTTAGGGCTAGGATTAGGGTTAGGATGAGGATTAGGGTGAGTGTTAGGATTAGGGTAAAGGTGAGGTTTAGGATGAGGTTTTCGATTAGGGTTAGGGTTAGGGTTAGAGTGAGGTTTAGGGTTAGGGTTTGGGTTAGGCTTAGAGTTACTGTGAGGGTGAGGGTGCAGGTGAGTGTGAGGGTTAGGGTTAGGTTTAGGGTTAGGCTTAGGATTAGGCCGAGGGTGAGGGTGGGAATGAGGGTTAGGGTTAGGGTGAGAGTTAGTTTTAGGGTTATGGGGAGGGTTAGGATGAGGGTTAGGGTTAGGATTAGGGTTAGGGTGAGGGCTAGGTTGAGGGTGAGTTTCAGGGTTAGGGTTAGGGTGAGGTTTAGGGTTAGGGTTTTGGATAGGGTTAGAGTTACTGTGAGGGTGAGGGTGCGGGTGAGTTTGAGGGTGAGGGTGAGGTTTAGGGTTAGTGTTAGGGTGAGAGTTAGGGTTCAGGTTAAGTTTAGGGTTAGGTTGAGTGTTAGGGTAGGCTTAAGTTGAGCGTGAGGGTCAGGGTTAGGTTGAGGGTTAGGGTTAGGTTTAGTGTTAGGGTGAGTTTCAGAGTTAAGGTTAGGGTGAGTGTTAGGATGAAGTTTAGAGTTAGGATTAGGGTTAGGTTGAGGGCTAGGGTGAGGGTGAGAGTTATGGTTAGTGTTAGGGTGAGGTTTAGGTTTAGGGTTAGGTTAGGGTTAGGTTGAGGGTTAGAGTTTGGATTAGGGTTACGGTGAGTGTGATGTTTAGGATTAGCATTAGGGTTAGGGGGAGGGTTAGGTTGAGGGTTAGGGTTAGGGTTAGTGTTAGGTTAGGGTTAGGGTGAGGGTTAGGGTTAGGATTAGGGTCAGGGTGAGGGTGAGGGTTAGGTTTGGGGTCAGAGTTAGGTTTAGGATTAGGGATAGGATTAGGGTTAGGGTGAGTGTCAGTGTGTTTGTTAGGGTTAGGTTTAGGCTTAAGCTTAGGGTTAGGCTGAGGGTGAGTTTGAGAGTGAGGCTTAGGGTTAGGTTGAGGGTTAGTGTTTGGTTTAGGGGGAGTGTGAGGATGAGTGTCAGGGTTAGGTTTAGTGTTAGTGTAAGGGCTAGGGTGAGGTTGAGTTTTAGGGTTTAGGGTTTGTGTTAGGGTTAGGTTTAGTGTGAGGTTTAGTGTTAGAGTTAGGGTTAGGATAAGGCTGAGCGTGAGGGTTAGGGTTAGGGTTAGTGTTAGGGTTAGTTTGAGGGTTAGGGTGAGGGTGAGGTTTAGGATTAGGGTTAGGATTAGGATTAGGGTTAGGGTTAGGGTGAGTGTGAGGGTTAGGGTTAGGGTTAGTGTTAGTCTTAGGGTGAGGTTGAGGGTGAGGGTGAGGGTTAGGGTTAGGTTGAGGGTTAGGTTTAGGTTTAGTGTGAGAGTTAGCTTTAGGTTAAGTTTAGGGTTAGGGTGAGGATTAGGGTTAGGATTAGCGTTAGGGTGAGTGCTAGCTTGAGGGTGAGGGTTAGGGTTAGTTTTAGGGTAAGGTTTATGGTTAGGGTTAGGTTTCAGGTGAGGGTTAGGGTTAGGATTAGGGTTAGGGTGAGGGTTAGTGTTAGGATTAGGGTTAGGATTAGTGATAGGGTTTGGTTTAGGGTTGGGATTAGTGTTATTGTTAGAGTTAGGGTTAGAGTTATGGTGAGTGTGAGGGTGAGGGTTAGGAATAGGATTAGTGTTAGTGTTAGGGTGAGTGTGAGGTTTAGGGTTAGGATTAGGGTTAGGCTAAGTTTTAGGCTGAGGGTGATGGTGAGGGTACGGATTATTGTTAGTGTGAGGGTTAGGGTTATTGTTAGGGTGAGGGTTAGGATGAGGTTTAGAATTAGTATTAGGGTTAGGTTAAGTGCTAGGTGAGAGTGAGAGTTAGGGTTAGTGTTATTGTGAAGTTTAGGTTTAGGGTTAGGGTTAGGGTTAGGTTGAGGGTTAGTGTTTGGATTAGGGTTAGGGTGAGTGTGAGGTTTAGGGTTAGAGTTAGGTTTAGGGGGAGGGTTAGGTTGAGGGTTAGAGTTAGGGTTAGTGTTAGGGTTAGGGTTAACGTTATTATTAGTGTTATGGTTAGTTTTAAATTTGCAGTGAGGTTGAGGCTGAGGTTGAGGGTTATGATTAGGGTTAGGGTGAGTGTTAGGGTAACTCTTATTTTTCGGTTTAAGGTTTGAATTATAGTGAAGTTGAGGGTGAGGGTGAGGGTTAGGGTTAGAATGAGGTTTAGGATTAGGGTTAGGGTTAGGGTGAGGGTGAGGTTTAGGGTTAGAGTTAGGTTTTGGGGGAGGGATAGGGTGTGGTTTAGGTTTAGGGTTAGTGTTAGGGTAAGGGTGAGTGTGAGGGTTAGTTTGAGGTTTTGGGATAGGGTTACGTTTAGGTTTAGGTTTAGGTTTAGGGTGAGCGTGAGTGTGTGGGTTAGGTTGAGGGTTAGACTTAGGCTTAGGTTTAGGCTAAGGGTCAGGGTGGTGGTGAGGATTAGGGTTAGGGAGATGGTTAGGGTTAGGGTTAGTGTTATTGTTAGGGTAAGGCTTAGAGTTACAGTGAGGGTGAGGGTGCTGGTGAGAGTTAGGGTTAGGGTTAGTGTTGGGTTTAGGGTTAGGTTGTGAGTTAGGGTTAGTGTTACTGTGAGGGTGAGGGTGCGGTTGAGTGTGAGGGTTAGGGTTAGTTTTAGGGTTAGGATTAGGGTGAGGGCTAGGGTGACGTTTAGGGTTAGGTTTGTAGTGAGATTTAGGGGTAGGGTTAGATTTAGGGTAGGGTGATGTGAGGTTTAGGGTTAGATTTAGGGTTAGGGTGAGGCTGAGGGTGAGGGTTAGTGTTAGGGTTAGTGTTAGGGTTAGGTTAGGGTTAGGGTGAGGTTAGGGGTAGGGGGAGGTTTAGGGTTAGGGTTAGGATTAGTTTTAGGGTTTGGGTGAGTGTGAGGGATAGGGTTAGGGTTAGGGTTAGGGTGAGGGTTAGGGTTAGGGTTAGGGTCAGAGTTAGGGTTCTGAAAAGTTTAGGGTTAGGGTGAGGATTAGGGTTAGGATTAGGTTTAGGGTTGGGGCTAGGGTGATGGTGAGCGTGAGGGTAAGTTTTAGGGTAAGATTTACGATTAGGGTTAGAGTTTGGGTGAGGGTTAGCATGAGGGTTAGCATTACGGTGAGGGTGAGGTTTAGGGGTAGGTTGAGGGATAGATTTAGGATTAGGGTTAGGGTGAGGTGAGTGTTAGGATTATTGTTAGGATTAGGATTTGGATTAGGGTTAGGGTGAGTGTGAGGTTTAGGGTTAGGGTTAGGGTTAGGCTTAGGTTTAGTCTGAGGGTGTTGGTGAGGGTGAGGGTTATTGTTAGGGTGAGGGTTAGGGTTAGGGTTAGGGTGAGAGTTAGGTTTCGGGTTAAGTTTAGGGTTAGAGTGAGGTTTAGGGTAAAGGTTACAGTGTGGGTTAGGGTTAATGTTAGTGTGAGGAGTAGGATGAGGGTTAGGGTTAGGATTACTCTTAGAATGAGGGCTAGAGTGAGGGTGAGGTTTAGGGTTAGTGTTAGGGTGACGTTTAGGTTTAGGTTTAGGGTTAGGGTAAGGGTGAGGGTGAGGTTTAAGGTTAGAGATAGGGTTAGGGTGAGGCTGAGGGTGAAGGTTAGGGTTAGTGTTAGTGTTAGATTTAGGGTTTCGGTGAGGGTTAGGGTGAAGGTGAGTGTTAGCCTTGGTGTTAGGAATAGGATTAGGGTAAGGGTTAGGGTGAGTGTAAGGGTTAGTGTCACGGTGAGCGTGAGTGTTAGGGTTAGGTTGAGGGTTAGGGTTAGGCTTACGATTAAGGTGAGGGTGAGAGTGAGGATTAGGGTTAGGGTAAGGGTTAAGGGTAGGGTTAGAGTGAGAGTTAGGGTTCGAGTTTAGGGTTAGGGTGTCATTTAGGGTTAGGATTACGTTGAGTTTGAAGGTTAGGCTTAGTTTGAGAGTTAGGGTTAGGCTTAGGATTAGGGTGAGGGTTAGGGTTAGGCTGAGGTTTAAGGTGAGGTTTTGGATTACGGTTAGGGTTAGTGTTAGGGTGAGTGTGAGGTTTTGGGTTAGAGTTAGGTTTAGGGGCAGGGTTAGGGAGAGTTTTTGGGTTAGAGTTAGTGTTATGGTTAGGGTGAGGGTTAGGGTTTGGGTTAGGGTTATTGTTAGTGTTATGGTTAGGGTTATGTTTGTGGTGAGGGCGAGGCTGAGGGTGGAGTTATGTTTAGTGTTAGGTTTAGGGTGAGGTTTAGGGTTAGGGTTAGGGTAAGGGTTAGGGTGAGTGTGAGGTTTAGGGTTAGATTTAGGGTTAGGGTTAGGATTAGGGTTAGGGTGAGGGTTAGGGTGAAGGCCAGGGTGTCGTTGAGGGTTATGGTAAGTGTTAGGGTTAAGTTTAGGGTGAGGGTTAGCTTGAGGTTTAGGGTTAGGGTGAGGATTAGGGTTAGGTTGAGGATTAGGGTGAGTGTGAGGTTTAGGTTTAGGGTTAAGCTTAGGTGTAGGCTGAGGGTTAGGTTGAGCGTGAGGTTAGTGTTAGGGGTTAGGGTTAGGGTGAGAGTTAGATGTAGTGTTAGGGTGAAAGATATGGTTCAAGTTAAGTTTTGGGTTAGCGTTAGGTTTACGGTGATGGTTAGGATGAGGATTAGGGTTAGGATTAGGTTTAGGGTGAGGGCTAGGGTGAAGGTGAGGGTTAGGGTTAGTGTTTTGGTGAGGTTTAGGTTTAGGGTTAGTGTTAGGATGAGGGTTAGGGTTACGGTGAGGGTGAGGGTTAGGGTTAGGGTAAGGGTTAGGGTAAGCATTTGGGTTAGGGTTAGGGTGAGTTTTAGGGTTACATTTAGGGTTAGGTCGAGGGGTAGGGTTAAGTTTAGTGTTAGGGTTAAGGTTAGGGTGAGTGTTAGCTTGAGGTTTAGGGTTATTTTTAGGGTTAGGGTTAGGATTAGAGTTAGGGTGAGGGTGAGTGTGAGGGTTAAGTTTAGGGTGAGTGTTAGCTTGAGGTTTTGGGTTAGGCTGAGGGTGAGGGTGGGTGAAGATTAGGGGTAGGGTCAGGGTGAGTGTGAGGGTTAGGGTTAGGGTTAGGCTTAGGCTTAGGGTTAGGCTGAGGGTGAGGGTGGGGGTGAGTATTAGGGTTAGGGTGATGGTTATGGTTAGGGTTAGGGTGAGGTTTGGGATGAGGGTTAGGTTTAGGATTAGGGTTAGGGAGAGGACTAGGGTGAGAGTTAGGGTAAGGGTTAGGCTTAGGCTTACAGTTAAGCTGAGCGTGAGGTTGCGGGTAAGTTTTAGGTTTAGGGTGATGGTTAGGTTTACGGTTAGGGTGAGGGTTAGGATGAGGTTTAGGGTTAGGGTGAGGATGATGGTAAGTGTAAAGGTGAGGTTTAGGCTGAGGGTGAGGGTTAAGATAAAGGTGAGTGTTAGGATTAGGGTTAGGGTTAGGGTGAGTGTTAGAATGAGGTTTGGGTTTAGGGTTAGGGTTAGTGTGAGGTTTAGGGTGAGGATGAGGGTTAGGGTTAGGGTGAGGGTGAGGATTAGTCATCAGGTTAGGGTGAGGGCTTGGATGAGGGTTAGGGTTAGAGTTAGGGTTAGGGTTAGGGTGAGGTTTCGGATTAGGGTGAGGATTAGGGTTAGTGTGAGGGTTAGTGTTAGGGTTAGGGTTAGTGTTACGGTGAGGGTAACTGTTAGGGTGAGGGTTAGGGTTAGGTTGAGGCTTATGGTTAGGGGGAGGGTTAGGGTTAGGTTTAGAGTAATTTTTAGGTTTAGGATTACGGTTACAGTGAGGGTGAGAGTTAGGGTTAGTGTTAGGGTGAAGTTTAGTGTTAGGGTTAGTGTTAGAGTTAGGGTTGGTTAGGGTGAAGTTGCGGTTTAGTGTTAGGATTAGTGTTAAGTTGAGGTTTAGGGTGAGGGTCAGGGTTAGGGTGAGGGTTAGGGTGGGGGTGACGGTAGGGGTAAAGATGAGGGTTAGGCTGAGGGTGAGCGTTACGGTAAAGGTGAGGTTTAGGTTTAGGGTGAGGGTTAGGTTTAGAGTTAGGGTGAGGCTGAGGGTTAGATTGAGATTTAATGTTAGGGTTAGTTTGAGGTTTATGGTGAGGATGAGTGTTAGGGTTAGGGTGAGTGCTAGGGTGAGGTTGAGGGTTAAGTTTAGTGTTAGGTTGGGGTTTAGGGTTAGGGTGATTGTTAGGGTTAGTGTGAGCATTAGTGTTAGCATTAGGTTTAGTGTTAGTGTGAGTGTAAGTATTAGGATGAGGGTTAGGGTTAGGGTGAGGGTTATGGTTAGGGTGAGGGTTAGGGTAAGTGTTAGGGTTATTGTTAGGGTTAGGGTTAGGGTTATATGGTTATGGTGAGGGTGAGGGTGTGGGTTATTTTTAGGGTTAGGATGAGGTTTAGGTTTCAGGTAAGGGTTAGAATTAGGGTTAGGGTGAGGGTGAGTTTTAGGGTTAGAGTTAGCATTAGTGTTAGGGTTAGGGATAGGGTGAGGGTTAGGGTTAGGCTTAGGCTTAGGCTTGGGCCGAGCATGAGGAGGAGGGTTAGGGTTCGGGTTAGGGTGAGGTTTAGGGTTAGGGTTAGGCTGAGGGTTAGGTTTAGGTTTAGGGTTAGGATTAGCTTTGGGGTGAGGGCTAGGGTGAGGGTTAGGGTGAGGGTTCGGTTTAGGATAGGGTTAGGTTTAGTATTTGGGTTAGGGTGAGTGTGAGTGTGAGGGTTAGGTTTGGGTTAGGCTTAGGGTTAGTGTGAAGGTTAGGGTTTGGCTTAGGGTGAGGGTGAGGCTGAGGATTAGTGTTAGGTTTAAGGTTTGGTTTAGGGTTAGGGTTTCTGTTAGGTTTAGGGTTAGGGTTAGGGTTACAGGGAGGGTTAGGTTTAGGGTTAGGGTTAAGTTAGGGTTAGGCTGAGGGTGAGGGTGGGGGTGAGGTATAGGGTTATGGTTAGGGTTAAGGTTATTGTTAGTGTTGTGGTTAGGGTTAAGTTTGCAGTGAGGGTGAGGCTGAGGGTGAGGTTTATGGTTAGGGTTACGGTTAGGGTTAGGGTTACTGTTATTGTTAGTGTTGGGGTAAGAATTACTGTGAGGTTGAGAGTGAGGGTTTGGGTTAGGGTTAGGGTGAGGTTTAGGATTAGGGTTAGGTTTAGGGTTAGGGTGAGGGTGATGTTTAGGGTTAGAGTTAGTCTTTGGGGGAGGCTTAGGGTGAGGTTTAGGGTTAGGGTTAGTGTTAGGGTTAGGCTGAGGGTGAGGTTTAGGTTGAGGATTAGGGATAGGGTTAAGTTTAGTTTTACCATTAGGTTGAGCGTGAATGTGAGGGTTAGGTTGAGGGTTAGGCTTAAGCGTAGGGTTAGGCTGAGGGTGAGGGTGGGGGTGAGGATTAGGGTTAGGTGATTGTTAGGTTTACGTTTAGTGTTATTGTTAGGGTAAGGGTTAGAGTTAAGGTGAGGGTGAGGTTGCGGGTGAGACTTAGATTTAGGGTTAGGGTGTGTTTTAGGGTTAGGATTAGGGTTAGGGTGGGGGTGAAGGTTAGGGTTAGTGTGAGGGTTAGGGTTAGGGTTTGGGTTAGGGTTAGAGTTCCTGTGAGGGTTAAGGTATGGGTGAATGTGAGGATTAGGGTCAGGTTTAGGGTTAGGGTCAGGGTTAGGGTGAGGGCTGGGGTGAGGGTGAGTTTTAGGGTTAGGGTTAGGGTTTGGTTTAGGGTTAAGGTTAGGGTTAGGTTTAGGGTGAGTGTGAGGTTTAGTGTTAAAGTTAGGGTTAGGGTGAGGCTGAGGGTGAGGGTTAGGGTGAGGGTTAGCATTAGGGTTAGGGTGAGAGTTAGGTTTCAGTTTAGTTTAGGGTTAGGGTGAGGATTAGGGTTAGGATTAGGGTTAGGCTGAGGGCTAGGGTGAGGATGAGGGTTAGGGTTAGTGTTAGGGTAAGGTTTAGGGTTAGGGTTAGGGTTCGGGTTCGGGATAGGATGAGGGTTAGGTTTTTGGTGAGTGTGAGCGTTAGGATTAGGTTGAGGGTTAGGGTTAGGATTAGTGTTAGGGTGAGGGTGACTGTTACGATTAGGTTTAGGATTAGGAGTAGGGTTAGGTTTAGGGTTAGGATTAGTGTTATTTTTAGGGTTTGGTTAATAGTTATGGTGAGGGTGAGGGGAGGGTGAGGTTTAGGGTTAGGGTTATTGTCAGGTTCAGGATTAGGCTTAGGATTAGTGTTAGGGTGAGGGTGAGGTTTAGTTTTAGATTTAGGGTTAGTTGGAGGTTTAGGTGGGGGTTAATGTTAGGGTTAGTTTTATGGTTAAGGTTAGGGTGAGGGTTAGGTTGAAGTTAAGGGTTAGGGTTAGTGTTAGGGTGAGGGTTAGTGTGAGGGTTAGGCTTAGGATTAGGCTTAGGCTTAGGGTAAGGCTGAGAGTTAGTGTGGGGGTGTGGATTAGGTTTAGGGTGATTGTTAGGTTTAGGCTTAGGGTGAGGGTTAGGATGAGAGTTAGGGTTAGGATTAGCGTTAAGGTGAGGGCTTGGGTGAGGGTGAGGGTTAGGGTAAGTGTTAGGCTTAGGCTTAGGGTTAGGCTGAGAATGAGGTTGAGGGTGAGGATTAGGGTTAAGGTGAGATTTAGTGTTAGGGTTATGGTTAGAGTTAGGATTCGGGTGAGGGTGAGGTTTAGGGGTAGAGTTAGGGTTAGGGTGAGTGTTAGGCTTAGGGTGACGGTTAAGGTGGGAGTGATGGTAAGGTAAAGGTGAGGGTTAGGCTGAGTGTGAGGGTTATTGAATGGGTTAGCGTTAGTGTTAGGGGGAGGGATAGGATTAGGCTGAGTGTGAGGGTGAGGGTTAGATTGAGGATTAGTGTTAGGGTTCGTGTGAAGTTTAGGGTGAGGATGAGGGTTAGGGTTAGGGTAAGGCCTAAGGTGAGGATGAGGGTTAGGGTTAGTGTTAGGGTGAAGTTTATGGTTAGGGTTAGGGTCATGATTAATGTTAGAGTTAGGCTTAAGGTGAGGGTTAGGGTGAGGGTGAGGTTTAGGATTAGGGTTAGGATTAGGATGAGGTTTAGGGTTAGGGTAAGTGTGACTTTTAGGGTTAGGGTTAGGGTTAGGCTTAGGGTTAGGCTTAGGGTGATGGTGAAGGTGAGGGTTATTGTTAGGGTGAGGGTTAGGCTTAGTCTTAGGGTGAGAGATAGGGTTCCGGTTAAGTTTAGGTTTAGAATGAGTATTGGGTAAGGGTCACAGTGAGGGTTAGGGTTAGGGTTAAGTTGAGGTTTTGGGTTAGGGTTTGGTTTAGGGTGAGGGTGAGGGTGAGGGTAAGGGTTAGGGTTAGTGTTAGGGTAAGGGTTAGGATGAGGGTTAGGGTTAGGATTAGGGTTAGGGTTAGGGTTAGGGTTAGAGTTAAGGTTAAGTTGAGGGTGAGGGTGAGGGTTAGGGTTAGGGTGGGGTTTAGGGTTAAAGTTATTGTTAGGGTTAGGGTTAGAGTTAAGTTTAGGTTGAGGGTGAGGGTGAGGGTTAGGTTTAGGGTGAGGTGTAGGGTGAGGTTTAGTGTTAGTGTTAGGGTTAGAGTTAGCGTGAGGGTGAGGTTTAGTTGTAGAGTTAGGGTTAGGGGGAGGGTTATAGTCAGGTTTAGGTTTAGGGTTTTGGTGAGGATGAGGGTTAGGTTGAGTTTTAGGGATATGGTTAGGTTTAGGATTAGGTATCGTGGGAGGGTGAGTGTGAGGGTTAGGGTGATGGTTAGGCTTAGGGTGAGGGTTAGGCTGAGGGTGAGGGTGGGGGTGACGATTAGGGTTAGGGGGATAGTAAGGGTTAGGGTTTGTGTTATTGTTAATGTTAGAATTAGAGTTACTGTGAGGGTGAGTTTGGCGGTGAGGGTTAGGGTTAGGGTTAGGGTGGGGTTTAGGTTTAGGGTTAGTGTTAGGTTTAGTGTGAGGCTGAGGGTTAGGTTGAAGTTTAGGGTTAGGGTTAGGGTTATTGTGAGGGTTAGGGTTAGGGTTAAAGTTAGTGTTAGGGTTACGGTAAGTGTTAGTGTGAGGGTTTGTGTTAGGGTGAGGGTTCTGTTTAGGGTGAGGGTTAGAGTTAGGTTTATTTTTAGGGTTAGGGTTAGGGTTAAGGTTACATTGAGGGTGAGGATTAGGGTTGGGGTTAGGATGAGGTTTAGGTTTAGGGTTAGTGTTACAATTAGGGTTAGGGTGAGAGTGAGGTTTAAGGTTAGAGTTAGGGTTAGTGTTAGGGTTAGAGTGAGGGCTAGGGTGAGGGTTAGGGTTATGTTTAGGGTGAGGGTTAGGATGAGGTTTAGGGTTAGGATTAGGGTTAGGGTTAGGGCTCGGGTAAGGGTTAGGGTTAGGGTTAGGGTTATGGATAGGGTTAGGTTTAGGATTAGGATTAGGGTGAGGGTGAGTGTGAGGGTTAGGGTTAGGTTTAGGGTTAGGATTAGGCTTAGGGTTAGGGTTAGGGTTTGGGTTAGGGTGAGGTTGAGGCTGAGGATTAGGGTTTGGTTTAGGGTTAGGGTTAAGGTTAGTTTTAGGGTTAGGTTTAGGGTTAGGGTTAGGTTTAGCGTTAGGTTTTGGCTGAGGTTGAGGGTGGTGGTTAGGATTAGGGTTAGGTTTACCGTTCTGGTTATTGTTAGTGTTATGGTTAGGGTTAATTTTGCATTGAGGTTGAGTTTGAGGTTGAGTGTTATGGTTAGACATTGGGTTATGGTTAGGGTTAGTGTTATTGTTAGGGTTAGGTTTAGAGTTACGGTGAGCTTGAGGGTGAGGGTGAGAGTTAGGGTTAGGATGAGGTTTAGGGTGAGATTTGGGGTTAGGTTTAGGGTTAGGGTTAGGGTGAGTGTGAGGTTTAGGGTTAGAGTTAGTTTTAGGGGGATGGTTCAGGTGAAGTTTAGGGTTAGGGTTAGTGTTAGGGTTAGGGAGAGCGGGAGGGTTAGGATGTGGTTTAGGGATAGGTTTAGGGTTAGGATTAGGTTTAGGGTGTGGGTGAGTGTAAGGGTTAGGGTGTAAGTGTTAGGCTTAGGCTTAGGGTTAGCCTGAGAGTGAGGATGAGGGTGAGAGTTATGGTTAAAATTAGGGTGGGGTTTAGGGTTAGGGTTAGGGTTAGGGTTTGGGTGAGGGTGAGGTTTAAGTTTAGATATAGGGTTAGGGGGGTGGTTAGGGTGAGGGTTATGGTTAGGGTTAGTTTTAGGGTTAGGGTGAGGGTGAGGGTTAGGTTTAGGATTAGGATTAGGTTTAGGGTGAGGGTGAACGTGTGTGTTACTGTTAGGTTTAGGGTTAGGTTTAGGATTAGGCTGAGGGTGAGTTTGAGGTTGAGGGTTAGGGTTAGGGTGAGGGTTAGGGTTCGGGTTATGTTAAGGGTTAGGGTGAGGGTTGGGGTAAGGGTTATGGTGAGGGCGAGGGTTAGCGTTAGGTTGAGTGTTAGGGTTAGGGTTAGGGTGCGTGTGAGGGTGAGGGTTAGAGTTAGGGTGAGGGTTAGGGTTAGGGTGTGGGTTAGGATGAGTGTTAGGGTTAGAGTTAGATTTAGGGTGAGTCTGAGGGTGAGGGTTAGGGTGAGGGTTAGTGTTAGATTTAGGGTTAGGGTGAGGGTGAAGCTGAGGGTGAGGGTTAGGGTTAGGGTTAGGGCGAGGTTTAGGGTTAGTGTTATGATTAGTGTTAGGATGAGGGTGAGGTTTAGGGGTAGAGTTAGGGTTAGGGTGTGGGTTAGGGTGAGGGTTAGGGTGAGGGTTAGGGAGGGGGTTATGTTGAGGGTAAATGTGAGGTTTAGGCTGAGGGTGAGTTTTACCATAAGGGTGATGGTTAGGGTGAGGATGAGTGTTAAGGTTAGCGTGAGTGTTAGGGTGAGGGTCAAGGTTAGGGTTAGTTGGAGGGTTAGGTCGAGGGTTAGGGTTAGGGTTAGTTTTAGGGTTAAGGTTACAGTGAGGGTTAGGTTGAGGTTTAGGGTTCGTGTTACAGTTAGGATTAGGATTAGGGTAAGGGTTAGGCTGAGTGTGAGGTTTAGGGTTAGGGTTAGGGTTAGACTTAGGTTTAGGCTGAGGGTGAGGGTGAGGATGAAGGATAGGGTTAGGGTGAGGGTTAGGGTTAGGTTTAGGGAGAAAGATAGGGTTTGGGTTAAGTTTAGGGTTAGGGTTAGTTTGAGATTTAGAGTTAGGGTTAGGGTGAGGGTGAGGGATAGGGTTAGGATGAGGGTTAGGATGAGGATTAGGGTTATGATTAGTGTTAGGGTATGGGCTAGGGTGATGGTGATTTTTAGGGTTATGTTTTGGGTGAGGTTTAGTGTTAGGTTAGGGTTAGAGTTCGTGTTAGGATGAGAGTTAGTGTTACCATGAAGTTAGGGTTAGGGTTATGGTGAGGTTGAGGGTTAGAATTAGGTGTAGGGTGAGGGTGAGTGTTGGATTAGGGTTAGTGTTAATTTAGGTTTAGGATTAGTGTTATTGTTAGGGGTAGGGTTAGACTTACAGTGAGGGTGAGGGTGAGGGTTAGGGTTAGGGTGAGGGTTAGGATTGGGGTTATGGGGAGGGTTATGATGAGGGTTAGGTTTAGGATTAGGTTTAGGGTGAGGGTTATGCTTACGGAAGGGTGAGGGTTAGGGTTAGGGTTAGGATTAGGGTTAGGGTTAGGGTTATTGTTAGGGTTAGGGTTAGGGTTATGGTTACGGTGAGGGGGAAGATTAGGGTTAAGTTTAGGGTGAGGTTTTTAGTGTTAGGGTTAGGGTTAGAGTTAGGGTTAGGGTGAGGGTGATGTTTAGGGGTAGAGTTAGGGTTAGGGTGAGGGTCAACATGAGGGTTAGAGTTACCGTGAGGGTTAAGGTGGGGGTGATGGTAAGGGTAAAGATGAGGATTAGGCCTAGGGTGAGGGTTATGGTAAGGGTGAGGGTTACGGTTAGGGTGAGGATGAGAGTTAGGGTTAGGGTGAGTGCTAGGGTGAGGGTGAGGACTAGGTTTAGTGTTAGGGTGAGGTTAGGGTTAGTGAGGGGTATGGTTAGGGTTAAGGATAGGGTTAGGTTTAGGTTTATTGTTAGAGTTAGGTTTAGGGTTAGGGTAGGGTTAAGGTTAGGGTTAGGGTTATTGTTAGGGTTAGGGTTAGGATGAGGTTTTGGTTTAGGGTTCGGGTTAGAGTTAGGCTTAGGGTAAGGGTGAGGTTTAGGGTTAGAGTTAGGGTTAGTGTTAGGGTTAGGGTTAGCATGAGGGTTCGGTTTAGGGTTAGGCTTAGGCTTTGGTTTAGGCTTAGGCCCCGCATGTGGGTGAGGGTTAGGGTTAGGGTGAGGGTGAGGGTAATGGATACGGAAGGGTGAGGGTTTGGGTTAGGGTGAGGGTTAGGGTTAGAATTAGGGTTAGGGTGAGGGTGAGGGTTAGGATTAAGGTTAGGGTTAGGGTTATTGTTAGGGTTAGGGTTAGGGTTACGGTGAGGGTGATGGTCAGGGTTAAGTTTATGGTGAGGTTTTTAGTGTTAGTGTTAGGGTTAGGGTCAGGGTCAGGGTGAGGTTTAGGGGTAGAGTTAGGGTTAGGGTTATGGTTAGCGTGAGGGTTAGGGTTAGGGTGAGAGTTAAGGTGGGGTGACGGTAAGGGTAAAGATGAGGGTTATGACTAGGGTGAGGGTTATGGTAAGGGTGAGGGTTAGGGTTAGGGTGAGGATTAGGGTGAGAGTCCGTGTTCAGGTTAAGTTTAGGGTTAGGGTGAGGTTTAGGGTGAGGATGAGGGTTAGGGTTAGGGTGAGGACTAGGCTAAGAGGGAGGATTAGGTTTAGTGTTAGAGTGAGGTTAGGGTTAGGGTGAGGGTTATGGTTAGGGTTAGGGTTAGGCTTAGGGTTAGGGTTAGGTTTAGTGTTAGGGTTAGGGGTAGGATTAGGGTAGGGTTAAGGTTAGGGTTAAGGTTATTGTTAGGGTTAGGGTTAGGATGAGGTTTAGGTTTAGAGTTAGGGTTAGTGTTAGGGTTAGGGTAAGGGTGAGGTTTAGGGTTAGAGTTAGGTTTAGTGTTATGGTTAGGGTTAGGGTGAAGTTTAGGGTCAGGGTTAGGCTTCAGCTTTGGTTTAGGCTTAGGCCCAGCATGTGTGTGAGGGTTAGGGTGCGGTTTAGGGTGAGCTTTAAGGTTAGGGTTCGGGTAAGGTTTAGGATGATTTTTAGGGTTAGGATTAGAATTAGGGTGAGGGCAAGTTTTAGGGTTAGGATGATTATTCGGGTTAAGGATAGGGTTAGATTTAGGATTAGGGTTAGGGTGAGGGTTAGTGTGAGGGTTAGGGTTAGCATTAGGGTTAGGCTTCGGGTTAAGGTGAGGATTAGGGTAAGGGTTTGGTTAGGGTGAGCGTGAGGCTGAGGAGTAGGGTTAGGTTGAGGTTTAGGTTTAGGCTTAGGTTTAGGGTTAGTTTTAGTGTTATGTTTAGTGTTAAGGTTAAGTTTAGGGTTAGGTTTAGTGTTATTGTTACGGTTAGGGTTACAGTTAAGGTGAGGTTGAGGGTGAGGGTGAGGTTTAGGTTTAGGGTGAAGTTTAGGGTTAGGGTCATGGTTAGGTTTAGGGTGAGGTTTAGGGTTAGAGTTAGATTGAGGGGGGAGGGTTATGGTGAAATTGAGGGCTAGGTTTAGTGTTAGGTTTAGGGTGAGGGTGAGGTATAGGTTGAGGTTTAAGGATAGGGGTAGTTTTAGGATTAGTGTTAGGGGGATGGTGAGTGTGAGGGTTAGGGTGAGGGTTAGGCTTAGGCTTAGGTTTAGGCTGAGGGTGAGGGTGGGGGTAAGGATTAAAGTTAGGGTGATGATTAGGGTTAGGATTAGTGCTGTTGTTAGGTTTAGGGTTAGAGTTACAGTGAGGTTGAGGGTGCGGGTGAGGGTTAGCGTTAGGGTTAGGGTGGGGTTTAGGGTTAGGCTTAGTGTTAGGGTTAGGGTGAGGTTTAGGGTTAGATATAGGGTTAGGGGGAGGGTTACGGTGATGGTTAGGGTTAGGGTTAGTGTTAGGGTTAGGGTGAGGGTGAGGGTTAGGTTTAGGTTTAGGGTTAGGCTTAGGGTTAGGATGAGGGTGATGGTGAGGGTGAGGGTTAGGGTTAAGGTGAGGGATAGGGTAAGGGTTATGGGGAGGGTTATGATGAGGGTTAGGGTTAGGATTAGGGTTAGGGTGAGGGTTAGGGTTAGGATTAGTGTTAGGGTTAGGGTTATTTTTAGGGTTAGTGTTAGGGTTATGGTTACTGTGAGGGTGAGGTTTAGGGTTAAGCTTAGGGTGAGGTTTATAGTGTTAGGGTTAGGGTTAGAGTTAGGGTTAGGGCGAGGGTGAGGTTTAGGGTTAGAGTTAGGGTTAGTGTTAGGGTTAGGGTTAGGGTGAGGGTTAGGGTTAGGTTTAGGCTTAGGCTTTGGTTTAGGCTTAGGCCCAGTATGTGAGTGAGGGTAAGAGTTAGGGTTAGGTCGAGGGTTAGTGTTATTGGTAGGTTTAGTTTTATATTTGCGGTGAGGTTGAGGCTGAGGTTTAGGGTTAAGTTTAGGGTCAGGTTTTTAGTGTTAGGGTTAGTGTTAGAGGTAAGGTTAGGGTGAGGGTGAGGTTTAGGCGTAGAGTTAGGGTTAGGGTGTGGTTTAGGGTGAGGGTTAGTGTTAGGGTGAGTGTTAGGGTTAGGGGTAGGGTGAGAGTGAAGGGTAGATTGAGGATTAGTGTTCGTTTAGTGTGAGGTTTAGGGTGAGGATGAGGGTTAGGGTTAGGGTGAGGGTTAGGTTTAGGATTAGGGTGAGGTTTAGGTTTAGGGTGATGGTTAGTGTTAGAGTGAGTGTTTGTGTTAGGATTAGGGTTAGTGTTAGGGTGAGTGTAAGTGTTAGGGTGAGGGTTTGTGTGAGGATGAGGGTTATGGTAAGGGTGAGGGTTAGGATTAGTGTTAGGGTTAGGGTTAGGGTTAGGGTTAGGGTTAGGCTTAGGCTTAGGCTTAGGTTTAGGCTGAGGGTGAGGGTGAGGTTAAGGGTTATGGTTAGGTTGAGGGTTAGGGTTAGGATTATTAATGTTAGCTTTAGGGTTATTCTGAGGGTGAGGGTGAGGGTGAGGGTTAGGGTTAGGGTGAGGGTTATGTTTATGGTTATGATTAGGGTTAGTGTTAGTGTTATTGTTAGGGTTAGGGTTAGAATTAAGGTTAGGTTGAGGTTGTGTTAGGTTGAGAATTAAGGTTAGGTTGAGTGTGAGTGTTAGGTTTAGGCTGATTTTTAGGGTGAGGTTTAGGGTTAGGGTTAGGGTTAGGGTGAGTGTGAGGTTTAGGGTTAGAGTTAGGGTTGAAGAGAGGGTTAGGGTGAGATTTAGGGTTAGGGTTAGGATGAGGCTGAGGGTTAGGTTGAGGTTTAGGGATAGGGTTAGGTTTAGGATTAGGGTTAGGGTGAGGGGGAGTGTGAGGGTTAGAGTGAGGGTGATGGTGGGTGTACGGATTAAGGTTAGGGTGATGGTAAGGGTTAGGGTGGGGGGGACGGTAAGGGTAAAGGTGAGGTTTAGACTGAGGGTGAGGGTTATGCTAAGGGTTAGGGTTAAGGTTAGGGGGAGGGATAGGGTTTGGGTTAGGCTGAGGGTGAGGGTTAGATTGAGGATTAGTGTTAGGGTTAGTGTGAGGTTTAGGGTCAGGATGAGGATTAGGATTAGGGTGAGGTGTAGGGTGAGGATGAGGGTTAAGGTTAGTGTTAGGGCGAGGCTTAGTGTTAGGGTGATGGTTAGGGTTAGTGTTAGGGTGAGGTTTAGTGTTAGGTTTAGGGTTAGGATTAATGTTAGGGTTAGGCTTAAGGTGAGGGTTAGGGTGAGGGTGAGGTTTAGGGATAGGTTAGGATTAAGAATAGGGTTAGGGTTAGAGTGAGTGTGAGGTTTAGGGTTAGCGTTAGTGTTAGCGTTAGGCTGAGGGTGAGGGTGAGGGTGAGGGTTATTGTTAGGGCGAGGGTTAGGGTTAGGGTTAGGGGGAGAGTTAGAGTTCGGGTTAAGTTTATGGTTAGAGTGAGGATTAGGGTAAGGGTTACAGTGAGGGTGATGGTTAGGGTTAGGTTGAGGGTTAGGATTAGGGTTATGTTTAGAGTGAGGGTGAAGGTGAGGGTTAGGGTTAGTGTTAGGGTGAGGGTTAGGATGAGGGTTAGGGTTCGGATTAGGGTTAGGGTGAAGGCTAGGGTGACGGTGAGATTTAGGTTTAGGGTTAGGGTGAGGTTTAGGTTTAAGTTTAGTGTTAGGGATAGGGAGAGGGTGAAGTTTAGGGTTAGAGTTAGGGTTAGGTTGAGGCTGAGGCTGAGGGTTAGGGTTAAGGTTAGTGTTAGAGTTAGGGATACGGTGAGCGTTACGGTGAGAGTGAGGTTTACGCTTAGTGTTAGGATTTGGATTAGGGTAAGGGTTAGGGTGAGGGTGAGGGTGAGGGTGAGGGTTAGGGTTAGGGTGAGGGTTAGGGTTGGGGTGAAGGTTAGGGTTAGGGTTAGGGTTAGGGTGAGGGTGAGGTTTAGGGTTAGGGTTAGTGTTTGGAATAGGCTGAAGGTAAAGGTTAGGGGTAGGATTAGGGTGAGATTTAGGATTCTGGTTAATGTTGGGTTAGGGTGAGGTTTAGGGTTAGGGTTATGTTGAGCGTGAGGGTTAGGGTTAGGTTGAGGGTTAGGGTTAGGCTTAGGATTAGGGTGAGGGTTAGGGTTAGGGTGAGGTTTAGGGTGAGGTTTTGGGTTAGAGTTAGGTTTAGGGGCAGGGTTAGGGTGAGGTTTAGGGTTAGGGTTAGTGTTAAGGTTAGGGTGAGGCTTAGGGTTAGGGTTAGTGTTAGTGTTATTGTTAGTTTTATGGTTAGGTTGAAGTTTGCGGTGAGGGTGAGGCTGAGGGTGAGGGTCATGGTTATGTTTATGGATATGGTTATGGTTAGTGTTATTGTTAGGGTTAGGGTTAGAGTTAAATTAGGTTGAGGGTGAGGGTGAGTGTTAGGGTTAGGGTGAGTTTTAGGGTGAGGTTTAGGGTTAGGGTGAGGTTTAGGGTGAGGGTGAGGGTGAGGTTTAGGTTTAGAGTTAGGGTTGAGGGGAGGGTTAGGTTGATGTTTAGGGTTAAGGTTAGGATGAGGGTGAGGGTTAGGTTGAGGTTTAGGGGTAGGGTTAGGTTTAGGATTAGGGTTAGGGTTAGGGTGAGTGTGAGGGTTACGGTGAGGCTTAGTCTTAGGCTTAAGATTTGTCTGAGGTTGATGGTGGCGGTGAGGATTAAGGCTAGGGTGATGGTAAGGGTTAGGGTTAGTGTTAATGTTAGGGTTAGGCTTAGAGGTAAGATTAGGGTGAGGGTGAGGTTTAGGGGTAGAGATAGGGTTAGGGTGAGTGTTAGGCTTAGGGTGAGGGTTAGAGTGGTGGTGACGGTAATGGTAAAGGTGAGGTTTAGGCTGAGGTTGAGGGTTACGGTAAGGGTTAAGTTTAGGGTTATGGGGAGGGATAGGGTTAGAGTTACGGTGAGGGTGAAGGTTAGGGTTAGATTGAGGATTAGTGTTAGGGATAGGATGAGAATTAGGGATAGGGTTATGTTTAGGGTTAGGGTTTGAGTTAGGGTGAGTATGACGGTGAGAGTTAGGGTTAGGATTAGGGTTACGGTTAGTGTTAGGCAGAGGGTGAGGGTGAGGGTGAGGTTAGGGTTAGGGTGACCTTTAGGGTTAAGGTTAGGGTGAAAGGTAGGGTTAGTGTTAGGGAGATTGTTAGGGTTAGGGTGAGGGTTAGGTTTAGTTTGAGGGTTAGGGTGAAGGTGAGTTTAAGATTGAGGGTTAGGGTGAGGGTGATGGTGACGGTGAGGGTTAGGGTTAGTATTCTGGTTAGGGTTAGGGTGAGGGTTAGGGTTAGGTTTAGGGTTAGGGTGAGGGTAAGGTTGAGGGTGAGGGTTAGGGTTATGGTTAGGTTTAGCGTTAGGGTTAGGTATCAGGTAAGGTTTAGGTTTAGGATGAGGGTTAGGTTTAGGTTTAGGGTGAGGGTTAGGGTTAGGGTTAGGTTTAGGGTGAGGGTTAGTGTTAGGGTTAGGGTGAGGGTGAGGGTTAGGTTGAGGGGTAGGGTTAGGGATAGGGTAAAGGTTAGGGTTAGGGTGAGGGTGAGGGTTTGGTTTAGGTTTAGGATGAGGGTTAGGGTGAGGTTTTGGATTAGGGTTAGGGTTAGGGTTAGGGTGAGGGTGAGTTTTAGGGTTAGCGTTAGGTTTAGGGGCAGGGTTAGGGTGAGGTTTGGGGTTAGGATTACGGTGAGCTTGGTGGTTAGGGTTAGGTTTTGGTTTAGGGTTAACCTTAGGATTAGGGTGAAGGTTAGTGTTAGGGTTAGGGTGAGGTTTAGGGTGAGGTTTGGGATTAGGGTTAGGGTTAGGGTTAGGGTGAGGGTGAGGTTTAGGGTTAGAGTTAGGTTTAGTGGCAGATTTAGGGTGAGTTTTAGGGTTAGGGTTAGTGTTACGGTTAGGGTGAGGTTTAGGGTTAGGGTTTTTGTTTGGTTTAGGGTTATTGTTAATTTTATTGTTAGAGTTAAGTTTGCGGTGAAGGTGAGGCTGAGGGTGAGGTTTATGGTTAGTGTTAGGTTTAGGGTTAGTGTTATTGTTAGGGTTAGAGTTAGAGTTAAGGGTAGGTTGAGGGTGAGGGTGAGGGTAAGGTTTTGAGTGAGGTTTAGAGTGAGGTTTAGGGTTAGGGTTAGGGTTAGGGTTAGCGTGAGGGTGAGGTTTAGGGATAGAGTTAGGATTAGGGGAAGGGTTAGGGGTAGGTTTAAGTTTAGGGTTAGTGTGAGGATCAGGGTTCGCTTGATGTTTAGGGATAGGTTTAGGTTTAGGATTAGGGTTCAGGTGAGGGTGAGTGTGAGGGTTAGGGTGAGCGTTAGGCTTAGGCTGAGGGTTAGGCTTAGGGTGAGGGTGGGGGTGAAGATTAGGGTTAGGGGGATGGTAAGTATTAGGGTTAGTGTTATTGTTAGGGTTAGAGTTACTCTGAGGGTGAGGGTTGGGGTGAGGGTTAGTGTTAGGGTTAGTGTGAGGTTTATGTTTAGGGTTATTGTTAGGGTTGTTGTGAGGGTGAGGTTTAGGGTTAGATATAGGGTTAGGGGAAGGCTTAGGGTGAGGGTGAATGTTAGAGTTAGTGTTAGGGTTATGGTGAGTTTGAGGGTTAGGTTGAGGTTTAGGGTTAGGGTTAGGGTTAGGGTTAGTATGAGGGTTAGTGTTAGGGTTAGGATTAGTGTTAGGGTGAGCGTAAGTTTTAGGGTGCAGGTTTGAGTTAGGGAGAGGTTTATGGTTAGGGTGAGGGTTAGGGTTAGGATTATTGTTAGGGTTATTCTGAGGTTGAGGGTGAGGGTGAGGGTTAGGGTTAGGGTGAGGTTTAGTGTGAGGTTTAGGGTGAGGGTTAGGGTTAGGGTTAGGGTTACAGTAAGCATGAGGGTTAGGGTTAGTTTGAGGTTTAGGGTTAGGGTTAGGTTGGGGGTTAGGCTTAGGATGAGGGTTAGGATGAGGATTAGGGTTAGGATAAGAGTTAGGGTGAGGGCTAGGGTGATGGTGACGTTTAGGTTTACTGTTAGGGTGAGTTTTAGGGTTAGGGTGAGGGTTAGGATGAGAGTTAGGGTTACCATGACATGCAGGTTAGTGTTAGGTTGAGGGTGAGGGTTAGAATTAGGGTTAGGGTGAGGGTGAGTTTTGAGATTAGGGTTAGTGTTAAGTTTAGTGTTAGGATTAGTGTAATTGTTAGGGTTAGGGTTAGACTTACAGTGAGGGTGAGGGTGAGGGTGAGGGTTAGGGTGAGGGTTAGGGTGAGGTTTATGGTTAGGGTTATGATTAGGGTTAGGGTGAGGGTTAGGGTTATGTTTAGGGTTAGCTTTAGTGTTATTGTTAGGGTTAGGGTTAGAGTTACGATTAGGTTGAGGGTGAGGGTGAGGGTTTGGTTTAGGCTGAGTTTTATGGTGAGCTTTAGTGTTAGGGTTAGGGTTAGGGTTAGGGTGAGGGTGAGGTTTAGGGTTAGAGTTAGGTTTAGGGGGAGGGTTAGGGTGAGGATTAGGGTTAGGGTTAGTGTTCGGGTTAGGGTGAGGGTAAGGGTTGGGTTGAGTTTTAGAGATAAGGTTAGGTTTACGATTAGGGTTAGGGTGTGGGTGAGTGTGAGGGTTATGGTGAGGTTTAGCCTTAGACTTAGGTTTAGGCTGAGGCTGAGGTTGAGGGTAAGGCTTAGGGTTGCGTGAGGTTTAGGTTAAGGGTTAGAGGGAGGGTTAGGATGAGGGTTAGGCGTAGGATTAGGGTTAGGGTGAGGGAAAGGGTTAGGGTTGTGGTGAGCGTGAGGGTTAGGGTTAGGTTGAGGGTTAGGGTTAGTGTTAGGGTAAGCATTAAGGTTAGGGTTAGGTTTAGGGTTAGGGTGAGTGTGAGGTTTAGGGGTAGAATTAGGGTTAGGGTCAGTGTTAGGGTTAGGGTGAGGTTTAGGGTGGGGTGATGGTAAGGGTAAAGGTGAGGGTTAGGCTGAGGGTGAGGGTTATGATAAGGGTGAGGGTTAGTGTTAGGGTGAGGGTTAGTTTTAGGCTGAGTGTGAGGGTTAGATTGAGGATAAGTGTTAGGGTTAGTGTGAGGTTTAGAGTGAGGATGAGGGTTAGGGTTAAGGTGAGGTTTAAGGTGAGGGTGAGGTTTAGGGTTAGTGTGAGGGTTAGTGTTAGGGTTAGGGTTAGTGTTAGGGTGAGGGTAAGTGTTAGGGTGTGGGTTATTGTTAGGAGGAGGGTTATGGTTAGGGTGAGGGTTAGGGTTAGGATTAGGGTTATTGTTAGCATTTCGGTTAGTGTTACAGTTACAGTGTGGGTGAGGGTGAGGTTTAGGATTAGGTTTCGGGTTAGTATTAGGGTGAGGGTAACTTTTAGGATGAGGTTTAGGGTTAGTGTGAGGGTTATGGTTAGGGTGAGGTTTAGGGTTAGGGTTATGGTTACGTTGAGCGTAAGGGTTAGGGTTAGGTTGAAGGTTGGGTTTCGGGTTAGGGTGAGGTTAAGGTTAGTGTGAGGGTTAGAGTTGGGGTTAGGGTTAGTGTTACGGTGAGGGTAAGTGTTAGGGTCAGGGTTTGGGTTAGGGTGAGGGTTATGGTTAGGTTGAGGGTTAGGATTAGGGTTAGGGTTATTGTTAGTGTTACGTTCAGTGTTAAGGTTACAGTGAGGGTGAGGGTGAGGGTTAGGGTTAGGGTTAGGGTGAGGTTTAGGGTTTGCATTAGGGTTAGAGTTAGGTTTTGGGTGATGGTGAAGTTTAGGGTTAAAGTTAGGGTTAGGGTGAGGGTTAGGGTTAGGGTTAGTGTTAGGTTTAGGGTTAGGGTGAGAGTTAGTAGGAGGGTTAGGGTTAGGGTTAGGTTTAGGATTAGGGTTAGGGTTAATTTGAGTGTGTGTGTTAGCGTTAGGTTTAGGCTTAGGCTTAGGTTTAGGATGAGGGTGAGGTTGAGGGTGAGGGTAGGGTTAGGGTGAGTTTTAGGGTAAGCGTTACTTGGAGGGTTAGGATTAGTGTTAAGGTTAGGATTAGGGTTAGGGTTAGGGTGAGGGCTAGGGTGAGGTTTAGGGTTTGGTTTAGGGTGAGGTTTAGTGTTAGGGTTAGGATGAGAGTTAGGGTTCGGTTTAAGTTTATGGTTAGGTTGACGGTTAATGTAAGGGTTATGTTGAGGGTAAGGGTTAGGGTTAGGTTGAGGGTTAGGGTTAGGATTAGGGTTAGGGTGAGGGTGAGGGTGAGGGTTAGGGTGAGGGTTAGGGTGATTATTAGGATGAGGGTTAGGGTTAGGATTAGGGTTAGGGTGAGGGCCAGGGTGAGGTAGAGTTTTCGGGTTAGGGTTAAGGTGAGATTTAGGGTTAGGTTTAGGGTTAGTGTTAGGGTGACTGTGAGATTTAAGGTTAGAGTTAGGGTTAGGGTGAGGTTGAGGGTGAGGATTAGAGTTAGGGTTAGGTTGAGGGTTAGGTTTGGGGTGAGTGTTAGGGTTTCGGTTAGGGTGAGGGTGAGGGTTAGGGTTAGCATTACGGTTAGGGTTAGGATTAGGTTGAGTGTTATGGTTAGGGTGAGGTTGAAGGTTAGGGTTAGCATTAGGGTAAGGGTTAGGGTTAGGGTGGAGGTTATGGTTAGAGTGAGGGTGAGGGTCAGGGTTAGGGTTAGGATTAGGTGTAGGTTTAGGGTGAGGCTGAGGGTGAGGGTGAGCATTAGGGTGAGCGTGAAGGTGAGGGTTAAGATTACCGTTATGTTTAGGGTGAGGTCTAGGGTGAGGGTGAGGGCTAGGGTGAGGGTTAGTGTGAAGGTGAGGTTTTCGGTTTGGAAAGGGTTAGGGTTAGGTTTAGGGTGAGGATTAGGTTGAGGGTGAGGTTTAAGGTGAGGGTTAGGGTTAGGGTTAGGGTGAGGGTTAGGGTTAGGGTGATGTTTAGGGTGAGGGTGAGGGTGAGAATGAGGGTTCGGGTAAGGGTGTGGGTTAGGGTGTTGGTGAAGGTTAGGGTGAGAGTGATGATTCGGGTGAGGGTGAGAGTTAGGGTGTTGGTGAGGTTTCGGATTAGGGTGAGTTTTAGGGTTAGGGTGAGGTTTAGGGTGAGGGAGAGGGTTAGGGTTAGGGTTAGGATTAGGGTTAGGGTTAGGGTGAGGGTTATGGTTAGGGTTATGTTGAGGATTAGGGTGAGAGTGAGGGTTAGGGTTTGATTAAGGGTTAGGTTGAGGGTTAGGTTAAGGGTTAGGGTTAGGGTTAGGGTGAGTGTGAGGGTTAAAGTTAGGGTTAGGGTGAGGGTTATGGTTGGGGTGAGAGTTAGGGTTAGGGTTAGGGTGAAGGTGAGGATGAGGGTGAGGGTGAGTGTGAGTGTTAGGGTATGGGTTACGGTTAGGTTTAGGGTGAGGGTTAAGGTGACGGTGAGTGTTAATTTGAGGGTGAGTGTTAGGGTTAGTGTGAGTGATAGGGTAAGGTTTAGGGTCAGATTTAGTGTTAGGATTAAGGTTATGGTTAGCCTTAGGGTTATGGTGAGCCTATCAGTTAGGGTGAGGTTTAGGGTGAGGGTGAGGGTTAGGGTTAGCGTTAGGGTTAAGTTGAGATTAGGGTGAGGGTTAGAGTTAGGGTGAGGATTAGGGTTAAGATAAGGGTGATGTTTATGGTTAGGGTGTGTGTTAGGGATAGGTTTATGGATAGGGTGAGAGTTAGGTTTATGGTTAGGGTTCAAGTTAGGGTGAGTGTGAGTGTGAGTGTTAGGGTTAGGTTTAGGGTTAGTGTTAGTGTTTGGCTGAGGGTGTGGGTGAGGGTTAGGGTGAGGGTTAGGCTTAGGGTAATGTTTAGGGTAAGGGATAGGTTGAAGGTTAAGGTTAGGGTTAGGATGAGGGTTAGGGTGAGGATTATGGTTAGGGTTAGGGTGAGGGTTAGGTTTAGTTTGATTTTTAGGGTTAGTGTCAGGGTAAGCGTTAGGGTGAGGGTTAGGGTGAGAGTGAGGGATAGGTTTAGTGTTAGGGTTAGGGTGAGCGTTTGGGTGAGGGTTAGGATTAGGTTTCGGGTGAGGGTCAGGGTTAGGGTTGACTTTAGGGTTAGGGTTAGGAGGAGGTTTAGTGTTAGTTTTAGGGAGAGGATTAGAGTTAGTGTGAGGTTTAGGGTTACGTTTAGGGTTAGTGTGAGGATAAGGGTTAGGGTGAGGTTTAGGGTCCGGGTGAGGGATAGGGTTAGTGTAAGGGTTAGGGTGACTGTTTGGTGAAAGTTAGGTTTAGGTTTTGGGTTAGGGTGAGGAGTAGGCTGAGGGTAAGTGTTAGGGTGAGGTTTTGGGTGAGGTTGAGTATTAGGCTTAGAATTAGTCTTAGGGTGAGGGTTAGGTTTAGGTATAGCATTAGGGTTAGGGTTAGGTTGAGGGTGAGGTTTAGGACTAGGGTAAAGTTGAGGGTGAGGTTTAGGGTTAGCATTAGGTTTAAGGTTAGCGTTAGAGTGAGGGTGGGGGTGAGGATTAGGGTTAGGATTAGGTTTAGGGTTAGGGTGAGGCTGAGGTTGAGGATGAGGTTGAGTTTGAGGGTTAGGGTTAGGGTTTGGCTTAGGGTGAGGGCTAGGGTGAGGGCGAGGGTTAGGGTGAGGGTTAGGGTGAGGGTGCGGTTTTCGGTTAGGAAAGGGTTAGGTTTAAGTTTATGGTGAGGATTAGGCTGAGGGTGAGGTTGAAGGTGAGGGTTAGGGTTAAGGTGAGGTTTAGGGTTAGGGTTAGGCTGAGGGTTAGCATTAGGGTGATGTTTAGGATGAGGGTGAGGGTGAGGGTGATGGTGAGTTTTAGGGTATAGTTGAGGGTTAGTTTTAGGGTGAGGGTTAGGGTGACGGTGAGGGTCAGGGTGAGGGTGTGGAAAAGGGTTAGGGTTAGGTTCAGGGTGAGGGTTAGGGTTAGGGTTAGGGTTAGGGTGAGGGTTCGGGTTAGTGTGAGGTTAGGTTTCGGGTTAGTGTGAGGAAAAGGTTTAGGGTGAGGTTTAGGATGAAAGTAAGAGTTAAGGTTAGGTTTATTGTTAGGGTTAGGGTGAGGTTTACGGTTAGAATTAGGGTTAGGGTTAAGTTGACGGTGAGGGTTAGAGTTAGGGTTAGGTTGAGGGTTAGGTTTGGGGTGAGTGTTAGGGTTTCGGTTAGGGTGAGGGTGAGGTAGAGGTTTCGGTTTCGGGTGAGGGTTAGTGTGTGGGTGATGGTTAGTGTTCGAGTGAAGTTTAAGGTGACGGTGAGTGTTAGGGTGAGGGTGATGGTTAGAGTTAGTGTGAGTATTAGGTTTAGAGTTAGGGTTAAGGTTATTGTGAGGCTAAGGTTTAGGGTGCGGTTTAGGGTGAGAGTGAGGGATAGGGTTATCATTAGGGTTATGGTGAGGGATAGGGTTAGGGTTAGGGTGAGATTGAGGGTTAGGTTTAGGTTTAGGATGAGGTTTAGGATTAGGGTGAGAATTAGGGATAGGGTTAGGGTTAGGGTTAGGGTTTGAGTTAGGGTTAGTATGAGGGTGAGAGTTAGGGTTAGGATTAGGGTTACGGTTAGTGTTAGGCAGAGGGTGAGGGTGAGGGTGAGGGTTAGGGTTAGGGTGACCTTTAGGGTTAAGGTTAGGGTGAAAGGTAGGGTTAGTGTTAGGGAGATTGTTAGGGTTAGGGTGAGGGTTTGGTTTAGTTTGAGGGTTAGGGTGAAGGTGAGTTTGAGGGTTAGGGTGAGGGTGATGGTGACGGTGAGGGTTAGGGTTAGGATTCTGGTTAGGGTTAGCGTGAGGGTTAGGGTGAAGGTTAGTGTGGGCGATAGGGTGTGGGTTAGGGTTCGGGTTAGGGTTGGGTGAGGGTTAGGGTGAGCGTAAGGTTTAGGGTGAGGGTTAGGTTGAGAGTGAGGGATAGGGTTATGGTGAGGGTAAGGGTTAGGGTTAGGGTGAGTGTGAGGGTGATGTTAAGGGTAAGGGTTAGGGTCCAGATTAGGGTGAGGGTGAGGGTTAGGGTTAGCATTAGGGTTAGGGTTAGGTTTAGGTTGAGATTTAGGGTTAGGGTTAGGATTAGGTTTACGGCGAGGGTAAGGGTTAGGATGATAGTTAGGGTGAGAGTGAGGGTTAAGTTTAGGTTTAGGGTTAGGGTGAGTTTGAGGGTGAGGGTTAGGGTTAGGGTTAGGGTGAGTGTTAGGGTGAGGCTTAGGGTGAAGGTTAGGATTAGGGTTAGGCTTTGGGTTAGGGTGAGGGTTAGGGTGAGGGGAGGGGTTAGGGTGAGTGTTAGGGAGAGGGGAGGGATAGGGTTATGGTGAGGATAAGTGTTAGGCTGAGGCTTAGGTTGAGAGTGAGCATTTGTGTTAGCATCAGGTTAGGGTTGATGGTGAGGGTTAGAGTTAGGCTGAAGGGTAGTTTAAGGGTTAGGGTTAGGGTTAGGTTTCGGGGGATGTTAAGGGTGAGGGTGAGGGTGAGGTTTAGGGTTACACTTAGGTTGAGGGTGAGGATTAGGTTTAGGGTAAGGGTGAGTGTGAGTGTGAGGGTTAGGTTTAGGATTAGGGTTAGGGTTAGGCTGAGGTTGAGGGTATGAGTGAGGGTGAGGGCTAGGTTTAGGAGTAGAGGTAGGGTTAGGTTTAGGTTTAGAGTTAGTATTAGGGTTAGGGATAGGATTAGGCTGAAGGTGAGGGTGAGGGTGAGGGTGAAGATGAGGTTTAGGGTTAGATTTAGGATTACAGTTAGGGTTTTGTTGAGCCCTAGGATGAGAGTGAGGGTTAGGGTTAGCGTTAGGGTTAGGGTGAGGCTTAGGGTGAGGGTTGAGTGTTAGGGTTAGGCTTAGGTTGAGGGTGACAGTTAGGATTAGGGATAGGGATAGCGTTAGGCTGAGGTTGAGGATGAGGGTGAGGTTTAGTGTTAGGATTACGGTTAGGGTGAGGGCTCGGGTGAGGGTGAGGGTTAGGGTGAAGGTGAGTGTGAGGGTGAGGGTCTTAATTAGGTAATGTTAGGGTTAGGGTGAGGATTAGCTGAGTGTTAGGGTGAGGGTGTGGGTTCGGGTGATGGTGAGGGTTCGGGTTAGCATTAGTGTTATGTTAGGTTTAGGTTGAGTGTTAGGGTTAGGGTTAGGGTGAGGGTATGCGTTAGGGTGAGGGTTACGGTGAGGGTGAGGGATAAGGTTAGTGTTAGGGTTAGGGTGAGCATTTGGATGAGGGTTAGGTTTAGGGTTAGGGTGAGGGATAGGGTTAGGGTTGAGTTAAGGGTTAGCGTTAGTGTGAGGTGTAGGGTTAGGGTTAGGGTTAGTGTGAGTATAAGGGATATGGTGAGGGTTAGGGTGAGGGTGAAGAATAGGGTTAGTGTAAGGGTTAGGGTGAGGGTTTGGATGAGGATTAGGTTCAGCTTTAGGGTTAAGGTGAGGGTTAGGATGAGGGTAAGTGTTAGGGTGATGTTTAGGTTGTGGTTGAGTATTAGGGTTAGCATTAGTCTTAGTGTGAGGGTTAGGGTTAGGTATGACATTAGGCTTAGGGTTAGGGTTAGGGTGAGGGTTAGGATTAGGGTTAAGGTGATGGTCAGGTTTAGGGTTAGCATTAGGTTTATGGTTATGGTTACCTTGAGGGTTTGGGTGAGGGTTAGGTTTAGGATTAGGTTTTGGGTGAGGCTGAGGTTGAGGATGAGGTTGAGGTTGAGGGTTAGGGTTAGGGTTAGGCTTAAGGTGAGGGCTAGGGTGAGGGCAAAGGTTAGGATGACGGTTAGGGTGAGGGTGCGGTTTTCGGTTAGGAAAGGGTTAGGGTTAGGTTTAGGGTGAGGATTAGGCTGAGGCTGAGGTTGAAGGTGAGGGTTAGGGTTAAGGTGAGGGTTAGGGTTAGGTTTAGGCTGAGGGTTAGGGTTAGGGTGATTTTTAGGGTGAGGGTGAGGGTGAGGGTTAGGGTGTAGGTGAGGGTTAGGGTTAGGGTGACAGTGAGGGTTAGGTTGAGGGTTAGGGCTAGAGTGAGGTTTAGGATTAGGGTTAGGGTGAGGAAAAGGGTTAGGGTGAGAATTAGGTTGAGACTAAGATTTAGGGTTATGTTTAGCATTAAGGGTAGTGTGAGGTATAGGGTTAGAGTTCAGGTGTTGGTTAGGTTGAGGGTGAGTGTTAGTGTTATGGTTAGGATGAGGGTGAGGGTGAGGGTTTGGTTTCGCGTGAGGGTTAGGGTGTGGGTTAGGGTTAACGTTGTGGTGAGGGTAAGGGTTAGGGTGAGATTTAGGGTGAGGGTTAGGGTTAGGTTGAGAGTTAGGGTGACGTTGAGGGTTAGGGTGACAGTGATGGTTAGGTTCAGGGTTAGGCTTAAGGTGAGGGTTAAAGTGAGGGTTAGGATTAGGGTTAGGTTTAGGGTTAGTGTGAGAATTAGGGTTAGTTTTAAGTTTATAGTGAGGGTAAGGGTTAAGGTGAGGTTTAGGCTGATGGTTAGGTTTAGGGTAAGGGTGAGGGAGAGGGTGAGGGTAAAGAATAGAGTGAGGGTTAGGGTGAGGTTGATGGTTAGGGTTAGCATTAGGTTTAGGGTTTGGGTTAGGGTGAGGGGTAGGGTTAGGTTTAGGGTGAGGATGATGTTTAGGGTTAGCATTAGGTTTAGGGTTAGCTTGAGGGTGAGGGTTAGGGTTAGGTTTAGGGTGAGTGTTAGGTTCAGGATTAGGGTCAGGGGTAGAGTGAGGGTTAAGGTTAAGTTGTGGGTTCCAATTAGGGTGAGAGTGAGGCTAAGGATTCTGGTGAGGTTTAGGGTTTGTGTGAGGGTTAGGGTTTGAATTAGAGTTAGGGTTAGGGTGAAGGTGAGGGTGAGGGTTAGGGTTAGGGATAGGGTTAGAGTGAGGGTCAGGGTTAGGGTGAGGGTCAGGTTTAGGGTTAGGATTAGTGTAAGGTTGAGGGCTAGGTGAGGGTGAAGGTTAGGGTTTGGTTTAGGGTGAGGGTAAGTGTTAGGGTGACGGTTAGGGTTAGGGTTGGGATGAGGTTGAGGGTTAGGTTTAGTGTGAGGTTGTGGGGTAGGGTTAGGGTAAAGTTAAGGGTTAGAGTGAGGGTTAGGGTGAGAGTTAGTGTTAGGGTTCGTGTGAGGGTGAGGGTGAGGGTTAGTGTGATATTTAGGCTGACAGTGAGGGTTAGGGTGAGGGTTAGTTTTAGGTTTAGTGTTAGCGTTACAGTGAGGGTTAGGGTCATGGTTAGGATTAAGGTGAGGGTTAAAGTGAGGGTGAGGTTTAGGGTTAGGTTTAAGGTGTGGGTTATGGTTAGGGTTAGGATTAGGGTGAGGTTTAGGGTGAGGGGTTGGGTCAGGGTTAGTGTGAGGTTTAGGGTTAGTGTGAGGTTTGGGGTTTGGTTTAGGGTAAGTGTGAGGATAAGGGTTAGAGTGAGGGATAGGGTTATTGTTAGGGTTAGGGTGAGGGTAAGTCATAGGATTGGGGTTAGGGTAAGGGTGCTTGTGAGGGTGATGGTTAGTGTTAGGTTTATGGTGAAGGTGAGGTTTTGGTTTAGGATTAGGGTTAGGGTTAGTTTTAGGGTGAGGGTGAGGGTTAGGTTTAGGATTAGGGTTAGGGTTATAATAAGGTGAGGGTGAGGGTGAGGGTGAGGGTTAGGGAGAGGATTAGGTTTCGGTTTAGGGTTAGGGTGAGAGTGGGAGTTAGGTTGAGGTGAGGGTTCAGGTTTGGGTGAGGGTGAGGGTTTGGGTTAGAGTTAGGATGAGTGTTAGGGTTAATGTGAGGGGTAGGGTTAGGGTTAGGGTGAGGGTGAGGTTTAGGTTTAGTGTGAGGGTTAGGGGTAGTGTTAGGGATAGGGTAAGGTTAAGGGTTAGGGTGAGGTTTAGCGTGACGGAGAAGCTTATGTTTAGGGTTAAGGTGAGGGTTAGGATGAGGGTGAGGTTTAGGGAGAGGTTGAAAGTTAGGGTGAGGGTGAGGTTTAGGGTTACGGTTAGTTTTAGGGTGTGGGTTAGGTTTAGTGTTACGGTTAGGCTAATGGTTAGGTTTGGGGTTAGGGTAAGGGTGAGGGTGACGGTGAGTGTTAGGATTAGGTTTAGGGTGAGTGTGAGGGTTAGGTTTAGGATTAGTGTTAGTATGATGGTGATGGTGAAGTTTACAGTTAGTGTTAGCTTTGGGGCGAGGGTGAGGGTGAGGGGGGTTTAGGGTGTGGGTGACGGTTAGGTTTAGAGTGAGGTTTAGGGTGATGGTGAGGGTTAGGTGAGGGTGGGATGTAGGCTTAATGTTAGAGTTAGGCTGAGGGTTATGATCAGGGTCAGGATTAAGGTGAGGGTTAAGGTGAAGGTTAGGTTTAGGGTTAGGTTTAGGGTTAGTGTGAGGATTAGGTTTAGGGTGAGGGTAAGCTTTAGGGTGAGGGTTAGACTGAGGGTGAGGGATAGGTTTAGTGTTAGTGTTAGGGTGAGCATTTGGGTGAGTGTTAGGTTCAGGGTTAGGGTTAGGGTGAGTGTTAAGGTGAGAGCAAGTGTTAGGGTTATGTTTATGTGGACGGTGAGGGATAGGGTTATGGTGAGGTGAGGGTGAGGGTGAGGGTGAGGGTTAGGGTTAGGGTTAGGTTGAGGGGAAGGTATAGGTTGAGGGTAAGTACTAGGGTTAGGCTGAGGGTGAGGGTGAGGTTGAGGTTTAGGGTTAGGGTTAGGGTTAGGGTTAGTGTTAGGGTTAGTGTTAGTGTTAGGGTTAGTGTTAGTGTGAGGGTAAGTGTTAGGGTGAGGGTTTGGGTTAGGGTGAGTGTTATGGTTAGGGTGAGAGTTAGGGGGAGGGTTAGGTTAATGTTAGGGTTAGGGTTAGGGTGAGGGATAGGGTTAGGTTTAGGGTTAGGATGAGGGTTAGGCTGTGGGGTAAGCTTAGGGTTAGGGTGAGGCTTAGGTTTAGTGTGAGTTTTAGGGTTAAGTTTAGGTTCATGATTAGGTTTATGGTGAGGAGAAGGGTTAGGGTGAGGGTTAAGATGAGGGTGAGGATTAGGGTTTGGGATAGGGTTAGGGTAATTTTAGGGTGAGGGCTAGAGTGGGTGTGAGGGTTAGGGTTAGGGTTAGGTATAGGGTGAGGATTAGGTTTAGGGTTAGGGTTAGGGTTCGGGTGAGTCTTAGGCTGAGGGGTAGGGTTATGGACAGGGTGAGGGTTAGGTTTAGTGTGAGGGTTAGGTTTTGGGGTAGGGTTAGAGTTAGGGTGAGGTTTAGGCTGATGGCTAGGTTTACAGTTAGGGTGAGGGTTAAGTTTAGTGGGAGTGTTAGGGTTAGGTTTAGGGTTAGGGTTAGGGTTCGGTTTCGGGTTCGGGTGAGGGTTCGGATTAAAGTGTGGATGAGCATTAGGGTTAGTGTGAGGACTAGGTTTAGGGTTAGGGTTACTCTTAGGGTTAGGGTTAGAGTGAGGGTAAGGGTTACGGTTAGGGTGATTGCGAGGGTAAGGTTTAGGGTTAGTGTTAGGGTTAGGGTGAGAGTTCGGGTTAGTGTGAGGGTTAGAGTTAGGGTGAGGGTTAGGGTGAGTTTTAAGATTAGAGTTAGGGTTAGGATTAGGGTTAGGTTGAGGTTGAGTTTTAGTGTTAGTGTTAGGGTTAGGGTTATTTTTAGGGTTAGGGTGCGGGTGAGGGTGAGGGTGAGGGTGAGGTTTAGGGCTAGGGTAGGGTTAGGTTTAGCCAGAGGGTGAGGGTGAGGTTGATGGTTAGTGTTAGGGTTAGGGTGAGGATGAGGGCTACGTTGACGGTGATGTTTAGGGTGTGGGTGAGGGTTAGGTTTAGGGGGAGGGTTAAGGTGATGGTGAGGATTAGGTGAGGGTGAGATTTAGGTTTAGTGTTAGAGTTAGGCTGAGGGTAAGATCAGGGTCAAGATTAAGGTGAGGGTTAAGGTGAGGATTAGTGTGAAGTTGAGGGTGAGGGTTTCCTTTATGTCAGGGTTAGGGGTAGGGTAGGGATTAGGGTGAGGGTGAGGGTGACGGTGTAGTATACATCAGGTTTAGGGTTAAGCTGAGGTTAGGGTTAGGGTGAGGTTTAGGGTTAGTGTTAGGATTAGGGTTAGGGTGAGGGTGATGTTTAGGGTGAGGGTGAGGGTTAAGGGGATGGTTAGATTGAGGGTCAGGGTTAGGGTTAGTGTTAGGGTTATGGTGAGGGTGATGTTTAGGGTGAGGGTGAGGGTTAAGGGGAGGGTTAGATTGTGGGTCAGGGTTAGTGTTAGTGTTAGGGTTAGCGTTACGATGAGGGTTAGGTTGAAGTTTAGGGTTAGGGTTATTGTTAGAGTTACGGTGAGGGTTAGGCTTAGGGTTAGGGTTAGAGTTAGGGTGAGGGTTAGGGTTAGGGTTAGGATTATGGTAAGGGTTAGGGTTAGCGTGACAGTTAAGTTTAGGGTGATGTTAAGGGTGACTTTGAGGGTTAGGGTTAGGGTGAGGTAGAGCGTGAGGATTAGGGTGCGGGTGAGGGTGAGTGAGAGGGTGACGGTGAGGATTAGGGTTAGGGTTAGGTTTAGGTTGAGGGTAAGAGTTAGGGTTTGGATTAGGGTTAGTGTAAGGATTAAGCTGAGGGTGAGGTTAAGGGTGAGGCTTTCGGTTTGGTAAGGGTTAGGGTTAGGTTGAGGGTGAGGATTAGGGTGAGGGTGAGGGTTAGGGTTAGGTTGAGCGTTACGGTTAGGGATAGGGTTAGGGTGAGGCTTTGGGTGAGAGGTAGGTTTAGGGTTAGTATGAGGGTTAGGGTTAGTGTGACCTTTACGGTAAGGGTTAGGGTTAGTGTGAGGATAAGGTTTAGGGTGAGGGTTAGGTTGAGACTGAGGGTTAGGGTTAGCGTTAGGGTTATGGTGAAGGTTTGGGTGGGGTTTAGGGTGAGGGTTAGTGTTCGGGTTAGGGTTGGGTGAGGGTTAGGGTGAGCGTAAGTGTTAAGGTGCGGGTTAGGTTGAGGGTTAGGGATAGGGTTATGGTGAGGGTAAGGGTTAGGGTTAGGGTGAGAGTAAGGTTGAGGTTTAGGGTGAGGCTGAGGGTGAGGCTAAGGGTGACGCTGAGGGTTAAGTTTAGGGTTAGGTTTATGGTGAGGGCTAGGGTGAGGATTAGGTTGAGGGTGAAGTTTAAGGTGAGGGTGAAGTTTAAGGTGAGGGTTTGGTTTAGGGTGAGGTTTAGGGTTTGGGTGATGTTTAGGGTGAGGGTGAAAGAGAGAGTGAGGGTTCGGGTGAGGGTTAGGGTTAGGGTGAATGTTAGGGTTAGGGTTAGGGTGAGGTTAAGTGTTAGGATGACAGTTACAGTGATGGTGAGGTTTAGGCTTAGGTTTAGTGTTAGGGTGAGGGTTAGGGTTAGGGCTAGGGTGAGGGTTAGGGTGAGGGTTAGGTGGAAGTTTACGGTTAGGGTTAGGGTTTGGGTTAGGTTGAGGGATAGGGTGAGAGGAAGGGGTAGGGTGAGGGTTAGGGAGAGGGTGAGGCTTAGGTTGAGAGTGAACATTTGTGTTAGCATCAGTGTTGGGTTTAGGGTGAGGCTTAGGGTTAGGCTGAGGGGTAGTTTTAGGGTTAGTGTGAGGGTTAGGGTTAGGGTTAGGGTTAGGGTGAGGTTAAGGGTTAGGGTGAGGTTGAGGGTTGGTTAGGGTTAGCCTTAGTGTGAGGATGAGGGTTAGGGTTAGGTTTAGGGTGAGTGTGAGTGTGAGGGTTAGGTTTAGGATTAGGGTTAGGCTTAGGTTTAGGCTGAGGTTGAGGGTATGAGTGAGGCTCACGCTAGCCCTCACGGCTAGGGTTAGGGTGAGGGGCAGATTTAGGGTTAGAGTTAGGGTGAGGCTTAGATTTAGTGTGAGGGTTATGGTTTGGATAAGGGTTAGGGTGATGGTAAGTGTTAGGGTGAGGGTTAGGCTGAGAGTGAGGGTTAAGGTTAGCCTAAGTGTTACGTTGTGGGTTAGGGTAAGGGTTAGGGTTAGGGTTAGGGTGAGGGTGAGGGTTATGGTTAGGGTTAGTATGAGTGTTAGGGTTAGGGTGATGTTTAAGGTGAAATTGAAAATTAGGGAGAGTGAGAGGGTACGGGTGAGGGTGACGGTTAGGTTGTGGGTGAGATTGAGGGTTAGGGTTTGGGTGAGGGTGAGGGTTAGGGTGATGTTTAGGTTGAGGGTGAGGTTTAGCGTGAGAGTTAGGCTTCAGGGTATGGGAAGGGATAGGGTGTAGGTTAGGGTTAGGGTGAGGGTGAGGCTTAGGGTGACCATGAGGTTTTCGGTCAGGAAAGGTATAGATTTAGGTTTAGGGTGAGGATTACGGTGAGGGTGAGGATTAAGTTTAGGGTTAGGGTTAGGGGGAGGGTTAGGGTTAGGGTTAAGTTGAGGGTTTAGGGTTAGGGTGATGTTTAGGGTGAGGGTGAGGGTGAGAGTGAGGATTCGTTTGAGGGTGTGGCTAAGGGTGTTGGTGAAGATTAGGGTGAGAGTGAGGGTTCGGGTGAGGGTGAGACTTAGGGTGTTGGTGAGGGATAGGGTTAGGGTGAGGGTTAGGGTGAAGGTGAGAGTTACGGTCAGGTTGAGGGTTAGGTTAAGTGTAAGAGTGAGGGTTAGGTTTAGGGTGAGGGGTAGGGTGAGGGGTAGGGTTAGGGTTAGGGAGAGAGTTAGGTTTAGGGTTAGGATTATGGTGAGTGTTATGGTTAGGGTTAGGGTGAGGTTTAGGGTGAGGGTTACGTTTAGGTTTAGGGTGAGGATTAGGTTTAGTGTGAGGGTTAGTGTTAGGGTTAGTGTAAGGATCAGGGTTAGGTTTAGGATTAGGGTGAGAGTGAGGGTTAGGGTTAGATTAAGTTTTAGGGTGAGGGTTAAAGTTAGGGTTAGCGTGAGGGTTAGGGTTGGGGTGAGGGTTAGGGTTAGTATTCGGGTGAGTGTTAAGGTGAGGGTGAGGTTTAGGGTGAGGGTGAGTGTTAGTGTTAGGCTGAGCGATAGGGTGAAGGTTAGGGTTAGGGTGAGTGTGAGGATTAGGTTTAGGGTTACTCTTAGGGCTATTGTGAGGGTTTGGGTTAGGGTGAGGTTGAGGTTTAGGGTGAGGGTGAGGTTTAGGGTTAGCGTCAGGGTTAAGGTGTGAGTTAGGGTGAGAGTTAGGGTTAGGGTGAGGGCGAGGGTTAGGGTTAGGGTTAGGGTGATGTTTAGGGTTAGGGTGTGCGTTAGGGATAGGTTTATGGTTAGGGTGAGGGTTAGGTTTATGTTTAGGGTTCAAGTTAAAGTGAGTGTGAGGGTGAGTGTTGGGGTTAGGATTAGGGCTCGGGTTAGTGTTAAGCTGAGGGTGAGTGTGAGGGTTAGTAAGGTTAGGGTAATGTTTTGGTTTAGCGTTAGTTTGAGGGTTAGGGTTAGGATGAGGTTTAGGGTGAGGATTATGTTTAGGGTTAGGGTGAGGGTTAGGTTTAGTGTGAGGGTTATGGTTAGGTTTAGGGTGAGGGTGTGGGTAAAGGTTAGGGTGAGGGTCAGTGTGAGGGTGAGGTTTAGGGTAAGGGTTAGGGTGAGTGTTTGGGTGAGGTTTAGGTTTAGGTTTAGGGTTAGGGTGAGGGTTAGGATGAGGGTAAGGGTTAGGGTGAAGTTTAGGTTTTGGTTATGTATTAGGGTTAGCATTAGTCTTAGGGTGAGGGTTAGGTTTGGGTATAGCATTAGGGTTAGGGTTAGGGTTAGGGTGAGGGTTAGAATTAGGGTTAAAGTGAGGGTGACGTTTAGGGTTAGCATTAGGTTTACAGTTAGGGTTAGAGTGAGGGTGAGGGTGAGGGTTAGGGTTAGAAATATGTTTAGGTTTAGGGTGAGGCTGAGGTTGAGGATGAGTTTGAGTTTGAGAGTTAGGGTTAGGGTTTGGCTTAGGGTGAGGTCTAGGGTGAGGGCGAGGGTTAGGGTGAGGGTTAGGGTTAGGGTGCGGTTTTCGGTTAGGAAAGGGTTAGGTTTAAGTTTAGTGTGAGGATTAGGCTGAGGGTGAGGTTGAAGGTGAGGGTTAGGGTTAAGGTGAGGTTTAGGGTTAGGGTTAGGCTGAGGGTTAGGGTTAGGTTGATGTTTAGGGTGAGGGTGAGGGAGAGGGTTAGGGTGTAGGTGATGGTTAGGGTGACGGTGAGGGTTAGGGTGATGCTGTGGGTTAGGTTGAGGGTTAGGGTTAGTGTGAGGGTTAGGATTAGTGTTAGTGTGAGGAAAAAAGTTAGGGTGAGAATTAGGATGAGAGTAAGAGTTAGGGTTATGTTTAGCCCTAGGGTTAGGGTGAGGTATAAGGTTAGAGTTCGGGTTAGGGTTAGGTTGAGGGTGAGGGTTAGACATAGGGGTAGGGTGAGGTTTAGGGTTGGGGTGAGTCTTAGGGTTACAGCTAGGGTGAGGTTGAGGGTGACGGTGAGGGTTCGGGTGAGGGTTAGGCTGTCGGTTAGGGTTAAGTTTATGGTTAGGGTAAGGGTTAGGGTGAGGTTTAGGGTCAGGTTTAGGGTTAGGGTGACATTGAGGGTTAGGGTGACAGTGGGGGTTAGGGTGAGGGTGAGGTTTAGGTTTAGTGTTAGTGTTACAGTGAGGGTGAGGGTCAGGTTTAGGATTAGGGTGAGGGTTAAAGTGAGGGTTAGGTTTAGGCTTTAGTTTAGTGTTAGTGTGAGGATTAGGGTTAGTGTTAGGTTTATAGTGAGGGTAAGGGTTAAGATGAGGGTTAGGCTCATGTGTATATTTAAGGTAAGGGTTAGGGAGAGGGTGAGGGTAAGGGTTAGGGTGAGGGTGAGGGTGAGGGTGAGGGTTAGGGTTAGCATTAGGGTTAGGTTTGGGGTTAGGATGAGGGGTAGGGTTAATGTTAGGGTGAGGATGAGGGTTAGGGTTAGCATTATGTTTAGGGTTAGGGTGAGGGTGAGAGTTAGGGTTAGGGTTAGGGTGAGTGTGAGGTTGAGGGTTAGGGTTAGGGGTAGAGTGAGGGTTAAGGTTAAGGTGTGGGTTACGTTTAGGGTGAGGGTGAGGCTAAGGATTAGGGTGAGGTTTAGTGTCTGGGTGAGTGTTAGGGTTTGAATAAGAGTTAGGGTTTGGGTTAGGATGAGGGTGAGGGTGAGGGTTAGGGTTAGGGTTAGGTTTATGGTTAGGGTGAGGGTCAAGGTGAGGGTTAGGGTGAGGGTTAGGTTTAGGTTTAGGGTTAGGGTTAGGATTTGTGTTAGGGTGAGGGCTAGGGTGAAGGTGAGGGTTCGGGTTTGTGTTAGGGTGAGGGTAAGTGTTAGGGTGAGGGGTAGTGTGAGGGGTAGGGTTAGGGTGAGGGTGAGGGTTAGGTTTAGCGTGAGTGTGAGGGTCAGGGTTAGGGTGAGGGTTCGTGTTTGGGTTAGGATTAGGGTTGGGGTGAGGGTGAGGTTTATGTTTAGGGTTAGGGTGAGGGTTAGGTTTAGGGTGATGTTTAGGGTGAGGGTGAGTGTTAGGGAGACAGTGATGGTTCGGGTGAGGGTGAGGATTAGGGTGTGGATGAGGGTTATGGTGAGGGTGAGGGTTAGGGTTAGATTTAGGGTGTGGATTAGAGTTAGGGTTAGGATTAGGGTGAAGGGTATGATCAGGGATAGGATGAGTTTTTGGGTTAGTGTGAGGTTTAGGGTTAGGTTTAGGGTAAGTGTGAGGATAACGGTTAGGGTGAGGGATAGGGTTATTGTTAGGGTTAGGGAGAGGATTAAGGTTAGGTTTAGGGTTATGGTGAGATTGAGGGTTAGGTTGAGGTGAGGGTTCGGGTTTGGGTGAGGTTTAGGGTGATGGTGAGGGTTAGGGTTAGGGTAAAGTTGAGGGTGAGGATCAGAGTAATGGTTAGTGTTAGGGTTAGGGTGAGGGTGAGGTTTCGGATTAGGATTAGGGTTAGGGTTAGGCTTAGTGTGAGGGTGAGGGTGAGGATGAGGGTGAGGGTTAGGGTTAGGGTGAGGGTTAGGGTTATGGTTAGGGTTAGGGTGAAGTTTATGGGTATAGTTAGGGTTAGGATGAGCGTTATGCTGAGGGTTAGGGTTAGAGTTAGTGTGCAGGTTAGGTTTAGGGTTAAGGTTAGGGTGAGGGTGAGGGTTTAGTTTAGGTAACGTTTAGGGTAAGATTAGGGTGACGTTTAGGATGAGGTTGAGGGTTAAGATGAGGTTTTCGGTTAGGGTGAGCATTAGGGTTAGGATTAGGGTCAGGGTTATTGTTAGGGTGATGTTTAGGGTGAGGGTGAGGGTGAAGGTTCGGGTGAGGGGGAGGGTTAGGGTTAGGGTTAGCCTGAGGCTTATGGTTATGGTTAGGGTAATGGTGAAGGTTAAGGTGAGTGTGAGGTTGAGGGTGAGTGTTAGGGTGAGGGTTAGAATGAGGGTGAGCGTTAGGGTGAGAGTGAGGGTTCGGGGGAGGGTTCAGGGGAGGGGGAGGGTTATGGTTATGGTTTGGTTTAGAGTTAGGGTTAGGGTGTGGGTGAGGGTTAGGGTTAGGATTAGAGTTAGGGTGACGGTAAGGCTTCGGGTGAGGGTTAGGGTGAGGATGAGAGTTAGGGTTAGGGTGAGGGTGAGGGTAAGTGTTAGCGTGAGGACTAGGGTTAGGTTTAGGATTAGGGTGAGGGTTAGGGTTATGGTGAGGGTGAGGCTGAGGGTTAGGTTCATTATTAAGGTTAGGGTTAGTGTGAGGGTTAGTGATAGTGTTAGGGTTAGGGTGAGGTTTAGAGTTAGGGTAAAGGTGAGGGTTAGTCTGAGAGGTAGGGTTAGGGTTAGTGTGAGAGTTAGGCTCAGTGTGAGGGTTAGGGTTAGGGTGAGGGTAAGGGTTAGGTTTAGGGTTAGGGTGAGGGTGAGCGTGAGGGTGAGGGTTAGGGTTATGGTGACGGTTAGTGTTAGGGGTTGGGCTAGGTTGAGGGTTAGGTTGAGGGTGAGAGTGAGTGTGAGGTTTTCGGTTAGGTAAGGTTTAGGGTTGGGGTTAGGGTGAGGTTGTGGGTTAGGCTTAGGGTGAGGGTGAGGGTGAGGGTTAATGTTAGGATGAAGGTTAGGGATAGGGTTAGTGTGAGGGTGAGGGTGAGGGTTTCGTTTACATCAGGGTTAGGATTAAGCTGAGGTTAGGGTTAGGGTGAGGGTTAGGGTTAGGGTTAGGGTATGGGTTAAGTTTAGAGTGATGTTTAGGGTGAGGGTGAGGGTTAAGGTGAAGATGAAGTTTAGAGTTAGTGTTAGATTAGGGTTAGGTTGAGGGTGAGGTTTAGGGATACAGTTAGGGTTAGGGATAGGGTATGGGTTAAGTTTAGAGTGATGTTTAGGGTGAGGGTGAGGGTTAAGGTGAAGATGAAGTTTAGAGTTAGTGTTAGATTAGGGTTAGGTTGAGGGTGAGGTTTAGGGATACAGTTAGGGTTATGGGGAGTGTTAAATTGAGGGTCAGGGTTAAGGTTAGTGTTAGGGTTAGGGTTAGCATGAGGGTTAGGCTGAGGATTAGGTTTAGGGTTAGTGTGAGGGTTAGGGTTAGGTTAGGGTTAGGGTTAGGTTTTGGTTAGGGTGAAGGTTAGTTTTAGGTTTAGGGTTAGGATAAGGTTTAGGCTGAGGGTTAGGTTTAGGGTTAGTGTGAGGGTTAGGTTTAGGGTTAGGGTGTGGACTATGCTGAGGGTGAGGGTTAGGGTGAGGGTTAGGGTTATGGCTGGGGTTAGCGTCAGGGGTAGGCTGAGGGTTAGGATTAGGGTATAGACTAGGGTTAGGCTGAAGTTGAGGGTGAGGTTGAGGGTGAGGGTTACTGTTAGATTGAGGGTTAGAGTGAGGGTGAGGGGGAGTGGGAGTGTTTGGTTTAGGGTTAGAGTTAGGTTGAGGGTGAGTGTTAGGATTAGGGTTAGCACTAGGTTTAGTCTGAGGGTTAGGGTGAGTTTGAGGGTGAGGTTTAGGGTTAGGGTGAGGGTTAGGGTTAGGGTTAGTTTTAGGGTAAGGTTTAGGGTTAGGGTTAGGGTTAGGATGAGCATAGGCTGAGGGTTAGGGTTAGGGTTAGGTTTTGGTTAGGGTGAAGGTTGCTTTTAGGTTCAGAGTTAGGATAAGGTTTAGGATAAGGTGAGGGTGAGGGGTAGGGTGAGGTTGTGGGTTTGGGTTATGGTTAGGTTTAGGGTTAGGGTTAGGGTGAGGGGAAGGGTTAGAGTGAGCTTTAGGCTGATGTTGAGGGTGAGGGATTCTGTTAGTTAAAGTTTAGGGTTAGGGTGAGGATTAGGGTGAGGGTGAGGATTAAGCTGAGGTTAGGTTCAGGGTGAGGGTTCGGGTTAGGGTTAGGGTGAGGGTTAGGGTTAGGATGATATTTAGGGTGAAGGTGAAGGTTAGAGTGAGGGTGAGGGTTAGGGTTAGGGTTAGGTTTAATGTGAGGCTGAGGGTTAGGAATAGGAATAGGATTTGGGTTAGGGTTCAGCTGAGGGTGAGGATCAGGGTGTGGGTGAAGGTCAGGGTCAGGGTTACGTTTAGGGCTAGAGTGAGAGTTACGGTTATTTTGAGGGTTATGGTTAGGGTTAGGGTGAGAGTAAGGGTTAGGGTGAGGGGTGGGTGAGTGTGAGGGTTTGAAATAGGGTTTGGGTTAGGGTTGGGGTGACGGTTAGGGTTTGGGTGATGTTTAGAGTGACGGTGAGGGTTAGGGTGAGGATGAGGGTGCGGTTGAGGGTGAGGGTTCCGTTGAGGGTGAGGGTTAGGGTGTGAGTGAGGATTAGGGTTAGGGTGAGGGCTAGGTTGAGGGTGAGGGTGAGGTTAGGGTTAGGGTTTGGGTTAGAGATAGGGTGAGTTTGATAGTGAGGGTTAGGTTTGGGATTAGGGTGAGTGTTAGGGTTAGGTTGAGGGTTAGGTATATGTTAGGGTTAAGGTAAGGGTGAGGGTGGGTGTTAGGGTTAGGTTTAGGGTTAGAGTTAAGGTGAGCGTGAGGGTGAGGGTTATGATTAGGTTAGGATTAGGGTTAGGTGAAGGTGAAGGAGAGGGTGAGGGTGAGGGTTAGGTTTAGGGTGAGGTTTAGGCTTACGGTTAGGGTTAGTGTGAGGGTTAGGATTAGGGTTAGGGTTAGGATGAGGGTTAGGCTGAGGGTTAGGGTTAGGATTAGGGTGAGGTTTAGGGCTACATTTAGGGTTAGGATAAGGGTTAGGGTTAGGGTTAGTGTGAGGGATTGGCTTAGGGTTAGGGTTAGAGTTAGGGTGAGGGTAAAGGTTAGGGTGAGAGTTAGAGTGAGGGTGAGGGTTAGGGATAGGGTGAGTGTTAGGGTAAAATTTAGGTTTAGGGTTAGGGTTAGGGTGAGGGTAAGGGTGTGAGTAAGTGTTCAGGTGAGGTGTAGGGTGAGGGTGAGGGTTAGCGTCAAGGTTAGGTTTAGGGTGAGGTTTAGGGTTTGGGTAATTGTTAGGGTGAGGTTTAGGGTGAGGGTGAGGGTTAGGGTTAGGGTGAGGGTAAGTGTTAGGGTGAGGATTAGTGTGAGTCTGAGGGTTAGGGTTAGCATTAGGGTGATGGTGAGGGTTAGTGTTAGGATTACAGTTAGGGTGAGAGTAAAGCTTAGGGTGAGGGTTAGGGTGAGGTTGAGGGTTAGTGTTAGGGTGAATGGGAGGGTAAGTGTTAGGGTGAGGACTAATTTTAGGGTTAAGATTAGGGTGAGTGTTAGGGGTATTATGAGGGTGAGGGTGAGGGTTAGGTTCAGTATTAGGTTTAGGGTTAGTGTGAGGGTTAGTGATAGGGTTTGGGTTAGGGTGAGGGTCAGAGTTAGGGTTAAGGTGAGGGTTAGTCTGAGAGGTAGGGTTAGGGTTAGGGTGAGGGTTAGGCTTAGTGTGAGGGTTAGGGATAGGTTTAGGGTTAGGGTGAGGGTGAGTTTGAGGGTGAGGTTTGGGTTAGGGTGAGGGTTAGTGTTAGGGGGATTGCTAGGTTGAGGGTTAGGGTTTGGGTGAGCGTGAGGTTTTCGGTTAGGTAAGGTTTAGGGTTAGGGTTAGGGTGAGGATTAGGGTGAGGTTGTGGGTTAGGTTTAGGGTGAGGGTGAGGGTCAGGGTTAGTGTTAGGATGAGGGTTAGCGTTAGGCTTAGGGTGAGTGTGAGGGTTCCGGTGAGGGTTCGGGTGAGGGTTAGGGTGTGGGTTAAGGTTCGGTTTTGGGTGAGGGTTAGGGTGACAGTGAGTGTTAGGGTGAGGGTGAGGTTGAGTGTGAGGGTTAGGGTTAGGTTTAGGGATAGGATTAGGGTTAGGTTTAGGGTAAAGGTTAGGGTTAGGTTGAGGGTTAGGTTTAGGGTTAGGGATAGAGTTAGGGTGAGGTTAGGTTGAGGGTGAGGGTTAAGCTGTGGTTAGGGTTAGGGTGATGGTTAGGGTTAGGGTGATGTTTAGTGTGAGGGTGAGTGTTCGGCGAGGGTGAGGGTGAGGGTTAGTGTTAAGGTTAGGTTTAGGTTGAGGGTGATTGTGAGGGTGAGGATTAGGAATAGGATTAGGGTTAGGATTAAGCTGAAGCTGAGGATCAGGGTGAGGGTGAAGGTTAGGGTCAGGGTTAGGATTAGGGTTAGAGTTAGGGTTACGGTTAGTGTGAGGATAATGGTTAGGGTTAGGGTGAGGGTAAGGATTAAGGTGAGAGTAAAGGTTAGGGTGAGGATGAGGGTGAGTGTGAGGGTTTGGATTAGGGTTTGTGTTAGAGTTAGAGTGAGGGTTAGGATTTGGGTGATGTTTAGAGTGAGGGTGAGGGTTAGGGTGAGAATGAGGGTTCGGGTGAGGGTTCGGGTTCGGTTGAGGGTGAGGGTTAGGGTGTGGGTGAGGATTAGGTTTAGGGTGAGGGTTAGCGTTAGGCCTAGGTTTAGGGTTAGGTTGAGGGTTAGGGTTAGGGTTAAGGTGAGGGGTAGGGACAGGGGTAGGGTCAGGTTTAGGGTGAGGTTTAGGGTGAGTGTGAGGGTTAGGGTGAGGGTGAGGGTGAGGGTTAGGGTTAGGGTTTGCGTTAGACTTAGGGTGAGTTTGAGGGTGAGGGTTAGGTTTAGGATTAGGGTGAGGGTTAGGGTTAGGTTGAGGGTTAGGGATAATGTTAGGGTTAGGGTAAGGGTGAGGGTGAGTGTTAGGTTTAGGTTTAGGGTTAAAGTTAGGGTGAGGGTAAGGGTGAGGGTTAGGATTAAGTTACATTTAGGGTTAGGATGAGGGTGATCGAGAGGATGAGGGTGAGGCTTAGGGTTAGGTGAGGTTTAGGTTTACGGTTAGGGTTAGGGTGAGGGTTAGGATTAGGGTTATGGTTAGGATGAGGGTTAGGCTAAGGGTTAGGGTTAGGGTTAGGTGAGGTTTAGGGCTAGGTTTAGGGTTAGGATAAGGATTAGGCTGAGGATTAGGGTTCGGGTTAGTGTGAGGATTAGGTTTAGTGTTAGGGTAAGAGTTAGGGTGAGGGTAAAGTTTAGGGTGAGGGTTATGGTGAGGGTGAGGTTTAGGGTTAAGGTGAGGGATAGGGTGAATTTTAGGTTTAGGGTTAGGGTTAGAGTGAGGGAAAGTATGTGGGTAAGTGTTAGGGTGAGGTTTAGAGTGAGGGTGAGGGTTAGGGTCAAGGTAAAGTTAAGGGTTAGGGTTAAGGTGAGGGTTAGGGTTTGGGTGAGTGTTAGGGTGAGTTTTAGGGTGAGGGTGAGGGTAAAGTGTTAGGGAGAGGGTTACGGTGAGCCTGAGAGTTATGGTTAGCATTAGGGTGAGAGTGAGGGTTAGGGTGTAGTTTTGGGTTAAGGTTAAGGATAGGGTGAGGATTAGGGTTAGGGTTAGGTTGAGGGTGAGGTTTAGGGTGAGGGGTAACATTAGAGTTTGGATGAGGGTTAGGTTTAGTGTGAGGATTAGGGTTGGTTTAGGGTGACGGTAAGGGTTAGGATGACGGTTAGGTTGAATGTGAGGTAGGATGAGGGTTAGGGTTAGGGTGAGGGTTAGGGATAGGTTTAAGGTTAGGGTGAGGGTTAGGGTTAGGATTAGAGTTAGGGTGACGGTAAGGCTTCGGGTGAGGGTTAGGGTGAGGATGAGAGTTAGGGTTAGGGTGAGGGTGAGGGTAAGTGTTAGCGTGAGGACTAGGGTTAGGTTTAGGATTAGGGTGAGTGTTAGGGTTATGGTGAGGGTGAGGCTGAGGGTTAGGTTCATTATTAAGGTTAGGGTTAGTGTGAGGGTTAGTGATAGGGTTAGGGTTAGGGTGAGGGTTAGAGTTAGGGTAAAGGTGAGGGTTAGTCTGAGAGGTAGGGTTAGGGTTAGGGTGAGAGTTAGGCTCAATGTGAGGGTAAGGGTTAGGGTGAGGGTAAGGGTTAGGTTTAGGGTTAGGGTGAGGGTGAGTGTGAGGGTGAGGGTTAGGGTTATGGTGAGGGTTAGTGTTAGGGGGTGGGCTAGGTTGAGGGTTAGGTTGAGGGTGAGAGTGAGTGTGAGTTTTTCGGTTAGGTAAGGTTTAGGGTTAGGGTTAGGGTGAGGATTAGGGTGAGGTTGTGGGTTAGGGTTAGGGTGAGGGTGAGGGTTAATGTTAGGATGAGGGTTAGGGATAGAGTTAGTGTGAGGGTGTGGGTGAGGGTGAGGGTTAGGCTTAGGGTTAGTGTGAGGTTTAGGTTTACGGTGAGGGTAATGGTTAGGGTGAGGGTTAGGGTTAGGGTTAGGTTGAGGGTTAGTGTTAGGTTGATGTTTATTGTGAGAGTGAGGGTTAGGGTGTGGGTGAGTGTTCGGGTACAGTTAGGGTTCGGGTTAGGGTTAGGGATAGGGTTAGGGTTTGGGTAAAGTTTAGGGTGAGGGTGATGATTAGGGTTAGCGTGAGGGTTAGGGTTAGGTTAAGATGAGGTTTAGGCTGAGGGTTAGGTTTAGGTTTAGGGTAAGTGTGAAGTTTCAGGTTAAGGTGAGGGTTGGATTTAGGTTTAGGGTTAGTATAAGGGATAGGGTGAGGGTTAGGGTTACGGTTAATATGAGTGTTAGGTTTAGGGTTAGGGTTTGGGTTAGGTTGACGGTAATGGTTCGGGTGAGGGTTAGGGTGAGGCTCAGGGATAGGTTTAGGGTGAGGGTTAGGTTGAGTGTTAGGATTATGGTTATGGTTAGGGTAAGGCTGAGGGGGAAGGAGAGGTTGAGGGTGAGCGTTAGGATGAAGTTTACTGATAGGGTGAGCACTTGGGTTAAGGTTAGATTTAGGGTGAGGGTTAGGCTCAGGGGTAGGGTTAGGGTTAGGTTGAGGGTTAGGTTTAGTGTGAGGTTTAGGGTTAGGGTTAGAGTGAGGGTTAGGTTTAGTGTGATGGTGAGGGTTAGGGTTAGGTTGAGGGTAAGGGTTAGGGTGAGGTTTAGGGTGAGAGTGAGGTTTAGGGTTAGCATTAGGTTTAAGGTTAGGGTTAGGATGAGGGTTAGGGTGAGGGAGAGGGTGAGGGTGAGGGTAAGAGTTAAGATGAGGGTCAGGTTTAGTGTGAGGGTGAGGGTTAGGTTTAGTGTGAGGTTGAGGGTTAGGTTTAGGGTGAGTATTAGGGTTAGGATAAGGGTGAGGGTTAGGGTTAGTGTTAGGGTGAGGGTGAGGGTCAGGGTGAGGGATAGGTTTAGGTTGAGGATTAGATTTAGGGTGAGGTTTAAAGTTTGGGTTAGGGTGAGATTTAGGGTTAGGCTGATGATTATTGTGAGGGTGAGTTTTAGGGCGAGTGTGAGTGTTCGGGTGAGGGTGACTGTTTGGTTGAGGGTGACGATTAGGGTGTGGTTGAGGGTTAGGGTTAGTATGAGAGTCAGGGTGAAGTGTAGGGATAGTGTTAGGGTGAGGGTTAGGGTTAGTGTGAAGGTTAGAGTTAGGCTTAGGGTTAGGGTTAGCGTTAATGTGAGGATAAGAGTTAGGGTGTGGGTTAGTGTGAGGGTGAGGGTTAGGGTTAGCGTTAGGGTTAAGGTGTGGGTTACTGTGAGGGTGAGGGTTATGGTGAGGTTTAGGTTTAGGGTGAGGGTTAAGATTAGGGTTAGTGTGAGGGTTAGTGTTAGGGTGATATTTAGGAGGTTGAGGGTTAGTGTGAGGGTGAGAGTGAGGGTGAGGGTTAGGCTTAGGTTTAGGGTGAGGGTGTGGGTTAGGGTTAGGCTGAGGGTGAGGATGAAAGTGAGTGTGAGGTTTAGGGATAGGGTTAGTATTAGGTTAAAGTTAGTTTTAGGGTGAGGGTTAGGGATAGGTATATTGTTAGGGTTAGGGTTTGGGTTAGTTAGGGTGAGGGTGAGGGTTAGCGTTAGGGTTAGGTTTAGGGTTAGGGTGAGGGTGGGGTTCAGGGTTAGGGTTAGGATTATGTTTAGGGTAAGCTTGAGGGGGAAGTGGAGGTTGAGTATGAGGTTTTGGTTTAGGGTTACGGTTAGCGTGAGGGTTACAGTTAGGTTTAGGGTTAGTATAAGGGCTAGGTTGAGGGTAAGGTTTAGGGTTAGTGTGAGTGTTAAGTTTAGGGATAGGATTTGGGTTAGGTTGAGGGTAAAGTTTAGAGTGAGAGTTATGGAGAGGATGAGGGTTAGGGTTACCGTGAAGGTTCAGGTGAGGGTTAGGGTTAGGGTTATGGTTAGGGGTAGCGTGAGGGTTAAGGTGAAGGTTAGGTTTAGGGTTAGGGTTCGGGTGTGGGTTAGGTTGTGGGTAAGTGTTAGAGTGAGGGTTAGGGTGAGGGTGAGGGTTAATAGGAGGGTGAGGGTTAGTGTTAGCATTAGGGTTAGGGTGAGGGTGAGGGTTAGCGTTAGGGTGAGGGTTAAGGTGAGGGTTAGGGTTAAGGTTAGGGATAGGGTGAGGATTAGGGTTAGAGTTAGAAATAGGGTGAGGGTTAGGCTGAGGGGTAGTGTTAGGTTTAAGGTGAGTGTTAGGTTTAGTGTGAGGATTAGGGTTAGGTTTAGGGTGAGGTTTAGGTTTATTGCGAGGGTTAGGGTTAGTGTTAGGGTGAAGGTAAGGGTTAGGGTGAGGTTTATGGTGAGGGTGAGGTTTAGGGTTAGCATTAGGTTTAGATTTAAGGTTAGGATGAGGGTTAGGGTTAGGGTGAGGGTGAGGGTGAGGGTGAGGCTTATGTTTAGGATGAGGGTCCTAACCCTCATGTTAGGTTTAGGGTGAGGGTTAGGGTCAGGGTAAGGGTTAGGGTGAGGGTTAGGGTTATGGTTAGGTTTAGTGTTAGGGTCAGGGTGAGGGTTAGGGTTAGTTTGAGGGTTACGGTTAGGGTTAGGGTAAGAGTTAGGGTTAGGTTTAGTGTTAGGGTGAGGGTGAGGGTTATGGTCAGGGTTAGGTGGAGGATTATGGTGAGGGTTAGTGTTAGGATAAGTGTTAGGGTTAGGGTTAGGCTGAGGGTGAGGGTGAAAGTGAGGGTGAGGGTTAGGGTTAGCGTTAGGGTAAGGGGTAGTGTGAGGGGTAGTGTTAGGTTTAGGGTGAGGATTAGGTTTAGGGTGATGTTTAGGTTGAGGGTGAGGGTTAGGGTGAGGGTGAGGGTGAGGGTGAAGTTTCGGGTTAGGGTTATGTTTCGGGTGAGGCAGAGGGTTAGTGTTAGGAATAGGATTAGGGTTAGGGTTAAGCTGAGCCTGAGGGTAAGGGTGAGGGTGAAGGTTAGGGTCAGGGTTAGGATTAGGGTTAGAGTGAGGGTTATGGTTAGTGTGAGGGTTATGGTTAGGGTTAGGGTGAGGGTAAGGGTTAGGGTGAGAGTAAAGTTTAGGGTGAGGGTTAGGGTGAGTGTGAGGGTTTGGATTAGGGTTTGTGTTAGGGTTAGGGTGAGGGTTAGGATTTGGTTGATGTTTAGAGTGAGAGTGAGGGTTAGGTTGTAGGTGAGGATTAGGTTTAAGGTGCGGGTTAGCGTTAGGGGTAGGTTTAGGATTAGGTTGAGGATTAGGAATAGGGTTAGGGTGAGGAGTAGGGACAGGGGTAGGGTCAGGTTTAGGGTGAGATTTAGGGTGAGTGTGAGGGTTAGGTTGAGGGTGAGGGTGAGGGTAAGGGTTAGGGTTTGCGTTAGACTTAGGGTGAGTTTGAGGTTGAGGGTTAGATTTAGGATTAGGGTGAGGGTTAGGGTTAGGTTGAGGCTTAGGGATAGTGTTAGGGTTAGGGTAAGGGTGAGGGTGAGTGTTAGATTTAGATTTAGGGTTAGAGTTAAGGTGAGGGTGAGAGTGAGGGTTAGGATTATGTTATTATTAGGGTTAGGCTAAGGGTGATGGAGAAAGTGAGGGTGAGGGTTAGGGTTAGGGTGAGTTTGAGGGTGAGGTTTAGGTTTAGGATTAGGATTAGGGGGAGTGTTACAGTGAGGGTAAGGGTTCGGTTTCGGGTGAGGGTTAGTGTGTGGGTGACGGTTAGGGTTAGGGTAAGGATTAGGTTTAGGCTTAGGGTTAAGGTTATGGTGAGGGTATAGGTTAGGGTTAGGTTTAGTGTGAGGATGAGGGTTAGGGTTACGGTTAGGGTTAGGGTGAGGGTGAGGTATAGGTTGAGGGTTAGGGTTAGGGTGAAGGTTAGGGCTAGTGTTAGGTCAGGGTGAGGGTGATTGTGAGTGTTAGGTTTAGGTTTAGAGTTAATGTGAAGGTGAGGGTGAGGGTTAGGATTAGGGTTAAGGTTATGGTTAGGATGAGGGTTAGGCTGAGGGTTAGGGTTAGGGTTAGTGTCACCGTTAGGTTAGGGTTAGGTTTAGGTTTAGTGTGAGGTTTAGTGTTAGATTTAGGGTTCGCATAAGGTTTAGGCTGAGGGTAAGGGTTAGGGTTAGTGTGAGGGTTAGGTTTAGGGTTAGGGTAAGGGTTAGTTTGAGGGTAAAGGTTAGGATGAGTGTTACGTTGAGGTTGAGGGTTAGGGTTAGTGTGAGCGTTATGGTGAAGTTTAGGTTTAGGGTTAGGGTGAGGGTGAGAGTGTGGGTAAGTGTTAGCGTGAGGGTTAGGGTTAAGGTGAGGTTGAGGTTTAGGGTGAGTGTAAGGGTTAGGGTGAGTGTACTGATGAGGGTGAGGGTTAGGGTTAGCGTTAGGGTTAGGGTTAGGGTGAGGTTTTGCCTTAAGCTTAAGGATAGTGTGAGAATTAGGGTTAGGGTTAGGTTTACGGTGAGGTTTAGGCTGAGGGGAAGGCTTAGGGTTAGGGTGAGGGTGAGGTTTAGTGTTAGGTTTAGGGTTAGGTTTAGTGTGACAGTAAGGGTTAGGGTGAAGGTTAGGGTTATTGTGTGGTTTATGGTTAGCATTAGGTTTAGAGTTAGGGTTAGGATGAATGTTAGGGTTATGTTTAGTGTTAGGGTTAAGGTGAGGGTGAGGGTTGTTAGGGTTAGGTTTAGGGTTAGGGTTAGTTTTAGGGTGAGGGCAAGGGTGAGAGTGAGTTTTAGGGTGAGGGTGAGGGGGAAGGGGAGGTTTTCATTTAAGTAAGTTTTAGGGTTAGGGTTAGGGTAAAGTGTAGGGTTAGGGTGTGGGTTGGGTTTAGGGTTAGGGTTAGGGTTAGGGTGAGGCTGAGGGTGAAGGTTAGTGTTAGGATTAGGATTAGGGTTAGGGTTAGGGTGAGGGTGAGGGTAAGGGTTAGGTTTAGGGTTAGTGTGAGAGTTAGGGTTACGGTGAGGGTTAGGGTTAGGGTGAGGAGTAGGGTTAGGGTTACGTGGAGGATTACGGTTGGGTGATGTTTAGTGTGAGGGTGACGGTTAGGGTGAGGGTGAGTGTTCTTTTGAGAATTAGGGTTAGGGTTAGGGATTGGCTTAGTGTGAGGGTAAGTGTTAGGGTGAGGGTTAAGGTGAGGGTGAGTGTTCTTTTGAGAATTAGGGTTAGGGTTAGGGATTGGCTTAGTGTGAGGGTAAGTGTTAGGCTTAGGGTTAGGGTGAGGGTGAGGTTTATTTTTAGGGTGAGTGTTAGGTTTAGGGTTATGATGAGGGTGAGGGTTAGGGTGAGCCTTAGGTTTAGGGTTAGGGTGAGGGTTAGGGTTAGGGTTAGTGATAGGGTAAGGATTAGTGTTAGTGGAAGAGTTAGGGTGAGGGTAAGGTTTAGGGTTAGTGTGAGGATAAGGGTTAGGGTGAGGATTAGGGTGAGGGTGAGGGTTAAGGTTAGGGTGATGGTTAGGGTTAGGGTTATGGTTAAGGTGAGGGTTAGGGTGAGATGTAGGTTTACGGTTAGGGTTATTTTGCGGGTTAGGGCGAGGGTAAGGATTAGGGTGAATTTTAGGTTTAGGGTGAGGGTTATGGTTAGGGTGAGGATAAGGGTTAGGGTGAGGGTTAGGTTGAGGTTTCGGGTTAGGGTTAGGGATAGGGTGAGGACTAGGTTTAGTGTGAGGGTTAGGATTAAGTTTATTGTGAGGATAAGGGTTAGGGTGAGGGTTAGAGTGAGGGTGTGGTGTTGGGTTAGTGTTAGGGATAGGGTGAGCGTAAGGGTGAGGGTTAGGTTTAAGGTGAGGTTTATGGTGAGGTTTAGGGTGAGGGTGAGGGTCGGTTGAGGGTTAGGGTTAGGATTACTGTTAGGTTTAGGGTGAGTGTGAGGTTTGGGTGAGGGTAAGGGTGAGTGTTTCAGTTATGTAACTGTTAGGGTTAGTGTGAGGATTAGGGTGAGGGTGAAGGTTAACCTGAGGTTAGGTTTAGCCTGATGGTTAGGGTTAGGGTTAGGGTGAGGGTTAGGGTTAGGGTGATGGTTAGGGTGAGGGTGAGGCTGAGAGTTAGGATTAGGAATAGGGTTAGTGTTAGGGTCAGGCTGAGGTGAGGGTCAGGGTGAGGGTGAAGGTTCGGGTTAGGGTTATAGTTAGGGTGAGGTTTAAGCTTAGTGTGTGGGTTAGGGTTAGGTTTATGTTTAGGGTGAGCGTTAGGATTATATTTAGGGTTAGCATAAGGGTTAGGCTGAGGGTTAAGGTTAGGGTTAGTCTGAGGGTTAGGTGTAGGGTTAGGGTAAGTGTAAAGTTTAGGGTGAGGGTTAGGGTGAGTGTGAGGGTTAGGATTAGGGTGATGGTTAGGGTGAAGGTTAGGTTTACGGTTAGGGTAGGGTGAAGGTTAGGGTGTGGGTTAGTGTAAGGGTGAGGGTTAGGGTGAGGGTTAGGATTAGGGTTAGCATTAAGTTTAGGGTGAGGGTGAGGGTGAGGGTGAGGGTTTGGGTTAAGGTTAAAGATAGGGTGAGGATTACGTTTAGGGTTAGGTTTAGGGTGATGGTTAGGAGGAGGGGTAGGCTTAGGGTTAGGGTGAAGGTTAGGTTTAGTGTGAGATTTAGTGTTAGGGTTAGGGTGATGGTAAGGGTTAGTGTGAGGTTTAGGGTGAGTGTGAGGTTAAGGGTTAGCATTAGGTTTAGCGTTAGGTTTAGGATGAGTGTTAGGGTTAGGTTTAGGGTTAGGGTGAGGATGAGGGTGAAGGTTAGAGTTAGGATGAGTGTAGGGGTTTGGGGTAGAGTGAGGGTTAGGGTTAGGGTTACTGTGAGGGTTAGGATTATGGTGAGGTTTAGGGTGAGGGTGAGGGTTAGGTTTAGCATTAGGGTGAGGGTTACCTTTAGGGTCATGATTAGTGTCCGGGTGAGGGTTAGGATGAGGGTGAGTGTTCTGCTGAGAGTTAGGATTAGGGTTAGGATCAGGGATAAGTTTAGAGTGAGGGTAAGGTTTAGGGTGAGTGTTATGGTGAGGGTCAAGTTTAGGGTTAGGGTGAGAGTTAGGGTTAGGGTTAGGGTTATATTTAGGGTGAGGGTTAGGGTGAGCGGTAGGTTTAGGGTTAGGGTTAGTTTGTGGGTTATGGTGAGGGTAAGGGTTAGGGTGAGGTTTAGGTTGAGGATGAGGGTTAGGGTTAGGGTAAGGGTAAGGGTTAGGTTGAGAGTGAGTGTGAAGGTGAGGGTTAGGGTTAGCATTAGAGTTAGGGTGAGGGTGAGGGTTAAGGTGAGGTTTAGTTTGAAGTTTACGGTTAGGTTGCGTGTTAGTGTGAGGTTTAGGGTTAAGGTTATGTTGAGGGTAAGTGTTAGGGTGAGGTTTAGTGTGTGGATGAGTGTTAGGGTTATTATTAGGGCTAGGGTGAGGGTTAGGGTGAGGGTTAGGGTTAGGGTTAGCGTTAGGGTGAGGGTGAGGTATAGGGTGAGGTTTAGGGTTAGGGTGAGGGTTAAGGATAATGTTAGGTTAGGGTGAGGGTGAGGGTGAGTGTTAGGTTTAGGTTTAGGTTTAGAGTTAGGGTGAGGGTGAGCGTGAGGGTTAGGATTAGTGTTAGGGTTAGGGTTAGGATGAGGGTTAGGCCGAGGGTTAGGGTTAGGGTTAGGGGTAGCATAATGTTTAGGTTGAGGGTTAGGGTTAGGCTTAGGGATAGGGTTAGGGTGAGGGTTAGGCTGACGGTAAGTGTTAGGGTGAGGTTTAGGGTGAAGTTGAGTATTAGGCTTAGCATCATTCTTAGGGTGAGGTTTAGGCTTAGGAATAGCATTAGGGTTAGGGTTAGGGTTAGGGTTAGGGTGAGGGTTAGGATTAAGGCTAAGGTTAGGGTGAAGTTTAGGGTTAGCATTAGGTTTAGCGTTAGGGTGAGGGTTTGGGTTACGGTGAGGGTTACCTTTCATGTGAGGGTTAGGGTAAGGGTTAGGTTTAGGATGAGGGTTAGGGTTGGTGAGAGGTTTAGGGTGAGGGTGAGTGTTAGGGTTAGAGTCAGCGTTAGGGTGAGGGTGAGGTTTTGGGTTAGGTTAGGCTGAGGGTGAGGGTGATGGTGAGGGTTAGGTTTGGTGTTAGTTTTAGTGTTAGGTTTAGGTTTAGGTTTAGGGTGAGGGTTAGGGTGAGGGTTAGGTTGTTGGTAAGTGTTAGATTGAGGGTTAAAATGAGGGTGAGGGTTAGGGTAAGGGTGAGGGTAAGGGTTAGTGTGAGGGTTAAGTTGAGGGTGAGGGATAGGGTTAGGGTTAGGGTTAGGGTGAGGGTGAGGGTTATGTTGAGGCTGAGGGTGACGTTGAGGGTTAGGGATAGGGTTAGGGTGAGGGTGAGGGTGTGGGTGAGGGTTAGGGTTAGGATTAGTGTTAGGGTTAGGGTTTCGCTGAGGGAGAGCTTGAGGGTGAGTGATAGGGTTAGGTTTAGGTTTAGGGTGAGGGTTAGGTTTAGTGTGAGTGTTAGGATTAGGGTGAGGGTTAGGTTTACGGTTAGGTTGCGTGTTAGTGTGAGGTTTAGGGTTAGGGTTAGGTTTAGGTGAGGGTTAGGGTGAGGGTTAGGGTTAATGTTAGGGTTAGGTTGAGGGTGAGGATAAGGGTGACGGTGAGAGTTAGGGTTAGGATTTAGGGTTAGGGTTAGTTATAGGGTGAGGCTTAGGGTGAGGGGTAGGGCTAGGGTTAGGAAGAGGGTTAGGGTTAGTGTGAGGGTTAGAGTTATGGTTAGGGTTAGGGTGAGGCTATGGATTAGGGTGAGGTTTAGTGTGAAGCTGAGGGTTAGTGTGAGGGTTTTTGTTAGGTTTAGCGTAAGGTTTATGGTGAGGTCTAATGAGAGGTTGCAGGTTAGGGAGAGGGAAAGGGTGAGGGAGAGCGTGTCAGTTAGGTAAGGATTAGGATTCCGGTCAGGGTGAGGATTAGGGTGAGGGTTAGTGATAGGATGAAGTTTAGGGTTAGGCTGATGGTTAGGGTTAGGGTTAGAGTGAGGTTTAGGGTTCGGGTTTGCATTAGGGTTAGGATGAAGGTTAGGGTGATTTTGAGGGTTAGGAATAGGGTTAGGGTTAGTGTTAGGGTGAGGGTTAGGGTTAGGATTATGGTTAGGGTAAGGGGTAGGGTTAGGGTTAGGGTGAATGTTAGGATTAGGGAGAGGGTTAGTGTTAGGGTTAGGGTGAGGTTAAGGATTAGGGTGAGGTTGAGGGTTTGTGTTAGGTTTAGGGTGATGGTGAGGGTGAGGGTTAGGGTTAGGTTTAGGCTTAGTTTGAGGGATAGGATGAGGGTTTTGTTTAGTGTTAGTGTTCGGGTTAGGGTGAGGTTTAATATTAGTGTGAGGGTTAGGGTGAGGTTGAGGGTGAGAGTAAGGGTTTGGGTGAGGGTTAGAGTGAGTTTTAACGTTCTGGTTAGGGCTAGGGTGAGGCTTACGGTGAGGGTCAGGGTTAATGTTAAGTTTAAGGTGAGGTTTAGGGTTAGGGTTAGGGTTTGGGTGAGGATTAGAGTGAGGGTGGGGTTAAGATGAAGGTTAGGGTTAGAGTGAGTATTAGGGTTAGGGTTAGGTTTAGATTAAGGTTTAGGCTGAGGGTTAGGATAAGGATTAGGGTTAGGGTAAGGGTGAGTGTGAGGGTTAAAGTTAGGGTTAGGGTGAGGGTTAGGGTTGGGGTGAGGGTTAGGGTTAGGGTTAGGCTGAGGGTGAGGGAAAGGGTTTGGATGAGTGTGAGTGTTAGGGTGTTAGTGACGGTTAGGGTTAGGATGAGGGTTAAGTTGACGTTGAGGTTTAGGGTGAGGGTGAGGGTTAGGGTTAGGGTGAGCGATAGCATGAGGGTTAGGGTTAGGGTGAGTGTGAGGATTAGGATTAGGGTTACCCTTAGGGTTATGGTGAGAGTATGGGTTAGGGTGAGGTTTAGGGTGAGGGTGAGGGTTAGGGTTAGCGTTAGGGTTAAGGTGAGTGTTAGGGTTAGGGTTAGGGTGAGGGTTAGGGTTAGGGTGATGTTTAGGGTGAGGGTAAGGGTGAGGGTGTGGGTGAGGGTTAGGGTATAGGTGAGGGTTAGTTTTAGAGTGAGGGTTAGGGTGAGGGTGTGGAAAAGGGTTAGGTTAGGTTCAGGGTGTGGGTTATGGTTAGGTTTAGGGTGAGGGTTTGAGTTAGTGTATGGGTTAGTGTTTGGGTTAGTGTGAGGAAAAGGGTTAGGGTGAGGATTAGGATGAGAGTAAGATTTAGGGTTAGGTTTAGCTTTAGGGTTAGGGTTCGGTTTAGGTTTAGGGTTCGGGTTAGGGTTAAGTTGAGGGTGAGGGTTAGACTTAGGGTTCGGGTGAGGGTTAGGTTTGGGGTGAGTGTTAGGGTTACGGTTAGGGTGAGGGTGAGGGTGAGGTTTGGGTTTCAGGTGAGGGTTAGGTTTGGGGTGAGTGTTAGGGTTACGTTTAGGGTGAGGGTGAGGGTGAGGTTTGGGTTTCAGGTGAGGGTTAGGGTGTGGGTGACGGTTAGTGTTAGGGTGAGGTTCAAGATGACAGTGAGTGTTAGGATGAGGGTGATGGTTAGAGTTAGTGTGAGTATTAGGTTTAGGGTTAGGGTTAAGGTTATGGAGAGGGTAAGGCTCAGGGTGAGGTTTAGGGTGAGGGTGAGAGTTAGGGTTAGCGTTAGGGTTACGGTGAGGGATAGGGTTAGGGTTAGTGTTAGGGTGAAGTTGAGGGTTAGGATTAGGGTTAGGATGAGGTTTAAGGTTATGGTGAGGGTTAGGGTTAGGGTTACGTTTTGAGTTGGGTGAGTATTAGGGTGAGCTTTAGGGTTAGGATTAGGGTTATGGTTAGTGTTAGGCAGAGGGTGAGGGTGAGAGTGAGGGTTAGGGTTAGTGTCAGGTTTAGGGTTAGGGTTAGTGTGAGGGGTAGGGTTAGGGTTAGGAAGAGGGATAGGGTTAGGGTGAGGGATAGGGTGAGGGTTAGGGTCACTGATAGGTTTAGGGTTAGGTTGAGATTTAGTGTTAGTGTGAGGGTTAGGGTTAGTGTTAGGGTGATGGTAAGGGTTACTGTGAGGTTTAGGGTGAGGGTGACAGTTAGGGTTAGCTTAGGTTTAGGGTGAGGTGAGGTTTCGGGTTTGCACTAGGGTTAGGGTGAGGGTTATGGTGAGGGATAAGGTTAGGGCTAGGGTGAGGGTGAGGGTTAGGTTTAGGGTTATGTTGAGTGTTAGGTTTAGCGTGAGGTTTAGGGTTAGGGTGAGGTTTAGGGTGAGGGTGAGGGTGATGGTGAGGGTGAGGGTTAGGGTTAGGGTTAGGGTGAAAGTAAGGGTGAGGTTTAGGTTTAGGTTTAGGGTTAGGTTTAGGGTTAGATTTAGGGTGAGGGTGAGGGTTAGGGTTAGTGTGAGGGTGAGAGTGAGGGTTAGGGTTAGGATTAGGGTGAGTGTGAGGATTAGGGTTAGGGTTACCATTAGGGTTATGGTAAAGTATATGGGTTAGGGTGAGGGTGAGGGTTAGGGTTAGCGTTAAGGTTAAGGTGAGGTTTAGGGTTAGGGTTAGGCTGAGTGTTACGGTTAGGTTGATGTTTAGGGTGAGGGTAAGGGTGAGGCTGAGGGTGAGGGTTAGGTTTTAGGTGAGGGTTAGGTTTAGGGTGAGGGTTAGGGTGATGGTGAGGGTTAGGGTGAGGGTGTGGAAAAGCGTTAGGTTTCGTTTCATGGTGAGGGTTAGGGTTAAGTTTAGGGTGAGGGTTAGGTTGAGGGTTTGAGTTAGTGTAAGGGTTAAGGTGTAGGGTTAGTGTGACGAAAAGGGTTAGGGTGAGGATTAGGATGAGAGTAAGATTTAGGGGTAGGTTTAGCTTTAGGTTTAGGGTGAGGTTTAGGGTTAGGGTTCATGTTAGGGTTAAATTGAGGGTGAGGGTTAGAGTTAGGGTTCGGGTGAGGGTTAGGTTTGGGGTGAGTGTTAGGGTTACGGTTAGGGTGAGGGTGAGGGTGAGGGTTGGGTTTCGGGTGAGGGTCAGGGTGTGGGTGACGGTGAGTGTTAGGGTGAGGTTTAAGGTGAGAGTGAGGGGTAGGGTGAGGGTGATGGTTATAGTTAGTGTGAGTATTAGGTTCAGGGTTAGGGTTAAGGTTATGGAGAGTGTAAGGGTCAGGGTGAGGTTTAGGTGAGGGTGAGGGTTAGGGTTAGGTTTAAGGTTAGGGTGTAGTTGAGGGTTAGGATTAGGGTTAGGATGAGGTTTAGGGTTAGGGTGAGGGTTAGGGATAGTGTTAGGGTTATGGTGAGGGTTAGGGTTAGGGTTACGTTTTGAGTTAGGGTGAGTATGAGGGTGAACTTTAGGGTTAGGATTAGGGTTAGGGTTAGTTTTAGGCAGAGGGTGAGTGTGAGAGTGAGGGTTAGGGTTAGGGTGAGGTTTAGGGTTAGGGTTAGGGTGACGGGTAGGGTTAGGGTTATGGAGAGGGATTGGGTTAGGTTAGGGATAGGGTGAGGCTTAGGGTCACAGTTAGGTTTAGGGTTAGGTTGAGGATTAGGGTTAGTGTGAGGGTTAGAGTTAATGTTAGGGTGAGGATAAGGCTTACTGTGAGGTTTAGGGTGAGGGTGACATTTAGGGTTAGCTTTAGGTTTAGGGTGAGGTGTGGTTTCGGGTTTGCATTAGGGTTAGAGTGAGGGTTATGGTGAGGGTTAGGGTTAGGGTTAGGGTGAGGGTGAGGGTGAGGGTTAGGGTTAGGGTGAGGGTGAGGGTGAGGGTGAGGTTTAGCGTGAGGGTGAGGGTGAGGTTTAGGTTTAGTTTTAGGGTTAGGGTTAGGGGTAAATTTAGGGTGAGGGTGAGGGTGAGAGTTAGGATTAGGGTGAGGGTGAGTGTGAGGTTTAGGGTTAGGGTTAGTATCAGTTTGAGCGTTAGGTTTAATGTGAGGTTTAGGGTGAGGGTAAGGGTTAGTGTGAGGGTTAGGGTGAGGGTTAAGGTTAGGGTGAGGTGTAGAGGTAGGGTTAGGGTTAGGTTTAGCGTTAGGATTAGTCTGAGGGTGAGGGTGAGGGTGAGGGTGAAGGTGAGGTTTAGAGTTAGGGTTAGGGTGAGGGTGAGGGTGAGGATTAGGTTTAGGGTTATGGTGAGTGTTAGGTTTAGGTTGAGTGTTAGGGTTACAGTTAGGTTTAGGGTGAGGGTGAGGGTAAGGGTTAGGGTGAGGGTAAGGGTGAGGGTGAGGGTTAGGTTTAGGGTGAGGGTGAGGGTGAAGGTAAGGGTTAGGGTGAGGGTGAGGGTTAGGGTTAGGGTTAGTGTTAGTTTGAGGGTTAGGGTTAATGTGAGGTTTAGGGTGAGGGTGTGGGTAAGGGTTAGTGTGATTGTTAGGGTGAGGGTGAGGGTTAGGGTTAGGGTCATGGTTAGCATTAGGATTAGTTTGAGGATTAGGGTGAGGTTTTGGGTTAGGGTGGCTGTTAGGTATAGGCTGAGTGTTAGGTTTAGGGTTAGGGTGAGGGTTAGGATTAGTGTGATATTTAGGCTGAGGGTGAGGCTGAGTGTGAGAGTTCGGGTTCTCATGAGGGTTAGCTTTTGGGTGATGGTTAGGGTTAGGGTTAGGTTTAGGGTGAGGTTGAAGGTTAGGGTGACTGTGAGGGGTAGGGTTAGGTTTAGTGTGATTTTTAGGTTTAGGGTTAGTGTTAGGTGAGGCTTATTGGGAGGGTTAGGGTGAGGGTTAGGTTTAGGATTAGGGTTAAATTTAGGGTGAGGGTTACGGTGAGGTTTAGGGTTAGGGTTATGGTGAGAGTAAGGTTTAGAATGAGGGTTAGATTGAGGGTGAGGGTTAGGTTAGGGTTTGGGTAAGGGAAAGGGTGAGAGTTAGATTTAGGTTGATGGTGAGGGTTAGGGTGAGAATTTTGGTTAGTGTTAGGTTTAGTGTTATTGTTAGTGTTAGTGTGAGGGTGATGGTTATGGTTAGGGTTAGTATTAGGGTGAGGTCTAGGGTGAGGGTGAGGGTTAGTGTTAGTGTTAGGGTTAGGTATAGGGTGAGTATTAGTGTTATGATTTGGGTGAGGGTTAGGTTGAGCAGTAGGGTTAGGTTTAGGTTTAGTGTGAGGATTCGGATTAGGGTTAGGATTAGGGTTAATGTGAGGGTCAGGGTTAGGTTGAGGGTTAGGGTGCGGGTGAAGTTTAGGGTTAGCATTAGGGATAGGGTGAGTGTTAGGGTGTGGGTAAGGGTCTGGGTAAGGGTTAGGGTGAGGGTGAGGGGTAGGGTTAGGTTTAGGGAGAAGGTTAGGGTTAGGGTGAGGGTTTGGCTTAGTTTGAGGGGTAGGGTGAAGGTGAGTTTGAGGTTGAGAGTTAGGGTGAGGGTGATGGTGACGGTAAGGTTTAGGGATAGCATACGGGTTAGGGTTAGGGTGAGGGGTACGGTTAGGTTGAGGGTTAGGGTGAGGGTGAGGGTGAGGGTGAGGGTTAGGTTTAGGGTCAGGTTTAGGATTAAGGTGAGGTTTAGGGTAAGGGATAGCGTTAGGGTGAGGGTTAGGTTTAGGGTTACGGTCAAGGTTAGGGTTAGGTTTAGGTTTAGGGTGAGGGTTAGTGTTAGGATTAGGGTGAGGATGAGGGTTAGGTTGAGGGGCAGGGTTAGGGATAGGGTACTGGTTAGGGTTAGGGTGAGGGTTAGGGTAAAGTTTAGGCTTAGAGTGAGGGTGAGGGTGAGGGTTAGGGAGAAGGTTAATGTTAGGGTTCGGGTGAGGTTTAGGGTGAGTTTGAGGGTTAGGGTTAGGTTGCGGGTTAGGGTTAGGGTGAGGGTTAGGTTTAGATTTAGGGGTGGGTTGTGTTTGAGGGTGAGGCTTAGTTTTAGGCTTAGGATTAGGGTTAGGGTTAGGGTGAGCTTTAGTGTGTGGGTGAGGGTTAGGTTTAGGGTCAGGATTAGGTTTAGGCTTAGGGTTAAGTTTATGTTGAGGGTAATTGTTAGGGTGAGGTTTAGTGTGTGGATGAGTGTTAGGGTTATTGTTAGGGTTAGAGTGAGGGTTAGGGTGAGGGATAGAGTTAGGGTTAGCGTTAGGGTGAGTGTGAGGTATAGGGTGAGTTTTAAGGTTAGGGTGAGGGTTAGGGATAGTTTTAGGTTAGGGTGAGGGTGAGGGTGAGTGTTAGGTTTAGGTTTAGGCTTAGAGTTAGGGTGAGGGTGAAGGTGAGGGTTAGGGTTAGAATTAGGGTTAGGGTTAGGGTTAGGATGAGTGTTAGGATCAGGGTTAGGATGAGGTTTAGGGTTAGGGTGAGGGTTAGTGATAGGGTTAGAGTTATTGTGAGGGTTAGGGTTAGGGTTACGATTTGAGTTAGGGTGAGTATGAGGGTGAGCTTTAGGGTTAGGATTAGGGTTAGGGTTAGTGATAGGCAGAGAGTGAGCATGAGGGTTAGGCTTAGGGTGAGGTTTAGGGTTAGGGTTGGGGTGAGGGTTAGGGTTAGGGTTAGGGAGAGGGTGAGGGTTAGGGTGAGGGTTAGAGTTTAGGTTAGCATTAGCGTGAGTGTGAGGTGTACGTTGAGCTTTAAGGTTAGGGTGAGGGTTAGGATAAGTTTTAGGTTAGGGTGAGGGTGAGGGTGAGTGTTAGATTTAGGTTTAGGTTTAGAGTTAGGGTGAGGGTGAGGGTGAGGGTTAGGGTTAGAATTAGTGTTAGGGTTAGGTTTAGGAAGAGGGATAGGATTAGGGTTAGGATGAGGTTTAGGGTTAGGGTGAGGGTTAGGGATAGGTTTAGGGTTATTGTGAGGGTTAGGGTTAGGGTTACGGTTTGAGTTAGGGTGAGTATGAGGGTGAGATTTAGGGTTAGGATTAGGGTTATGGTTAGTGTTAGGCAGATGGTGAGTGTGAGGGTTAGGGTTAGGGTGAGGTTTAGGGTTAGGGTTAGAGTGAGGGTTAGGTTAGGGTTAGGGAGAGGGATAGAGTTAGGGTGAGGGATAGGGTGAGGGTTAGGGTCACAGGTAGGTTTAGGGGTAAGTTGAGGGTTAGGGTTAGTGTGAGGGTTAGGGTTAGAATTAGGGTGAGGGTAAGGGTTACTGTGAGGTTTAGGGTGAGGGAGACAGGGTTAGCTTTTGGTTTAGGGTGAGGTGAGGTTTCGGGTTTGCATTAGGGTTATGGTGAGGGTTATGGTGAGGGTTAGGGTTAGGGTTAGGGTGAGGGTGAGGGTGATTGTTAGGTTTAGGGTTATGTTGAGTGTTAGGTTTAGGGTGAGGGTTAGGGTTAGGGTTAGGATGAGGGTGAGGTTGAGGTTGAGGGTTAGGGTTACGGTGAGGGAGAGGGTGAGGGTTAGGGTTAGTTTTAGGGTGAGGGTGAGAGTGAGGTTTAGGTTTAGGTTTAGGTTTAGGGTTAGGGTAAGGGTTAGGGTTAGGGTTAGGGTGAGGGTGAGGGTGATGGTTAGGGTTAGGGTGAGGGTGAGGGTGAAGGTTAGGGTTAGGGTTAGTGTTAGTTTGAGTGTTAGGATTAATGTGAGGTTTAGGGTGAAGGTGAGGGTAAGGTTTAGTTTGAGGTTTAGGGTGAGAGTTAGGGTTAGGGTGAGGTATAGAGGTAGGATTAGGGTTAGGTTTAGGGTTAGGATTAGGTGAGGGTGAGGGTGAGGGTGACGGTGAAGGTGAGGTTTAGAGTTAGGGTTAGGGCGAGGGTGAGGGTGAGGGTTAGTTTTAGGGTTATGGTGAGTGTTAGGTTTAGGTTGAGGTTTAGGGTTAGGGGTAGGTTTATAGTGAGGGTGAGGGTGAGTGTGAGGTTTAGGGTGAGTGTGAGGGTCAGGGTTAGGGTTAGGGTGAGAGTGAGGGTGAAGGTTAGGTTTAGGGTGAGGGTGAGGGTTAGGGTTAGGGTTAGGGTTAGGATTAGGATTAGGGTTAGTGTTAGTTTCAGTATTAGGGTGAAGTTTTGGGTTAGGGTGACCGTTAGGTATAGGCTGAGTGTTAGGTTTAATGTTAGGGTGAGGGTTAGGGTTAGTGTGATGTTTAGGGTGAGGGTGAGGCTAAGGGTGAGGGTTCGAGTTCTCATGAGGGTTAGCTTTTGTGTGATGATTAGGGTTAGGGTGCGGGTTAGGGTGAGGTTGAAGGTTAGGGTGAGGATGAGGTGTAGGGTTAGGTTGAGGTTTAGGTTTAGGGTTAGTGTTAGGTGAGGGTTAGGCTTAGGGTTAGGGTTAAGGTGAGGGTAATGGTTAGGGTGAGGGTTAAGGTTAAATTTAGCATTAGGGATAGGGTGAGGGTTAGGGTGTGGGTAAGTGTCTGGGTAAGGTTTAGGTTGAGGGTGAGGGGTAGAGTTAGGGTTAGGAAGAAGGTCAGTGATAGGGTTAGGGTTTAGGTTAGTTTGAGGGTTAGGGTGAAGGTGAGTTTGAGTTTGAGAGTTAGGGTGAGGGTGATGGTGATGGTAAGGTTTAGGGATAGCATAAGGTTTAGGGTTAGGGTGAGGGTTAGGGTTAGATTTAGGGTTAGGGTGAGGGTGAGGGTGAGGGTTAGGGTTAGGGTTAGGTTTAGGATTAGAGTTAGGTTTAGGGTAAGGGTTAGGGTTAGGGTGAGGTTTAGATTTAGGGTTAGTGTGAGGGTTAGGGTTAGGGTTAGGTTTAAGGTGAGGGTTAGTGTTAGCATTAGGGTGAGGATGAGGGTTAGGTTGAGGGGCAGGGTTAGAGATAGGGTAAGGGTTAGGGTTAGGGTAAGTGTTAGGGTGAGTGTGAGGGATAATTTTAGGGTGAGGGTTAGTGTGAGGTTTAGATTTAGGGTTAGGGTAAGGGTTAGGTTTAGGGTGAGCGATAGTTTTACGTTTAGGAATAGGTTGAAGTTAATGCTGAGGGTTATGGTTAGGGTTAGTTTGAGGATAAGGGTTAGGGTGAGGATTAGGGTGAGGATGAGGGTTAGGGTTAGCATAAGGTTTAGTGTGAGAGTTAGGGTTAGGGTTACGTTTAGGGTAAGGGTTAGGGTTAGGGTAAGGATTAGGGTTCAGCTTAGGGTTAGGGTTAGGTTTAGGGTTAGGGTGATGTTTAGGCTTAAGGTTAGAGTTAGGTTGAGGGTTAGGGTGAGTGTGAGTTTGAGAGTGAGGGTTAGGGTGAGGTTGAGAGTGAGTGGGATGGTGACGGTGAGGGTTAGGGTTAGGTTTAGGTGAAGGGTGAGGGTAAGAGTTAGGGTTAGGATTAGGGTTATGGTAAGGGTTAGGATGAGGGTGAGGGAGAGGGTGCAGTTGAGGGTGAGGGTTTTGGATAGGTAAGCGTTAGGATTAGGTTTAGGGTGAGGATTAGGGTGAAGTGAGAGTTAGGGTTAGGTTGAGTGTTGAGGGTTAGGGTTAGGGTGAGGGTTAGGGTGAGAGGTAGGGTTAGGGTTAGGATGAGGATTATGTTGAGGGTGCGGGATAGGGTTTTGGTGAGGGTAAGTGTTAGGGTTATGGTGAGAGTGAGGGTGAGGGTAAGGGTAAGGTTTAGGGTGAGGGTTAGGGTGAGGGTGAGGGTTAGGGTTAGCATTAGAGTTAGGGTTAGGGTAAGGTTGAGTGTTAGGATTAGAGTTAGGGTTAGGTTTAGGGTGCAGGTTAGGGTTAGGGTTACACTGAGAGTGAGGTTCAGATTTAGGGATAGGATTAGGTTTAGGGTTAGGGAGAGGCTGAGGGTGAGGGTGAGAGTGAGGATTAAGTTTAGGGTTAGGTTTACGGTGAGGGCTAGGATGAGGGTGAAATTTTTGGTTAGGAAAGGTTTAGGGTTAGGTTTAGGGTGAGGATTAGGGTGAGGGTGAGGTTTAAGGTGAAGTTTATGGCTAGGGTGAGGGTTACGGTGAGGGTTGGGTTGTGGGTAAGTGTTAGCGTAAGGGTTAGAATGAGGGTGAGGGTTAGGGTTAGGGTGAGGGTAAGGGTTACTGTGAGGGTTAGGGTGAGGGTGACGTTTATGGTTAGCATTTGGGTTAGGGTGAGGGTTAGGATGAGCGATAGGGATAGGGTTAGGGTTAGGGTTAGGGTGAGAGTGAGGGTTAGGGTGAGGATGAGGGTGAGATTGAGGGTTAGGGTTATGGTTAGGGGGAGGGTGAGGGTGTGGATGAGGCTTAGGGTTAGGATTAGTGTTAGGGTTAGCTTTTGGCTGAGGATGAGCTTGAGGGTGAGGGTGAGTTTTAGGTTTAGGTTTAGGGTGAGGGTTAGGGTTAGTGTGAAGGTTAGGGTTACCGTTAGGGTGAGTGTTAGTGTGAGGTTTAGGGTTAGGGTTAGGTTTAGGTGAGGGTTAGTGGTAATGTTAATGTTAGGTTGAGGGTGAGGGTTAAGGTGACAGTGAGAGTTAGTGTTCGGTTTAGGTTAGGGTTAATTATAGGGTGAGGCTTAGGTTGAGCGGTAGGGTTAGTGTTAGGATGAGGGTTAGGGTTAGTATGAGGGTTAGAGTTAGGGTTAGGCTTAGGGTGAGGGTAAGGATTAGGGTGAGGTTTAGGGTGAGGGTGAGGGTTAGGGTTAGCTTTCGGGTTAAGGTGAGGGTGAGGATTAGGGTTTGCATTCGGGTTTGGTTGAGGGTTAGGGTGAGGTTTAGGTTTAGGTTTAGGGTGAGTGTGAGGGTGAGAGTTAGTGTTAGGGTTATGGTGAGGGTTAAGATTAGGGTGAGGGTTTGGTTTAGGGTTAGGGGGAGAGTGAGGGTGAGGGTTAGGGTTCGGGTGATGGTGAGGGTGAGTGTGAGGCTTAGGGTTAGGTTTAGTGTGAGGGTGAGGTTTAGTGTGAGGGTTATTGTTAGGTTTAGCGTAAGGTTTATGGTGAGGTCTAATGTGAGATTGCGGGTTAGGGAGAGGGAATGGGTGTGGGAGAGCGTTTCAGTTAGGTAAGGGTTAGGATTAGGGTTAGGGTGAGGGTCAGGGATAGGATGAAGTTTATGTTTGGGGTGATGGTTAGGGTTAGTTTGAGGTTTAGGGTTAGGGTTAGGGTTAGGTTGAGGTTTAGGGTTCGGGTTTGCATTACAGTTAGGGTGAGGATTAGGGTGTATTTGAGGGTTAGGGATAGGTTTAGGGTTAGTGTTAGGGTGAAGGTTAGTGTTAGGGTTAGGGTTAGGGTGAGGGTTAGGTTAAGGTGTAGGGTTAGGGTTAGGGCGAATATTAGGATTAGGGTGAGGGTTCGGGTAAGGGTAAGTGTTAGGGTTAGGGTGAGGTTAAGGATTAGGGTGAGGGTGAGGGTCAGTGTTAGGTTTGGGGTGATGGTGAGGGTGAGGGTTAGGGTAAGGTTTAGCCTTAGTTTGAGGGATAGGATGAGGGTTTTGTTTAGTGTTAGTGTTAGGGTTAGGCTGAGGTTTAGGTTTAGTCTGAGGGTTAGGGTGAGGGTGAGGGTGAGTGTATGGGTTTTGGTGAGGGTTAGGCGGAGGGTTAAATTTCGGGTTAGGGCTAGGGTGAGGGTTATGTTGAGGGTTAAAGTTAATGTTATGTTTAGGGAGAGGGTTAGGTTTAGGGTTATGGTGAGGGCGATGGTGAGGGTGAGGAATAGGTTGAGGATGAGTGTGAGGATGAGGGTTTCGGTTAGGTAAGTATTAGGGTTAGGGTTAGGGTGAGGATTAGGGTGAGGGCGAGGGTTAGGATGAAGTTTAGGGTTAGGGTGAGTATTAGGGTTAGGGTTAGGTATAGGGTGAGCCTTAGGGTGAGGGGTAGGTTTAGGGTTAGGGTGAGGGTTATGGTTAGTGTGAGGGTTAGGGTTAGAGTTAGGGTGAGAGTAAGGGTTAGGGTGAGCTTTAGGGTGAGGGTGACTGTTAGGGTTAGCTTTAGGTTTAGGGTGAGGGTGAGGATTTGGTTTTGCATTAGGGTTAGGTTGAGGGTTATGGAGAGGGTTAGGGTTAGGTTTAGCGTGAGGGTGAGGGTGATGGTTAGGGTTAGGGTGAGTGTGAGGGTGAGGGTGAGGTTGAGGGTTAGGTTTTGGTGTAGGGTGAGGGTGAGGGTGAGGTTTAGGGTGAGGGTGAGGGTTGGACTTAATGTGAGGTTTAGGGTGAGGGTGAGGGTAAGGGTTAGGGTGAGGGTGAAGGTGAGGGTTAGGGTTAGGGGTAGGGGTAGATGTAGGTTTAGTGTTAGGTTTAGGGTTAGTATTAAGGTTAGGGTTAGGATTAGGCTGAGGGTGAGGGTGAGGGTGAGGGTGAAGGTGAGGTTTAGAGTTAGGGTTAGGGTTAGGTTGAGCGCTAGGATGAGGGTTAGGGTTAGGGTGAGGCTGAGGTTGAGGATATGATTGAGACTCACCCTAGCTTTCATGGCTATGGTTAGGGTGAGGGTTAGGGGGACGGGTAGATTTAGTGTTAGATTTAATGTGAGGGTTAGGTTTAGTGTGAGAGTTAGGGTTAGGGTTAGGGTTAGGGTGATGTTAAGTGTTAGAGTGAGGGTTAGGGTGAGAGTGAGGGTTAGGGTAATGTTTCAAGTGAAGGTCAAATTTAGGGAGAGTGAGAGGTTTCGCGTGACGGTGAAGGTTAGGGTGTGTGTGAGGGTGAGAGTTAGGGTGAGGGTAAGGATTAGGGTGATGTTTAGGGTGAGGGTGAGGTTTAGGGTGAGAGTTAGGGTTCAGGGTAGAGGAATAGTTAGGGTGTAGGTGAGGGTTAGGGTAAGGGTGAGGCTTAGGGTGACCGTGAGTGTTAGGGTTCAGGTGAGGATTCCGGTTAGGGTTAGGATTTGGGTTGGGGTTAGCGTTAGGGCTAGGGTGAGTGTTAGGCTTAGGGTGAGGGTTTCGGCTTAGGGTTAGGGTTAGTGTGAGGATAAGGCTTAGGGTGAGTGTTAGGGTGAGACTAAGGGTTAGGGTTACCCTTAGGGTTAGGGTGAAGTTTAGGGTGGGGGTTAGCGTGAGGGTTAGGGTTAGGTTTAGGGTTGGGTGAGGGTTAGGGTGAGCGAAAGGTTTAGGGTGAGGGTTAGGTTGAGGTTGAAGGATAGGTTTTAGGTGAGGGTTAGGGTTAGGGAAACGGTTAGGGTGAGGTTGAGGATTAGGGTTAGCATTAGTGTTAGGGTGAGGGTGAGGGTTAGGGTGAGGGTGAGTGGTAGGCTGAGGGGTAGGGTTAGAGTTAGGGTCAGGGTTAGGGTGAGGGTGAGGGTTAGGGTTAGGGTTAGGGTGAGTGTTAGGGTTAGGTTTAGGGTAAGTTTGAGGGTAAGGTTTAGCATAAGGGTTAGGGTTAGGTTGCAGGTTAGGGTTAGGTTTAGGGTGAGGGTGGGGTTGAGGGTTAGGGTTAGTCTTATGGTTATGGTTAGGGTAAGGCTGATGGGGAAGGGGAGGTTGAGGTTGAGTGTTAGGGTTAAGTTTAGGGTTAAGGTGAGGGCTTGGGTGAGGGTGAGGGTTAGGCTGATGGTGAGGGTGAGGGTTTTGGTTAGGTAAAGGTTAGGGTTAGGGTGAAGATTATGCTGAGGATGAGGATTAAGCTGAGGTTAGGTTCAGGGTGAGGGTTAGATTTAGGGTTAGGGTGAGGGTTAGGGTTAGGGAGATGTTTAGGGTGAGGTTGAGGGTTAGGGTGAGGGTGAGGGTGAGGGTTAGGGTTAGGGTTAGGTTTAGGGTGAGGTTGAGGGTTAGGATTAGAGTGAGGGTGAGGGTGAGTGTTAGGGTTAGGATTAGGTTTAGGGTTAGGATGAGGGCTAGGGTGGGGGCGAGGGTTAGGGTGAGTGTGAGGGTGCGGTTTCTGTTAGGAAAGGGTTAGGGTTAGGTTTAGGGTGAGGATTAGGCTGAGGGTGAGGTTGAAGGTGAGGTTTAGGGTTAAGGTGAGGGTTAGGGTTAGCATTAGACTGAGCGTTAGGGTTTGGGTGATGTTTAGGGTGATGTTTAGGGTGAGGGTGAGGGTGAAGGTGAGGGTTAGGTTGTAGGTGAGGGTTACGGTGAGGGGGAGGGTTAGGGTGATGGTGAGGGTTAGGTTTAGGGTTAGTGTGAGGAAAAGGCTTAGGGTGAGGATTAGGATGAGAGTAAGTGTTAGGGTTAGGTTTAGAGTTTGGGTTAGGGTGAGGTATAGGGTTAGAGTTCGGGTTAGGGTTCAGTTGAGTGTGAGGGTTAGAGTTAGGGTTAGGGTGAGGGTTAAGTTTGGGGTGAGGTTTAGGGTTACGGTTAGGGTGAGGGTGAGGGTGAGGGTTCAGGTGAGGGTTAGGGTGTGTGTTAGGGTTAAGGTTATGGTGAGAGTAAGGGTTAGGGTGAGGTTTAGGGTGAGGTTTAGGGTTAGTGTTAGCGTTAGGGCTAGGATGAGCGTTAGGTTGAGGGTTCAGTTTAGGGTTAGTGTGAGGGTTAGGGTTAAGGTTAATGTTAGGTTTAGGATTTGGTTAGGGTGAAGGTTAGTTTTAGGTTTAGGATAAGGTTTAGGCTGATGGTAAGATTTAGGGTTAGTGTGAGGGTTATGTTTAGCGTTAGGGTTAGGGTGTGGGCTAGGGTAAGGGTGAGGGTTAGGTTGAGGGTTTAGTTTAGGTAAGGGTTAAGGTAAGGTTAGGGTGAGGATTAGGGTGAGATTGAGGGTTAAGTTGAGGGTTAGGGTTAGGGTGAGCCTTAGGGTTACGATTAGGGTGAGGGTTAATGTTAGGGTGATGTTTAGGGTGATGGTGAGGGTGAAGGTTCTGTGAGGGTTTAGGGTTAGCGTGAACTTTAGGGTTAGGTTTAGGGTTAGAGTTAGGGTGAGGGTGAGGGTTAGGGTGAGGGGTAGGGTTAGGGTTACGGTGAGGGTGAGGGTTAGGTTTAGTGTGAGAGTTACGGTTAGGGTTAGGGTTAGGGTGAGGGTTAGGTTGAGGGTTAGGGTTAGGTTAAGTGTGAGGATGAGGATGAAGGTGATGGTTAGGGCTAGGTTTAGGATGAGGGTGAGGCTTACGTTTAGGATGAGGGTGAGGATGAGGGTGAGGATGAGGGTTACGGTTAGGATTAAGTTTAGGGTGAGGGTGAGGCTTAGGTTTAGGATTAGGGTTAGAGTCAGGGTGAGGGTGAGGGTTAAGGATAGGGTGAGGGTTAGGATTATGGTTAGGCTTAGGGTGACGGTTAGGGTTAGGGTTAGGTTTAGGATGAACGTTAGGCTGAGGATTAGGGTTAGGGTTAGTATGAGGTTAGGTTTAGGGTTGGGTTAGGGTGAGGGTGAGGGTTTACTTTAGGTAAGGGTTTGGGTAAGTTTAGGGTGAGGATTAGGATGATGTTGAGGGCTGAGGTGAGGTTTAGGTTTAGGGTGAGTGTTAGGGTTAGGTGAGGGTTATTATTAGGGTGATGTTTATGGTGAGGGTGAGGGTGAAGTTTCAGGTGAGGGGAGGGGTTAGGTTTAGGGTTAGCGTGAGGTTTATGGTTAGGGTTAGGGTTTGGGTGATGGTGAGGGTTAAGGTGAGTGTGAGGTTGATTGTGAGTGTGAGGTTTAAGGTTAGGGTGAGGGTTAGGGACAGTGTTAGGGTTAGGATGAGGGTGAGTATTAGGGTGAGAGTGAGCATTCAGGTGAGGGGGAAGGGGAGGGGGAGGGTTATGGTTAGTGTTCGGGTTAGAGTTAAGGTGAGTGTGTGGGTGAGGGTTAGGTTTAGGATTAGGGTTAGGGTTAGGTTTAGGCTGAGGGTGAGTGAGAGGGTGAGGGTGAGGGTTAGGGTTAGGGTGAGGGTTATGCTTAATGTTAGGTTTAGGGTTAGGGTGAGGGTTAGGGTTAGTGTGAGATTTAGGGTTAAGATTAGGGTCAGGGTTAGTATTAGGGTGAGGGTAAGGGTTAGTGTGAGGGTTAGGATGAGGGTGAGGTTTAGGGTTAGGGATAGGTTTAGGCTGAGGTTAGGGTGAGGGCTAGGGTTAGTGTGAGGGTTAAAATTAGGGTTAGGAATAGGGTGAGGGTTACGTTTAGGTTTAGGTTTATGGTTAGGGTGAGTCTTAGGCTGAGGTGTAGGGTTAGTGTTACGGTTAGGGAGAGGGTTCGGGTTAGTGTGAGGGTTAGGTTTAGGTTTAGGTGAAGGTGAGGGTAAGGGTTAGGGTGAGGGTTAGGGTGAGGATGAGGGTTAGGATTAGAGTTAGGGTTAGGATTAGGGTTAGGGTGAGGTTGAGGTTTAGTATTAGGGTGAGGGTTAGGGTTATTGTTAGGGTTAGGGTACAGGTAAGGTTGAGGGTTAGGGTTAGGGTAAGGTTAGGTTTAGGCTGAGGGTGAGGGTGAGGGTGAGGTTGATGGTTAGTTTTAGGGTGAGGGTGAGGGTGAGGGCTAGGGTGAGGGTGCAGGTTAGTGTGAGGGTGAGGGTGAGGGTTTCTTTTACATCAGGGTTAGGGTTAGGGTGAGGATTAGGGTGAGAGTGAGGGTGAGGATTTCGTTTACATCTGGGTTAGTGTTAAGCTGAGGTTAGGGTTAGGGTGAGGGTTAGGGTTAGAGTTAGGGTGTGGGTTAAGCTTAGGTTGATGTTTAGGGTGAGGCTGAGGGTTAGGGTGAGAGTTAGGGTGAAGCTTATGGTTAGTGTTAGGATTAGTGTTAGGGTGAGGGTGAGGTTTAGGGTTAGACTTAGGGTTATGGGGAGGGTTAAATTGAGGGTCAGGGTTAGGGTTAGTGCTAGGGTTAGGGTTAGGATGCGAGTTAGGTTGAGGTTTAGGGGTAGGGTTAGAGTGAAGTTTAGAGTGAGGGTGAGAGGAAGGGGGAGAGTTTGGTTTAAGGTTAGAGTTAGGTTGAGGGTGAGGGTTAGGATTAGGGTTAGCACTAAGTTTGTGCTGAGGGTGAGTGTGAGGTTGAGGGTGAGGTTTAGGGTTAGGGTGAGGGTTAGGGTTAGTTTTAGGGTGAAGGTTAAGGTTAGGGTTAGGGTTAGGATGAGCCTTAGGCTGAGGGTTACAGTTAGGGTTAATGTGAGGGTTAGGGTTAGGATTTGATTAGGTTGAAGGTTAGTTTTAGCTTTAGATTTAGGATAAAGTTCAGACAGAGGGTTAGGGTTAGGATTTCTGTGAGGGTTAGGTTTAGTGTTAGGGTTAGGAAGTGGTCTAGGGTGAGGGTGAGTTTTAGGGTGAGGGTGAGGGTTTAGTTTAGGTAAGGGTTAAGGTTAGGTTAGGGTGAGGATTAGGGTGAGGTTGAGGGTTAAGGTGAGAATTAGGGTTAGGGTGAGGGTTAGGATTACTGTGAGGGTTAGGGTTAGGGTTAGGGTGAGGGTGAGGGTAAGTGTGAGGGTGAGGTTTAGGGTGAGGGTGAAGGTTAGGATTAGAGTTATGGTTAGGATTAGAGTGATGGTAAGGATGAATGGTTAGTGTTAGGGTGAGGATTAGGGTTGGGTTGAGGGTGAGGGTGAGGGTTAGGGTTAGGGTTATGTTTATGTTTAGGCTGAGGGTGAGGGTGAGGGTGAGGTTGATGTTTAGGATTATGGTTAGGGTGAAGGTGATGTTTAGGGTGAGGTTAGGGTTAGTATGAGGTTTAGGGTGAGGGTTTCGTTTACCTCAGGGTTAGGTTTAACCTGAGGTTAGGTTTAGGGTTAGGGTTAGGGTTAGTGTTAGGGTTAGGGTTAGGGTGAGGTTTAGGGTTAGGGTGATGTTTAGGGTGATGGTGAGGGTGAGGGTGAGGTTTAGGTTAAGGGTGAGGGTAAGGTTTAGGTTTGGGAACAGGGTTAGGGTTAGGGTTAGGCTGAAGGTGAGGGTGAGGGTGAGGGTGAGGGTGAGGGTGAGGGTGAGAGTTTGGGTTAGGGTTAGGGTTAGGGTTAAGTTGAGGGTTACGGGTACTGTGAGGGTAATGGTTAGGTTTAGGGTTAGGGTGAGGGGAAGGGTTAGAGTGATGTTTAGTGTGAGTGTGAGGTTTAGGATTAGGGTTGAGATTAGGGTGAGGGCTAGGGTGAGGGTGAGGCTTAGTATGAGGGTTAGGGTGAGGGTTTCTTTTAGCCAAGATTTAGTGTTATGGTGAGGATTAACGGGAGGGTGAGGGTTAGGTTGAGGTATAGGGTTAGGGTGAGGGTTAGAGCAAGGGTTAGGGTGAGGGTTAGGGTTTGGGTGATGTTTAGCGTGAGGGTGGGGGTTAGAGCGAGGATGAGGGTTCGGGTGAGGGTAAGAGTTCGAGTGAGGGTGAGAGTTAGGGTGTGGTTGAGCATTAGTGTTAGGTTGAGTGTTAGCATTAGGTTTAGGGTTAGTGTGAGGGTGAGGGTAAGGGCTAGGGTTAGGATTAGGTTGACGGTTAAGATTAGGGTTAGGGTTAGTATGAGGGTTAGGGTGAAGGGTAGCGTTAGGGTTAGGGTGAGGGTTAGGGTGAGGGTGAGAGTGAGGGTTTAGTTTAGATAAGGGTTAAGGAAAGGTTAGGTTGAGGATGAGGGTGAGGTTGAGGGTTAAGGTGAGGGTTAGGATTAGGTTGAGTGTTAGGCTTACTGTGAGGTTTAGGGTTAGCACTCAGGGTGAGGTTGAGGGTAAGGTTTAGGGTGAGGGTTATGGTGAGGGTGAGGGTTAGGATTAGAGTTATGGTTAGGATTAGGGTGAGGGTTAGTGTTAGGGTGAGGGTTAGGTTTGGGGTGAGGGTGAGGGTTAGGGTTAGGGTTGGGGTGAGAGTGAGAGTGAGGGTTAGGGTTAGGCTTAGGGTTAGGTTTAGGCTGAGGTTTAGGCTGAGGGTGAGGTTGAGGGTTACAGTTAGGGATAGGGTGAGGGTGAGGGTGAGGGTTAGTGTGAGGGTGAGGGTGAGCGTTTCGTTTACGTCAGGGTTAGGGTTAAGATGAGGTTAAGGTTAGGGTAAGGTTTAGCGTTAGGGTTAGGGTGAGGTTTATTGTTAGGGTGATGTTTAGGGTGAGGGTGAAAGTTAGGGTGAGGGTGAGGGTTAGGGTAAGTTTGAGGGAGAGTGTTAGATTTGGGAATAGGTTTAGGGTTAGGGTTAGGCTAAAGGTTAGAGTGAGGGTGAGGGTGAGGCTGAGGTTTAGGTTTAGGATTAGTGTTAGGCTTAGGGTTAGGGTGAGGGTAAGGGTTAGAGTGAGGTTTAGGGTGAAGGTGAGGGTTAGGGTTAAGGTTAGGATTAGGGTGAGGGTTAGAGTGAGGGTGAGGGTTAGTGTGAGTTTCAGATTGAGAGTTTCTTTTAGCCAAGGGTTAGGGTTATGTTGAGGAATAGGGTGAGGTTGAGGATTAGGTTTTGGATTAGGGTTAGTGTGAGGGTTAGGGCTAGGGATAGGATGAGTGTTAGGGTTTGGGTGATGTTTAGAGTCAAGGTGAGGTTTAAGGTGAGGGTGAGGTTTAGGGTTTGTGTGAGGATTAGGGTTAGATTGAGTGTTAGTGTTAGGTTTACGTTTAGTGTGAGGTTGAGGGTTAGGGGTAACTTTAGGGTTAGGTTGAGGGTTTGGATTAGGGTTAGGGTTAGTGTGAGGTTTAGGGTGAAGGGTAGGGTTATGGTTAGGGTGAGGGTTAGGGTGAGGGTGTGGGTGAAGCTTAGGCGTAGGTGTAGGGTTAGGATGAGTTTAAGGGTTAGGTTTAGGTTGAGGAATAGTGTTAGGGTTAGGGTTAGGGTGAGTGTTAGGGTGTGGGTTAGGGTTCCGGTGGGGGTGAGGGTTAGGGTGTTGGTGAGGGTTAGGTTTAGGGTTAGGATTAGGGTTAGAGTGAGTTTTATGGTGAGGGTAAGGGTTAGGGTGAGGTTTAGTGTGAGGGTTAGGGTGAGGGTTAGGGTGATGGGGGGTATAGGTTTTGGGTTAGGGTTAGTGTGAGGGTTAGGGATAGGTTTAGGGATAGGGTGAGAGTGAGGGTTAGGGTTAGGGTTAGGTTTAGAGTTAGGTTGAGGGTGAGGGTTAGGGTTAGTATTAGAGTTAGCCTGAGGGTGAGGGTGAGGGTTAGGGTTAGGGTGAGTTTTATGGTTAGGTTTATGGTGAGTTTGGGTTAGGGTGAGGGTTAGGGTTAGGGTTAGGGTTAGGATGAGATTAGTCTGAGGGTTAGGGTTAGGGTTAGGTTGAGGGTTAGGGTTAACCTGATATTTATTGTGAGAGAATCGTTTAGGGTGAGGGTGATTATTCGGGTGAGCGTGATGGTTAGGATGAGGGTGAAGGTTAGGGTTACAGTTAAGGTTAGGGAGAGGGGTAGTGTGAGCATTAGGGTTAGGATTAGGGTTAGGATTAGGGTTAGAGTGAGGATGAGGGTGAGGGTTAGGGTGTTGGTAAGTGTTATGGTTATGGTTAGGGTTAGGGCTAGGGTGAGGGTTAGTGTGAGGGTGAGGGTTTCCTTTACCTTAGGGTTAGGGTTATTGTGAGGATTAGGTTAAGGGTGAGGCTTAATCTGAGGTTATGGTTAGGGTGTGGGTTATGGTTAGGGTGATGTTTATGGTGAGGGTGAGTGTTCAGTGAGGGTGAGGGTGAGGGTGAGGGTTAGTGTTAGAGTTTGGTTTAGGTTGAGGGTGATTGTGAGGGTTAGGTATAGGAATAGGGTTAGGGTTATGGTTAGGGTGAGGGTTATGGTTAGTGTGAGAGATATGATTAGGTTTAGGGTTAGGGTTACTGTGAGGGTAAGGGTTAGGGTGAGGGTTAAGGTGAAGCTGAGGGTTAGGGTTCGGGTTTGGGTTAGGGTGAGGGCTAGGGTGAGGGTTAGTGTGAGGGTTAGGGTGAGGGTTACTTTTAGGTCAGGGTTAGGTTTATGGTGAGGATTAGCGTGAGAGTGAGGGTTAGGGTTAGGGTTAGCATGAGGGTGAGGGTTTAGGTGATGTTTAGGGTGAGGGTGAGGATTAAGGTGAGGGTGAAGGTTATGGTGTGGTTGAGGATTAGGGTTAGGGTTTGGGTTAGGGTAATGGTGAGGGTAAGGTATATGGTGAGGTTTATTGTGAGGATGAGTTTTAGGTTTAGTGTTAGGGTTAGAGTGAGGTTTAGGGTGAGCGTTAGGGTTTGGTTTAGGGTTAGGGTGAGGGTCTGGTATAGGGTGAGTGTTCGTGTTAGGGTGAGGGATAGGGAAATGGTTAGGGTGAGGTTGAGGGTTAGGGTTAGGGTTAGGGTGAGGTTGAGGGTTAGGATTAGGGTAAGGATTAGGTTTTGGCTGAGTTTGTGGGTGACTGTAAAAGTGAGGGTTAGGTTTAGGGTGAGGGTTAGGGCTAGGGTTAGGGTTAAGGTAAGGGTGAGGGTTAGGGTTAGGGTGAGGGTGTGGGTAAATGTTAGAGTGAGGGTTATGGCGAGAGTGAGGGTTAGGGTAAGTTTCAGGGTAAGGGTTAGGATGAGGGTAAGGGTTAGGTTGAGGGTTAAGGTGAGGGTGAGGGTTAGCATTAGTGTTAGGGTGAGGGTTAGGGTGAGGGTTACGGTTAAGTGTAGGGATGGGGTGAGGATTAGGGTTAGGGTTAGGTTTAGGGTGAGGTTTAGGATGAGGGGTAGGGTTAGTGAAAGAGTGATAGTTAGGGTTAGTTTGAAGATTAGGGATAGAGTGAGGTTAATTTTACTGTGAAGTTTAGGTTTAGGTTAGGGTTTAGATAAGTGTTAGGGTTATGTTGAGAGTGAGGGTGATGGTGAGGGCTAGGTTTAGTGTTAGTGTGAGTGTTATTGTTAGGGTCGGGGTTAGGTTTAGGGTGAGGGTTAGGGTTAAAGTAAGGGTTAGAGTGAGGGTTAGGGTTAGGGTGAGGGTCAAGGTGAGGGTTTGGATTAGGTTGAGGGTTAGGTTTAGGGTGAGGGTTAGGGTTAGGGTGAGCGTTAGGGTGATGGTGAGGGTTAGGGTGAGGGTGAGGGTTAGGTTTAGAGTTAGGGTTAGACTGAGTGTTAGGATTAGGGATAGGGTTAGGGTGAGAGTTAGGGTGAGGTGTCGGGATACGGTTAGGCTGAGGGTTAGGGTTAGTGTGAAGGTTAGGGGTAGGGTTAGGGTTAGTGTTAGGATAATGTTTAGGGTGAGGGTTAGTTTGAAGGTGAGGGTTAGAGTGAGTGCTAGGGTTAGGTTCAGTGTGAGGTTTAGGGTTAAGGTGATGTTTAGGGTGATGTTGAGGGTTAGTGTGAGGGTGAAGGTGAGGGTGAGGCTGAGGGTGAGGGTTAGGGTGAGGGTGAGTCTAGTTTAGGATTAGGGTTAGAGTTAGGGTTAGGCTGAGGGTGAGGGGGAAAGTGAGGGTGAGGGTTAGGGTTAGGGCTAGGGTGAGGTTTAGGGTTAGTGTGAGGGTTAGTGTGATGGTGAGGGTCAGCCTGAAGGTGAGGGTTAGAATGACGGTGAGGGTGAGGTTGAGGGTTACGGTTAGGATTAGGGTTAGGGTGAGTTTTAGGGTTAGGGCTAGGGTTAGATTTATTGTTAGGGTTAAGGTTTGGATGAGGGTGAGGGTTATTGTTAGGGTTAGGGTTAGGTTTAGGGTGAGGGTGGGGTTGAGGGTTAGGGTTAGTCTTAGGGTTATGGTTAGGGTAAGGCTGATGGGGAAGGGAAGGTTGTGTGTGAGTGTTAAGGTTAAGTTTAGGGTTAAGGTGAGGGCTTGGGTGAGGGTGAGGGTTAGGCTGAGGGTGAGGGTGAGGGTTTTGGTTAGGTAAAGTTTAGGTTTAGGGTGAGGATTAGGCTGAGGATGAGGATTAAGCTGAGGTTAGGTTCAGGGTGAGGGTTAGTGTTAGGGTTAGGTTGAGGGTTAGGGTTAGGGAGATGTTTAGGGTGAGGGTGAGGGTGAGGGTTAGAGTTAGGGTTAGGTTTAGGGTGAGGGTGAGGGTTAGGATTAGAGTGAGGGTGAGGGTGAGGGTTAGGGTTAGGATTAGGTTTAGTGTTAGGGTGAGGGCTAGGGTGAGGGCGAGGTTTAGGGTGAGGGTTAGGGTGAGTGTGCGGTTTTCTGTTAGGAAAGGGTTAGGGTTAGGTTTAGGGTGAGGATTAGGCTGAGGGTGAGGTTGAAGGTGAGATTTAGGGTTAAGGTGAGGGTTAGGGTTAGCATTAGGCTGAGCGTTAGGGTTTGGGTGATGTTTAGGGTGATGTTTAGGGTGAGGGTGAGGGTGAAGGTGAGGGTTAGGGTGTAGGTGAGGGTTAGGGTGAGGGTGAGGGTTAGGGTGATGGTGAGGTTAGGTTTAGGGTTAGTGTGAGGAAAAAGCTTAGGGTGAGGATTAGGATGAGAGTAAGTGTTAGGGTTATGTTTAGAGTTTGGGTTAGGGTGAGGTACAGGGTTAGAGTTCGAGTTAGGGTTCAGTTGAGTGTGAGGGTTAGAGTTAGGGTTAGGGTGAGGGTTAGGGTTGGGGTGAAGGTTAGGCTTACGGTTAGGGTGAGGGTGACGGTGAGGTTCAGGTGAGGGTTAGGGTGTGGGTTAGGGTTAAGGTTATCGTGAGAGTAAGGGTTAGGGTGTGGTTTAGGGTGAGGGTTAGGGTTAGGGTTAGGGTTAGGATTAGGTTTAGGGTGAGAGTTAGGGTGAGGTGTCGGGATACGGTTAGGCTGAGGGTTAGGGTTAGTGTGAAGGTTAGGGGTAGGGGTAGGGTTAGTGTTAGGATAATGTTTAGGGTGAGGTTAAGTTTGAGGGTGAGGGGTAGAGTGAGCGTTAGGGTTAGGTTCAGTGTGAGGTTTGGGGTTAAGGTGATGTTTAGGGTGATGTTGAGGGTTAGTGTGAGGGTGAGGGTGATGGTGAGGCTGAGGGTGAGGTTAGGGTGAAGGTGAGTTTAGTTTAGGTTTAGGGTTAGAGTTAGGTTAGGCTGAGGGTGAGGGTGAGGGTTAGGGTTAGGGCTAGGGTGAGGGTTAGGGTTAGTGTGTGGGTTAGTGTGATGGTGAGGGTCAGCGTGAAGGTGAGGGTTAGAATGACGGTGAGGGTGAGGTTGAGGTTTAGGGTTAAGATTAGGGTTAGGGTGAGTTTTAGGGTTAGGGCTAGGGTTAGAGCTATTGTTAGGGTTAAGGTTAGGATGAGGGTGAGGGTTATTGTTAGGGTTAGGGTTAGGGTTAGGTGAGGGTGGGGTTGAGGGTAAGGGTTAGTCTTAGGGTTATGGTTATGGTAAGGCTGATGGGGAAGGGGGGGTTGAGGGTGAGTGTTAGGTTTAAGTTTAGGGTTAAGGTGAGGGCTTGAGTGAGAGTTAGGCTGAGGGTGAGGGTGAGGGTTTTGGTTAAGTAAAGGTTAGGGTTAGGGTGAGGATTAAGGTGAGGATGAGGATTAAGCTGAGGTTAGCTTCAGGGTGAGGGTTAGTTTTAGGGTTAGGGTGAGGGTTAGGGTTAGGGAGATATTTAGGGTGAGGTTGAGGGTTAGGGTGAGGGTGAGGGTGAGGGTGAGGGTTAGGGTTAGGGTTAGGTTTAGGGTGAGTGTGAGGTTTAGGATTAGGAATAGGATTAGGTTTAGTGTTAAACTGAGTGTGAGGGTCAGGGTGAGGGTCAAGGTTATGGTCAAGTTTAGGGTTAGGTTTAGAGTGCGGGTTAAGGTTAGTGTGAGGTTTATGTTTAGAGTTAGGGTGAGGGTAAGGGTTAGGATGAGGGTAAGCTTTAGGTTGAGTGTGAGCTTTTGGAATTCGGCTTTGTGTTAGGGTTAGTGTGAGGGGTAGGGTTCGGATGAGGGTGAGGGTTATGTTGAGAGTGAGTGTTAGTGTGAGGGTGAGTGTTCGGGTGAGGGTGAGGTTTAGGGTGTGGTTGAGGGTTTGGGTTAGGATGAGAGTCAGGGTGAGGTGTCGGGATAGGGTTAGGGTGAGTGTTAGGGTTAGTGTGAATGTTAGCGTTAGGGTTAGGGTTAGGATAAGGGTTAGTGTGAGGGTTAGGGTTAGTGTGATGTTTACGGTGAGGTTGAGGGTTAGTGTGAGGGTGATCGTGAGGGTTAAGGTGAGGGTGAGGCTGAGTGGGAGAAGGACGATGAGGGTTAGGTTTAGGGTTAGGTTTTGGGTGAGGGTAAGTGTTTGGGTTGCTATTAGGGTTATGGTAAAGCTTAGGTTGATTGTGAGGGTGAGGGTGAGGGTGTGGGTGAGGGTCTCGGTTACGTAAGTGTTAGGGTTACGTTTAGGTTAATACTGAGGGTTAGGGTTAGCGTTAGGGTTAGGGTGAAGGTTAGGATGGGGGTTAGGGTGAGGGTCAGGGTTCGGGTTAGGGTTGGGTGAGGGTAAGGGTGAGCGTAAGGGTTAGGGTGAGGGTTAGGTTGTGGGTGAGGGATAGGATTATCGTGAAGGTAAGGGTTAGGGTTAGGTTGAGAGTGAGGGTGAGGGTAAGGGTAAGGGTTAGGGTCAGAATTAGGGTGAGGGTGAGGGTTAGGGTTAGCATTAGGGTTAGGTGTAGGATTAGGTTGAGTGTTAGGGTTAGGGTTAGGGTTAGGGTTAGGGCTAAGGTGCAGGATAGGGTTACGGTTAGAGTGAGGGTGAGGGTCAGGGTTAGGGTTAGGATTAGGTTTAGGATTAGGGTGAGGCTGAGGTGAGGCTGAGGGTGAAGGTGAGGGTGAGGGTGAGGATTAAGTTTAGGGTTAGGTTTAGGGTGAGGACTAATGTGAGGGTGATGTTTTTGTTTAGGAAAAGTTTAGGGTTAGTTTTAGTGTGAGGATTAGGGTGAGGGTGAGGTTTAAGGTGAGGGTTAGGGTTAGGGTCAGTGTTAGGGTTAGGGTTAGGGTGAGGGTTAGGGTTAGGTTGATGTTTAGGGTGACGGTGAAGGTGAGACTGAGGGTTCGGGTGAGGGTTAGGGTTAGGGTGAGGGTTAGAGTTAGGGTTAGGTTTAGGTTTAGGGTGAGGGTAAGGGTCATGATGACAGGGTGAGGGTGAGGGTTAGGGTTAGGTTTAGGGTTAGGGTGAGGGTTGGGGTGAGGGTTAGTGTTAGGGTTAGGGTGAGGGTTAGGGTGAAGCTTAGGGTGAAGGTTAGGGTGAGGGTTAGGGTTTGGGGTAGGTTAAGGTTTAGGGGGAGGGGAAGGGGTAGGGTGAGGGTTAAGGAGAGGGTGAGGGATAGGGTTATGGTGAGGGTAAGGGTTATTCTAAAGGTTAGGTTGAGAGTGAGCATTGGTGTTAGCATCAAGGTTGGGTGAAGGTTAGGCTTAGGGTTAGGCTGAGGGGTAGTTTTAGGGTTATTATGTGGTTTAGGGTTAGGGTTAGGGTGAGGGTAAGGGTTAGGATGACAGCTAGGGTGAGGGTCAGGGTTAGGGTTAGGTTTAGGGTTAGGGTGAGGGTTAGAGTGAGGGTTAGGGTTAGAGTTAGTGTGAGGGTTAGGGTGAAGGTTAGGGTTAGGGTTAGGGTTTGGGGTAGGGTGAGGTTTAGGGGGAGGGGAAGGGGTAGGGTGAGGGTTAAGGAGAGGGTGAGGGAAAGGGTTATGTTGAAGGTAAGGGTTAATCTAAGGGTTAGGTTGGGAGTGAGCATTTGTGTTAGCATCATGGTTGGGTTGAGGGTTAGGGTTAGGGTTAGTTTGAGGAGTAGTTTTAGGCTTAGGGTGAGGGTTAGGGTTAGGGTTAAGGTGAGGTTAAGAGTTTGGTTGAGGGTGAGGGTGAGGGTTAGGCTTAGCCTTAGAGTGAGGGTGAATGTTAGGGTTAGGGATAGGGTGAGTGTGAGTGTGAGGATTAGGTGTAGGATTAGGGTTAGGTTTAGGGTTAGGCTGAGGTTTAGCCTGATGGGTAGGGTTACAGTTAGGGTGAGGGTTAGGTTTAGTGGGAGTGTTAGGGTTAGGTTTAGGGTTTGGGTTAGGGTGAGGGTTCAGGTGAGGTTTCGGGTTAAGTAGTGGGTGAGGGTTAGGGTTAGTGTGAGGACTAGCTTTAGGGTTAGTGTTACTGTTATGGTTAGGATTAGAGTGAGGGTAAGGGTTATGGTTAGTTTTATGGTTAGGGTGAGGATTCGGGTTAGTGTGAGGGTTAGGTTTAGGGTTAGGTGAAGGATCAGGTAAGGGTTAGGGTGAGGGTTAGGGTCAGGGTGAGTATTATGATTAGGTTAAGGACTAGGGTTAGGCTGAGGTTGAGGGTGAAGTTGAGGTTTATGATTAGGGTTACGGTGAGGGTTAGGTTTAGGGTGATGTTTAGGGTGAGGGTGAGGGTTAGGGTGAGGGTGAGGGTTCGGGTGAGGGTGAGGATTAGGGTGTGGATGAGGGTTAGCCTGAGGGTGAGGGTTACAGTTAGGTTTAGGGTGTGTGTTAGTGTTAGGGTTTGGATTAGGGTGAGGTTTAGGGTGAGGGGTACGGTCAGGGTTGGGGTGAGGTTTAGGGTTAATGTGAGGTTTAGGGTTAGGTTTAGGGTAAGTGTGAGGATAAGGGTTAGTGTGAGGGGTAGGGTTATTGTTAGGTTTAGGGTGAGCGTGAGGGTGAGTGTTATGGTTAGGGTTAGGGTGAGGGTAAGGGTTAGGTTAAGGCTTAGGGTTGGGGATAGGGTAAGGTTGAGTGTGAGGGTGATGTTTAGAGGTAGTTTTAGGGTAGAGGTGGGGGTTCGGTTTAGGATTAGGGTTAGGGTTAGGGTTAGGGTGAGGGTTCGGTTTAGGATTATGGTTAGGGTTAGCCTTAAGGTGAGGGTGAGGTTGAGGGTTAGGGAGAGGATTAGGGTTAGGTTTACAGTTAGGGTGAGAGTGAGGATTAGGTTGAGGTGAGGGTTCGTGTTTGGGTGAGGGTTAGGGTGATACTGAGGGTTAGGGTGAGGGTGAGGTTTAGGTTTAGTGTTAGCTTTAGGGTGAGGATTAGTATCAGGGTTAGGATTAGGGTGAGGGTTAAGGTGAGGGTTAGGGTTAGGTTTAGGGTTAGTGTGAGGGTGAGAGGTACAGTTAGGTTTCGAGTTAGGGTGATGGTGAGGGTGAGGGTGAGGGTGAGGTTGAGGGTTAGGTTTTGGGTGAGGCTTAGGGTTAATATTAGAGTTAGGGTTAGGGTGAGGGATAGGGTTAGGGTTAGGGTTAGGATGAGGGTTAGGCTGTGAGGTAGGGTTAGGGTCAGGGTCAGGGTTAGGGTTAGTGTGAGTTTTAGGTTTAAGATTAGGGTCAGGGTTAGGATTAGGGTAGGGGTGTGGGCTAGAGTGAGGGTGAGGGGTAGGGTGAGGGGTAGGGTTAAGGTTAGGGTGAGGGTGAGGGTTAGGTTTAGTGTGAGGGTTAGGGTTAGTATGAGTTTGAGGGTGAGGTTGAGGGTAGGGTGAGGGTGAGGGTTAGGGTTAGCGTTAGGGTTAGGTTGACGGTGAGCGTTACGGTTAGGTTGAGGGTTAGGGTGAGGGTAGGGTTAAGGTAAGGGTGAGGGTGAGGCTTAGGTTTAGTGTGAGGGTTAGGGTTAGTGTAAGGTTAAGGGTTAGGGTGAGGTTTAGGGTAACAGTGAGGCTTAGGGTTAGCGTGAGTTTGAGGGTGAGGGTGAGGTTTAGGGTTAGATTGAGGGTTAGGGTTAGGGTTAAGGTGAGGGTGAGCCGTAGCGTGAGAGTGAGGGTTCAGGTGAGGGTTTGGGTGAAGGGGGAGGTTTATGGTTAGGGTTCGGGTTAGAGTTAGGGTGAGGCTGTGGGTGAGAGTTAGGTTTAGGATTAGGGTTACTGTTAGGGTTAGGGTGAGGGTGAGGGTAAGGGTAAGGGTTAGTGGTATGGTTAGGGTGAGGGTTCAGGTTAGTGTGAGGGTTAGGGTTAGGGTTAGGTGAAGGTGGGAGTAAGGGTTAGGGTGAGGGTTAGGTTGAGGGTGAGGGTTAGGATTAGAGTTAGGGTTAGGATTAGGTTTAGGATGAGGGTGAGGTTGAGGTTCAGTGTTAGGGTGAGGGTTAGGGTTATTGTTGTGGTTAGGTTGCAGGTGAGGGTGAGGGTGAGGGTGTGGGTTTGGGTTAGGATTAGGGTAGGGTTAGGTTTGGCTGAGGGTGAGGGTGAGAGTGAGGGTGAGGGTTAAGTTTAGGGTTAGGTTTAGGGTGAGGGCTAGGGTGAGGGTGATATTTTTTGTTAGGAAATGTTCATTGTTAGGTTTAGGGTGTGGATTTGTGTGAGGGTGAGCTTTAAGGTGAGGGTTAGGGTTAGGGTGAGGGTTATGGTTAGGGTAGGGTAAGGGTTAGGGATAGGTTTATGGTTAGGGTTAGCATTAGGTTTAACATTAGGGTTAGAGTGAGGGTGAGGTTGAGGGTTAGGTTTAGGATTAGGTTTAGGGATAGGGTGAGGCTGAGGTTGAGGATGAGTTTGAGGGTGAGGCTGAGGGTTAGGGTTAGGCTTAAGGTGAGGGCTAGGGTGAGGTTGAGGGTTAGTGTGAGGGTGCAGTTTTCAGTTAGGAAAGGGTTAGTGTTAGGGTTAGCTTTAGGGTGAGGATTAGGCTGAGGGTGAGGTTGAAGGTGAGGGTTAGGGTTAAGGTGAGGGTTAGGGTTAGGGTTAGGGTTAGGGTTAGGGTTTGGGTGATGTTTAGGGTGAGGGTGAGGGTTGGGGTTAGGGTAATGTTTAGGGTTAGGGTTAGGTTGGGGGTCAGGTTTAGGGTTAGGATGACGGTTAGGGTGAGGATTATGGCTAGAGTTAATGTGAGGGTTAGGTTTAGTGTGACGCTTAGGGTTAGGGTGAGGGTAAGCGTTAGGGTGAGGGTTAGGATCAGGTTGTAGGATAGGGTTAGTGTTAGGGTTAGGGTGAGCATTTGGATGAGGGTTAGGTGTAGGGTAAGGGTGTGGGTTAGTGTTAGGGTTGAGTTCAGTGTTAGCGTTAGGGTGAGGTGTAGGGTTAGGGTTAGGGTTAATGTGAGGATAAGGGACATATTGAGGGTTAGGGTGAGGGATAGGGTTAGTGTAAGGTTTAGGGTGAGTGTTTGTGTGAGGGTTAGGTTTAGTTTTAGGGTTATGTGAGGGTTAGGATGAGGGTAAGGTTTAGGGTGAGGTTTAGGGTGAGGTTGAGTATTAGGGTTAGCATTAGTGTTAGAGTGAGGGTTAGGGTTAGGTATAGCATTAGGCTTAGGATTAGGGTTAGGGTGAGGTTTAGGATTAGGGTTAAAGTGAGGGAGAGGTTTAGGGTTAGCATTAGGTTTACGGTTAGGTTTAGAGTGAGGGTGAGAGTGAGGAATAGGGTTAGGATTAGGTTTAGGTTTAGGGTGAAGCTGAGGTTGAGGGTGAGGGTGAGGGTTAGGGTTAGGCTTAGGGTGAGGGCTAGGGTGAGGGCTAGGTTGAGGGCGAGGGTTAGGGTGAGAGTTAGGGTTTGGGTGAATGTTAGGATTACGGTTAGGTTGAGGGTGAGGGTGATGGTGAAGTTGAGGGTTAGGTTTTGGGTTAGGGTTAAGGTTATGGTAAGGGTAAGGGTTAGGGTGAGGTTTAGTGTGAGGGTTATGGTTAGGGTGAGGATTATGGTGATGTTGAGTGTTAAGGTGACAGAGAGGGTTAGGGTGAGGTTTAGGTTGAGTGTTAGCATTAGTGTGAGGGTTAGGGTCAGGGTTAGGATTAGGGAAAGGGTTAATGTGAGGGTTAGTGTTCGGGTTAGTTTTAGGGTTAGTATGAGGATTAGGGTTAGTGTTAGGTATAGAGTGAAGGTAAGGTTTAAGGTGAGGGTTAGGCTGAAATGGTAGGTTTAGGGTAAGGGTGAGGGAGAGGGTGAGGGTAAGGATTAGGGTAAGGGTTAGGGTGAGGGTGAGGCTTAGTGTTAGCATTAGTGTTAGGGTTAGGGTTAGAGTGAGTGTGAGGTTTAGGGTTAGGGTTAGGGTGAGGATGAGGGTGAGGGTGAGGGTGAGGGTAAGGTTTAGGTTTAGGTTTAGGGTTATGGTTAGGATTAGTGTAAGGTTGAGGGCTAGTGTGAGGGTGAGTGTTACGGTTTGGGTTAGGGTGAGGGTAAGGGTTAGGGTGAGGCGTAGGGTGAGGTGTAGGGTTATGGTTAGGGTGAGTGTTAGGGTTAGCGTGAGGTTTATGGTGAGGTTTAGGGTTAGGGTTAGGGTGTGGGTTAAGGTTAGGGTGATGTTTAGGCTGAGGGTGAGCGTTAGGGTGAGAGTTAGGGTGAGGTTTAGGGTTCGTGGTAGGATTAGGGTTAGGGTGAGGGTGAGGTTTAGGGTTAGAATTAGGGTTAGGGGAGGGTTAAATTGAGGGTCAGTTTTAGGGTTAGTGTTAAGGTTAGGGTTAGAATGAGCGTTAGGTTGAGGTTTAGGTTTAGGGTTAGGGTTAGGTTTAGGATGAGCGTTAGGCTGAGTGTTAGGGTTAGGGTTAGTGTGAGGGTTAGGGATAGGTTAGGGTTAGGGTTTGGGTTTGGTTATGGTGATGGTTAATTTTAGGTTTAGGTTTGGGTTCAGGTTCAGGCTGTGGGTTAGGGTTAGGGTTAGTGTGAGGGTTAGGTTTAGGGTTAGGTTTAGGGTGTGGACTGTGGTGAGGGTGAGGGTTATGGTGATCGTTAGGATTAGGGTTAGGGTTAGGTTCAGGTATAGGTTGAGGGTTAGGATTAGAGTAAGGACTTGGGTTGGGCTGAGGGTGAGGGTGATGTTGAGGGTGAGGGTTAGGGTTAGAGTGAGGGTTAGAGTGAGTGTGAGGGGGCGGGGGAGAGTTTGGTTTTGGGTTAGAGTTAGGTTGAGGGTGAGGGTTAGGGTTAGGGTTAGCAATAGGTTTAGGCTGAGGGTGAGGATGAGTTTGAGGGTGAGGTTTAGGGTTAGGGTGAGGGTGAGGGTTAGGGTTAGGGTTAGGTTTAGGTTGAGGGTTAGGGTTAGGGTTAGGGTTAGGATGAGCGTTAGGCTCAGGGTTAAGGTTAAGGTTAGTGTGAGGGTTAGGGTTAGGGTTAGGGTTAGGGTTTGGTTAGGGTGAAGTTTAGTTTTAGGTTTAGGGTTAGGGTAAGGTTTAGGCTGAGTGTTAGGTTTAGGGTTAGGGTGAGGGTCAGGGTAAGGGTTAGGGTGAAGTTTAGGGTGAGGGTGAGGGTTAGGATTAGCTTTAGGGTTAGGATTAGGGTGAGGGTGAGGATGAGGGTTAGTGTTAGGGTGAGGGTTAGGGTTGGGTTGGGGTGAGGGTTAGGGTTAGGGTTAGGGTTAGGGTGAGGGTGAGGGTGAGGGTCAGGGTTAGAGTTAGTTTTAAGCTGAGGGTGAGGGTGAGGGTGACGTTGATGGTTAGGGTTATGGTTAGGGGGATGGTGAGGGTTAGGGTGAGGGTGAGGGTTAGAGTGAGTGTGAGGGTGAGGGTTTGCTTTATGTCAGGGTTAGTGTCACGCTGAGGTTAGGGTTAGGGTTAGGGTTAGGTTTCGTGTTAGGGCAAGGGTTAGGTTGCGGGTTAGGGTTTGGGTGATGTTTAGTGTGAGGGAGAGGTTGAGGGTTCAAGTGTGGGTGAGATTTAGGGTGTGGGTGAAGTTTAGTGTTAGGTTGAGTTTTAGCGTTAGGTTTAGGTTTAGTGTGAGGGTGAGGGTTAGGGCTAGGGTTAGGGTTAGGTTGAAGGTTAGTATTAGGGTTAGGGTTACTATGAGTGTTATGGTGCAGGGTAGGGTTAGGGTTAGGGTTAGGGTGAAGATTAGGGTGAGGTTGTAGGTGAGGGTTAGCGTTAGGTGCAGGGTTAGGGTGACTTTGAGGGTGAGGCTTAGGTTTAGGATTAGGGTTAGGGTTAGGAAGAGTGTTAGGGTGTCGGTGAGGGATCGGGTCAGGGTCCGGGTTAGAGTGTAGTTGAGGGTTATGTTTAGGGTGATTATTAGGGTTAGATTTAGATTTATGGTGAGGGTAAGGGTTAGGGTGAGGTTTAGTGTGAGGGTTAGGCTTAGGGTTAGGTTTAGGGTGAGGGTTAGGGATAGGTTTAGGGATAGGGTGAGGGTAAGTGTGAGGGTTAGGTTTGGTTTATGGTTAGAGTTAGGGTGAGGGTGAGGGTTAGTATTTGTGTTAGTATTAAAATTAGCCTGAGGGTGAGGGTGAGGGTTAGGTTCAGGGTGAGTGTTAGGGTTAGGGGTAGGGTTAGGGTGAGTGTTAGGGTTAGGGTTAGGTTTAGGATGAGCGTTAGGCTTAGGGTTAGGATTTGGGTTAGTGTGAAGGTTAGGGTTAGTGTTAGTGTTAGTGTGAGGGTTAGGGTTAGTTTTATGTTTAGGATAACGGTTAGGTTGAGGGTTAGGTTTAGGGTTAGTGCGAGGGTTAGGTTTAGGGTTAGGGTTAGAGTCAGGGTAAAGGTTAGGGTGAGAGTTAGGGTGAGGGTGAGGGTAAAGGTTAGGGTGAGGGTTAGGGTTAGGGTGAGGGTTAGGATTAGTGTTAGCACTAGGTTTAGGCTGAGGGTGAGGGTGAGAATGAGGGTGAGGTTTACAGTTAGGTTGAGGGTTAGGGTTAGGATTAGGTTTAGGGCGAGGGTTAGGGTTACGGTTAGGCTTAGGCTGAGGGTTAGTGTTAGGGTTAGTGTTAGGTTTAGTGTGCGGTTAGGGTTAGGGTTAGGGTTAGGTTTAGGGTTTGGTTAGGGTGAAGTTTGTTTTAGGTTTAAGGTTAGGATAAGGTTTATCCTGAGGGATATGGTTAGGGATAGTGTGAAGATTAGGTTTAGGGTTAGGGTTAGGGTATGGGCTAGTGTGAGGGTGAGTGTTAGGGTGAGAATGAGTGTAAGGGTTTAGTTTAGGTAAGGGTTATGGTAAGGTTAGGTTGAGGATTAGGGTGAGGTTGAGGTTTAAAGTGAGGGTTAGGGTTAGGTTTAGGGTTAGAGATAGGGTGAGGGTGAGGGTTAGGTTTAGTATTAGAGTTAGCCTGAGGGTGAGGGTGAGGGTTAGGGTTAGCGTGAGTTTTATGTGTAGGGTTACGGTTAGGGTGAGGGTTAGGATTAGGGTTAGGGTTAGGATGAGTGTTAGGCTGAGGGTTAAGGTTAGGGTTAGTGTGAGGATTAGGGTTAGGGTTAGGGTGAGGGTTAGGGTTAGGTTTAGGTTTAGGATAAGGGTTAGGTTGAGGGTTAGGTTTAGGTTTAGGGTTAGGGTTAGGGTCAGGGTAAAGGTTAGGGTGAGGGTTAGGGTGAGGGTGAGGGTAAAGGTTAGGGTGAGCATTAGGGCGAGTGTGAGGGTTAGGGTTAGTGTGAGGGTTGGGTGAGGGTTAGGGTGAGGGTTAGGGTGAGTGTTCACGATTGTTGTGAGAGTATGTTTTAGTGTGAGTGTGAGTGTTCAGTTGAGCTTGAGGGTTAGGATGAGGGTGAGGGTTAGGGTTACATTTAGTGTTAGGGAGAGGGGTAGGGTGATCTTTACGGTTAGTATTAGGGTTAGAGTGAGGATGAGGGTGAGGATTAGGGTGTGGGTAAGTGTTATGGTTATGGTTAGAGTTAGGGCTCGGGTGAAGGTGAGGGTTAGTGTGAGGGTGAGGGTTTCGTTTACCTTATGGTTAGGGTTAGGGTGAGGATTAGGTTGAGGGTGAGGGTTAAGCTGAGGTTCGGGTTAGGGTGAGGGTTAGAATTAGGGTGATGACTCTTGTGAGATTATGGTTTAGGGTGAGGGTGAGTGTTCAGGTGAGCTTGAGGGTTAGGATGAGGATGAGGGTTAGGGTTACATTTAGGGTTAGGGAGAGGTGTAGGGTGAGCATTATGGTTAGAATTAGTGTTAGAGTGAGGATGAGGGTGAGGGTTAGGGTTAGGGTTAGGGTTAGGGTTTGGTTAGGGTGAAGTTATGTTTTAGGTTTAGGGATAGGATAAGGTTTATCCTGAGTGTTATGGTTAGGTTAGTGTGAAGGTTAGGTTTAGGGTTTGGGTTAGGTTGTGGGCTAGGGTGAGGGTGAGGGTTAGGGTGAGGCTATGGGTAAGGGTTTAGTTTAGGTAAGGGTTAAGGTAAGGTTAGGTTGAGGATTTGGGTGAGGTTGAGGGTTAAGGTAAGGGCTAGGGTTAGGTTTATGGTTAGAGTTAGGGTGAGGGTGAGGGTAAGGTTTAGTATTAGAGTTAGCCTGAGGGTGAGGGGGAGGGTTAGGGTTAGGGTTAGTGTGATGGTTAGGGTTAAGGTTAGGGTGAGTGTTAAGGTCAGGTTTAGGGATAGGATAAGGGTTAGGTTTAGGGTTAGGGTGATGGTTAGGTTTAGGTTTAGGGTCAGGGTAAAGTTTAGGGTGAGGGTTAGGGTGAGGGTGAGGGTAAAGGTTAGGGTAAGCGTTAGGGCGAGTGTGAGGGTTAGGGTTAGTGTGAGGGTTAGTGTGAGGGTTAGGGTGAGGGTAAGGTTTAGGGTGATGGTAAGTTTTAGGGTGAGTGTTAGTATTATGTTATGGGTAAGTGTTAGGCTGAGTGTTAGGGTACGGATTAGGGTTAGGGTGGGGGTTAGGGTTAGGGTTAAGTTGAGGGTTAGCGTTAGGGTGATGACTGTTGTGAGAGTATGGTTTACGGTGAGGGTGAGTGTTCCGTTGAGCTTGAGAGTTAGGATGAGTTTGAGGGTTAGGGTTACATTTAGGGTTAGGGAGAGGGTTAGGGTGAGCATTAGGGTTAGGATTAGGGTTAGAGTGAGGATGAGGGTGAGGGTTAGGGTGTGGGTAAGTGTTATGGTTATGGTTAGGGTTAGGGCTAGGGTGAGGGTGAGGGTTAGTGTGAGGGTGAGGGTTTCGTTTACCTTAGGATTAGGGTTAGGGTGATGTTTAGGGTGAGGGTGACAGTTCGGTGAGGGTGAGGGTGAGGGTTCAGGTTAGGGTTAGGTTTAGGTTGAGGTTAATTGTGAGGGTTAGGATTAGGAATAGGGTTAGGGTTAGGGTGAGGGTGAGGGTCAGTGTGCGGGTGATAGGGTTAGGGTTAGGGTTAGGGTTAGGGTGAGGGTAAGGGATAGTGTGAGGGTTATGATTAGGGTTAGGGTTAGGGTGAGGTTAAGGGTTACGGTGAGGGTTAGGGTGAAGTTGAGGGTAAGGGATCGGGTTAGGGTTAGGGTGAGGGATAGGGTGAGGGTGAGGTTTAGTGTGAGGGTTAGGGTGAGATTTTCTTTTAGGTCAGGTTTAGGTTTATGATGAGGATTAGCTTGAGAGTGAGGGTTAGGGTTAGGGTGATGGAGAGGGTTAGGGTGAGGATGAGGATGAGGGTGAGGGTGAAGGTTGGGGTGAGAGTGAAGGTCAAGGTGTGGTTGAGGATTAGGGTTAGGGTTACGGTTACCGTTATGGTGAGGGTAAGGTATAGGTTGAGGTTTATTGTGAGGATGAATGTTAGGGTTAGTGTTAGGGTTACGGTGAGGTTTAGGGTGAGGGTTAGGGTTTGGTTTAGGTTTAGTTTGAGGGTGAGGTATAGGATGATTTTTAGGGTGAGGGTTAGGGATATGGTTTGGCTGAGGGTGAGGGTGACTGTAAGAGTGAGGGTTAGGGTGAGGGTTAGGGTTAGGGTGAGCGTGAGGGTGAGGGTTAGGGTGAGGCTATGGGTTAGGTTGAGGATTAGTGTGAGGGTGAGGGTTAGGGTTAGCATGAGGGTTAGGGTGAGGGTTAGGGTTAAGGTTAGGGATAGGATGAGGATTAGGGTTAGGGTTAGGATTAGGGTGAGGGTTGGGCTGCAGGATAGGGTTAGGGATAGAATGACTGTTATGTTTACTGTGAGGATTAGGGTTAGAGTGAGGTTTAGGTTTAGTGTGAGGTTTAGGTTTAAGGTTAGGGTTAGGATGAGTGTTAGGGTTAGGTTGAGGGGGAGGGTGAGGGTGAGGGCTAGGGTTAGGGTTAGTGTGAGGGTTAGTGTTAGGATGAGGGTTAGGTTTAGGGTACAGGTTAGGGTTAAAGTAAGGGCTAGGGTGAGGGCTAGCGTTAGGGTTAGGGTGAGGGTCAGGGTGAGGGTTAGGTTAAGGTTGAGGGTTAGGTTTAGGATGAGGGTTAAGTTTAGGGTGAGCTTTAGGGCGATGGTGAGAATCAGGGTGAGGGTGACGGTTAGGTTTAGAGTTAGGGTTAGGGTGAGTGTTAGGATTAGGGTTAGCTTTAGGGTGAGAGTTAGGGTGAGGTGTCGTGATACGGTTAGAGTGAGGTTTAGGGTTAGTGTGAAGGTTAGGGTTAGGGTTAGGGTTACTGTGAGGATAATGTTTAGGGTGAGTGTTAGTTTGAGGATGAGGTTTAGGGTGAGCGTTATGGTTAGGTTCAGTGTAAGGGTTAGGGTTAAGGTGATGTTTAGGGTGAGGTTGAGGTTTAGTGTGAGGGTGAGGGTGAGGGGTAGGATGAGGGTGAGAGTGAGGTTAGTTTAGGATTAAGGTTAGAGTTAGGGTTAGGCTGAGGGTGAGTGGGAAAGTGAGGGTGAGGGTTAGGGTTAGGGCTAGGGTGAGAGTTAGGGATTTTGTGAGAGTTAGTGTGATGGTGAGGGTCAGCGTGAGGGTGAGGGTTAGAATGAAGGTGAGGGTAAGGTTGAGGGTAAGTGTTAGGATTAGGGTTAGGGTGAGTTTTAGGATTAGGGTTAGAGTTATTGTTAGGGTTAGGATTAGGGTTAGGATGAGGGTGAGGGTTATTGTTAGAGTTAGGTTTAGGGTTAGGGTGAGGGTGGGGTTGACGGTCAGGGTTAGTATTAGGGTTATGTTTAGGTTAAGGCTGAGGAAGGGGAGGTTGAGGCTGATGTTTAGGGTTAAAGTTAGGGTTAGGTTGAGGGCTTGTGTGAGGGTGAGGGTTAGGCTGAGGGTGAGGGTGAGGGTTTCGGTTAAGTAAAGGTTAGGGTTAGGGTGAGGATTAGGCTGAGGATGAGGATTAAGCTGAGGTTAGGTTCAGGGTCAGGGTTAGGGTTAGAGTGAGACTTAGGGTTAGGGTGATGTTTAGGGTGAGGGTGAGGGTTAGGGTTCGGGTGAGAGGGAAGGTGAGGGTTAGGGTTAAGGTTAGGTTTAGGGTGAGTGTGAGGTTTAGGATTAGGAATAGGATTAGGGTTAGGGTTAAGCTGAGGGTGAGGGTCAGGGTGAGAGTGAAGGTTAGGGTCATGGTAAGGGTTAGGATTAGAGTTAGGGTTATGGTTAGTGTGAGGGTTTTGGTTAGGGTTAGGTTTAGGGTTAGTGTTAGGGTGAGAATAAGACTTAGGGTGTGGGTTAGGGTGAGTGTGAGTGTATGGATTAGGGTTTGTGTTAGGGTTAGTGTGAGGGTTAGGGTTTGGGTGATGTTTAGAGTGAGGGTGAGGGTTAGGCTGAGGATGAGGGTTCAGTTGAGGGTGAGGGTTCGGTTGAGGGTGAGGGTTAGGGTGTGGGTGAGGATTAGGTTTAGGGTGAGGTTTAGCATTAGGGGTAGGGTTAGGGTTAGGTTGAGGGTTAGGGTTAGCGTTAGGGTTAGGATGAGGGGTAGGGAGAGGGTAGGGTTAGATTTAGGGTAGGTTTACGGTGAGTGTGAGGGTTAGGTTGAGGCTGAGGGTGAGCGTTAGGGTTAGAGTTAGGATGAGGGTTAGGCTGATGGTAAGGTTTAGGCTTAGGGTTAGGGTAACGGTTAGGGTGACTGTGAGGGTTAGCTTTAGGAGGAGGATTAGGGTTAGTGTGATCGTTAGGGTTAAGGTTAGGGTGAGGGTTAAGGTGAGGATTAGGGTTAGTGTTGGGGTGACGGTTAGGGTGAGGGTTAGGTTTAGAGTTAGAGTTAGTGTGAGGATAAGGGTTAGGCAGAGGGTAAGGGTGAGGGGGAGTATGAGGGTGAGGGTTAGGTTGAGGGTGATGGTTATGGTTAGGTTTAGATTTAGGGTGAGAATGAGGTTAAGGGTTAGGTTTTGGATTAGGGTTAGGCTTAGGCTGAGGGCGAGGTTGAGGGTCAGGGTGAGGGTTAAGGTTAGTGTGAGTGTTAGGGTTAGGGTTAGGGTTAAAGTTAGGTTGAGGGTTAGGGTTAGGGTTAGGATTAGGATAAGGGTTAGGCTGAGGGTTAGGTTTAGGTTTAGGGTCAGGGTAAGGTTTAGAGTGAGGTTTATGGTGAGGGTGAGGGTTAGGATTAGTCTTAGGGTTAGGGTGAGGGTTAGGGTTAGGGATAGGTTTAGGGCTGGGTAAGGGTTAGGGTGAGGGAAAGTGTTAGCGTGAGAGTTAGGGTAAGGGGGAGGATAGGTTTATGGTGAGGGTAAGGGTTAGGGCAAGTTTTAGGGTGAGGTTGAGGGTTCATGTTAGCATTAGGGTTACGGTGAGCATGAGGGTTATGGTTATGTTGAGGGCTAGTGTGAGGTGAGGGTTACGGTGAGGGTGAGTGTTCTGTTGAGAATTAGAGTTAGGGTGAGGGTTAGGGATAGGGTTAGTGTGAGCGTAAGGATTAGGGGCATGGTTAGGGTGAGGGTGAAAGTTAGGGTTAGTGTGAGGGTTAAGGTTAGGGTTATTGTTAGGGGGAGGGCTAGGGTGAGCCGTAGTTTTAGGGTTAGGGTAAGTTTGCAGGTTAGGGTGAGGGTAAGGTTTAGGGTGAGGTTTAGGGTGAGGGTGAGGTTTAGGGTTAGGTTGAGGTTAGGGTGAGGGTTAGAGTTAGGGTTAGGGATAGGTTGATGATAAGGTTTAGTGTGAGGGTTAGGGTGAGGTTGAGGATTAGGGTTAATGTGAGGATAAGGGTTAGGTTGAGGGTGATGGTGAGAGTGAGGGTTAGGTTTAGGTTGAGGTTATGGGTTAGGGTTATGGTTAGGGTGAGGATTACGGTGCGCCGTACGTTTAGAGTTAGGGTTAGTTGGCGGGTTAGGGTGAGGGTAATGTTTAGGGTGAGGTTTAGCGTGAGGGTAAGAGTTAAGGTTAGAGTGAGGTTAAGGATTAGGTTGAGGGTTAGGGTTAGGGTTAGTGATATGGTGAGGATTAGGGTTAGTGTGAGGGTTAGGGTGAGGTTTAGGATTAGGTTCATTGTGAGGAGAAGTGTTAGGGTGAGGGTTACGGTGTGTGTGAGGTTTAGGGTTAGGCTGAGGATTAGGGTTAGGGTTAGGATTATGGTGAGGTTAAGGGTTAGGGTGAGGTTTACTGTGAAGGTGAGGGTTAGGGTTAGCATTAGAGTTAGGATGATCGTTAGGGTGAGCGTTAGGTTTAGGGTTAGGTTTAGGGTGAGTTTGAAGGTGAGGGTGAGATTTAGTGTTACGATTAGTGTTAGGGTTATGGTTAGAGTGAGGTTGAGAGTTTTGGTTAGGGTGAGGATTAGGGTTAGGGTGAGGGTTATGGTTAGGGTGAGGGTTAGGGTTAGGTTGAGGGTTAGGGTTAGGATGAAGTTTAGCGTTAGGGTGATGTTTATTATGAGGGTGAGTGTTAGGGTGAGGGTGAGTTTCAGGGTGAGGGTCAGGGTTTGGTTGATCGTGAGGGTTAAGGTGTGGTTGAGAGTTAGGTTTAGGGTGAGGGTAGGGTGACGGTGAGTGTTAGGGTGAGGGTTAGATTTAGTGTTAGGGTTAGTGTGATGGTGATGGTGAGCGTGAGGGTGACGGTTAGGGTGAGTGTGATTGTGAGGGTTAGGGTTAGGATTAGGGTTAGGGTGAGTTTAAGGGTTAGGGTTAGGGTTAGGGTGTGGGTGAGGGTTACGGTTAGGGTTAGGGTTATTTTTAGGGTTAGAGTTAGGGTGAGGGTGAGGGTGAGGGTGAGGTTCAGCATTAGCGTTGGTGTTAGGGTTACGGTGAGGATGGGGGTGAGGGTTAGGTTTAGGGTTAGGCTGAGTGGGAGGGGGAGATTTAGGGTGAGGGTTAGGGTTAGGGTTAGGATAAGGCCTAGGGTGAGGGTGAGGGTTAGGGTGAGGATGAGGGTAAGGGTTTCGGTTAGGTAAGGTTCAGGGTTAATTTTATGGTGAGGATTAGGTTGAGTTTGAGGGTTAGTGTGAGTGTTAGTGTTAAGTTGAGGGTTAGGGTTAGGATTTGGGTGAGTGTTGGTGTTAGGGTTATGTTTAGAGTGAGGTTTAGAGTTAGGGTGGGGTTAGGGGTCGGGTGATGGTGAGGGTTAGGGTGTGGGTGAGGGTTAGGGTTAAGTTGAGTGTTAGGGTGACGGTGAGGGTTAGGTTGAATGTGAGGGTTAGGGTTAGGTTGAGGGTGAGGTTTATGGTTAGGGTGAAGGTTAGGGTGAGGGTTAGGGTGAGGGGGTAGGGTTAGGGTTAGGGTGAGGGTTAGGGTTAGTGTGAGGGTTAGGGTTACAGTGAGGGTAAGTGTTAGGTTGAGGGGTACGGTTAGGGATAGGGTGAGGGCTAGGGTGAGGGTGAGGTTTAGGTTGAGTGTGAGGGTGAGAGTTTCGGTAGGCAAGGGATAGGGTTAAGGTTAGGGTGAGGATTAGGGGAGGGGGAGGTTTAGGTAGAGGGTTAGTGTCAGGGTGAGTGTCAGGGTTAGGTTTAGGGTGAGGGGTAGGGTTAGGGTTAGGGTGAGGTTTAGGGTTAGTGTGAGGGTTAGGGTTAGCATTAGGGTTAGGGTTAGTGTGAGGATAAGGTTTAGTTTGAGGGTTAGGTTGTGTGTGAGGGTTAGGGTTATCGTTTGTTTTAGGTTGGGTTAGAGTGAGGTTTAGGGTCAGGGGTAGGGTAATGGTTAGGGTGAGTGTTAGGGTTAGTGTGAGGGTTAGTTTTAGGGTTAGGGTTTGTGTGAGGATAAGGGTTAGTGTGAGGGTTAGTGTGACAATGAGGGGTAGGGCTAGCGTTAGGTCTAGGTTAAGGTTTAGGGTAAGGGTTAGGGTTAGTGTTAGGGTTAGGGTGAGGGTGTGGGTTAGAGTTAGGGTTAGGGTTGGGTGAGGGTTCTGGTTAGGCTTAGGGTGAGAGTGAGGGTTCGGGTTCGGGTGAGGGTGAGGGTGAGGGTGAGGGTGTGGGTGACGGTTAGGTTTAGGGTTAAAGTGATGGTACTTTTTAGGATGAGGGTGAGGTTTAGTGTTAGGGTGATGGTGAGGGTGCCGGTTAGTGTTAGGGTTAGTGTTAGAATTAAGGTTAGGGTTAGGGTTATTGTTATGGTGAGAGTAAGTGCTAGGGTAAGGTTTATTGTGAGTGTGAGTGTTAGGGTTAGAACTAGGGTTAGGGTTAGGGTTAGGGTGAGGGTTAGTGTTAGGGTGAGGGTGAGGTTAAGGGTTAAGGTTAGGGTTAGTGTGAGTGTTAGGATTAGGGTGAGGGTTAGGGATAGGGTTAGGTTTAAGATGAGATTTAGGGCTGGAATTAGGTTTAGAGTCAGGGTATGGGTAAGGCTAAGGGTGAGGTTTAGGTTCAGGTTGAGGCTTAAGGTAGGTTGAGGGTGAGGGTAAGTTTTAGGGTGAGGGCTAGGGTTAGGTTTAGGGTTACAGAGAGAGTTAGGGTTATGGTGAGGGTGAGGGTGATGGGTAGGTTTAGGATTAGGGTTAGGGTTAGGGTGAGGTTTAGGTATAGGCTTAGGGTTAGGGTTAGGGTTAGGGTTAGAGTTAGGGTGAGGTTAAGTGTGAGGGTTAGTGTTTGGATTACAGTTAGAGATAGGGTTAGGGTGAGGGTTAGACTGAGGGGTAGGATTAGTGTTAGATTGAGGGTAATGGGGAAGGTAAATGTTACGGTGAGGGTTAGGGTGAGGGTGAGGTTTAGGGATAGCATTAGGTTTAGTGTTAGGGTTAGGGTGAGGGTTAGTGTTAGAGTTAGGTTGAGGGTGATATTTAGGGTTAGCATTAGGGTTACGGTTAGGTTTATTTAGAGGGTTAGGATTAGGGTAGGGTTAGGATTATGGTTAAGGTTAGGGTTAGGCTGATTATGGGGGTGAGGGTGAGGGTTAGGGTTAGGGTTAGGTTTATGGTGTGGGCTAGGGTGAGGGTTAGGGTGAGGGTGAGGTTTAAGGTTAGGAAAGGCTTAGGGTTAGGTTTACAGTGAGGATTAGTGTGAGAGTGAGGTTTAAGGTGAGGATTAGGGTAAGGGTGAAGATTAGGGTTAAGTTTAGGGTGAGGTTCAGGTTTAGGGTGATGTTTAGGGTGAGGGTGAGGGTTCGGGTGAGGGTGAGGGTGAGGGTGAGGGTGTTGGTGAGGGTTAGGGTTAGGGTTAGGGGGACAGTGAGGTTTAAGGTGAAGGTGAGGATTATGGTTAGTTTTAGGGTGAGGGTTAGGGAAAGAATTAGGGTGAGAGGGAGGGTTAGGGTTAGGGTGAGGGTTAGGTTTAATGTGACGTTAGGGTTCGGTTAGGGTTAGTGTGAGGATAAAAGTTAGGGTGAGGGTTAGGGTGAGACTGAAGATTAGGGTTAGCGTTAAGGTTAAGGTGGGATTTAGGGTGAGGGTTAGGGTGAGGTTTAGATTTAGGGTGAGGGTGAGTGTTTGGTTGAGGGTGTGTGTTACAGTGTGGGTGAAGTTTAGGGTTAGGGTTATGGTTAAGGTGATGTTGAGTGTTAGGGTGAGAGTGAGTGTTAGGGTTACGGTGAGCGTTAGGGTTAGGGTTAGGGTTAGGCGAAATGTGAGGATTAGGGTTAGAGTTAGGGTTAGGATTAGGTGTACGGTTAGGCTGAGGGTGAGGGATAGGTTTAACGTGAGGGTTAGCGTTAGGATTAGGGTTAGGCTGAGGTTTAGGGTGGGGGTTAGGGTTAGGGTGAGGGTGCATGTTAGGGTTAGGGTTAGGGTGAGGTTTAGGGTTAGAGTGAGGGCTAGGGATAGGGTTAGGGTTTGGGTGAGGGTCAGAGTTAGGGGTAGGTTTAGAGTTAGAGAGAGGGTGAGGGTTAGAGTTAGGGTTAGGATTAGGTGTACGGTGAGGCTGAGGGTGAGGGTTAGGTTTAGCGTGAGGGTTAGGGTTAGGGTTAGGGTTAGGGTTAGGGTTAGGTTGAGGGTTAAGGTTAGGTTTAGGATGAGGGTTTGGCTGAGGGTTAGGGTTAGGGTGAGGGTGAGGGTTAGTGTTAATGTGAGGGTTAGGGTTAGGGTTTTGTTTACAGTGAGAGTGAGGGTTAGGGTTAGGTTTAGGGTGAGGTGAGTGATAGGTTGAGGGTTTGGGTTAGGTTTAGTATTAGGGTGATGCTTAAGGTGAGGGTTAGTGTTGGGGTTAGGGTTAGGGTGAGGGTTAGGGTTAGGGTTACAGTTAGGATGAGGGTGAGGTTGAGGGTTAGCGTTTGAATTATGGTTAGGTTTAGGGTTATGCTGAGGGTGAGGTTGAGGGTGAGGGTGAGTATTAGGGTTTGGGTGAGGGTTAGGGTTATGGTTAGGGTTAAGGTGAGGGTGAGGGTTAGGGTTAGAGTTAGGGTTAGGATGAGGGGTAGGCTGAGCATTAGGTTTAGGCTTAGGGTGAGGGTAAGGATTAGGGTGATGGTGAGGGATAGGTTTAGGATTCAGGTTAGGGTTAGGGTGATGGTTAGGCTTACGGTTAGGCTTAGGGTGAAGGATAAGGTGAGGGGTAGGGTTAGGGTTAGTGTTAGGGTGAGGATTAGGGTTAGCGTGAGGGTAAGGGTGAGGGGTAGGTTTAGGTTTAGGTTTAGTGGGAGGGTAAGTGTTAGGGAGAAGTTTAAGGTGAGGGTGAGGATGAGGGTGAGGGTTAGTGTGAGGGTGATGGTTACCATTAGCTTTAGAGTTAAGATGAGAGTGAGTGTGAGGATTAGGTTTTGGATTAGGGTTAGGTTTAGATTTACTCTGAGGGTGAGGTTAAGGGTGAGGGTGAGTTTGAGGATTAGGTTGAGAGTTAGGGTTAGGGTTAGGGTTAATGTTAGGGTGAGGGATAGGGTTAGGGTTAGGGTTTGGATCAGGATTAGGCTGAGGGTTAGGATTAGTGTTAGGGTGAGGATAAGGGTTAGGGTGAGGGTTATGGTGAGGGTGAAGGTTAGGGTTAGCTTAGGGTTAGGGTGAGGGTTAGGGTGAGGTTTAGGGTGAGGGTTAGGGTGAGGGTTAGTGTTAGGGTTAGGGATAGGGTTGGGTGAGGGAAAGTGTTAGGGTGAGGGTTAGTGTGGGGATGAAGGATATGGTTATGGTGAGGGTAAGGGTTAGGGCTAGGTTTAGGGTGAGGTTGAGGGTTAATGTTAGCATTAGGGTTATGGTGAGCGTGAGGTTTAGCGTGAGGGTTATGGTTAGAGTTAGGGTTAGGGTGAGGGTTAGGCTGAGGGATAGGGTTAGGATTAGGTTTAGGGTAAGGTTTAGGGTTAAGTTTAGGGTAAGGGTGAGGGTGAGGGTGATGGTTAGGGTTAGGGTTAGGATTAATTGCTAGGGTTAGGGTTAGCCTGAGTGTGGGGTTGAGGGTTAGGGTTAGGGTTAGGTTTAGGGTTAGGGTTATGGTGAGGGTGAGGGATAGAGTTAGGGTGTTGGTTAGGGTGAGTGTTAGGGTGACTGTGAGGGTTAGGGTTAGTGTGAGGGTTAGGTTTAGAGTGAGTGATAGGGTTATGGTTAGGGTTTGGGTGAAGTTTAAGTTTAGGGTTTGGGTTTAGGTTAGGTTGAGAGTTAGGCTGAGGGCTAGGTTTAGGGTTAGGATGAGGATAAGTGTTAGGGTGATGGTGAGGCTTAGGCTTAGGGTTAGTTTTAGTGTGAGGGTAAGGGATAGGGCTAGGGTTAGAGTGAGGGTTTTGGTTAGGGTTACGTTTAGAGTTAGGGTGAGGGTGAGGGTAAGGGTTAGGTTTTGTATTAGGGTTAGGTTTAGGGTTAAGCTGAGCGTGAGGTTGAGGGTGAGGGTGACGGTTAGGGTGAGGGTTAGGTTTAGGGTTAGGATGAGGGTTAGGCTGAGGTTTAGGGTTAGGGTTCGGTAAGGGTAAGGGTTAGGGTGAGAGTGAGGGTTAGGCTTAGGGTTAGGGTTAGGGTGCCGGTTAGGGTGACATTTAGTGTTAGTGTTAGGTTTAGGGTTAGAATGAGGGTTAGGGTGAGGGTAAGGGTTAGGGTTAGGGTTAGGTTGATGGTGATGGATGATGTTAAAATGAGGGTAAGTGTTAGGGCGAGGTTTAGGGTGAGGCTGAGGGTTAATGTTAGCATTAGGGGTATGGTGAGGGTGAGGGTTAGGGTGAGGGTTAGAGTTAGGGTTTGGGATAGGGTGCGGATTAAGGTTAGGGTTAGGTTTAGGGTGAGGGTTAGGCTGAGGGTTAGGGTTAGGGTTAGTGTTAGGGTGAGGGTTAGGGAGTGGGTTAATGTTAGGGTTAGGGTTAGGGTGAGGTTGAGGGTGAGGTTGAGGGTTAAGGTAAGGGTTATGGAGAGGTTGAGGTTTAGGGTTAGCATTAGGGTTAGGCTTAGGCTTAGTGTTAGGGTGAGGGTGAGGGCTAGTGTTAGTATTAGGGTTAGGGTTAATGTGAGGTTGAGGTTTAGAGTGAGGGTAAGGGTTAGGGCGAGGTTTAGGGTGAGGTTGAGGATTAATGTTAGCATTAGGGTTACTGGGAGGGTGAGGGTTAGGGTGAGTGTTGTGGTTATGCTTAGGGATACAGTGAGGATTAGGGTTAGGGTTAGGTTTAGGGTGAGGGTAAGGCTGAGGGCTATGGATAGGTTTAGCGTTACTTTGAGGGTTAGGGTTAGGGTGAGGGTTAGGATTAGGGTTAGGTTCCGGGTGAGGTTGATAGTGAGGGTAACGGTTAGGTTGAGGGTCAGAATGAGGTTGAAGTTTAGGGTTAGCATTAGGGTTAGGGTTAGGTTAGGGTGAAGGTTAAGGTTAGGCTTACGGTTAGGGTAAGGGTTAGGGTTAGGGTGAGGGTTATGGTTAGGGTGATTTTTAGGGTGACGGTGAAGGTTAGGGTTAGGGTGAAGTTGAGGGTCAGGGTGAGGTTGAGAGTGACATTGAGGGTGAGGGTTAGGGTTACGGTTATGTTTAGGGTGAGGTGAGGGTGAGGGTTAGGGTTAGGGTGAGGGTTAGGGTGAGGTTAAGTGTTAATGTTTCATGTAGGGTAAGGGTGAGGGTAAGGGTTACAGTGAGAGTTATTTTGAGTGTGAGTGTTAGGGTTAGGATGAGGGTAAGTGTTAGGATGAGGGTTATTGTGAGGGTTTGGTTTTGGGTTAGCATTAGGGTTAGGTTGAGGGTGAGGGTTTGTGTGAGGGTTAGGGTTACGGTTAGGGATAGGGTGAGGATTAGGGTTAGTGTGAGGTTGAGGGTCTGGAAAGGGTTAGGGTTAGATTTAGGGTGAGGGTGAGGGTGAGCATTAGAATTAAGATTAGGGTTAGGGTTAGAGTTAGGTGAGATTGAGGGTGAGGGTTAGGGTTTAGGATAGAATTAGGGTGAGGGTGAGCGTGATGTTTAGGTTTAAGATTAGGGTTAGAGTTATGGTGAGGGTTAGGGTGAGGGTGAGAGTGAGGCTTAGGCTTAGGGTTAGGGTGAAGTTTAGGTTTACGGTGAGGGCTACGGTCCGGGTGAGTTTTAGGGTGAGTGTGTGGGTGAGGTTGAGGGTTTCGGTTAGGTAAGGGTTATGTTTAGGGTTATGGTGAGGATTAGGGTGAGGTTGAGGGTTAGGGTGAGGCTCAGTGTTAGGGTGAGAGTTAGGGTTATGTTGAGGGTTACGGTTAGGGTTAGGTTGAGGCTGAGGGTTAGGTATAGAATAAGGGTTAGGGTTAGTTTGAGGCTGAGGGTTAGGTATAGGGTAAGGGTTAGGGTTATGGTGAGGGTTAGGGTTAGGGGAAGTGTTAGGGTGAGGGTGAGGTTTAGGGTTAGGGTTAGGGTGAGGTTTAGGGTTAGGGTTAGTGTTAGTGTAAGGGTTAGAGTTAGGGTGAAGGTTAGGGTTAGAGTTAGGATTAGGGTTAGGGTAAGGGTTAGGGTGAGGGTGAGGGTTAGGGTTAGGGTTAGGGTGAGGGGTACGGTTAAGGTTAGGGAGAGGGTTAGGGTTAGGGTGATAGTTAAGGTTAGGGTTAGGGTTAGGGTGAGGTTGAGGGTGAGGATGAGGGTTAGGTTTAGGGTTAGGTTTAGGATTAGGGTGAGATTTAGGGGAAGGGTTATGGTTAAGGTGAGGGTTAGGTTTAGGGTTAGGGTGAGGGTTAGGGTTAGGGTTAGGTTTAGGGTGAGGTTAAGTGTTAGGGTGAGGGTGAGGGTGAGGTTGAGTGTTAGGGTTAGGGTGAGTGTGAGTGTGAGTGTGAGGGTTAGGTTTAGAATTAGGGTTAGGTTTAGGGTTAGGTTCAGGTTGAAGGTATGATTGAGGCTCACCCTAGCACTCACGGCTAGGGTTAGGCTGAGGGTTAGGATCCTGGGTAGATTTAGGGTTAGATTTAGGGTGAGTGTTAGTTTTAGTGTAAGGGTTACGGTTAGGGTTAGGGTTAGGGTGATGGTAAGTGTTAGAGTGTGGGTTAGGGTGAGAGTTAGGGTTAGGGTGATGTTTAAGGTGAAGGTCGAAGTTAGAGAGAGTGAGAGGTTTCTGGTGAGGGTGAGGGTTAGCGTGTGGGTGAGGGTGAGGGTTAGTGTGAGGGTATGGGTTACGGTCATGTTTAGGATGAGTGTGAGGTTTAGGGTGAGAGTTAGGGTTCAGGGAAGGGGAATTGTTAGGGTGTAGGTGAGGGTTAGGGTAAGGGTGTGGCTTAGGGTGACCGGGAGTGTTAGGGTTCAGGGGAGGATTAGCGTTAGGTTTAGTCTTTGGGTTTGGGTTCGGGTTAGGGTTAGGGTGAATGTTAGGGTGAGAGGTAGGATTAGTGTTAGGATGAGATTTAGACTTAGGGTGAGGGTTACGGTTAGGGTTAGGGTTAGGGTTAGGGTGAGTATAAGGGTTAGGGTGAGGGTTAGTGTGAGACTGAGGGTTAGGGCTAGACTTAGGGTTAGGGTGAGGGTTAGGGTTAGGGTTAGGGTTCGGTGAGGGTTAGGGTGAGTGAAAGGTTTAGGGTGAGGGTTAGGTTGAGGTTGAGGTATAGGGTTATGGTGAGGGTAAGGGTTAGGGCGACGGTTAGGGTGAGGTGGAGGGTTAGGGTTAGCATCAGTGTTAGGGTGAGGGTGAGCGTTAGGGCGAGGGTGAGGGGAAGGCTGAGGGGTAGGGTTAGGGTTAGGGTTAGGGTTAGGGTTAGGGTTAGGGTTAGGGTGATGGTTACATTTAGGGTTAGGGTGAGGGTCAGGTTAGGATTAGGATGAGGTTTAGGGTTATGGTTAGGGTTAGGGTGAGGGTGAGGGTTAGGGTAAGAGTGATGTTGAGGGTGAGGGTTAGGTTTAGGGTGAGGGATAGGGTTATGGTTAGGGTTAGGCTGAGGGTGAGGGTGTGGGTTACGGTGAGTGTGATGGTGAGGTTGAGAGTGAGGGTGAGGATCAGCGTTTGGGTGAAGGTTAAGTTTAGGGTTTGGGTTAAGGTTAGGTTGAGGGTTAGGGTTAGAGTTAGGATGAGGGTTAGGCTGAGGGTTAGGTTTAGGGTTAGGGTGAGGGTGAGGGTTAGGGTGAGGGTGAGCCTTAGGAATAGGATTAGGGTTAGTTTTAGGGTGAGGGTAAGGGATAGGGTTAGGCTTAGTGTGAGGGTTTTGTTTAGGGTTAGGTTTAGAGTTAGGTTGAGGGTGAGGGTTAGGGTTAGGTCTTGTATTAGGTTTAGGGTTAGTGTTAGGCCGAGGGTGAGTTTGAGGTTGAGGGTGACAAGGTGAGGGTTAGGGTTATGGTTAGGGTTAGGATGAGAGTTAGGCTGAGGATTAGTGTTAGGGTTCGTTAAGTGTAAGGGTAAGGGTGAGAGTGAGGGTTAGGTTTAGGCTTAGGGGTAGGGTGACGGTTTGTGTGAGGTTTAGTGTTAGTGTTAGGGTTAGGGTTAGAGTGAGGTTTAGCGTGAGGGTAAGGGTTAGGGTGAGGGTTAGGCTGATGTTAAGGGATAGGGTTAAGGTGAGGGTAAGGGTTAGGGCGAGGTTTAGGGTGAGGCTGAGGGTTAATATTAGCATTAGGGGTAAGGCGAGTGTGTGGGTTAGGGTGAGGGTTAGTGTTAGTGTTAGAGACAGGGTATTAGGTTTAGGGTTAGTTTTAGGGTGATGGATAGGCTGAGGGGTAGGGTTACGGTTAGTGGTAGGGTGAGGGTTAGGGTGTTGGTTTATGTTAGGGTTAAGTTTAGGGTGAGGTTGAGGGTGAGGGTAAGGGTTAGTGTGACGGTTATAATGAGGTTGAGATTTAGGGTTAGGATTAGGGTCAGGTTTAGGGATAGGGTTAGGGTTAGGATTAGGGTTAAGGTGAGGGTGAGGGCTAGTGTTAGTATTAGGGTTCGTTTTCAGGTTAGGGTGAGGGTGAGGTTTAGGGTGAGGGAGATGGTTAGGTTGAGGTTTAGGGTGAGGGTGAGGGATTTGGTTAGGAAAGGCTTAGGGTTAAGGTTATGGTGAGTATTAGGGTTTGGGGAGAAATTTAACTTGAGGATTAGGGTTAGGGTGAGTATTAGGGTTAAGGTTAGGGTTAGGGTGATGTTTAGGGTGAAGGTGAAGTTTAGGGTGAGGGTTAGGATGAGGGTGAGGGTGAGGGTGTAGGTGAGGGCTAGGGTCACGGTGAGGGTCAGTGTGAAGGTGAGGGTTCGGGTTCGGTTTAGGGTTAGGGTGAGTGTTAGGGTTAAGGGTTAGGGTGAGGGGTAGGGTGAGGTGTAAGGTGAGGGTTAGGGTTAGTGTGAGGATAAGCGTTAGGTTGAGAGTGAGGGTTAGGTTTAGCGTTAGGGTTAGGGTGAGGTTTATGGTGAGGGTTAAGTTGAGGGTTAGGGTTAGTATGAGTTTGAGGGTTAGAGTTAGGTTTAGGTTGAGGATTAGAGTTAGGGTGAGTTTTAAGGTAGGGTTAGGGTTAGGGTGAGGGTTAGGATGAGGGTGAGTTTCAGGTTGTGGGTGACGGTTAGTGTGAGGGTGAGGGTTATGGTTATGGTGAGGTTTATGTTAGGGTTAGGGTTATGGTGAGGGTAATGGTTAGGATGAGGTTTGAAGTGAGGGTGACAGTGAGGGATAGCGTTAGATTTAGGGTGAGGGTTAGGGTGAGGGTTAGGTTTCAGGTTAGGTTGGGTGAGGGTGAGGGTTAGAGTTAGGTTTAGGCTGAGGGTAAGGATTAGGGTGAGGGTTAGCGTGAGGGTGAGGGTAAGGGTTAGGTTGAGGGTTAGGGTGAGTGTTAGGGTGAGGGTTAGATTTGGATTAGGGTTAGGGTGAGGGTTAGGGTGAGGTTTAGTTTTAGTGTTAGGGTTAGGGTAAGGGTTAGGGTGAGGGTAAGGGTTAAAGTGAGGTTCAGGGAGAGGGTGAGTGTTAGGGATAGCATTAGGGTTAAGTTTAGATTTAAGGTTTGGGTTAGTATGAGGGTTAGGCTTACTGTGAGGGTGAGGGTTAGGGTTAGCATTAGTGTTAAGGTTAGGTTTAGGCTGAGGGTGAGGGTTAGGGTTAGGGTGAGGGTGAGGGTTAGGTTTAGGATTAGGCTTAGGTGTAGGGTCAGGCTTAGGGTGATGGTGAGGGTGAGTGTCAGAGGTTTAGTGTTATGGTTATGGTTATGGTTTGGGATAGGGTGAGGGTTACCGTGAGGGTGATGGTGAGGGTGAGGGTTAGGTTTAGGGTGAGGATTAGGGTTATGGTTAGGGTTAGATTGAGGATGAGTGTGAGGGTTAGTGTGAGTTTGAGGGTGAGGTTGAGGCTGAGGGTGAGGGTTAGGGTTTAGGTGAGGGTCAGGTTTACGGTTAGGGTAAGGTTAGGTTGAGTGATAGGGTTAGGTTTAGGGTCAGGGTTAGAGTTTGCGTTAAGGTTATCGTGAGGGTTAGAGTTAGGGTTAGGTTTAGGGTTAGGGTGAGGCATAGAGTGAGGTGTAGGGTTAGGTTTAGGTTGAGGGTTAGGGTTAATGTGAGGATTAGGGTTAGGGTTAGTGTCAGTGTGAGGATAAGGTTAAGGGTGAGGGTTAGGGTGAGAGTGAGGGGTAGGGTTAGCATTAGGTTTAGGGTGAGGGATAAGGTGAGGGTTAGGGTTAGTATGAGGGTGAGGCTTAGAGTTAGGTTTAGGGTAAGGTTTAGGGTTAGGGTGAAGTTTTGGATAGGGTTTGGATGAGGGTGAGGGTGAGTTTTAGGGTGTGGATGACGGTTAGGGTTACGGTGAGGATTAGGGTTAGGGTTAGGGTTAGGTTTATGGTGAGGGTAAGGGTTAGGATGAGGTTTAGGGATAGCGTTAGAGTTAGGGTGAGGGTTAGGGTGAGGGTTAGGATCCAGGTTAGGTTAGGTGAGGGTGAGGGTTAGAGTTAGGTTTAGCATTAGGTTTAGGGTGAGGGTAAGGTTTAGGGTGAGCATTAGGGTGAGGGTGAGGGTGAGGGTTAGGTTGAGGTTTAGGGTGAGCATTAGGGTGAGGGTTAGGTTTAGGTTTAGGGTTAGTGTGAGGGTTAGGGTGAGGTTTAGTGTTAGTGTTAGCATTAGGGTTACTGTGAGGGTTAGGGTGAGGTTAAGGGTTAGAGTGAGGTTTAGGATGAAGTTGAGGGTTAGGGATAGCATTAGGGTTAAGGATAGGTTTAGGGTGAGAGTTAGGGTTAGGGTTAGGGTTACGGGTGAGGGTTAGGGTTAGCGTTAGGGTGACGGTGATCTTAAGGTTCAGGGTGAGGACTAGGGTTAGGGTTAGGTTTAGGTTAAGGTTTAGGTTTAGAGTGAGGGTGAGAGTGAGAGTTATGTTTAGGATTAGGCTTAGGTGTTGGGTAAGGCTTAGGGTGAGGGTGAGGGTGTGTGTCAGAGTTACATTTAGGGTGAGGGTTAGGGTTAGGGTTTATGGTTAGGGTGAGGGTGAGGGTGAGTTTGAGGGTGAGGCTGAGGGTTAGGGTTTGGTTGAGGGTTAGGGTTAGGGTTAAGGTTAGGGTGAGGGTTAGGTTTAGTGTTAGGGTTAGGATGAGGATTAGGCTGCGGGTTAGGTTTAGGGTTAGGGTGAGGGTACAGGTTAGGATGAGGGTGAGGGTTAGGTTTATTATTAAGGTTAGGGTTATGGTGAGGGTTAGGGATAGGGTTAGGATTAGGGTGAGGGTTTTGGTTAGGGTTAGGTTTAGAGTTAGGGTGAGGGTGAGGGTTAGCTTTTGGATTAGGGTTAGGCTGAGGGTGATGTTGAGGGTGAGGTTTAGGGTTAATGTGAGGGTTAGAGTTAGGGTTAGCGTTAAGGTTAGGGTGAGGGTTAGGGTTAGGGTTAGGATGAGGGTAAGGTTTAGGGTGACGGTTAGGGTGAGGGTGAGTGTTAGTGTTAGGATTTGTGTTAGGGTTATGGTGAGGGTTAAGGTGAGTGTGAGGGTTGGGGTGAAGGTTTGGGTGAAGATGAGGAATAGGCTTCAGGTGAGGGGAAGTGTTAGGGCGTGATTTAGTCTGAGGTTGAGTATTAATATTAGCATTTGGGTGACGGTGAGTGTGAGGATTACGGTGAGATTTAAGGTTATGGTTAGGGATAAGGTGAGGATTAGGGTTAGGGTTAGGTTTCCGGTGAGGGTTAGGTTGAGGGGTAGGGTAAGGGTTAGAGTTAGGGTGAGGGTTAGGGTGAGGGTAAGTGTTAGGGTGAGCGTTAGGGTTAGGTTGTGGTTTTGGGTTAGGGTGAGGGTGAGGGTGAGGTTGGGGGTGAGGTTGAGGGTGAGGGTTAGGGTTAGGGTTAGTTTTAGGGTGAGGGCTAGTGTGAGGATGAGGGTTAGGGTGAGGTTTAGGGTAGTGTGAGGGTGAGGGTTCTGGTTCGGTTTAGTGTGAGTTTTAGAGTGTGGGTGAAAGTTAGGGTTAGTGTGAGGGTTAAGGTGATGTTGAGGGTTAGGGTGAGGGTGAAGGTTAGGGTTAAGGTGAGGATTAGGGTTAGGGTTGGTGTTAGGGTTATGGTGAGGGTAAGGGTTAGGATGATGTTTAGGGTGAGGTTGAGGTTTAGGAATAGTGTGAGAGTTAAGGTGAGGGTTAGGTGAGGGTTAGATTAGGGTGAGGGTGAAGGTTAGAGTTAGGTTTATGGTTAGGGTTAGGGTGAGGCTAAGGTTTTGGGTGAGTGTTAGGGTGAGGGTGAGGGTTAGAGTCAGGTTGAGGGTTAGGGAGAGCTTTAGGGTGAGGGTTTGGTTTAGGTTTAGGGTTAGGGTGAGGGTTAGGGTGTGGTTTAGTGTTAGTGTTAGGTTTAGGTTTAGGGCTTGGGTTAGGCTGTTGGTAAGGGTTAGAGTGAGGGTTAGGGTGAGGTTTAGTGTTAGTGTTAGGTTTAGGTTTAGGGCTTGGGTTAGGGTGTTGGTAAAGGTTAGAGTGAGGGTTAGGGTGAGGTTAAGGGTTAGAGTGAGGGTTAATTTTAGGGTGACGGTGAGGGTATGGGTTAGTTTGAGGGCTAGTGTTAAGGTTAGGGTAAGGTTTAGGTTTAGGGTGAGGGTGAGAGTTAGGGTTAGGGTTAGGGTTTGTTTGAGGGTTAGGGTTTGCGTTCGGGTTAAAATTAGGGTGAGGGTTAGGGTTAGGGTTAGGATGAGGGTTAGGCTGAGGGTTAAGGTTAGGATTAGTGTGAGGGTAAGGGTTAGGGAGAGGGTGAGGGTAAGGTTTAGGATTAGGGTTAGGCTTAGGGTGAGAGTGTGTGCTAGGGTTAGGATTAGGGTGAGGGTAATGGTTAGGGTTAGGTTTAGAGTTAGGGTGAGGGTGAGGGTTAGTGTTTGGAGTAGTGTTAGGGTTAGGGTTAGGCTGAGGTTGAGGTTGAGTGTGAGGGAGAGGGTTAGGGTAAATGTGAGGGTTCGGGTTAGAGTTAGCATTAAGGTTAGGGTCAGGGTTAGAGTTACGGTTAGGTTTAGGATGAAGATTAGGCTGAGGGTTAGGGTTAGGGTTCGTGTGAGGGTAAGGGTTAGGGTGAGGGTTAGGGTGAGGGTGAGGTTTAGGTTGAGGTTGTAGGTTAGTGTTAGGGTTTGGGTGAGGGTTAGGGTGAGGGTTAGGGTGAGGGTTAGGGTGAGTGTTAGTGTGAGGGTGAGGGATAGGGTTAAGGTGAGTTTAAGTGTTAGGGCGATGTTTAGTGTGATTTTGAGGATTAATGTTAGCATTAGGGTTAAGGGGAGGGAGAGGTTTAGGGTGAGTGTTAGGGTTATGGTTAGGGATACCCTGAGGATTAGGGTTAGGGTTAGGTGAGGCTGAGGGTGAGGGTGTAGGGGAGGGTTAGGTTTAGGGTAAGGGTTAGGGTGAAGGTGACATTGAGGGGTAGTGCGAATTTGAGTGTTAGGGACAGGGCTAGGGTGAGGGTTAGGGTTAGGGTTATGGTGAGGGTTAGGCTGAGGGGTAGGGTTAGGGATAGTGTGAGGGTTAAGCTGAGGAGCAGGTTTAGGGTTAGAGTTAGGGTGAGGGTGAGGTTGACGGTGAGGGTAAGGGTTAGGTTGAGGGTTAGGGTGTGGTTGAGGTTCAGGGTTAGCATTAGGGTTAGGTTTAGGGTTAGGGTGAGCGTTAGGGTTACGATTAGGTTTAGGGTGAGGGTGAGGGCTAGTGTTAGCATTAGGGTAAGGGTTAGGGTTAAGGTTAGAGTGGGGGTGAGGGTGAGGTTTAGTCTTAGGGTTATGATTAAGGTTAGGGTTACCCTGAGGGTGGGGGTGACTTTGAGGGTGAGGATTAGGTTTAGGATTAGTTTTATCATGAGGGCTAGGGTGAGGGTTAGGTTTAGGGTGAGGGTTAGGGTGAAGTTGAGGGTTTCTGTTAGGAAAGGCTTAGGGTTAGTGTTAGTGTGAGGGTGAGGATTAGGGTGAGGGTGAGGTTCAAGGTGAGGGTTAGGGTTAGGGTTAGGATTAGGGTGAGGGTTAGGGTGAGAGTTAGGGTTAGGGTGATGTTTAGGGTGAGGGTGAGGGTTAGGGTGAGGGTGAGCGTGAGGCTGAGGTTGAGTGTGTAGAGGAGGGTTAGTTTTAGGGTAAGGGTTAGGGTGAAGGTGACATTGAGGGGTAGTGCGAATTTGAGTGTTAGGGACAGGGTTAGGGTGAGGGTTAGGGTTAGGGTTATGGTGAGGGGTAGGGTTAGGGTTAGGTTGAGGATTAGCATTAATGTGAGGATTAGGATTAGGGTTATGGTTAGTGTGAGGATAAGGGTTAGGGTGAGGGTTAGGTTGAGAGTGAGAATCAGGGTTAGCTTTAGGGTTAGGGTGAGGGTTAGGGTGAGGTTTAAGGTGAGGGTTTGGGTTAGTATGAGGGTGAGGTTTATAGTTCGGATTAGGGTGAAGGTTAGGGTTAGGGTGAGGTTTAGGGTATGGTTAAGGTGAGGGTTCGGGTTCAGGAGAGGGTGAGTTTTAGGGTGAGAATGATGGTTTGGGTTAGGGTGAGGGTTAGGGTGACATTGATTGTTAGGGTTATGTTCAGGCTTGGGGTTACTGTGAGGATTAGGGTGAGGGTTATTGTTAGGGTTAGGATGAGGGTAAGTTTTAGGGTGAGGGTTAGGGTCAGGTTGTGGTTTAGGTTTAGGTTGAGTGTTAGGTTGAGCGTTAGCGTGAGGGTTAGGTTTAGTTTTAGGGATAGGGTGAGGGTTAGGGTGAGGTTTAGTGTTAGTGTTAGGGTGAAGGTTAGGGTTAGGGTAAGGGTTAGAGTGCGGTTTAGGGTGAGAGTGAGGGTTACATATAGTATTAGGGTTAAGGTTATGTTTAAGGTGAGGCTTAGGGTTAGGGTTATGTTGAGGGTGAGTGTTAGGGTTAGCATTAGAGATAGGTTTAGTGTGAGGGTGAGGGTTAGGGTTAGGGTTAGAGTTAGGGTGAGGGCTAGGATTATGGTTAGGGTAAGCTTTAGGTTTAGGGTGAGTGTAAGGGTGAGGTTTAGGTGTAGGATTAGGCTTAGGTATAGGGTTAGGCTTAGGGTGAGTGTGAGGGTGAATGTCAGAGGTAGGTTTAGGGTGAGGGTTAGGGTTATGGTTAGGGTTAGGGTGAGGGAGAGGGTGAGGGTTAGGGTGAGTTTGAGGCTGAGTTTGAGGGTGAGGGTGAGGGTTACGGTTTGGGTGACAGTTAGGGTTAGGTTTAATGTTAGGGTGAGGGTTAGGGTTAGGGTTAGGTTTAGGAGGGGGGTTAGGCTGAGGGTTAGGGTTAGGGTTAGGCTGAGCATAAGGTTTATGATGAGGGTGAGGGTTAGGTTTAAGATTAGGTTTAGGGTTAGCATGAGGGTTAGGGATAGTGTTAGGATTAGGGTGAGGGTTTTGTTTAGTGTTAGGTTTAGAGCTATGATGAGGTTGAGGTTTAGGGTTAGGGTTTATATTAGGGTTAGGGTTAAGGTTAGGCTGAGGGTGAGGTTGAGAGTGAGGGTGAGGGTTAGGGTTAATATGAGGGTTAGGTTCACGGTTAGTGTTAAGGTTAAGGTGAGGGGTAGGGTTAGGGTTAGAGTTAGAATGAGAGTTAGACTGAGAGTTAGGGTTCGTTTGAGGGTAAGAGTTAGGGTGAGGGTTAGGGTGAGGGTTAGGATTATTGTTATTGTTAGGTTAAGTGTTATGTTGAGTGTGAAGGTGCAGGTGAGGGTTAGGGTTAGGGTTAGGGTGAGGTTTAGGGTTAGGGTTAGAGATAGGGTAAGGGTGAGGGTGAGGTTTAGGGTTAGAGTTAGGGTTAGTGTTAGGTTTAGGCTTAGCGTTAGGCTGAGGATGAGGGTGGGCTTGAGGATTAGGGTTAGGGTTAGGGTTAGGATTAGAGTTAGGGTTAGGGTTAGGGTTAGGGTTATTGTTAGTGTTATGGTTAGGGTTAAGTTTGCGGTGAGGGTGACGCTGAGGATGGTTTATGGTTAGGGTTAGGTTTAGAGTTAGGGTTAGGGTTAGTGTTATGATTAGGGTTAGGTTTAGAGTTACAGTGAGGGTGAGGGTGAGTGTTAGGGTTAGGGTGGGGTTTAAGGTGAGGTTTAGTTTAGGGTTAGGTTGAGGTTGAGGTTTAGGGTTAGAGTAAGGGTTAGTGTGAGGGTTAGGGTGAGGGTTAGGTTTGGGGTTAGTGTTAGACTTAGGGTGAGGTTGAGGGTTAGGTTGGGGTTTAGGGATAGGTTTAGGGTTAGGCTTAGGGTTAGGGTTAGGCTGAGGGTGAGTGTGGGGGTGAGGGTTAGTGTTACAGCGAGGGTGAGGATTAGGATTAGGGTTAGGGTTATTATGAGGGTTAGGTTTAGGGTTAAGGTTAGGGTTTGGTTTAGGTTGAGGGTTAGGCTGAGGGTTAGGTTTAGGCTTAGGCTTAGGGTTAGGCTGATGTTGAGGGTGGGGTTGAGATTAGGTTAGACTGATGGTTAGGGTTATGGTTACATTGAGGATTAGGATGAGGGTTAGGGTTAGGATTAGCGTTACGGTTTGGGCTAAGGTGAGGATGTGGGTTAGAGTGAGGGTTAGGCTTAGGATTAGGTTTAGGCTGAGGCTAAGGGTGAGGATGAGGGTTAGGGTTAGGATGATGGTTAGGGTTACGGTTAGGGTGAGGGTTAGGCTGAGGGTTAGGGTTAGGGTTAGTGTGCGGGTGAAGGCAATGGTAAACCTGAGGGTTAGGTTTAGGGTGAGGGTTACAATAAGGGTGATGGTTAGGATTAGGGTGTGGATTAGGGTTAGGTTTAGGGTGAGGTTGAGGCTTAGATTGAGGGTTAGGGTTATGTTGAGTGTTATGGTTAGGGTGAGGGTTAGGTTTAGGGTTAGGGTTAGTGTTAGGGTTAAGGTTAGGGTTACGGTTACGGTGAGAGTGAGGGTGAAGGTTAGGCTTAGGGTGAGGGTGAGGTTTAGGTTTAGAGTTAGGGTAAGTGTTAGGGTTAGGGTTAGGGTGCGGGTTAGTGTGAGGATTAGACTTCGGGTTAGGCTTAGGCTTAGGAATAGGCTTTGGCCCAGCGTGAGGGTGAGGGTTATGGTTAGGGTTAGGGTGAGGGTTAGGGGGATGTTTAGGGTGAGGATTAGGGTTAGGGTTATGTTGAGGGTGAGGGTTAGATTTAGAGTGAGTGTTAGTGGGAGGGTTAGGGAGAGGGCTAGGTTTAGGGTTAGTGTTAGTCTTAGGGTGAGGGTGAGGTTTAGGTTGAGGTTTAAGGATAGAGTTAGGGTTAGGATTAGGCTTAGGTTAAGGATGAGTGTGAGGGTTAGGGTTAGGTTTTAGGCTTAGGCTAAGGGTTAGGCTGAGGGAGAGGGAGGGTGTGAGGGTTTGTGTTACGGTGAGGGGGAGAATTAGGGTTAGGTTGAGGGTTAGGATGAGGGTTAGGGTTATGGTTAGTGTTAGGGTGAGGGCTAGGGTGAGAGTGGGGGTTAGGGTTAGGGTTAGTGTTAGGATGAGGGTAAGTATTAGGGTGAGGGTTAGGGTTAGGGTGAGGGTTATAGTTGGGGTGAGGGTTAGGGTTTAGTGTTAGGGTTATTGTTATTGTTAGGTTTAGGATTACATTGAGGGTGAGGGTGAGGGTGAGGTTTAGGGTTAGGGTTAGGGTGAGGTTTAGGGTTTGGATTAAGGTAAGATTTAGGGTTAAGGTTAGGGTGAGGGTTAGGGTTAGGGTTTGGGATAGGGTGAGGGTGAGGTTGAGGATTATGGTTAGGGTTAGTGTTAGGGTTAGGTTTAGTTTTAGGGTTAGTTTTTTGTTAGGGTTAATGTGATGATTATGTTTAGGATTAGGCTTAGTTTTAGGCTGAGGCTGAGGTTGAGGGTGAGGTTTAGGGTTAGGGTGAGTGTTAGGTTTAGAGTTAGTTTGAGGGTTAGGATGAGGGTTAGGGTTAGGATTAGGTTTAGGGTGAGAGCTGGGATGCCAGTTTGTGTGAGGGTTAGGGTTAGGGATAGGGTTAGGTTTAGGATTAGTGTTAGGTTGAGAGTGAGTGTGAGGGTTAGGGTTAGGGTTAGGCTTAGGCTTAGGCTTAGGCTTAGGCTTCGGGTTTGGCTGATGGTGAGGGTGGGGATTAGGGTTAGGTTGATGGTTAGGGTTATGGTTAGCGTGAGGGTTAGGATGAGGGTTAGGGTTAGGGTGAGGCTTAGGGTGAGGGTGAAGGTAAGAGTAAAGGTGCGGGTTAGGGTTAGGGTGAGGGTTTGGGTTAAATTGAGGGTTAGGGTTATGTTGAGGTTTATATTTAGGGTGAGGGTTAGGTTTAGGGTTAGAGTTATTGTGAGGGTTTGGTTTACGGTTATGGTAAGGGTGAGGGTGAGGGTTAGGGTTAGGGTTAGGGTGAGGTTTAGGTTTAGGATTAGGGTTAGAATTAGGCTTAGGGTGAGCTTGAGGTTTATGGTTAGTTAGGTTTAGTGTTAGGGATAGGGTTTGGGTGAGGGTTATGGTGAGAGTTAGAGTTCGGGTTAGGCTTAGGCTTAGGCTTAAGCTGAGCGTGAGGGTGAGGGTTAGGGTTAGGGTTAGGGTGAGGGTTAGGGTTAGGTTTAGGGTGAGGGTTAGGATGAGGTTTAGGGTTAGGGTTAGGGTTAGGGTTAGGTTTATGTTTAGTGTTAGGGTTAGGTTTAGGATTAGGTTAGGGTTAGGGTTTGGGTTGGGGTGAGGGTGAGGGTGAGTTTATGGTTGGGGTTAATTTTAGGGTTAGGTTTAGGTTTATGTTTAGGTTTAGGGTTACATTGAGGGTTAGGGTTAGGTTTAGGGTTATTGTTACTGTTATGTTTAGGGTTAAGTTTGCGGTGAGGGTGAAGCTGAGGGTGAGGGTTATGGTTAGTGTTAGGGTTAGGGTTAGGGTTAGGGTTAGTGTTATTGTTAGGGTTAGGGTTAGAGTTACGGTGAGGATCACAGTGAGGGTGAGGGTGAGGGTTAGGGTGAGGTTGAGGGTGAGGTTTAGGGTTAGGGTTAGGGTAAGGGTTAGGGCGCTGGTGAGATTTCGGATTAGAGTTTAGATTAGGTGGAGGGTTAGGGTTAGGTTTAGTGTTAGCATTAGGGTGAGGGTGAGTGTTAGGTTGAGGTTTAGTGATAGGGTTAGGGTTAAGATTAGGGTTAGGGTGAGGGTGAGTGTGAGAGTTAGGGTTAGGCTTAGGCTTAGGCTTAGGGTTAGGCTGAGGGTGAAGGTGGGGTTGAGGATTAGGGTTAGGGTGATGGTTAGGGTTAAGGTTAGTGTTATTGTTAGTGTTAGGGTTAGATTTACAGTGAGGGTGAGGGTGCAGGTGAGGGTTAGGTTTAGGGTTATGTTGAGGTTTAGGATTGGGGTTAGACAAAGGGTTAGGGTGAGGGTGAGGTTTAGGATTAGAGTTAGGGTTAGTGCTAGTGTTAGGCTGAGTGTGAGTGAGGGGGTGAGGATTAGGGTTTGGGTTTGGGTTTGGGTTAGAGTTAGAGTTAGGTTAGGGTTATTATTAGTGTTGTGGTTAGGGTTAAGTTTGCAATGAGGGTGAGGCTGAGGGTGAGGTTTATGATTAGGGTTAATTTTAGGGTTAGTGTTATTGTTAGGGTTAGGGTTAGCGTTACAGTGAGGTTGAGGGTGAGGGTGAGGGTACAGGTTAGGGTTAGGGTGAGGTTTAGATTGAGGTTAAGTGTTAGGGTTAGGTTGAGGGTGAAGTTTAGGGGCATAGTGACGGTTAGTGGGAGGGTTAGTGTGAGGGTTAGTTTTAGGGTTTGTGTTTGTCTTAGGGTGAGGTTGAGGGTTAGGTTAAGGTTTAGGGATAGGGTTAGGGTTAGGATTAGGGTTAGGGTGAGGGTGAGTGTGAGGGTTAGTCTTAGGTTTAGGCTTAGGCTTAGGTTTAGGCTGAGGTTTAGGGTGAGGGTTAATGTTAGGGTGATGTTTAGGGTTATGGTTAGGGTGAGGGTTAGCATGAGGGTTAGTGTTAGGGTGATTAGGGTGAGGGTGATGGTAAGCATTAAGGTGAGGGTTAGGGTTAGGTTGAGGGTTACACCAAGGGTGAGTGTTAGGGTTAGGGTGAGGGTTAGTGTTAGGGTGAGGGTGAGGGTTAGATTTAGGGTTAGGATTATGTTGAGGGTTATGGTTAGGGTGACGGTTAGGTTTAGGGTTAGGGTTATTGTTAGGGTTAGGTTTAGGGTTAGAGTTAGGGTGAGGCTATGAGTTCGGATTAGGCTTAGGCTTAGGCCAAGCATGAGGGTGATGGTTAGGGTTAGGGTGAGGGTGAGGGTTAGGGTTAGGTTTAGGGTGAGGGTTAGGATGAGTTTTAGGGTTAGGGTTAGGCTTAGGGTTAGGGTTACGGTGAGGGTTAGGGTTAGGATTAGGGTTAGGGTTAGGGTTATTGTTATTGTTATGGTTAGAGTTAAGTTTGGGGTGAGGGTGAGGATGAGGGTGAGGGTTATGGTTAGTGTTAGGGTTGGGGTTAGGGTTAGGGTTAGTGTTATTGTTAGGGTTAGGGTTGGAGTTATGGTGAGGGTGAGGGTGAGGGTTAGAGTGAGTTTTAGGTTGAGGTTTAGGGTTAGGGTTAGGTTTAGAGTGCTGGTGAGGTTTAGTGTTAGTGTTAGGGTTAGTGGGACATTTAGGATGAGGGTTAGGTTTAGGGTTAGTGTTAGTCTTAGGGTGAGCGTTAGGTTGAGTTTTAGGGATAGGGTTAGGGTGGGATTAAGGTTAGGGTGAGGGTGAGTGTGAGGGTTAGGGTGAGGGTTAGGGTTAGGGTAAGGGTTAGGGTAAGGTTTAGGGTGAGGCTTAGAGTGAGTGTCAGAGTTTTAGGGTGAGGTTTATGGTAATGGTTAGGTTTAGGTTGAGGGTGAGGGTGAGGGTTAGGGTGAGGGTGAGTGTGAGGTTTTGTGTGAGGGTGAGGGTTAGATTTTGGGTTAGGTTTACGGTTAAGTTTAGGGTGAGGGTTACTGTAAGTGTTAGGGTTAGGATGAGGGTTAGGGTGAGGTTAAGGGTTAGGGTGAGGGTGAGGTTTAGTTTTAGGATTAGGGTAAGGTTTAGGGTGAGGGTTAGGGATAGGGTTAGGATTAGGGTGAGGGTTTTGGTTAGGGATAGGTTTAGAGTTAGGGTGAGGGTGAGGGTGAGGGTTAGCGTTTGGATTAGATTTAGGGTTAGGGTTAGGCTTAGGGTGAGTTTGAGGCTGAGAGTGAGAGTTAGGATTAATGTGAGTGTTAGGGTTAAGGTTAGCGTGATGGTTAGGGTGAGGGTTAGGGTTAGGGTTAGGATGAGGGTTAGGCTGAGGGTTAGCATTAGGGTTGGGCTAAGGGTAAGGTTTAGGGTGAGGTTTAGGGTGAAGTTTAGGCTTAGGGTTAGGCTTAGGTTTAGGGTGAGGGTTAGGGTGAGGGATAGTGTTAGGTTTAGGGTTAGCATTAGGGTGAGGGTTAGGGTGTTTTTAAGGGTTAGAGTGAGGGTTAGGGTTAGGCTGAGGTTTAGGGATAGCATTAGGGTTATCGTTAGGTTGAAGGTTATGGTGTTGGTAAGGGTTAGAGTGAGGGTTAGGGTGAGGTTGAGGGTTAGGGATAGCATTAGGGTTAGGGTTAGGGTGAGGTTTAGGGTTATGTTTAGGGATAGCGTGAGGGTTAGGATTAGGGAGAGGGTGAGGGTTAGGCTTAAGGTGAGGGTGAGGGTTAGGATTAATGTGAGAATTAGGGTTAGGGTTAGGGTTAGTGTGAGGATAAGGGTAAGGGTGAGGGTTCGGGTGAGAGTGAGGTTTAGGGTTAGCATTAGTGTTAGGGTTAGGGTGAGGTTTTGGATTAGGGTTAGGGTTAGGGTGAGGGTTAGAGTTAGGTTTAGGGTGAGGGTTAGGGTTAGGTTGAGGGATAGGGTAGGGTTAGGGTGAGGGGTAGGGTTCGGGTGAGGGTGAGTTTTAGGATGTGGTTGACGCTTAGGGTTAGGGTGAGGGTTTAGGTGAGGGTGAGGGTTAGGGTGAGGGTGAGGGTTAGGGTTACGGTGAGGATTAGTATTAGTGTTAGGTTTAGGGTTATGGTGAGAGTAAGGGTTAGGATGAGGTTTAGGGTGAAGATGAGGTTTAGAGATAGCATGAAATTTAGGGTGAGGGTTACTGTGTGGGTTAGGATCCAGGTTAGGTTATGTGAGGGTGAGGGTTAGTGTTAGGTTTAGTGTTATGTTTAGGATGAAGGTAAGGTTTAGCATGAGCATTAGGGTGAGGGTGAGGGTTAGGGTTAGGTTGAGGGTTAGGGAGAGCATTAAGGTGAGGGTTAGGTTTAGGTTTAGTGTTAGGGTGAGGGTTAGGGTGAGGTTTTGTGTTAGTGTTAGCATTAGGGTTAGGGTGAGGGTTAGGGTTAGGGTAAGGGTTAGAGTGAAGTTTAGGGTGAGGGTGAGCGTTAGGGATAGCATTAGGGTTAATGGTAGGTTTAGGGTGAGGGTTAGGGTTACGCTTAGGGTTACGGTTATGGTGAGGTTTAGGGTTAGGGTTATGGTGAGGGTTAGGTGTAGGGTTAGGGTAAGGTTTAGGTTTAGAGTGAGGGTGAGAGTGAGAGTTAGGTTTAGGATTAGGCTTAGGTGTAGGGTTAGGCATAGGGTGAGGGTGAGTGTCAGAGTTAGGTTTAGTGTGAGGGTTAGGGTTATGATTATGGTTAGGGTGAAGGTGAGTGTGAGGTTGAGGATGAGTTTGAGGGTTAGGGTATGGTTGAGGGTTAGGGTTAGGCTTAAAGATAGGGTGAGGGTGAGAGTTAGGATTAGGGTTAGGATGAAGATTAGGCTGATGGTTAAGTTTAGGGTTAGGATGAGGGTTAGGGTTAGGGTTAGGCTGAGTCTGAGGGTTAGGGTTAGCATTAGGGTGAGGGTGAGGGTGAGGGTAAAGTTTAGGTTTAGGGTTAGGGTTAGGATTAGGGTGAGGGTGAGGTTTAGGGTTAGAGTCAGGTGTACGGTTAGGTTTACTGTGAGTGTTAGGGTTAGGTTTAGTGCTACATTTAGGGTTATGGTGAGGGCAAGTGTGAGGGTGAGGTTTAGGGTTAGGGTTAGGCTTAGGTTTCGGCTGAGGGTTAGGGTGAGGGTTAAGGTTAGTTTAAGGATTAGTGTTAAGATTAGAGTTAGGGTGAGGGTTATGTTTAGGGTTAGGTTAGTGTTAGGATGAGGATTAGTGTTAGGATTAGGGTGAGGGTGAGGGTGAGGGTTAGGTTTAGTGTTAGGGTGAGGTTTAGGTTTTGGGTTAGGGTTAGGGTGAGGGTTAGGATGAGGGTTAGGGTTATGATGAGGATGAGGGTTAGGGTTAGGGTGTGGGTTAGGGGTAGGATGAGGGTTAGGGTGAGGGTGAGGATTAGGATGAGGGTTAGGGTTACAATTATTGTTAGTGTTATGTTTATGTTTATGTTGGCAGTGAGGGTGAGACTGAGGGTCAGGTTAGGGATAGGATTAGTGTTAGGGTTAGGTTTAGGGTTAGGATTAGTGTTATTGTTAGGGTTAGGGTTAGACTTACCGTGAGGTTGTGGGTGAGGGTACAGTTGAGGTAAGTGTTATGGTTAGGGTGAGGTGATGGTTAGGGTTAGGGTGAGTGTGAGGTTTAGGGTTAGAATTAGGGTTAGGGGGAGGGTAAGGTTAGGGTTAGTGTTAGGGTTAGGGATAGGGTGAGGGTTAGGTTGAGGTTAAGGTTTATGGTTAGGGTTAAGGTTAGGATTAGGGTTAGGGTGACAGTGAGTGTGAGGTTTAGGTTTAGGGTTGGGCTTAGGCTTAGGCTTAGGCTGAGGGTGAGTTTGGGTGTGAGGATTAGGGTTTGGGTGACGTTTAGGGTTTGGGTTAGGTTGAGGGTTAGGATGAGGGTTAGTGTTAGGATTAGGGTTAGGGTGAGGGCTAGGGTGATGTTGAGGGTTAGGTTTAGGTTTAAGCTTAGGCTTATTGTTAGTCTGAGGGTGAGGGTGAGGGTGAGGGTTAGGGTTAGGGTGATGGGTAGGGTTAAGTTTAGGGTGAGGTTTAGGATGAGGGTTAGGGTTAGGTTTAGGCTGAGTGTTACGGTGAAGGTGATGGTAAGTGTAAAGTTGAAGTTTAGGCTGTGGGTGAGGGTTAAGATAAGGGTAAGTGTTAGGGTTAGGGTTTGGGTTAGGGTAAGGGTTACTATTAGAATTAGGGTTAGGGTGAAGGCTAGAGTGAGGGTGAGGTTTAGAGTTAGGGTGAGGTTTAGAGTTAGGTTGAGGGTTAAGATTAATGTGAAGGTTAATGTTAGGGTTAGGGTTAGTGTAAGGGTGAGGGTAAGTGTTAGGGAGAGCGTTAGGGTTAGGTTGAGTATTATTGTTAGGGTTAGTGTTAGAGTTAGGTTTAGGGTTATTGTTAAGGTTTGGGTTAGGGTTACTCTTACAGTGAATGTGAGGGTTAGGGTTAGAGTTAGGGTTAGTATTAGGGTTAGGGTGATGGTGAGTGTGTGGTTTAGGGTTAAGTATAGGTTTAGGCTTAGGGTTGGCTAAGGGTGAGTTTGATGGTGAGGGTTAGGGTTAGGGTAAGTGTTAGAGTTAGGGTTAGGTTGAGGGAGAGTGTGTCGCTTAGGATTAGATTTAGGGTTAGGCTAAGGGTAAGGTTAAGGGTGAATGCTAGGGTTAGGGTGGGGGTTAGGTTCAAGGTTACGGGGAGGGTTAGGATGAGGGTTAAGGTTAGGATTAGGTTTAGTGTGAGGGCTAAGGTGAGGGTGATGTTTAGTGTTAGGGTAAGGGGGAGGGGGAGGGGGAGATTCAGCGTTACAGTTATGGTTAGGGTGAGGGATAGGGTTAGGTTTAGGGTTAGGGTTAGTGTTAGGGTTAGGGTTAGGGTGAGGGTTAAGGTTAGGGTGAGGGTTATGTTTAGGGTTAGGATTAGGATTAGGGTTAGGGTGAGGGTGAGTTTGAGGGTTAGGGTTAGTGTTAGGGTTAGGCTTAGGGATAGGCTGAGGGGGAGGGGGAGGGTGAGTGTTAGGGTGAGGGTGAGGGAGAGGTTTAGGGTTATAGTTAATGTTAAGGTGAGGATTAGGGTTAGGGTGAGCTTGAGGGTGAGTGTTAGATTGAGGATTAGTGTTAGGGTTAGTGTGAGGTTTAGGGTGAGGATGAGGGTTACGGTTAGGGTGAGGGGTAGGTTGAAGTTAAGGATTAGGGTTAGGGTTAGGGTGAGGTTTAGGTTTAGGGTGATGGTTAGCGTTAGTGTTAGGGTTAGGGTTAGGATGAGGGTTAGGTTGAGGGTTATTGTTAAGTATAGGTTTAGGTTTAGGATTAGGGTTTGTGTGAGGGTGAGTGTGAGGGTTATGGTTAGGTTTAGGGTTAAGCTTAGGGTTAGGCTGAGGGTGAAGGTGAGGGTTAGGGTTAGAGTGAGGGTTAGGGTTAGGTTTAGGGTAAGGGTTAGAATGAGGGTTAGGTTTAGGATTAGGTTTAGCATGAGGGCTAGCATGCTGATGAGGGTTAGGGTTAGGGTTAGGGTGAGGTTTAGGTTTTGGGTTAGGTTGAGAGTTAAGATTAGGGCTAGGTTTAGGGTGAGGATTAGGGTTAGGGTGAGGGTTAACATGAGGTTTAGGGTTAGAATTAGGGTTAGGATGAGGTCAAGGGTGAGGGTGAGGTTTAATGTTAGGGTTATGGTGAGGTTTAGGTTTTGGGTTAGGTTTAGGGTTAGGGTGAGGGTTAGGGTTAGAGTTATGGTGAGGGTCAGGGTTAAGGTTTGGTTGAGGGTTAGAATTAGTTTTAGGGTTAGGGTGAGGGTTAGGGTTAGGATTAGGGTGAAGGTTAGGATGAGGTTTAGGGTTACAATTTGGATTATGGTGAGGGCTATGGTGAGGGGGAGTGTTAGGGTTAGGGTTAGGGTGAGCTTTAGGGTTAGGGTTAGGGGTAGGGTTAGGGTGAGATTTAGGGTTCAGGTTATGGTGCGGGTGAGGGTTAAGTTGGGGGTGAGGTTTAGGGTGTGGACTAAGGTGAAGGTGAGGTTTAGGTTTAGGGTTAGCGTTAGGGTGAGGGTTAGGTTGAGGTTGAGGTATAGGGTTAGGGTTAGGGTTAGGGTTAGGATTAGGATTAGGGTGAGGGTTAGTGTGAGGATTAGGGTTAGGTTTAGGCTTAGGGTTAGGCTGAGGGTGAGGGTGAGGTTGGGGATGAGGATTAGGTTTAGAGTGATATTTCCGGTTATGGTTAGGTTGAGAGTTAGCATGAAGCTTAGTGTTAGGATTAGGTTTAGGTTTGAGGGCTAGGATGAGTGTGAAGTTTAGGGTTAGGTTTAGGATTAGGGTTAGGCTGAGGCTGAAGGTGAGGGTGAGCATTAGGTTTAGGGTGATGGTTAGGATTACGGTTAGGGTGAGGGTAAGGATGTGGGTTAGGATTAGGGTGAGGGTTAGAATGAGTGTGACAGTAAGAGTAAAGGTGAGGGTTAGGCTGAGTGTGAGGGTTATGTTAAGGGTGAGTGTTCGGATTAGGGTTAGGGTGAGGGTTAGGGTTAGACTGAGGGTTAGTGTTAGGTTTAGTGTGAGGTTTAGGGTGAGGATGAGGGTTAGGGTTTGGGTGAGGGCCAGGGTGAAGTTGAGGGTTAGGGTTAGGGTTGCTGTTAGGGTTAGGGTTAGTGTGAGGTTTAGTATGGGGGTGAGGCTTAATGTTAGGGTTAGGATTAGGCTTAGGGTTAAGGTGAGGGTGAGTGTGAGGGTTATGGTTAGGGTGAGTGTTAAGGTTAGGGTTAGAGTGAGGGTTGGGTTGAGGGTTAGTCTTTGGCTTAGGGTTTGAGTATTGGCTAGGGTGAGGGTGAGGGTTAGGGTTAGGGTTATGGTGAGGTTTTGGGTTAGTGTTAGTGTTAGGGTTGGTGTTAGGGTTAGGCTTAATGTTAGTCAGAGGGGGAGGGGGAGGGGGAGGGTTAGATTTAGGGTGAGGGTGAGGTTTAGAATTAGAGTTAGCATTAGAGTGAGAGTTAGGGTTAGGGTTAGTATTATGGTTAGGGTTAGGGTGAGGGTGAGTGTGAGGTTCAGGATTAGTCTTAGTCTTAGGCTTAGGCTTAGGCCAAGCGAAAGGGTGAGGGTGAGGGTTAGGGTTAGAGTTAGGGTTTTAGGGTTAGGGTTATGCTTACGATGAGGCAGAGGTTTAAGGTTAGAGTTAGGGTTATTGGAAGGGTTAGGGCGAGGGTTAGGGTTAGGGTTATTGTTAGTCTTATGGTGAGGGTGAGGGTTAGGTTGAGGTTTAGGGAAAGGCTTAGTGTTAGGATTAGTGTTAGGGTGAGGGTAAGTGTGAGGGTTAGGGTTAGGATTAGGCTTAGGCGTAGGGTTAGGCTGAGGTTGAAGGTAGGTGTAAGGGTTAGGGTTATGGTGAGGGTGAGGATTAGGTTTAGGGTGAGGGTTAGGATTTGGGTTATGGTTAAGGTGAGGGTGAGGGTTATGGTTAGGGTGAGGTTTAGGGTTAGGATTAGGGTTAGGGTGAGGTTGAGAGTTAGGATCAGGGTTATGGTTATTGTTAGTGTTATGGTTAAGGTTACCTTTGCAGTGATGGTGAGGCTGAGGGTTAGGGTTAGGGTTAGGATTAGGGTTAGGTTTAGATTTAGGGTTAGGATTAGTGTTATTGTTATGGTTAGATTTAGAGTTATGGTGAGGGTGAGGGTGAGGGTTAGGTTTAGGGTTAGGGTGAGGTTTAGGGTTAGGGTGAGGATTAGGGTTAGTGTGAGGGTGAGGTTTAGGGTTAGGGGGAGGGTTAGGGGGAGGGTTAGGGTTAGGGGGAGTGTTAGGTTGAGGTTTAGGTTTAGGGTTAGTGTTAGGTTTAGGATTAGGGTTAGGGTGAGGGTGAGTGTGAAGGTTAGGGTTAGGCTTAGGCTCAGGGTTAGGCTGAGGGTGATGGTGGGGGTGAGGTTAAGGGTTTGGGTGATCGTTAGGGTTAGGATGAGGGTGGGGGTTAGGATGAGGGTTAGGGTTAGAATTACGGTTAGGGTGAGGGGTAGGTTGAGTGTGAGGGTTAGGGTTAGGCTTAGGCTTAGGTTTAGGGTTAGGCTGAGGGTGAGGTTGAGGGTGAGGGTTAGGTTTAGGGAGATGTTTAGGGTGATGGTTAGGTTGAAGTTTAGCCTGAGGTTTAGGGATAGGGTGAGGGTTAGGGTGAGGGTGATGGTAAGGGTAAAGTTGAGGGTTAGGCTAACTGTGAGGGTTAAATTAAGGTTGAGGGTTAGGGTTAGGTTAAGGGTGAGGGTTAGATGTTAGGTTGAGGGTGAGGGTTAGATTGAGGATGAGGGTTAGGTTTAGGGTGAGGGAACGGGTTAGAATTAGGTTTAGGGTGAGGGCTAGGGTGAGAGTGAGGGTTAGGGTTAGGGTTAGGGTGAGGTTAAGTGTTCGGGTAAGGGTTAGGGTTAGTGTTAGAGTTATTGTTATTGTTAGGTTTAGGTTTACGTTTAGGGTGAGGGTGAGGGTGAGGTTTAGGGTTACAGTTAGGCTTAGTCTGAGGGTTATTGTGAGGGTTAGGTTTAGGGATAGGGTTAGGTTTAGGATTAGGTTTCGGTTGAGAGTGAGTGTGAGTGTTAGGGTTAGGGCTAGGCTTAGGTTTAGGGTTAGGGTTTGGTTTAGTGTGAGGGTGAGGTTTGGGTTTAGAGTTAGTGTTAGTGTTAGGGTTAGGGTTAGAGTTATGGTTAGGGTTAGGTTTAGGTTTAGGCTTAGGCTTAGGTTTAGGCTGATGGTGAGGGTGGAGATGAGGATTAGGTTTAAAGAGATGGTGAGTATTATAGTTACCTTGAGGGTTAGGATGAGGGTTAGGGTTAGTATTAGGGTTAGTCTGAGGCGGAGGTTGAGGGTGAGGTTTAGGGTTAAGGTGATGGTTAGGGTTACGTTTAGGGTGAGAGTAAGGATGAGGGTGAGGGTTAGGTTTAGGGTGAGGGTGACAGTAAGTGTAAAGGTGAGGGTTAATGTTAGGGTGAGGTTTACGGTAAGGGTGAGGATTAGGTTTAGGGTGAGGGTTAGGGTTAGGGTTAGGTTGACGGTGAGGGTTAGATTGAGGGTTAGGTTTATGTTGAGGGTTATGGTTAGGGTGAGGGTTAAGTTTAGGGTTAGGGTTATTGTCACGGTTATGTTTAGGGTTACGGTTACGGTGAGAGTGAGGGTGAGGGTTCGGGTTAGGGTTCGGGTGAGGTTTAGGTTTAAGGTTAGGGTTAGAGTTAGGCTTAGTGTGAGGGTGAGGTTTAGGGTTAGAGTTAGGGTTGGTGTTAGGTTTAGGGTTAGGGTGAGGGTTAGGGTGAGGGTTAGAGTTCAGTAATGCTTAGGCTTAGGCTTAGGCAGAGCTTGAGGGTGAGGGAAAGGGTTAGGTTGAGGTTTAAGGATAGGGTTAGGGTTAGGATTAGGGTTAGGGTGAGGGTGAAAGTTAGGGTAAGGGTTAGGCTTAGGCTCTGGGTAACCTTAGGGTCAGGGTGGGTGTGAGGATTAGGATTAGAGTTATGGTTAGGGTTAGGGTTAGTGTTATTGTTATGGTTAGGGTTAGAGTTATGGTGAGGGTGAGGGTGTGGGTGAGGGTTAGGGTTAGGGTTAGGGTGAGGTTTAGGATTAGGGTTAGAGATAGGGTTAGGGTGAGGGTGAGCTTTAGGGTTAGAGTTAGCGTTAGTGTTAGGGTTAGGCTTAGGTTTAGGCTTATGGTTAGGCTGAGGGTGAGGGTGGGGATGAGAATAAGGGTTACGATTAGGGTTAGGGTGAGGTTTAGGGTTAGGGTGAGGGTTAGGTTTAGGGTTAGTGTTAGCCTTAGGGTGAATGTGAGGGTTAGGTTGAGGTTTAGGGATAGAGTTAGGGTTAGGATTAGGGTTAGGGTGACTGTGAATGTGAGGGTTAGGGTTAGGGTTTGGCTTAGGCTTAGGGTTAGGATTAGGGTGAGGGTTAGGGTGAGGGTGAGGGTGAGAGTTAAGGTTAGGGTTAAGGTGAAGTTTAGGGTTAGAATACGTGTGAGTGTTGGTGTTAGGGGTTGGGTTAGGGTTAGGGTTAGTGTTAGGGATAGGGGGAGGGTTAGGGTTAAGGTTAGGGTGAGGCTTAGTCTTAGGGTTAGGGTTAGGGTGAGGGTTAGTTTGAGGTTCAGGTTTAGGGTTAGGATTAGTTTTAGGAATAGATTTAGGCTGATGGTGAGGTTGAGGGTGAGGGTTAGTGTTAGGGTGATGGTTAGGGTTAGTGTTAGAGTGAGGTTTAGGATGATGCTTAGGGTTAGGATTAGGATTAGGGTGAGGGCTAGGGTGAGGGTGAGGGTGAGGGTTAGGTTTAGGGTGGTGGTTAGGGTTAAGGTTAGCTTGAAAGTTAGGATGAGGTTTAGGGATTGGGTGAGGGTTAGTTTGAGGGTGATGATAAGATTAAATTTGAGGGTTAGGCTGAGGTTGAGGGTTAAGATAAGGGTGAGGGTTACAGTTAGGGTGAGGGTTAGGGCAAGGTTGTGGGTTACGGATTATGGTGAGGCTGAGGGTTAGATTGCGGATTAGGGTTAGGGTTAGTGTGAGGTTGAGGTTGAGGATGAGTGTTAGGGTTATGTGAGGGTAAGGGTTAGAATTAGTTTTAGGGTGAGATTTAGGGTGAGGTTGAGGGTTAGGTTTAGTGTTAGGGTTAGGCTGAGGTTTAGGCTTAGGGTGAGGTTTAGGGTCAGTGTGAGGGTTAGTGTTAGGCTTAGGGTTAGTGTTAGGGTGAGAGTAAGTTTTAGGGTGAGGGTTAGGGTTACGGTGAGATTTATAGTTAGGGTGCGGGTTAGGGTTAGGTTTAGGTTGAGGTTCAGGGTTAGGATTAGGGTTAGAGTTAGGGTTAGGGTGAGGGTGAGGTTTAGGGTTAGATTTAGGCTTAGGGTGAGAGTTACAGTTAGGGTTCGGTTTAGGGTTAGTGTTAGGTTAGGGTTAGGGTGAGGGTTAGTATGAGTGTTAACGTTAGAGTTAGGGTTAGGGTTAGGATTAGGGTAAGGTTGAGGGTGAGTTGTGGGTTAGGGTTAGGTTTAGGGTTAGGCTTAGTGTTAGGCTGAGGGTGAGGTTGAGGGTGAGGTTTAGGGTTAGGGTGAGGGTTAGGATTAGGGTTAGGTTGAGGGTTAGGATGAGGGTTAGGGTTAGGATTAGTGTTAGGGTGGGGGCTAGCATGAGGGTGAGGTTTAGGGTTAGGGTTAGGGTGAGCTTTAGGGTTAGGATTAGAGTGAGGGTGAGGTTTAGTGTTAGAGTTAGTGTTAGGGTGATGGTTAGGGTTAGGGTTAGTGTTAGGGTTAGGGATAGGGTGAGTGTTACGGTTAGGATTAGGGTTATGGTTATGGTTAGGATTAGGATTAGTGTTAGGGTGAGGGTGAGTGTGAGGATTACGGTTAGGCTTAGGGTTAGGCTGAGGGTGAGTGTGAGGATGAGAGTTAGGGTTAGGCTGAGTGTTATGTTTACGTTTAGTGTTAGTGTTACTGTGAGGGTTAGTGTTATGGTGAGGGTGTGGGTGAGGGTTAGAGTTAGGGTGATGCTTAGGGTTATGGTCAGGGTGAGGGTTAGGATGAGGGTTAGGGTTAGTGTGAGGGTTAGCGTGAGGGTGATAGTAAGTGTAAAGTTGAGGGTTAGGCTGAGAATGAGGATTACTGTAAATGTGAGGGTTAGGGTTAGAGTTAGGGTTAGGGTGAGGTTGTGGTTTAGATTGAGGATAAGTTTTAGGGTTAGTTTGAGGTTTAGGGTGAGGATGATAGTTAAGGTTGGGTTACTGCTAGGGTGGGGGTGAGGTTTAGGTTTAGGTTTAGGGTGAGTGTTAGGGTTAGGGTGAGTGTTAGGGTTAGGTGAGTGTTATGGTTAGTGTGAGGTTTAGTGTTAGGGTTAGGGTTAGTGTTAGGTTTTGGGGAAGTTTTAGGGTGAGGGTTATGTTTAGGGTGAGGATTAGGGTTAGGGTTAAGGTGAGGGTGAGGGTTAGACTGAGTATTAGTATTAGGGTTAGTGTGAGGTTTAGAGTGAGGATGAGGGGTAGGGTTAGGATGAGGGCTAGGGTGAGGGTGAGGGTTAGTGATAGGGTTAGGTTGAGGTTTAGGGTTAAGTGTGAGGGTTAGCGTTAGGATTAGGGTTAGTTTTAGGGTGAGGGTAAGTATTAGGGTGAGGGTTAGGGTTAGGGTGAGAGTTATAGTTAGGGTAAGGATTAGTATTTGGGTTAGTGTTATTTTTAGGTTTAGGGTTAGGTTTATGGTTACAGTGAGGGAGAGGGGGAGGGTTAGGGTTAGGGTTAGCGTGAGGGTTAGGTGGTTTAGCGTTGGGGTTAGGTTTAGGATTAGGGTTTTGGTGAGGGTGAGGGTGAGGGTTAGGGTTAGGCTGAGGCTTAAGCTTAGGGTTAGGCTGAGGGTGAGTGTCGGGATGAGGATTAGGTTTAGGGTGATGGTTAGGGTTAGGTTACGATTAGGTTTAGGGTTAGGATTAGGTTTAGGGTGAGGGCTAGGTTGAGGGTGAGGGTTAGGTTTAGGGTTAGGGTGAGTGTTAGGGTTAGAGTGAGTGTTAGGGTTAGTGTGAGGGTTAGTGTTAGTGTGAGGGTTAGTGTTAGGTTTAGCGTTAGTGTTAGGGTGAGGGTAAGTGTTAGGTGAGGGTTAGGGTTAGGGTGAGGCTTATGGTTAGAATGAGGGTTAGAGTTAGGGTTAGGGTTATTGTTTGGGTTAGGGTTAGGCTTAGGATAAGGGTTAGGATTAGGATTAGGGTTAGGGTGAGGGCTAGGGTGATGGTGAAGGTTAGGGTTAGGGATAGGCTTAGGCTTAGGTTAGGGCTGAGGCTGAGGTTGAGTTTGAGTGTTAGAGTGAGCGTGATGGTTAGGTTATGGTTAGGCTGAGGGTTAGGATGAGGGTTAAGTTTAGGGTTAGGGATAGGGTGAGGGTGACAGTAAGGTTAAAATTGAGGGTTAGGTTTAGGGTGAGTGTTAGGGTGAGGATTAGTGTTAGGGTTAGGGTGAAGGTTAGATTGAGTATTCGTGTTAGGGTTAGTGTGAGGTTTAGGGTGAGCATGAGGGGTAGCGTTAGGGTGAGGGCTAGGGTTAGGGTGAGGACTAGGGATAGGGTTAGTTGGAGGTTTAAGGTTAAGTTGATGGTTAGGGTTAGTGTGAGGGTTAGTGTAAGGATTACGGTTCGTTTTTGGGTGAGGGTAAGCGTTAGGGTGAGGGTGAGTGTTAGGGTGAGAGTTATGTTTAGGGTTAGGATTAGTATTAGGATTAGGGTTATTTTAGGATTAGTGTTAGGGTTATGGTTACGGTCAGGGTGAGGGTTAAGGTTAGGGTTAGGTTGAGGTTTAGGTTTAGTGTTATGGTTAGAGTTAGGGTTAGGTTGAGGGTGAGGTTTAGGTTTAGATTTAGGGTTAGAGGAGGGTTAGGGTGAGGGTTAGGTTTAGGGTTAGGGTTAGTGTTAGGATTAGGGTTAGGGTGAGGGTGAGTGTGAGGGTTAGGTTTAGGGTTAGGCTTACGCATAGGGTTAGGCTGAGGGTGAGGCTGAAGGTGAGGGTTAGAGTTAGGGTGAGGGTTAGGGTTAGGGGTAGGTTGAGGTTTAGGATGAGGTTTAGAGTTAGGATTAGGGTTAGGATGAGGGCAAGGGTGAGGGTGAGGTTTAGAGTTAGCATTAGGGCGAGGATTAGGATTAGGCTTAGGTTTAGGGTAAGGGTGATGTTTAGTATGAGGGTGAGTGTTAGGATTAGGGTTAGGGTTATTGTTAGTGTTATGGTTAAAGTTAAGTTCACAGTGAGGGTGAGGCTGAGGCTGAGATTTAGGGTTAGGGTAAGGGTGAGGGTTAGGTTTAGGGTTAGGGTTAGGGTTAGGGTTAGTGTGAGGCTTGGGTTAGGTTTAGGGTTATGGTGAGGGTGAGCATTAGGGTTAGGGTTAGGGTTACGGTTATTGTTAGGGTTAGGGTTAGATTTACGGTGAGGTTGAGGGTGAGGGTGAGGTGGAGGGTTAGGGTTAGATTTAGGGTGAGTGTGAGGTTTTGGTTTAGAGTTAGGTTTAGGGCGAGGGTAAGGGTGAGGGTTAGGGATAAGGTTAGTGTTAGGTTTAGGTTTCGGGTGAGGGTTAGGTTGAGGTTTAGGGTTAGGGTTAGGGTTAGGTTGAGGATTAGGGTTACGTTGAGGATGAGTGTGATGGTTAGGGTTTGGGGTATTCTTAGACTTAGGGTTAGGCTGAGAGTGAGGGTTGGGATGAGGATTAGGTTTAGGGTGATGGTTAGGGTTAGGGTTATGTTTAGGGTTAGGATTAGGGTTAGGGTTAGGATTAGGTTTAGGTTGAGAGTGAGGGTTAGGGTTAGGTTTAGGCTTAGGGTTAGGGTTAGGCTGAGGCTCTGGGTGTGGGTGAGGGTTAGGGTTAGGGTGATGCTTAGGGTTACGGTTGGGGTGAAGTTTAGGATGAGGCTGTTGGTGAGGGTGAGGGTAAGGGTTAGGGTGATGCTTAGGGTTACAGTCCGGGTGAAGGTTAGGATGAGGGTTAGGGTTAGGGTGAGTGTTAGTGTGAGGGTTAAGGTAAGGGAAAAGTTGAAGTTTAGGCTGAGAGTGAGGATTACAGTAAGGGTGAGGGTTAGGGTAATGTTGGGGGTTAGGATTAGGGTTAGGGTGAGGGTGAAGTTAAGATTGAGGATTAGTTTTAGGGTTTGTGTGAGGTTTAGAGTGAGGATGAGAGTTAGGGTTAGGGTGAGGGCTAGTGTGAGGGTGAGGGTGAGGGTTAGGGTGAGGGTGAGGTTTAGGGTTAGGGTGACAATTAGGATTAGTTTGAGGATTATTGTTATTGTTAGGGTTAGTGTTAAGGTGAGGGTAAGTGTTAGGGTGAGGGTTAGAGTTAGGTGAGGGTTATGGTTAGAATGAGGGTTAGGGTTAGGTTTAGGGTTATTGTTAGGGTTAGGGTTAGGGTTACAGTTATGGTGAGGGTGAGGGTTAGGGTTAGGTTTAGGGTGAGGTTTATGTTTAGGGATAGGGTTACAGTTAGGGTTAGGGTGAGGGTTAGGGTTAGGGTTAGGGTTATGGTTAGGGTGAGGGTTAGGGTTAGGGTTAGGGGCACGATTAGGTTTAGGGTTAGGATGAGGTTTAGGGTTAGGGTTAATGTTTGGGTGAAGGTGAGGGTGAGATTTAGTGTTAGAGTTAGGGTTAAGGTGAGAGTTAGTGTGAGGGTTAGGGTTAGTGTTAGTTTTAGGTTTAGGATGAGGGTGAGGTTTAGGGTTAAGGTTAGGATTAGGATTAGGGTTAGTGTTAGGGTGAGTGTTAGTGTTAGACTTAGGGTTAGGGTTAGGCTAAGGTTTAAGCTGAGGGTGAGTGTAAGGGTGAGGATTAGGTTTAGGGTGGGGGTTAGGTTTATCTTTAGGGTGAGAGTTAGGGTTCGGGTTAAGTTTAGGGTTTGGGTGAGGGTTAGGGTTCAGGTTACAGTGATGGTGAGTGTTAGGGTTAGGTTGAGGGTTAGGGTTAGGATTAGGGTTAGGGTTAGGGTTAGTGTTAGGATGAGGATTAGGGTTAGGATTAGCGTTGGGGTGAGGGCTAGGGTGAGGGTGAGGGTTAGGGTTAGCGTTAGGGTGAGGTTTAGGGTGAGGGTTAGGGTGAGGGTGAGGGTTAGGATGAGGGTTAGGGTTATGGTGAGTGTGAGGGTTAGAGTTTCCGTGAGGGTTAGGGTTAGAATGAGGGTTAGGGTTAGTGTGATGTTTAGGATTAGGGTTAGTGTTAGGATTATTGTTAGTGTTAAGGTTATGGTTACATTGGCAGTGAGGGTGAGGCTGAGTGTGAGGGTTAGGGATAGGATTAGTGTTAGGGTTAGGTTTAGGTTTAATTTTAGTGTTATTGTTAGCTTTAGGGTTAGAGTTACGGACAGGGTGAGCGTGAGGGTAAGGTTGGGGTTTAGGGTTAGGTTAGGGTGAGGTTTAGGGATAGGATTAGGATTAGGTTTAGGGTGAATGTGAGGTTTAGGGTTAGAGTTAGGGTTAGGGGGAGGGTTAGGTTGATGGTTAGGGTTAGGGTTAGTGTTAGGTTAGGTTTAGGGTTAGGGTTACTGGGACGCTTAGGGTTAGAGTTAGGGTTAGGGTTAGCATTAGAGTTTCGCTGAGGGTGAGTCTGTGGGTTAGTGTTAGGTTTAGGGTTATGCTTAGGCTTAGGCTGAGGGTGAGGTTGAGGGTGAGGGTTAGGGTTATTGTGAGTGTAAGGATTAGGGTTAGGGTGAGGGTTATGATGAGGGTTAGGGTTACGATTAGGGTTAGGGTGAGGGCTAGCGTGAGGGTGAGGATTAGGGTTAGGGTTAGGGTAAGCTTTAGGGTTAGGGTTAGGGTCAGGGTGAGGTTTAGTGTTAGAGTTAGTGTAAGGGTGAGAGTTAGGGTTAGGGTTAGTGTTAGGGTTAGGGTTAGGGTGAGTGTTAGTGTTAGGGTGAGGGTTAGGTTCTGGGTTAGGATTAGGATTAGGGTTAGTGTGAGGCTGAGTATGAGGGTTAGGGTTAGTCCTAGGGTTAGGCTGAGGGTGAGGGTGAGAGTTAGGGTTAGGGTGTGGGTGAGGGTTAGGTTTAGGGTGATGCTTAGGGTTACGGTCAGGGTGAGGATTAGGATGAGGGTTAGGGTTAGTGTGAGGTTTAGGGTGAGGATGACAGTATGAGTAAAGTTGAGGGTTAGGCTGAGAATGAGGATTACGGTAAATGTGAGGGTTAGGGTTAGGGTGAAGGTTACAGTTAGGGTTAGGGTGAGCTTGTGGTTTAGCTTAAGGATTAGTTTTAGGGTTAGTGTGAGGTTTAGGGTGAGGATGATAGTTAGGGTTAGGGTGAGGGCTAGGGTGAGGGTGAGGGTTAGGGTTAGGGTTAGGGTGAGTGTTAGGGTTAGGGTGATGGTTAGGTTTAGTGTGAGCGTTAGTGTTAGTGTTAGCGTTAGTGTTAGGGTGAGGGTAAGTGTTAGGGTGAGGGTTAGGGTTAGGGTGAGGCTTATGGTTAGAATGAGGGTTAGGGTTAGGGTTAGGGCTATTTTTTGGGTTAGGGTTAAGATTAGGCTGAGGGTTAGGGTTAGGATTAGGGTTAGGGTGAGGGCTAGGGTGAGGGTGAGGTTTAGGGTTAGGGTTAGGCTTAGGCTTAGGTTTAGGCTGAGGCTGAGGGTTAGGGTGAGCGTTAAGGTTAGGGTGATGCTTAGGTTTACAGTCCGGGTGAGGGTTAGGATGAGGGATAGGGTTATGGTGAGTGTTAGGGTGAGGTTGACAATAAGGCTAAATGTGAAGGTTAGGCTGGGGTTTGGGTGAGGTTTAGGGTTCAGGTTACAGTGATGGAGAGGGTTAGGGTTAGGTTGAGGGTTAGGGTTAGGATTAGGGTTAGGGTGAGGGTTAGGGTTAGGGTTAGGGTTAGTGTTAGGATGAGGATTAGGGTTAGGATTAGGGTTAGGGTGAGGGCTAGGGTGAGGGTGAGGTTTAGGGTTAGGGTTAAACTTCGGTTTAAGTTGAATCTGAGGGTGAGTTTGAAGGTTAGGGTTAGCATGATGGTTAGGGTTATGGTTATTCTGAGGGTTCGGATGAGGGTTAGGTTTAGGGTGAGGGTTATAGTGAGGGTGACAGTAAGGGTAAATGTGAGTGTTAGGGTTAGGGTGAGTGTTAGGGTGAGGATAAGAGTTAGGGTTAGGGTGAGGGTGAGGGTTAGATTGAGTATTAGTCTTAGGATTAGTGTGAGGTTTAGGGTGAGGGTTAGGGGTAGCGTTAGGGTGAGGGCTGGGGTGAGGGTGAGGGTGAGGGATAGGGTTAGGTTGAGGTTTAGGGTTAAGGTGATGGTTAAGGTTAGTGTGAGGATTAGTGTTAGCATTAGGGTTAGTTTTAGGTTGAGGGTAAGTGTTAGGATGAGGGTTAGGGTTAGGGTGAGAGTTATGGTTTCTGTTAGGATTAGTGTTAGGGTTAGTGTTATTTTTAAGGTTAGGGTTTGGTGTATTGTTACAGTGAAGTTGAGGGTCAGGATCAGGGTTACGGTTAGGCTGAGGTTTAGGTTTAGGGTTAGGGTTAGAGTTAGTTTTAGGTTGAGGGTGAGGTTTAGGTTTAGAGTTAGGGTTAGCGGGAGGTTTAGGGTTAGGGTTAGTGTTAGGTTTAGGTTTAGGGTGAGGGTTAGGGTTAGGGTGAGGGTTAGGGGGAGGGTTAGGGTTAGGGTTAGTGTTGTGTTAGGATTAGGGTTAGGGTGAGTGTGGCCCTTAGGGTTAGGCATAGGCTTAGGGTTAGGCTGAGGGGGAGGGGGAGGGGGAGGGTTAGGGTTAGGGTGAGGGTTAGGGTTAGGGTTAGGGTGAGGGTTAGGATGAGGTTTAGGATTAGGATTAGGGTTAGGTTGAGGGAAAGGGTGAGGGTGAGTTGTAGAGTTAGTATTATGGCGAGGTTTATGTTTAGGGTTAGGGTTAGGGTTAGGGTGAGGGTTAGGTTTAGGGCTACTTTGAGGGAGAGGGTTTAGGGTTAGGATTGGGGATAGGGTTAGGATTAGGGTTAGGGTGAGCGCTAGGGTTAGTGTTAGGGTTATGGTTAGGGTTAGGGTTAGGGTTAGGCTGAGGCTGTGTGTGAGGGTGAGGGTTAGGGTTAGGGTGATGCTTAGGGTTACAGTCAGGGTGAGGGTTAGGTTTAGGGTGAGTGTTAGGTTGAGGTTTACGGTAAGGGTAAAAGTTAAGGTTAGGCTGAGAGTGAGGATTACGGTAACTGTCAGGGTTAGGTTTAGGTTGAGGGTTAGTGTTCTGGTTAGGGTGAGGGTGAGGTTAAGATTGAGGATTAGTTTTAGTGTTAGTCTAAGGTTTAGGGTGAAGGTGAGGGTTCGGGTTAGGGTGAGGGCTAGGATGAGGGTGAGGGTCAGTGTTAGGTTGAGGTTTAGGTTTAGGGTGACGATTAGGGTTATTGTTAGGATTAGTGTTAGGGTTAGGGTTAGTGTTACGGTAAGGGTAAGTGTTAGGGTGAGGGTTAGCTTTAGGGTGAGTGTTATGGTTAGAATGATGATTAGGGTTAGGTTTAGGGTTATTGTTGGGGTTAGGGTTAGGGTTACAGTTACGGTGAGGGTGAGGGTTAGGGTTAGGTTGAGGGTGAGGTTTATGTTTAGGGTTACTGTTAGAGTTAGGGTTAGTGTGAGGGTGCGGTTTAGGGTTAGAATTAGTGTTATTGTTAGTGTTAGGGTTAGGGTGAGGGTTAGTGTGAGGATTAGAGTTAGGCTTAAGCTTAGGTTTAGGCTTAGGCTTAGGCCGAGTGTGAGGGTGAGGGTTAGGGTTAGGGTTAGGGTCAGGGTTAGGGTGAGGTTTAGGGTTAGGTTGAGCGCTAGGTTGATGGTTAGTGTGAGGTTTAGGGTTAGGGTTAGGGTTATGGTGAGGGTGAGTGTTAGGTTTAGGGTTAGGTTTAGTGTAATTGTTAGGGTTAGGGTTAGAGTTACGGTGAGGGTGAGGGTGAGGGTGAGGATCCGGGTTAGGGTTAGGATGAAGTTTAGGGTTTGGGTTAGGGTTAGGATGAGGGTGAGGGTGAGATTGAGTGTTACAGTTAGGTTTAGTGTGAGAGTTAGTGTGAGGGTTAGGGTTAGGCTTAGTTTTAGGATTAGGTTGAGGGATAGGATGTTGGTGAGTGTTAGGGTTAGTGTTAGGATTAGGATTTGGGTTAGTGTTAGGGTGAGTGTTTGGTATATGCTTAGGGTTAGGGTTAGGCTAAGGGTTAAGCTGAGGGTGAGGGTAAGGGTGAGGGTTAGGGTTAGGGTTTGGGTTAGGGTTAGCGTTAGGTTGAGGGTTAGGTTTCGGGTTAAGTTTAGAGTTTGGGTGAGGTTTAGGGTTCAGGTTACAGTGATGGTGAGGGTTCGAGTTAGGTTGAGGGTTAAAGTTAGGATTAGGGTTAGTGGGAGGATTAGGGTTAGGGTTAGGGTTAGTGTTAGGATGAGGATTAGGGTTAGGATTAGGGATAGGGTGAGGACTAAGTTGAGGGGGTGGGATAGGTTTAGTGTTACGGTGAAGTTTAGGGTTCAGGTTAGGGTGAGGTTGGGTTAGGATGAGGGTTAGGTTTATGCTGAGGATGAGGGCTAGAATTACTGTGAGGGTTAGGGTCAGGAAGAGGGTTAGGGTTAGGATTAGGGTTAGAGTTAGGATTATTATTAGTGTTAAGTTTATGGTTACATTTGCAGTGAGGGTGAGGCTGAGGGTGAGGGTTAGGGATAAGATTAGTTTTAGGGTTAGGTTTAGGGTTTGGATTAGTGTTATTGTTAGTGTTAGGGTTAGTGTTACGGTCAGGGTGAGGGTGAGGGTAAGGCTGGGGTTTAGGGTTAGGGTTAGGGTGAGGTTTAGGGTTAAGATTAGGGTTAGGGTGAGTGTGAGGTTTAGGGTTAGAGTTAGCGTTAGGGGGAGGGTTAGCTTTAGGGTTAGGGTTAGTGTTAGGATTAGGGTTAGGGTGAGGGTGAGTGTGAGGGTTAGGTTTAGGGTTAGGCTTACACATAGGGTTAGGCTGAGGGTGAGGCTGAAGGTGAGGGTTAGAGTTAGGGTTAGGGTTAGCATTAGGGTTACGTTGAGGGTGAGTGTGTGGGTTAGGGTTAGGTTTAGGGTTAGGGTTAGGGTTAGGCTGAGGGTGAGGTTGTGGGTGATAATTAGGGTTATGGTGAGGGTTAGGATTAGGCTTAGGGTGAGGGTTATGATGAGGGTTAAGTTTAGGATTAGGTTTAGGGTGATGGCTAGTGTGAGGGTGAGGTTTAGGGTTAGGGTTAGGGTGAGCTTAAGGGTTAGGGTTAGGGTCAGGGTGAGGTTTAGTGTTACAGTTAGTGTTAGGGTCAGGGTTAGGGTTAGGGTTAGGTTGAGTGTTAGGGTTAGTGTGAGGGTTATGGTTATGGTTAGGATTAGGATTAGGGTTAGGATGAGGGTGAGTGTTTGGGTTAGGTTTAGACTTCGGCTTAGGCTGAGGGTGAGGGTGAGGGTTAGGGTTAATGTGTGGGTGAGGGTTAGAGTTAGGGTGATGCTTAGGGTTACAGACAGGGTGAGGGTTAGGATGAGTGTTAGGGTTAGCGTGAAGGTTAGAGTGGGGGGGCAGTAAGGGTAAAGTTGCGGGTTAGGCTGAGAATGAGGATTATGGTAAATGTGAGGGTTAAGGCAAGGGTAAGGGTTAGATTTAGGGTTAGGGTGAGGTTTAGGGTGAGGTTTAGGGTTAGGGTAAGTGTTAGGGTTAGGGTTAGGGTGAGGGTTAGGATGAGGGTGAGGGTTAGGGTGATTGTTAGAGTTAGGGTTAGGATTAGGATTAGGGTTAGTGTTAGGGTGAGTGTTTGGGATAGGCTTAGGGTTAGGGTTAGGCTTAGCGTTAAGCTGAGAGTGAGGGTGAGGGTGAGGTTTAGGGTTAGGGTTTGGGTTAGGCTTAGCGTTTGGGTGAGAGTTAGGGTTAGGGTGAGATTTAGGATGAGGATTAGGGTTAGGATTAATGTTAGGGTTAGGGTGAGGGTGAGGGTTCAGATGAATGTGATGTTTAGGATTAGGGTTAGGGTGAGGGTGAGGGTGAGTTTTAGGGTTAGATTTAGGGTTAGGTAAGGGATAGGGAGACGTGTAGGGTTAGGGTTAGTGTTAGTTTTAGGGATAGGGTGAGGGTTAGTGTTAGGTTGAGGGTAACTATTAGGTGAGGGTTAGGGTTATGGTGACGGTTATGGTTACAATGAGGGTTAGGGTTAGGTTTAGGGTTATTATTAGGGATAGGGTTATGGTTATTGTGAGGGTTAGGGTTAGGTTTAGGGTGAGGTTTATATTAAGGGTTAGGGTTAGAGTTAGTGTTAGGGTGAGGGTGAGGTTTAGGGTTAGAGTTAGCATTAGTGTTAATGTTAGGGTTAGGGTGAGGGTTAGTGTGAGGGTTAGGGTTAGGGTTAGAGTGAGTTTTAGGATGAGGTGTAGGGTTAGGATTAGGGTTAGGGTGAGCGCTAGGGTGATGGTTAATGTGAGGGTTAGTGTTAGGGATAGGGTTAGGTTTAAGATTAGGTTTAGATTGAGGGTGAGTGTGAGGGTTAGGGTTAGGGTTAGGGTTAGGATTAGTATTAGGTTTAGGGTGATGGTGAGTATGAGGGTTAGGGTTAGGGTTAGGCTTAGGCTTAGGGTTAGGCTGAGCATGAGGATGGGGGTGAGGATTAGGGTTCGGGTGATGGTTAGGTTTAGCGTTAGATTGAGGGTTATCATGAGGGTTAGGTTTAGGATTAGGGTTAGGGTGAGGGCTAGGGTGAGATTGAGGGTTAGGGTTAGTTTTAGACTTAGGCTTAGGGTTATTCTGAGGCTGACGTTGAGGGTGAGTGTTAGGGTTAGTGTTAGGGTTAGGGTTAGGGTGAGGGTTAGTCTGAGGGTGATTGCTAGGCTGGTCATTAATGACAGGGTTAGGATTAGGGATAGGGTTAGTTTTAGGATTAGGTTTAGATTGAGAGTGTGTGTGAGGGTTAGGGTTAGGGTTAGGCTTAGGCTTAGGGTTAGAGTGAGTGTTATGTTTAGGGTTCGGTTTAGGCTGAGAGTGAGGGTTAGGGTTAGGGTTAGGGTGAGGGTGAGGGTGAGGTTTAGGGTTAGGGTTAGTGTGAACGTTAGGGTTATGATGAGGGTTATGGTTAGATTGAGGTTTAGGGTTAAGTTTAGGCTTAGGGTGAGGGCAAGGGTGAGAGTGAGGGTTAGGGTTAGGGTTAGGGTGAGTTTTTGGTGAAGGTGAGGTTTAGGGTTAGGGTTAGGGTGAGTTTAAGGGTTATGGTTAGGGTTACCGTTTTAGCGAGGGTGAGGGTTAGGGTTAGATTTAGGGTAGGGTGAGGGTTAGGGTGAGGGTTAGGGTTAGTGTTAGTGTTAAGGGTAGGGTTAGGATGAAGGTTAAGGTGAGGGTGAGGGTTAGGGTAAGGTTTAGGATTAGGATTAGTGTTAAGGTGAGTGTTAGTGTGAGGGTTAGTGTTAGGGTTAGTATTAGGGTTAGGGTGAGGGTGAGGGTTAACTTTAGGGTTAGGTTTAGAGTGAGAGTTAGGGTGAGGTTTAGGCTGAGGGTGATTGCTAGGGTGGTGGTTAATATGAGGGTTAGGGTTAGGGATAGGGTTAAGTTTAGGATTAGGTTTAGATTGAGGGTGAGTGTGAGGGTTAGGGTTACGATTAGGGTTAGGCTTAGGGTTAGAGTGAGTGTTAGGGTTAGGGTTTGGTTTAGGGTGAAGGTGAGGGTTAGGGTTAGGGTTAGGGTGAGGGTTAGGGTGAGGGTTAGGGTTAGGGTTAGTGTGAAAGTTATGGTTATGGTGAGGTTTATGCTTAGGGTGAGGGTTAGTGTTAGGGTTAGGCTTAGGGTGGGGGCTAGGGTGAGAGTGAGGTTTAGGGTTAGGGTTAGGGTGAGTTTTAGGGTGAGGGTGAGTTTTAGGGTTAGGGTTAGGGTTAAGGCGAGTGTGAGGGTTAGGGTTAGATTTAGGGTTAGGGTTATTGTTAGTGTTAGGGGCAGTGAGAGTTAGGGTGAGGGTTAGGGTTAGTGTTACTGTTAGGAGCAGGGTTAGGATGAGGGTTAGGGTGAGTGTGAGGGTTAGGGTAAGTGTTAGGTTTAGGATTAGTGTTAAGGTGAGGGTGCATGTTTGTGTTAGTGTTAGGGTTAGGATTAGGTGTAGGGTGAGGTTGACTGTTAGCTTTAGGGTTAGGTTTAGAGTGAGGGTTAGGGTGAGGGTTAAGGTGAGGGTTAGGGATAGGATTAGCGTTAGGGTATGTGCTAGGATGAGCGACAGTGTTAGGGTTAGGGTTAGAGTGAGAGTTATGGTGAGGGTTAGGTTTAGGGTTAGTGTTAGGTTTAGAGTTGGTGTTAGGGTTAGGATTAGGTTTACGGTGACTGTGGGTGTGACAGTTAGGGTTAGTGTTAGGCTTAGGGTTAGGCTGAGGCTGAGGGTGAGGCTGAGGGTTAGATTTAGGATGAGATTTGGTTTAGGTTTAGAATGAGGGTTAGGGTGAGGGTTAGGGTTAGGATTAGGGTTAAGGTATGTCCTAGGGTGAGGATTAGGGTTAGGGTTACTTTAAGTGTAAGGTTTAGCACTAGGGTTAGAGTGAGGGTTAGGGTTAGGGTGAGGGTTTGGGTTAGGGTTAGAGTTACTGTGAGGGTGAGTTTTAAGTTTAGGTTTAGGGTTATTGTTATTCTTATGGTGAGGGTTAAAGTTAAGGTTAAGGTTAAGGTAAGGGTGAGGGTGAGGGTGATGTTGATGGTTAGTTTTAGGGTTGGGATGAGGTTTAGAGTTAGGGTTAGTGTTAGGGTGAGGGTGAGGTTTAGGATTAGTGTTAGGTTTAGGGTTAGGGTTAGTGTGAGTGTTAGGGTTACGTTTAATATTATGGTTAGGGTTATGGTGAGGGCTAGTGTGAGGGTGAGGATTAGGGTTAGGGTTAGGCTTAGGCTTAGTGTTAAGCTGAGGGTGGGGGTGAGGGAAAGGGTTAGGCTTAGGCTTAGGGTTAGGCTGGGGGTGAGAATGAGTGTTAGGTTTAGGGTGAGGGTGAGTTTTAGAGTTAGGGTTAGCGTTAGGTTGCGGGTTAGTGTGAGGGTTAGGGTTAGGGTTAGTTTTACGGTTACGGTGAGAGTGAGGGTGACTGTGATGGTTAGGCTTAACCTTAGGCTTAGGCTTATGCTTAGGCCGAGCTTGAGGGTGAAGTTGAGGTTGAAGTTTAGGGTGATTGTTAGGGTTTTAGGGTTAGGTTGAGGGTTAGGGTTAGGGTTAGGGTGAGGTTTAGGTTTAAGATTAGGGCTAGGGTGAGTGCTAGGATGAGGGTGAGGGTAAGGGTAAGAGTTAGGGTGCGGTTTAGGGATAGGGATAGGTTTAGGGTTAGGGTGAGTGTTAGGGTGAGGATTACGGTGAGGGTGAGGGTTAGAGTTAGAGTTAGGGTTAGGGTTAGGGTGAGGGTGATGGTGAGGGTTACATTAGGGTTAGGGTTAGTGTTATTGTTAGTGCTATGGTTAGGTTTAAGTTTACAGTGAGGGTGAGGCTGAGGGTGAGGGTTAGGTTTAGGGTTAGGGTGAGGTTTAGCTTAGGGTTCGGGTGAGGGTTTGGGTTAGTGTTAGGATTACGGTGAGCGTGAGTGTTAGGGTTAAGGTGATGGGTATTGTTATTGTTAGGGTTAGGGTTAGAATTACGGCGAAGGTGAGGGTGAGTATGAGGGTTAGGGTTAGGGTGAGGTTTAGGGTTAGGGTTAGGTTTAGGGTGAGGGTGAGGGTGAGGTTTAGGGTTAGATTTAGGGTTAGGGTGAGGTTTAGGGTTAGGGTTAGTGTTAGGGTTAGGGTTAGGGTGAGGGTTAGGATGAGGGTGAGGGTTAGGGTGAGGGTTAGAGTTAGGGTTAGGATTAGGATTAGGGTTAGTGTTAGGGTGAGTGTTTGGGTTAGGCTTAGGGTTAGGGTTAGGCTTAGCGTTAAGCTGAGAGTGAGGGTGAGGGTGAGGTTTAGGGTTAGGGTTTGGGTTAGGCTTAGCGTTTGGGTGAGAGTTAGGGTTAGGGTGAGAGTTAGGATGAGGATTAGGGTTAGGATCAGTGTTAGGGTTAGGGTGAGGGTGAGGGTTCAGATGAATGTGATGTTTAGGATTAGGGTTAGGGTGAGGGTGAGGATGAGTTTTAGGGTTAGATTTAGGGTTAGGTAAGGGATATGGAGAGGTTTAGGGTTAGGGTTAGTGTTAGTTTTAGGCTTAGGGTGAGGGTTAGTATTAGGTTGAGGGTAACTATTAGGGTGAGGGTTAGGGTTATGGTGATGGTTATGGTTACAATGAGGTTTAGGGTTAGGTTTAGGGTTATTATTAGGGATAGGGTTACGGTTATTGTGAGGGTTAGGGTTAGGTTTAGGGTGAGATTTATATTAAGGGTTAGGGTTAGAGTTAGTGTTAGGGTGAGGGTGAGGTTTAGGGTTAGAGTTAGCGTTAGTGTTAATGTTAGGGTTAGTGTGAGGGTTAGTGTGAGGGTTAGGGTTAGGGTTAGGGTGAGTGTTAGGATGAGGTGTAGGGTTAGGATTAGGGTTAGGGTGAGCGCTAGGGTGATGGTTAATGTGAGGGTTAGTGTTAGGGATAGGGTTAGGTTTAAGATTAGGTTTAGACTGAGGGTGAGTGTGAGGGTTAGGGTTAGGTTTAGGGTTAGGGTTAGAGTGAGTGTTAGGGTTAAGATTTGGTTTAGGGTGAGGTTGAGGGTTAGGGTTAGGGTTAGGGTGAGGGATAGGGTGAGGTTTAGATTTAAGATTAGGGCTAGGGTGACTGCTAGAGTGAGAGTGAGGTTAGGGTTAGAGTTAGGGTGCGGTTTAGGCATAGGTTTACTTTTAGGGTTAGGGTTAGTGTTAGGGTGAGGGTTACGTTGAGGGTGAGGGTTAGGGTTAGGGTGAGGGTTATGGTTAGGTTGAGTGTGAAGGGAAAATTAGCGTAGGGTTATTGTTATTGTTAGTGTTATGGTTAGGTTTAAGTTTAAAGTGAGGGTGAGGCTGAGGGTGAGGTTTAGCTTAGGGTTAGGGTAAAGGTTAGGGTGAGGGTTTGGGTTAGTGTTAGGATTATGGTGAGCGTGTGTGTTAGGGTTAGGTGATGGTTATTGTTATTGTTAGGGTTAGGGTTAGAATTACGGCGAAGGTGAGGGTGAGTGTGAGGGTTAGGGTTAGGGTTAGGTTTAGGGTTAGGGTTAGGTTTAGGGTGAGGGTGAGGGTGAGGTTTAGGGTTAGATTTAGGGTTAGGGTGAGGTTTAGGGTGAGGTTTAGGGTTAGGGTTAGTGTTAGGGTTAGGGTTAGGGTGAGGGTTAGGATGAGGGTGAGGGTTAGGGTGAGGGTTAGAGTTAGGGTTAGGATTAGGATTAGGGTTAGTGTTAGGGTGAGTGTTTGGGACAGGCTTAGGGTTAGGGTTAGGCTTAGCGTTAAGCTGAGAGTGAGGGTGAGGGTGAGGTTTAGGGTTAGGGTTTGGGTTAGGCTTAGCGTTTGGGTGTTAGGGTTAGGGTGAGATTTAGGATGAGGATTAGGGTTAGGATTAGTGTTAGTGTTATGGTGAGGGTGAGGGTTCGGATGAGGGTGATGTTTAGGATTAGGGTTAGGGTGAGGGTGAGGGTGAGTTTTAGGGTTAGATTTAGGGTTAGGTAAGGGATAGGGAGAGGTGTAGGTTTAGGGTTAGTGTTAGTTTTAGGGATAGGGTGAGGGTTAGTGTTAGGTTGAGGGTAACTATTAGGGTGAGGGTTAGGGTTATGGTGATGGTTATGGTTACAATGAGGGTTAGGGTTAGGTTTAGGGTTATTGTTAGGGATAGGGTTATGGTTATTGTGAGGGTTAGGGTTAGGTTTAGGGTGAGGTTTATATTAAGGGTTAGGGTTAGAGTTAGTGTTAGGGTGAGGGTGAGGTTTAGGGTTAGAGTTAGCATTAGTGTTAATGTTAGGGTTAGTGTGAGGGTTAGTGTGAGGGTTAGGGTTAGGGTTAGGGTGAGTGTTAGGATGAGGTGTAGGGTTAGGATTAGGGTTAGGGTGAGCGCTAGGGTGATGGTTAATGTGAGGGTTAGTGTTAGGGATGGGGTTAGGTTTAAGATTAGGTTTAGATTGAGGGTGAGTGTGAGGGTTAGGGTTAGGTTTAGGGTTAGGGTTAGAGTGAGTGTTAGGGTTAAGATTTGGTTTAGGGTGAGGTTGAGGGTTAGGGTTAGGGTTAGGGTGAGGGATAGGGTGAGGTTTAGGTTTTAGATTAGGGCTAGGGTGAGTGCTATGGTCAGGGTGAGGGTTAGGGTTAGAGTTAGGGTGCGGTTTAGGGATAGGTTTAGTTTTAGGGTTAGGGTGAGTGTTAGGGTGAGGGTTACATTGAGGGTGAGGGTTAGGGTTAGGGTGAGGGTTATGGTTAGGTTGAGTGTGAAGGTAAGATTAGCGTAGGGTTATTGTTATTGTTAGTGTTATGATTAGGTTTAAGTTTACAGTGAGGGTGAGGCTGAGTGTGATGGTTAGGTTTAGGGTTAGGGTGAGGTTTAGGTTAGGGTTAGGGTAAGGGTTAGGGTGAGGGTTTGGGTCAGGTTTACGATTATGGTGAGGGTGAGTGTTAGGTTTAGGGTGAGGGTTAATGTTATTGTTAGGGTTAGGGTTAGAGTTACGGTGAAGGTGAGGGTGAGTGTGAGGGTTAGGGTTAGGGTGAGGTTTAGGGTTAGGGTTAGGGTTAGTGTTAGGGTTAGGATGAGGTTGAGGGTTAGGGTGAGGTTTAGGGTTAGGGTTAGGATTAGGATTAGGGTAAGTGTTAGGGTGAGGGTTTGGGTTAGGCTTATGGTTAGTGTTAGGCTTAGCATTAAGCTGAGGTTGAGGGTGAGGTTGAGGATTAGGGTTAGGGTTTGGGTTAGGGTTAGCATTTGGGTGAGATTTAGTGTTAGGGTTAGGGTGAGAGTTAGGATGAGGATTAGGGTTAGGATTAGTGTTAGGGTTAGGTTTAGGTTGAGGTTTAGGATGAGGTTTATATTTAGGATTAGGTTTAGCGTGAGGGTGAAGGTGAGTTTTAGGGTTAGATTTAGGGTTAGGGTAAGGGATAGGATGAGGTTTAGGGTTCGGGTTAGTGTTAGGTTTAGGGATAGTGTGAGGGTTAGTGTTAGGGTGAAGGTTAGGTTTAGGGTTAGGATTAGGATTAGGGTTAGTTTGAAGGTGAGTATGAGGGTTAGGGTTAGGGTTAGGTTTAGGCATAGGGATAGGCTGTGGGTAAGGGTGAGGGTGAGGGTTAGGGTTAGGGTGAGGGTGCAGTTTAGGGTTAGAGTTAGTGTTAAGTTGAGGTTTAGTGTGAGGGTTAGTGTTAGGGTTAGGGTTAGGGTTAGGGTTAGGGTTAGGTTGAGGGTTAGGTTTAGGGATAGGGTTAGGTTTAGGATTAGGTTTTTGGTGAGGTTGACTGTGAGGGTTATGGTTAGGGTTATGATTAGGCTTCGGGTTAGGTTTAGGGTGAGGTTTTTGTTTAGGTTTAGGGTTAGATTTAGGGTTAGGGTGAGGGTGAGGTTTAGGGTTAGAGTTAGCGTTAGTGTTTGTGTTAGGGTTAGGGTGAGGTTTAGGTTTAGGATGAGGGTTATTATGAGTGTTAGATTTACGATTAGGATTAGTGTGAGGGCTAGCATGAGAGTTTGGGTTAGGGTTAGTATTAGGGAGAGGTTTAGGGTTAGGATTAAGTTTAGGCATAGGGTGAGGGTTAGGGTTAAGTTTATGATGATGGTGAGGGTTAGGGTAAGGTTGAGGGTTAGGATTAGGTCTAGGTTTAGGGTGAGGTTTAGTGTTAGGGTGAGGGCTAGGGTGAGGGTCAGGTTTAGGGTTAGGGTGAGGTTTACGGTTAGAGTGATGGTTAGGGTTAGTGTGAGGATTAGTGTTAGAGTTAGTGTTAGTGTTAGGGTGAGGGTAAGTGTTAGGGTGAGGTTTAGGGTTATTTTGACATTTATGGTTACAATGAGGGTTAGGGCTACATTTAGGTTTATTGTTAGGGTTAGGGTTAGGGTTTCGGTTACTGTGAGGGTGAGGGTTACGGTTCGGTTTAGGGTGAGGTTTATATTAATGGTTAGGGTTTGAGTTCGGGTTAGGGTGAGGGTGTGGTTTAGGGTTAGAGTTAGCGTTAGTGTTAGTGTTAGAGTTAGGGTGAGGGTTAGTGTGATGTTTAGGGTTAGGCTTAAGCTTAGGGTTAGGTTTAGGCTTAGGCCAAGAGTGAGGGTGAGGGTTAGGGTTAGGGTTATGTTGAGAGTTAGGATTAGGGTTAGGGTGAGTGTTAGGATGTGGTGTAGTGTTAGAATTAGTGTTAGGGTGAGCGCTAGGGTGATGGTTAATGTGAGGGTTAGGTTTAGGGATAGGGTTAGGTTTAGGTTTAGGTTTAGATTGAGGGTGAGTGTGAGGGTTAGTGTTAGGGTTAGGCTTAGGCTTAGGGTTAGTGTGAGTGTTAGGGTTAGGGTTTGGTTTAGGGTGAGGTTGAGGGTTAGGTTTAGGGTTAGGGTTAGGGTGAGGGTGAGGGTGAGTGTTAGGGTTAGGGTGAGGACTAGGTTGAGGCTGAGGGTTAGGGTTTGGTTGACGTTTAGGGTTAGTGTGAGGATTAGTGTTAGGGTTAGGGTTAGTGTTAGGGTGAGGGTCAGTGTTAGGGTGATGGTTAGGGTTAGGTTTAGGGTTATGGTTAGAATGAGGGTTAGGGTTAAGTTTAGGATTATTGTTAGGGTTAGGGTTAGGGTTAGGGTTATGGTTACAGTGAGGTTGATGGTTAGGGTTAGGTTTAGGGTGAGGTTTTTGTTTAGGGTTAGGGTTAGAGTTAGGGTTAGGTTGAGGGTGAAGTTTAGGGTTAGAGTTAGCGTTAGTGTTTGTGTTAGGGTTAGGGTGACAGTTAGTGTGAGGGTTAGGGTTAGGCTTAAGCTTAGGTTTAGGCTTAGGCTTAGGCAGAGCATGAGGGTGAGGGTTAGGGTTAGGGTTAGTGTGAGGTTTAGTGTGAGGGTTAGGGTTAGGATGAGGTTTAGGGTGAGGGTGAGGGTTAGGATTAAGGTTAGGGTTAGGATCATTGTTAGTGTTAAGGTTATGGTGACGTTTGCAGTGAGGGTGTGGCTGAGGGTGAGGGTTAGGTATAGGATTAGTGTTAGGATAAGGTAAGGGTTAGGATTAGTGTTATTGTTAGTGTGAGGGTTAGAGTTACATTGAGGGTGAGGGCGAGGGTAAGGGTGAGGGTTAGCTTTAGGATTAGGGTGAGGTTTAGGGCTAGGGTTCGGATTAGGGTTAGGATGTGTGTGAGGTTTAGAGTTAGAGTTAGGGTTAGGGATATATTTAGGGTGAGAGTTGGGGTTAAGGTTAATGTTAGGGTTAGGGTTAGGGTGAGGGTTAGGTTTAGGTTTAGGGTTACTGTTAGCATTAGGATTAGGGTTAGCATTAGTGTTAGGATTAGTGTTAGGGTGACGGTGAGTGTGAGGGTTAGCGTCAGGTTTAGGTTTAGGCTTATGGTTAGGGTGAGGGTGAGGTTGGGGGTGAGGATTAGGGTTCGGGTGATGGTTAGGGTTAGGGATAGGTTCAGTTATAGGATGAGAGTAAGGGTTAGGATTAGGTTTGAGGTGAGGGCTAGTGTGAGGTTTAGGGTTAGGGTTAGGTTTAGGCTTAGGCTTAGGGTTAGTCTGAGGGTGACATTGAGGGTGAGGGTTAAGGTTAGTGTTAGGGTGAGGGTTAGGTTGAGTTTTAGGGTTAGGGTTAGGGTTAGGTTTAGGATTAGGATTATGGTGAGGGTGAGTGTGAGGGTTAGGCTTAGGCTTAGGCTTAGGGTTAGGCTGAGGGTGAGGGTGGGGATGAGGATTAGGTTTAGGTTGATGGTTAAGGGTAGGGTTAGGGTTAGTGTTAGGTTTAGGGTTAGGGTGAGGGTTAGGCTGAGGGTGATTGCTAGGGTGGTGGTTAATGACAGGGTTAGGTTTAGGGATAGGGTTAGTTTTAGGATTAGGTTTAGATTGAGGGTGAGTGTGAGGGTTAGGGATAGGGTTAGGTTTAGGCTTAGGGTTAGAGTGAGTGTTAGGGTTAGGGTTCGGTTTAGGCTGAGAGTGAGGGTTAGGGTTAGAGTTAGGGTGAGTGTGAGGGTGAGGGTTAGGGTTAGGGTTAGTGTGAAACTTAGGGTTATGGTGAGGGTTATGTTTAGGGTGAGGTTTAAGGTTAGGGTTAGGCTTAGGTTGAGGGCTAGGGTGAGAGTGAGGGTTAGGGTTAGGGTTAGGGTGAGTTTAGGGTGAGGGTGAGGTTTAGGGTTAGGATTAGGGTGAGTTTTAGGGTTATGGTTAGGGTTACCGTTTTAGCGAGGGTGAGGGTTAGGGTTAGATTTAGGGTTAGGGTGAGGGTTAGGTTGAGGGTTAGGGTTAGTGTTAGTGTTAAGGGTAGGTTTAGGATGAGGGTTAGGGTGAGGTTGAGGGTTAGGTTAAGGGTTAGGATTAGGATTAGGGTTAAGTTGAGGTGAGTGTGAAGGTTAGTGTCAGGGTTAGTATTAGGGGTAGGGTGTGGGTGAGGGTTAACTTTAGGGTTCGGTTTAGAGTGAGGGTTAGGGTGAGGTTTAGGCTGAGGGTGATTGCTAGGGTGGTGGTTAATATGAGGGTCAGGGTTAGGGATAGGGTTAGGTTTAGGATTAGGTTTAGATTGAGGGTGAGTGTGAGGGTTAGGGTTAGGGTTAGGCTTAGGTTTAGAGTGAGTGTTAGGGTTAGGGTTTGGTTTAGGGTGAAGGTGAGGGTTAGGGTTAAGGTTAGGGTGAGGGTGAGGGTGAGGGTTAGGGTTAGGGTTAGTGTGAAATTTAGGGTTATGGTAAGGTTTATGGTTAGGGTGAGGGTTAGGGTTAGAGTTAGGCTTAGGGTGAGGGCTAGGGTGAGTGTGAGGTTTAGGGTTAGGGTTAGGGTGAGTTTTAGGGTGAGGGTGAGTTTTAGGGTTGGGGTTAGGGTGAGTTTTAGACTTATGGTTAGGGTTAGGTTTAAGGCGACTGTGACGGTTAGGGTTAGATTTAGGTTTAGGGTGAGGGTTAGAGTTAGGGTTAGGGTTAGTGTTAGTGTTAGGGTCAGGGTTAGGATGAGGGTTAGGATGAGGGTGAGGGTTAGGGTAAGTGTTAGGATTAGGATTAGGGTTAAGGTGAGGGTGTATGTGAGTGTTAGCGTTAGGGTTAAAATTAGGTGTAGGGTGAGGATGAGGGTTAGCTTTAAGGTTAGGTTTAGAGTGAGGGTTAGGGTGAGGGTTATGATGAGGGATAGGGATAGGATTAGCGGTAGGGTATGTGCTAGGAGGAGCAACAGTGTTAGGTTTAGGGTTAGAGAGAGGGTTAGGGTTAGGGTTAGGTTTAGGCTTAGTGGTAGGTTTAGGGTTGATGTTAGGGTTAGGATTACGGTTACGATGACTGTCAGTGTAACAGTTAGGGTTAGGGTTAGTGTTAGGCTTAGGGTTAGGCTGAGGCTGAGGGTGAGGGTGAGGGTTAGATTTAGGGTGAGGTTTTGGTTTAGGGTTAGACTGAGCGTTAGGGTGAGGATTAGGGTTAGGATTAGGGTTAAGATATATCCTAGGGTGAGGATTAGGGTTAGGGTTACTTTTTGTGTAAGGTTTAGCACTAGGGTTATGGTGAGGGTTAGGGTTAGTGTTACGGTGAGGGTGAGTTTTAAGTTTAGGTTTAGGGTTATTGTTATTCTTAGGGTTAGGGTTAAAATTAAGGTTAAGATAAGGATGAGGGTGAGGGTGATGTTGAGGGTTAGGGTTAGGGTTAGGATGAAGTTTAGAGTTAGGGTTAGTGTTAGGGTGAGGGTGAGGTTTAGGGTTATTGTTAGGGTTAGGGTTAGGGTTAGTGTGAGTGTTAGGGTTATGTTTAATGTTATGGATAGGGTTATGGTGAGGGCTAGTGTGAGGGTGAGGGTTAGGGTTAGGGTTAGGCTTAGGCTTAGTGTTAAGTTGAGGGTGGGGGTGAGGGTTAGGGTTAGGCTTAGGCTTAGGGTTAGGCTGAGGTTGAGAGTGAGGGTTAGGTTTAGGGTGAGGGTGAGGTTTAGGGTTAGGGTTAGTGTTAGGGTGCGGGTTAGTGTGAGGGTTAGGGTTAGGGTTAGTGTTACGGTTACAGTGAGGGTGAGGGTGACTGTGATGGTTAGGCTTAGCCTTAGGCTTAGGCTTATGCTTAGGCCGAGCTTGAGGGTGAAGGTGAGGGTAAGGGTTAGGGTGATTGTTAGGGTTTTAGGGTTAGGGTGAGGTTTAGGGTTAGGGTTAGGGTGAGGTTTAGGGTGAGGTTTAGGTTTAAGATTAGGGCTAGGGTGAGTGCTAGGGTGAGGGTGAGTGTTAGGGTTAGAGTTAGGGTGAGGTTTAGGGTTAGGGTTAGGTTTACGGTTAGGTTGAGTGTTAGGGTAAGGATTACGGTGAGGGTGAGGGTTAGGGTTAGGGTGAGGTTTAGGGTTAGGGTGACGGTGATGGTGAAGGTTAGATTAGGGTTAGGGTTAGTGTTATTGTTAGTGTTATAGTTAGGTTTAAGTTTACAGTGAGGGTGAGGCTGAGGGTGAGGGTTAGGTTTAGGGTTAGGGTGAGGTTTAGCTTAGGGTTAGGGTAATGGTTAGGGTGAGGGTTTGGGTTAGGGTTAGGATTACTGTGAGGGTGAGTGTTAGGGTTAGGGTGACGGTTGGTGTTATTTTTAGGGTTAGGGTTAGAGTTATGGCGAAGGTGAGGGTGAGTGTGTGGGTTAGGGTTAGGGTGAGGTTTAGGGTTAGGGTTAGGTTTAGGGTGAGTGTGAGGGTGAGGTTTAGGGTTAGATTTAGGGTTAGGGTGAGGTTTAGGGTGAGGTTTAGGGTTAGGGTTAGTGTTAGGGTTAGGGTTAGGGTGAGGGTTAGGATGAGGGTGAGGGTTAGGGTGAGGGTTAGATTTAGGGTTAGGAATAGGATTAGGGTTAGTGTTAGGGTGAGTGTTTGGGACAGGCTTAGGGTTAGGGTTAGGCTTAGCGTTAAGCTGAGGGTGAGGGTGAGGGTGAGGTTTAGGGTTAGGGTTTGGGTTAGGCTTAGCGTTTGGGTGAGAGTTAGGGTTAGGGTGAGATTTAGGATGAGGATTAGGGTTAGGATTAGTGTTAGGGTTAGGGTTAGGGTGAGGGTTCGGATGAGGGTGATGTTTAGGATTAGGGTTAGGGTGAGGGTGAGGGTGAGTTTTAGGGTTAGAGTTAGTGTTAAGGTAAGGGATAGGGAGAGGTTTAGGTTTAGGGTTAGTGTTAGGTTTAGGCTTAGGGTGAGGGTTAGTGTTAGTGTGAGGGTAACTGTTAAGGTGATTGTTAGGATTATGGTGACGGTTATGGTTACAGGTTTAGGGTGAGGGTGAGGTTTTGGGTTAGGGTTAGGATGAGTTTTAGGGTTATGTTTAGGGTTCCGGTTAAGGCGAAGTTGAGGGTAAGGGTTAGATTTTCGGTTAGGGTGACGTGTAGGGTGAGGCTTAGGGTGAAGGTTAGGGTTAGTGTTAGTGTTAGGAGTAGGGTTAAGATGAGGGTTAAGGTGAGGGTGAGGGTTAGGGTAAGGGTTAGGATTAGGATTAGGGTTAAGTTTTGATTGACTGTGAGGGTTAGTGTTATGCTTAGAGTTAGGGTTAGGATTAGGGGTAGGGTGAGGGTGAGGGTTAACTTTAGGGTTAGGTTTAGTGTGAGGGTTAGGGTGAGGGTTATGGTGAGGTTTAGGGATAGGATTAGCGTTAGGGTATGTGCTAGGATGAGCAATAGGGTTGGTTTAGGTTTAGAGTGAGGATTAGTGTGAGGGTTAGGTTTAGGGTTAGTGTTAGGTTTAGGGTTGGTGTTAGGATTAGGATTAGATTTACGATCACTGTGAGTGTGACAGTTAGGGTTAGGGGTAGTGTTAGGCTTAGGGTTAGGGTGAGGCTGAGGATGAGGGTGAGTGTTAGATTTAGGATGAGGGTTTGGTTTAGGGTTAGAGTGAGGGTTAGGGTGAGAGTTAGGGTTAGATTAGGGTTAGGGTATGTCTTAGGGTGAGGATTAGGGTTAGTGTTAGGTTTAGGGTGAGGTTTAGCATTAGGGTTAGAGTCAGGGTTAGGGTTAGGGTGAGGGTTTGGGTTAGGGTTAGAGTTACGGTGAGGGTGAATTTTAAGTTTAGGTTTCGGGTTATGGTTATTCTTAGGGTTAGGGTTAAGGTTAAGTTTAAGGTAAGGGTGAGGGTGAGGGTGATGTTGAGGGTTAGGGTTAGGGTTAGGATGAGGTTTAGAGTTAGGGTTAGTGTTAGGGTGAGGGTGAGGTTTAGGGTTATTGTTAGGGTTAGTGTTAGGGTTAGTGTGAGTGTTAGGGTTATGTTTAGTGTTATGGTTAAGGTAATGGTGAGGGCTAGTGTGAGGGTGAGTGTTAGGGTTAGGCTTAGTCTTAGTGTTAAGCTGAGGGTGAGAGTGAGGGTTAGGTTTAGGGTGAGGGTGAGGTTTAGGGTTAGGGTTAGCGTTAGGGTGCGGGTTAGTGTGAGGGTTAGGGTTAGGTTTAGTGTTACGGTTACGGTGATGATGAGGGTGAGTGTGAGGGTTAGGCTTAGCCTTAGGCTTACGCTTATGCTTAGGCCGATCTTGAGGGTGAAGGTGAGGGTTAGGATTAGGGTGATTGTTAGGGTTTTAGGGTTAGGGTGAGGGTTAGGATTAGGGTTAGGGTGAGGTTTAGGGTGAGGTTTAGGTTTAAGACTAGGGCTACGGTGAGTGCTAGGTTGAGGGTGAGGGTTAGGGTTAGAGTTAATGTGAGATTCAGGAATAGGATTTGGTTTAGGTTTAGGGTGAGTGTTAGGGTGAGGGTTACATTGAGGGTGAGGGTTAGGTTTAGGGTGAAGGTTAGGGTGAGGTTGAGGGTAATTTTAGGGTTACGGTTATTGTTATTGTTAGTGTTATGTTTAGGTTTAAGTTTACAGTAAGGGTGAGGCTGAGGGTGATGGTTAGGTTTAGGGTTAGGATGAGGGTTATGTTAGGGTTAGGGTAAGGGTTAGGGTGACGGTTTGGGTCAGGTTTACGATTACGGTGAGGGTGAGTGTTAGGTTTAGTGTGAGGGTTAGTGTTATTGTTAGGGTTAGGTTTAGAGTTACTTTGAAGGTGAGGGTGAGTGTGAGGGTTAGGGTTAGGGTGAGGTTTAGGGTTAGGGTTAGGTTTAGGGTGAGGGTGAGGGTGAGGTTTAGGGTTAGATTTAGTGTTAGGGTGAGGTTTACAGTGAGGTTTAGCGTTAGGGTTAGTGTTAGGGTGAGGGTTAGGAAGAGGGTGAGGGTTAGGTTGAGGTTTAGAGTTAGGGCTAGGATTAGGATTAGGGTTAGCTGTAGGGTGCGTGTTTGGGATAGGCTTAGGGTTAGGGTTTGGCTTAGCATTAAGCTGAGGGTGAGGGTGAGGGTGAGGATTAGGGTTAGGGTTTGGGTTAGGTTTAGCGTTTGGGTGAGAGTTAGGGTTAGGGTTAGGGTGAGAGTTAGGATGAGGACTAGGGTTAGGATTAGTGTTAGGGTTAGGGTTAGGGTGAGGATTAGGATGATGGTGATGTTTAGGATTAGGGTTAGGGTGAGGTTGAGGGTGACTTTTAGGGTTAGAGTTAGGTTTAGGGTAAGGGATAGGGTGAGGTTTAGGGTTATGGTTAGTGTCAGGGTTAGGGTTAGGGTGAGTGTTAGTGTTAGGGTGAGGGTTAGGTTTAGGGTTAGGATTAGGATTAGGGTTAGTGTGAGGCTGAGTATGAGGGTTAGGGTTAGGGTTAGGTTTAGGCTTAGGGATAGGCTGAGGGTGAGGGTGAGGGTGAGGTTTAGGGTTAGGTTTAGGGTGAGATTTAGGGTCAGAGTTAGAGTTAAGTTGAGGTTTAATGTGAGGGTTAGTGTTAGGGTTAGGGTTAGGGTGAGGGTTAGGGTGAGGGTTAGGGTGAGTGTTAGGGTTAGGGATAGGGTTAGGTTTAAGATTAGATTTTGGGTGAGGTTGAGTGTGATGGTTATGGTTAGGATTACGATTAGGCTTAGGGTTAGGCTGAGGGTGAGGGTGAGGGTTAGGTTTTGGGTGAGGGTTAGGTTTATGGTTAGGGTGAGGGTTAGGATGAGTATTAGGTTCAGGATTAGGATTAGGTTGAGGGTTAGGATTAGGTCTAGGTTTAGGGTGAGGGTTAGTGTTAGAGTGAGGGTTAGGGTGAGGTTGAGGTTTAGGCTTAGGGTGAGGTTTAGGGTTAGGATGATGGTTAGGGTTAGAGTGAGGATTAGTGTTAGGGTTAGGATTAGTGTTAATGTGAGGGTAATTGTTAGGGTGAGGGTTAGGTTTATGGTGACGGTTATGGTTACAATGAGGATTAGGTTTAGTTTTAGTTTTATTGTTAGAGTTAGGTTTAGGGTTACGGTTACTGTGAGGGTGAGGGTTAGGGCTCGGTTTAGGTTGAGGTTTATATTAAGGTTTAGGGTTAGAGTTAGGGTTAGGGTGAGGGTAAGGTTTAGGTTTAGAGTTAGCGTTAGTGTTAGTGTTAGGGTTAGGATGAGGGTTAGTGTTAGGGTTAGGGTTAGGATTAACCTTAGGGTTTAGGCTTAGGCCGAGACTGAGGGTTTCATTTAGGGCTAGGGCGAGTGCTATGATGAGAGTGAGGTTTAGGGTTATGCTTAGGTTGAGGTTTAGGGTGAGTTTTAGGGTTAGGGTTAGTGTGAGGTTTAGGGTTATGGTTAGGGTTACGGTTAAGGCGAGGGTGAGGGTTAGGGTTAGAGTTAGGGTTAAGTTGAGGTTTAGGGTGAGGGTTAGTGTTAGTGTTAATGTTGGGTGTAGGGTCAGGATGAGAGTTAGGGTGAGCGTGATGGTTAGGGTAAGGTTTAGGATTAGGATTAGGGATATGGTGAGGTTGACTGTGAGGGTTAGTGTTAGTGTTAGGGTTAGTGTTAGCATTAGGGTTAGGATGAGGGTGAGGGTTAATTTTAGGGTTATGTTTAGAGTGAGGGTAAGGGTGAGGGTTATGGTGAGGGTTAGGGATAGGATTAGCCTTAGGGTATGTGCTAGGATGAGCAATAGCCTTCAGGTTAGGGTTAGAGTAAGGGTTAGGTTGAGGTTGAGGTTTAGGTTTAGTGTTAGGGTTAGGATTGGTGTTAGGGTTAGGATTAGGTTTACGGTGACTGTGAGTGTGACAGTTAGGGTTAGGGTTAGTGTTAGGCTTAGGGTTAGGCTGAGGCTGAGGGTGAGGGCGAGGGTTAAATTTAGGGTGAGGGTTTGGTTTAGGGTTAGAGTGAGTGTTAGGGTGAGGGTTAGGGTTAGATTAGGGTTAGGGTATGTCCTAGGGTGAGGATTAGGGTTAGTGTTAGGTTTAGGGTGAGGGAGAGGGTGAGGTTTAGGGTTAGATTTAGGGTTAGGGAGAGGTTTAGGGTCAGGTTTAGGGTTAGGGTTAGTGTTAGGGTTAGGGTTAGGGTGAGGGTTAGGATGAGGGTGAGGGTTAGGGTGAGGTTTAGTGTTATGGCTAGGATTAGGATTAGGGTTAGCATTAGGGTGAGTGTTTGGGTTAGGCTTAGGGTTAGGGTTTGGCTTAACAATAAGCTGAGGGTGAGGGTGAGGGTGAGGATTAGGGTTATGGTTAGCTTTTGGTGAGAGTTAGGGTTAGGGTTAGGGTGAGAGTTAGGATTAGGATTAGGTTTAGGATTATTGTAGGGTTAGAGTTAGGGTGAGGGTTAGGATGAGGTTGATGTTTAGGATTAGGTTTAGGGTGAGGGTGAGGATGAGTATTAGAGTTAGAGTTAGGGTTACATTAAGGGATCGGGTGAGGTTTAGGGTTATGGTTAGTGTTAGGGTTAGGGTTAGAGTGAGGGTTAGTGTTAGGGTGAGGGTTAGGTTTAGGGTTAGGATTAGGGTTAGGGTTAGTGTGAGGTGAGTATGAGGGTTAGGGTTAGAGTTAGGTTTAGGATTAGGGATAGGTTGAGGGTGAGGGTGAGGGTGAGGTTTAGGGTTAGGGTGAGGGTGAGGTTTAGGGTTATAGTTAGTGTTAAGTTGAGGTTTAGTGTGAGGGTTAGTGTTAGGGTTAGTGTTAGGGTTAGGGAAAGTGTGAGGGTTAGGGTGAGGGTTAGGGTTAGGGATAGGGTTAGGTTTAGGATTAGGTTTTGGGTGAGGTTGAGTGTGAGAGTTATGGTTAGGGTTAGGATTGGCTTAGGGTTAGGCTGTCAGTGAGGGTGAGGGTTAGGTTTAGGGTGAGGGTTAGGTTTAGGTTTAGGGTGAGCATTAGGATAAGGGTTAGGTTTAGGTTTAGGGTTAGGGTGTGGGCTATCATGAGGGTGAGGGTTAGGATTACAGTTAGGGTGAGGTTTAGGGTTAGGATTAGGTTTAGTAATAGGGTGGGGATTAGGGTTAAGGTTATGATGAGGGTGAGGTTTAGGGTAAGGTTGAGGGTTAGGATTAGGTCTAGGTTTTAGGGTGAGGTTTAGGGTTAGGGTGATGGTTAGGGTTAGTGTGAGGATTAGTGTTAGGGTTAGGGTTAGTGTTAATGTGAGGGGAAGTGTTAGGGTGAGGGTTAGTTTTATGGTGATGCTTAGGGTTACAATGAGAGTTAGGATTAGGTTTAGTGTTATTGTTAGAGTTAGGGTTAGGGTTACGGTTACTGTGAGGGTAAGGTTTAGGGTTCGGTTTAGGGTGAGGTTTATATTAAGGGTTAGGATAAGAGTTAGGGTTAGGGTGAGAGTGAGGTTTAGGGTTAGAGTTAGCGTTAGTGTTAGTGTTAGTGTTAGGGTGAGGGTTAGTGTGAGGGTTAGTGTGAGGGTTAGGGTTAGGCTTGAGCTTAGGTTTAAGTTTAGGCTTAGGCCGAGATTGAGGGTTAGGGTTAGGGTTAGGTTGAGGGCTAGGGTGAGAATGAGGTTTAGGGTTAGGGTTAGGGTGAGGTTTAGGGTGAAGGTGAGGTTTAGGGTTAGGGTTAGGGTGAGGTTTTATGTTATGTTTAGGGTTAGGGTTAAGGCGAGGGTGAGGGTTAGGGTTAGAGTTAGGGTTAGGGTGAGGGTTAGGGTGAGGATTACTGTTAGTGTTAGTGTTAGGGGTAGGGTTAGGCTGAGAGTTAGGGTGAGGGTGAGGGTTAGGGTAAGGTTTAGGATTAGGATTAGGGTTAAGGTGAGGGTGAGTGTGAGGTTAGTGTTAGGGTTAGGGTTAGGGTTAGCATTAGGGTTAGGGTGAGGGTGAGGGTTAGCTTTTGGGTTAGGTTTAGAGTGAGGGTAAGGTTGAGGCTTATGGTGAGGTTTAGGGATAGGATTAGCATTAGTGTATGTGCTAGGATGAGCAATAGGGTTAGGGTTTGCTTTAGAGTGAGGGTTAGGGTGAGGGTTAGGTTTAGGTTTATTGTTAGGGTTAGGGTTGGTGTTAGGATTAGGATTAGGGTTACGGTGACTGTGAGTGTGACAGTTAGGGTTAGGGTTAGTGTTAGGCTTAGGGTTAGGCTGAGGCTGAGGGTTAGATTAAGGGTGAGGTTTTGGTTTAGGGTTAGAGTGAGGTTTAGGGTGAGGGTTAGGGTTAGATTAGGGTTAGGGTATGTCCTAGGGTGAGAATGAGGGTTAGTGTTAGGTTTAGGGTGATGTTTATCGTTAGGGTTAGGTTCAGGGTTAGCGTTAGGGTGAGGGTTTGGGTTAGGGTTAGAGTTACGTTGAGGATGAAGTTGAAGTTTAGGTTTAAGGTTATGGTTATTCTTAGGGTTAGGATTAAAGTTAAGGTTAAGATAAGGGTGAGGATTAGGGTGATTTTGAGGGTTAGGGTTAGGGTTAGGATGAGGTTTTTAGTTAGGGTTAGTGTTAGGGTGAGGGTGAGGTTTAGGGTTATTGTTAGGGTTAGGGTTAGGATTAGTGTGAGTGTTAGGGTTAGGGTTAGTGTTATGGTTAGGGTTATGGTGAGGGCTAGTGTGAGGGTGAGGGTTAGGGTTAGGGTTAGACTTAGGCTTAGTGTTAAGCTGAGGGTGAGGGTGAGGGTGAGGTTTAGGGTTAGGGTAAGTGTTAGGGTTAGTGTTAGGCGGAGGGTGAGGGTGAGGGTGAGGGTTAGGTTTAGGTTGAGTGTGAGGTTTAGGGTTAGGGTTAGCGTTAGAGTGCAGGTTAGTGTGAGGTTTAGGGTTAGTGTTATTGTTATGGTTATGGTGAGGGTGAGGGTGAGTGTGAGGGTTAGGTTTAGCCTTAGACTTATGCCTAGGCCGAGCTTGAGGGTGAAGGTGAGGGTTAGGGTTAGGGTGATTCTTAGGGTTTTAGGGTTAGGGTGAGGTTTAGGGTGAGGTTTAGGTTTAAGATTAGGGTAATGTGATTGCTAGGGTGAGTCTGAGGGTTAGGGTTAAAGTTAGGGTGAGGTTTAGTGTTAGGGTTAGGTTTAGTGCTAGGGTGAGTTTTAGGGTGAGGATTACGGTGAGGGTGAGGGTTAGGGTTAGGGTGAGGGTTAGGGTAGGGTGAGGGTGAGAATGAGGGTTAGATTAGGGTTAGGGTTTGTGTTATTGTTAGTGTTATTGTTAGGTTTAAGTTTACAGTGAGGGTTAGGCTGAGGGTGATGGTTAGTTTGAGGTTTAGGTTAGGGTTAGGGTAAGGGTTAGGGTGAGGGTTTAGGTTAGAGTTAAGGTTATGGTGAGGGTGAGTGTTAGGGTTAGGGTGAGGTTTAGTATTATTGTTAGGGTTAGAGTTAGAGTTACGGCGAAGGTGAGGGTGATTGTGAGGGTTAGGGTTAGGATTAGTGTTAGGGTTGGGGTGAGGGTGAGGGTTAGGATGAGTGTGATGTTTAGGGTTAGGGTTAGGGTGAGGGTGAGGTTTTGGATTAGAGTTAGGGTTAGGGTTTGGGATAGGGTGAGGTTTAGATTTAGGGTTAGTGTTAGGGTTAGGATTAGGGTGAGGGTTAGTTTTAGGGTTAGGGTTAGGTTTAGGGTTAGGATTAGGATTAGGGTTAGTGTGAGGGTGAGTATGATGGTTAGGGTTAGGGTTAGGTTTAGGCTTAGGGATAGGCTGAGCCTGAGGCTGAGTGTGAGGGTTAGGGTTTGGGTGAGGGTGAGGTTTAGGGTTAGAGTTAGTGTTAAATTGTGATTTACTGTGAGGGTTAGTGTTAGGTTTAGTGTTAGTGTTAGGGTTAGGTTGAGGGTTAGGGTGAGGGTTAGGGTTAGGGTTAGGGTTAGGTTTAGGATTAGGTTTTGTGTGAGGTTGAGTGTGAGGGTTATGGTTAGGGTTAGGATTAGGCTTAGGGTTAGGCTGAGGGTGAGGGTGAGGTTTAGGGTTAGGGTGATAGTTAGGTTTAGGGTTAGGGTGAGGGTCAGTATGTGGCTTAAGTTGAGGATTATTATTAGGGGGATGGCTAGCATGAGGGTGAGGGTTAGGGTTAGGGTGAGGTTTAGGGTTAGGATTACGTTTAGGCATAGGTTCAGGGTTAGGGTTAAGGTTATGATGAAGGTGAGGGTTAGGGTAAGGTTGAGGGTTAGGATTAGGTCTAGTTTTAGGGTGAGGGTTAGGGTTAGAATGAGGGCTAGGGTGAGGGTGAGTTTTAGGGTTAGGGTGAGGTTTAGGGTTAGGGTGATGTTTAGGGTCAGTGTGAGGATTAGTGTTAGGGTTAGGGTTAGTGTTAGGGTGAGGGTAAGTGTTAGGGTGAGGGTTAGGATTATGGTGACAGTTATGGTTACAATGAGGGTTAGGGCTAGGTTTAGGGTAATTGTTAGGGTTAGGGTTATGGTTACGGTTATTGTGATGGTTAGGGTTAGGGTTACTTTTAGGGTGAGGTTTATATTAAGGGTTAGTGTTAGAGTTAGGGTTACGGTGAGGGTGTGGTTTAGGGTTAGCTTTAGCATTAGTGTTAAGGTTAGGGTTAAGGTGAGGGTTAGTGTGAGGGTTAGGGTTAGCCTTAAGCTTAGGGTTAGGCTTAGGCTTAGGTTGAGAGTGAGGGTGAGGGTTAGGTTTAGGGTTAGGGTGAGGGCTAGGATTATGGTTAGGGTGAGTGTTAGGATGAGGTATAGGGTTAGGATTAGAGTTAGGGTGAGCGCTAGAGTGATGGTTAATGTGAGGCTTAGGGTTAGGGATAGGGTTAGGTTTAGGATTAGGTTTAGATTGAGAATGAGTGTGCAGGTAAGGGTTAGGATTAGGCTTAGGGTTAGAGTGAGTATTAGGGATAGGTTTTGGTTTAGGGTGAGGGTGAGGGTTAGGGTTAGGATTAGTGTGAAAGTTAGGGTTATGTTGAGGGTTATTGTTAGGGTGAGGGTTAGGGTTAGGGTTAGGGTTAGGTCTATGGTGAGAGTGAGGTTTATGGTTAGGGTTAGGGTGATGTTTAGGGTGAGGGTGAGGGTTAGGGTAAGTGTTAGGGTGAGGTTTAGGGTTATGTTTATGCTTACGGCTAAGGCGAGGGTGAGGGTTAGGGTTGGACTTAGGGTTAGGGTGAGGGTTAGGGTGAGGGTTAGTATTAGTGTTAGTGTTAGGGGTAGGGTTAGGATGAGGGTTAAAGTGAGGGTGATGGTTAGGGTAAGGGTTACGATTAGGATTAGGGTTAAGGTGAGGGTTGGTGTGAGGGTTAGTGTTAGTGTTAGGGTTAGGGTTAGCATTAGGTTTAGGGTGAGGCTGAGCGTTAGCTTTAGGTTTACGTTTAGAGTAAGGGTTAGGGTGAGGGTTATGGTGAGGGTTAAGGATAGGATTAGAGTCAGGGTATGTGCTAGGATGAGCAATAGAGTTAGGGTTAGGTTTAAAGTGAGGGTTAGTGTGAGGGTTAGGTTTAGGGTTAGTGTTAGGCTTATGGTTGGTGTTAGGGTTAGGATTAGGGTTACGGTGACTGTGAGTGTGACAGTTAGGTTTAGGGTTAGTGTTAGGCTTAGGGTTAGGCTGAGGCTGAGGGTGAGGGTGAGGGTTAGATTTAGGGTGAGGGTTTGGTTTAGGGTTAGAGTGAGGTTTAGGGTAAGGGTTAGGGTTAGATTAGGGTTAGGGTATGTCCTAGGGTGAGGATTAGGGTTAGTGTTAGGTTTCGGGTGAGGGTTAGTGTTAGGTTTTGGGTGAGGTTTATCGTTAGGGTTACGGTCAGGGTTAGGTTTAGTGGGAGGGTTTGGGTTAGGGTTAGAGTTACGGTGAGGGTGAGTTTTAAGTTTAGGTTTATGGTTATGGTTATTCTTAGGGTTAGGTTTGAGGTTAAGGTTAAGGTAAGGGTGAGGGTTAGGGTGATCTTGAGGGTTAGGGTTAGGGTTAGGTTGAGGCTTACAGTTACGGTTAGTGTAAGGGTGAGGGTGAGGTTGAGGGTTATTGTTAGGGTTAGGGTTTGGTTTAGTGTGAGTGTTAGGGTTAGGTTTAGTGTTATGGTTAGGGTTATGGTGAGGGCTAGTGTGAGGGTGAGGATTAGGGTTAGGGTTAGGCTTAGGCTTAGTGTTAAGCTGAGGGTGATGGTGAGGGTGAGGGTTAGGGTTTGGGTTAGGCTTAGGCTTAGGTTTTGTCTGAGGTTGAGTGTGAGCGTTAGGGTTAGGTTTTGGGTTCGGGATAGGCTTAGTGTTAGGCGGAGAGTGAGGGTGAGGGTGAAGGTTAGGTTTAGGGTGAGGGTGAGGTTTAGGGTTAAGGTTAGCGTTAGGGTGCGGGTTAGTGTGAGGGTTAGGGTTAGGGTTAGTGTTACGGTTACGGTGAGAGTGAGGGTGAGTGTGAGGGTTAGGTTTAGCCTTAGGCCTAGTCCTCTGCTTAGGCCGAGCTTGAGGGTGAAGGTGAGGGTTAGTGTTAGGGTGATTCTTAGGGTTTTAGGGTTAGGGTGAGGGTTAGGGTTAAGGTTAGGGTGAGGTTTAGGTTTAATATTAAGGTTAGGTTGAGTGCTAGGGTGAGGGTGAGGGTTAGGGTTAGAATCATTGTGAGTTTTAGGGTTAGGGTTAGGTTTAGGGTTAGGGTGAGTGTTAGGGTGAGGGTGAGGGTTAGGGTTAGGGTGAGGGTTAGGGTTAGGGTGAGGGTGAGGGTTAGATTAGGGTTAGGGTTAGTGTTATTGTTAGTGTTATGGTTAGGTTTAAGTTTACTGTCAGGGTGAGGCTGAGGGTGAGGTTTAGGTTTAGGGTTAGGGTGAAGTTTAGGTTAGGGTTAGGGTCAGGGTTAGGGTGAGGGTTTGGGTTAGGGTTAGGGTTACGGTGAGGGTGAGTGTTAGGGTTAGGTTGAGGGTTAGTGTTATTGTTAGGCTTAGGGATAGAGTTACGGTGAAGGTGCGGGTTAGTGTGATGGTTAGGGTTAGGGTGAGGTTTAGGGTTAGGTTTAGGTTTAGGGTGAGGGTGAGGGTGAAGTTTAGGGTTAGGTGTAGGGTTAGGGTGATGGTTAGTGTGAGGGTTAGGATTAGGGTTAGTGTTAAGGTTAGGGTTATGGTGAGGGTTAGGATGAGGATGAGGGTTATGGTGAGGGTTAGGTTTAGGGTTAGCATTAGGATTAGGGTTAGTGTTAGGGTGAGTGTTTGGGTTAGGTTTAGGTTTAGGGTTAGGCTTAGCGTTAAGCTGAGGGTGAGGGTTAGGGATAGGGTTTGGTTTAGGGTTAGCGTTTGTGTGAGAGTAAGGGTTAGGGTTAGAGTGAGAGTTAGGTTGAGGTTTAGGATTAGGATTAGTGTTAGGGTTAGGGTTAGGGTTAGGGTTAGTATGAGGGTGATGTTTAGGGTTAGGTTTAAGGTGAAGTGTTGGTGAGGTTTAGGGTTAGAGTTAGTGTAAGGGTGAGGGATAGGTTGAGGTTTAGGGTTAGGGTTAGTGTTAGGGTTAGGGTGAGGGTTAGTGTTAGGGTTCGGGTTAGGTTTAGGGTTAGGATTAAGATTAGGGTTAGTGTGAGTGTGAGTATGAGGGTTAAGGTTAGGGTTAGGTGTAGGCTTAGGGATAGGCTTAGGGTGAGGGTGAGGGTGAGGGTTAATGTTTGGGTGAGGGTGACATTTAGGGTTTGAGTTAGTGTTAATTTGAGGTTTAGTGTGAGGGTTAGTGTTAGGGTTACTGTTAGGGTTAGGATTAGGGTGAGGATTAGGGTGATGGTTAGGGTTAGGGATAGGATTAGGTTTAGGCATAGGGTGAGGGTTAAGGTTATGGTGAGGTTGAGGTTTAGTTTTAGGTTGAGGGTTAGGATTAGGTCTAGGTTTAGGGTAAGGATTAGGGTTAGGGTGAGGTTTAGCATGAGGGTTAGGATTAGGAATAGGGTTAGGATGAGGGTAGGGTGAGGCTGAGGGTTAGGGTTACAGTGAGGTTTAGGTTTTGGGTTAGGTTTAGGTTTAGGGTTAGGGTCACGGTGAGGCTATGGGTTAGTCTTAGTTTAAGGTTAGAATAAGGTTTAGGGTTAGGGTGAGGGTTAGGGTTATTGTTAGGGTGAGGGTTAGTATGAGGGTTAGGGTTACAATTTGGGTTAGGGTTAGGGCTAGGTTGAGGGTGAGGTTTATTGTTAGGGTTAGGGTGAGGTTTAATTTTAGGGTTAAGGGTAGGGTTAGGGTGAGTTTTAGGGTTCGTGTTACAGTGAATGTGAGGGTTAGGTTTGAGGTGAGGGTTAGGGTGAGGACTAAGGTGAGTGTGAATGTTAGGGTTAAGTTTATGTTTAGAGTCAGTGTTAGGGTGATTGTGAGTGTGAGGGTTAGTGTTCGAATTAGGCTTAGGCTTAGGGTTAGGCTGAGGATGAGGGTGGGGATGAGGATTAGGATTCGAGTTATGGTTCCGGTTATGGTTAGGTTGAGGGTTAGGATGAGGGTTAGGGTTTGGATTAGGGTTAGGGAGAGGGCTAGGTTCAGTGTGAGGTTAAGGGTTAGGTATAGGCTTAGGCTTAGGTTTTGGCTGAGGCTGAAGGTGAGGGTGAGGGTTAGGGTTAGGGTGATTGTTAGGGTTACGGTTAGGGTGAGGGTTAGGATGAGGTTTAGGATTGGGGTGAGGGTTAGGATGAGGGTGACAGTAAGAGTAAAGATGAGGGTTAGGCTGAGAGTGAGGATTACACATTAACCCTAACCCTAATCCTCAATCTAACCCTCACCCTCACCATAATCCCTAACCCTCACCCGTACACTAACACTCACCCTAAACGTAACCCTCACCTTTATCCTAACCCTCACCCTCACCCTAACCCTCAAATTTACCCTTACCATCACCCTTACCCTAACCTTATCCCTACATCACCAAATCCCTAAACCTCATCCTAAACTTCAAGCTAACCTTAACCCTAACCATCACCCTAACACTAACCCTAACACTAACCCTAACCCAAAACCTGACCCTAAGCTCCCCCTAACCCTAACACTAAACCTAAACCTAACACTAACATTCACACTAACCCTAACCCTCACCTTAACCATAAATCTCACCCTAACCCTAACCCTAACCCTCACCCTCACCCTAGCCCTCACCCTAACCTTAATCCTTACCCTAACCCTCATCCTAACCCTCACCCTAAACCTAACCCTAACCATAACCCAGACACTAATCCTTACCCCCAACCTCACCCTCATCCTAAGCCTAACCTTAACCCTAACACTCACTCTCACCCTCACCCTAACCCTAAACCTTAACCTAACCCTAACCCTAACCCTAAACCTCAAACTAACCCTCACCCTAACCCAAAATCTAACACTAACCCTAACCCTCAACCTGACCCTAAACCTCCCCCTAAACGTAACACTAAACAGAACCCTAAAACTAACCCTCACCCTAACCCTGTCAATAACCCTCACTCTAACCCTAAACCTCACCCTCACCCTAACCCTAACCCTCACCCTCACCCTCACCCACAGCCTAATCCTAAGCCTAACCCTAACCCTAAACCTCACACTCACCCTCACCCTAACCCTAATCCTAATCATAACCATAAACATAACACTCACCCTAACCCTAAAACTCACCCTAACCCTAACCCTAACACTACCCCTAATCCTAACTCTCAACCTAACCCTAACTATAACACTAAACCTCACCCTCACCCTAACCCTAACCCTAAACCTCATCCTAACCATAACACTAAAACTCACCGTCACATTAGCCCTCACCCTAACCCTAATCCTAACCTTAAACCTCATCCTAACCCTCACCATAACCCTAATCCTAAACCTCACCCTAACCCTAACCATCACCCTCAACCTCACCCTCACCCTAAACATAAGCCTAACCCTAAACCTAACCCTAACCCAGACACTCACCCTCACCCTAACCGTAATCCTAACTCTAACCCTAACCCTCACACTAACCCTCACCCTAACCCTAACCTAACACTAACCCTAAACCTAACCCTCACACTAACCCTCACCCTAAGCCTAAATCTAACCCTAAACCTCGCCCTCACCCTAACCCTAACTCTAACCCTAATCCTAACCCTAAACCTCACCCTAACCCTATCCCTTACCCTCACCCTCACCCTCACCCTCAATGTAACCCTAAACCTAAAATTAACAATAACCCTAACCTTTACCCTCACCCTAACTATAAACATCACCTTAACCCCAACCCTCACCCTAACACTTACCCTCACCATAGCACTAACCGTAATGCTAACACTAACCCTCACACCAACCCTAAACCTCACCCTAAGACTAAACCTCACCCTAACCCTAACCCTAACCCTAAACCTTACCCTCACCCTAGCCCTCACCCTAACTCTAATTCTAACCTTTACCCTCACCGAACCCTAACCCTCATCCTCACCCTAAACCTCACACTAAACCCTAACTCTAATCTTCAATCTAACCCTCACCCTCACCCTAATCCCTAACCCTCACCCTTAACCTAACCCTCAGCCAAACCGAAACCCTCACCCTTATCTTAACCCTCACCCTTAGCCTAACCCTCAAATTTAACCTTACCATCACCCTCACACTAACCCTCAACCTAGCTCTAAACCTCAGCCTAAACTTCAAGCTAACTGTAACCCTAACCATCACCCTAACCCTTACCATAAATCTCACCCTCAGCCTCACCCTCACTGCAAACTTAACCCTAACCATAACATGAACAATAACCGTAAACCTAACCCTATCTCTAACCCTACCCCTAAAACTAAACCTAATCCTCACCCCCCACCCTCATCCTCAGCTAAAACTAAGCCTAACCCTAACACTAACCCTAACTCTAATCCTGAACCTCACCCTCACCCTAACCCTATCTCTAACCCTAACCCCAAACCTCACCCTAACACTAAACCTAACCCTCACCCGCACCCTCAACTCTACCCCTAACAATAAAACTAACCCTAACCCTAACCATCACCCTAACCCTAATCCTCACCCCACACCCTCACCCTTAGCCTAACCCTAACCCGAAACCTAACACTAATCCTAATCCTCACCCTCACCTTCACCCTAAACCAAACCCAAAACCTAACCCTAAACCTAAGCCTAATCCTAACCCTAATCCTAACCCTAACCCTCATCCTAATCCTAACCCTCACCCTCAACCTCACCCTCAGCCTAACCCTAAGCCTAACCCTAAACCTAACCCTAACCCACACACTCAACCTCACCCTAACCCTAATCCTAACCCTAACCCTCACCCTAACCCTCACCCTTACCCTCACTCTAAACCTAACCCTAACCTTAAACCTCACCCTCAACCTAACCCTAATCCTAACCCTATTCCTAACCCTAAGACTAACCCTCACACTCACCATCACCTTAACTCTAATCCTAATCCTAACCCTTACCCTAACCCTCACCGTCCCCCTAACCCTCATCCTAACCCTACCCCTACCCCTAACACTAACCCTAACTCTCACCCTAACCCTCACCCTAACCCTAACTCTAACCCTAAACCTCACCCTCGCCCTAACCCTAACGCTAACCATAACCCTAAACCTCACCCTTCCCCTAACCCTAAACCTCAGCCTAACCCTAAACATCACCCTAACCCTAACCCTAAAACTCACCCTCACTCTAGCACTCACCCTCACTCTAGCCCTCACCCTAAACCTAACTCTCACTCTAACCCAAACCCTAACCCTCACCCTCACCCTCACATTAACCCTAACCCTAAACCGCACCCTCACCCTAAACCATACCCTAACCCTAACACTCACTCTAAACCTAAGCCTAACCCTAACCCTAATCCTAACCCTCACACTCACCCTCAATCTAACCATAAGCCTAATCGTAACCCTAACTCTAACCCTCACACTACCCTAATCCTAACCATAACACTCACCCTAACCCTAACCCTAACCCGAACCCTTATCCGAACCCTCCCATTTACTGTAATCCTCACTCTCAGCCTAACCCTCATCTTTACTCTTACTGTCACCCTCATCCTAACCCTCACCCCAATCCTAAACCTCATCCTAACCCTCACCCTAACCGTAACTCTAACAATCACCCTAACCCTAACCCTCACCCTCACCTTCAGCCTCAGCCAAAACCTAAGCCTAAGCCTATACCTAACCCTTAACCTCACACTGAACCTAGCCCTCTCCCTAACCCTAATCCAAACCCTAACCCTCATCCTAACCCTCAACCTAACCATAACCGGAACCATAACTCGAATCCTAATCCTCATCCCCACCCTCATCCTCAGCCTAACCCTAAGCCTAAGCCTAATTCGAACACTAACCCTCACCCTAACTCTGACCCTAACCATAAACTTAACCCTAACCTTCACACTCACCTTAGTCCTCACCCTAACCTTCACCTCAAACCTAACCCTCACATTCACCGTAACACGAACCCTAAAACTCACCCTAACCCTACCCCTAACCCTAACATTAAACCTCACCCTAACCCTAACAATAAACCTCACCCTCAACCTAGCCCTCACACTAACCCAAATTGTAACCCTAACCCTCATACTAACCGTCACCCTAACAATAACCCTAACCCTCACCCTAACCCTAAACCTTATTCTAACCTTAAACTAACACTAACCCATAGCCTCACCGTGACCCTAACCCTAAACCTAAACCTAACCCTAAAACTAACCCAAACCCTAAACCTCACTGTAACCCTAACCCTCAGCCTCACCTTACCCTCATCCTAACCCTATTCCTAATCCTAACCCTCATGCTAAACCTCACCCTAACCCTAATCCTTACCCTAAACCTAGACCTAATCCTAACCCTCAACCTAAAACTAAACCTCAACCTCACCATAACCTTAACCCTCACCCTATGCCTAAACCTAATCCTATCCCTAACCCTAACCATCACCCTAATCCTAACCCTAACAGTAACCCTAACCCTCACCCTCACTGTAACTCTAACCCTAACCCTAACAATAACACTAACCCAAACCCTCACCCTAAACCTAACTCTAACCATAAACCTCAACGTCACCTCACCCTGACCGCAAACTTAACTCTAAACATAACGCTAACAATAACCCTAACCCTAACACTCAGCCTTACCCTAAACCTCACCCTAACCCTAACACTAATCATCAATCTAACCCTCACCCTCACCCTACCCCTACCCCTAACCCTCACCCTAACCCTAACCCTCAGCCTTATAGTAACTCTCACCCTCAGCCCAACCCTAACATTTAACCTTACCTTCATCCCCACCCTAACACTCACGCTAACCTTAACCCTCACCCTAAACCCAACTCTTCCTATAAACCTCACCCTCACCATTACCCTAACTCTAACCCTAAACCTAACACTAAACCTCACCATAACCCTAACCATAACCTTCACCCTAACCCTAAACCTCACCCTCTCCCATACACTCAGCCTAAACCTAAGGCTAACACTAACTGTAATCCTCACACTCACCCTAACCCTAATCCTAAACCTCACCCTCACCCTAGCCCTCACCGTATCCCTAACCTTCATCCTCACCATAAACCTCACACTAACACTAAAATTAATCCTCAGTCTAAACCAAACCCTCACCCTAACCCTAACCCTAACCCTCTCCATATCCCTAAACCTCACATTTACCGTAATCCTTACTCTCAGCCTAACCCTCAACTTTACCCTTACTGTCACCCTCAGCCTAACCCTCACACTAACCCACATACTCAACCTCACCCTGACCGTAACCCTAATCATCACCCTAACCGTAACCCTCACCCACATCTTAATTTTAACACTTACCCTCACACTAACCCTCACCCTAACCCTAACTCTAACCCAAACCCTAAAACTAAACCTCACCCTAACCCTAACCCTAACACTAAGCCTAACCCTAACCCTCTCCCTTAACTCACCCTAAGCCTAAACCTAAGGCTAACCCTAACACTAACCCTAACCTTCACACTCACCCTCACCCTAACCCTAACCCTCACCCTCACCCTCACCCTCAGCCTAACCCTAAGCCTAACTTTTACCCAAACCCTCACACACACCATAAGCCTAACCTAATCCTAATCCTAATCATATCCATAACACTCACCCTAACCCTAACACTCACCCTAACCCTAACACTAACCCTAATCCTAACCCTCAACCTAACGCTAACTCTAACACTTAACCTCACCCTTACCCTAAACATAACCCTAAACCTCACCCTAACCCTAATACTAAACCTCACACTCACCCTAGCCCTCACTCTAACCCTAATCCTAACCCTAACATTCATCCTCACCCTCACATTAACCCTAATCCTAACACTCACCCTACCCCTAACCCTCACCCTCAACCTCATCCTCAGCCTAACCCCAAGCCTAACCCTAAACCTAACCCTAACCCACACACTCAACCTCACCCTAACCCTAATCCTAAAACTAAATCTAACCCTAACCCTCACACTAACCCTCAACCTAACCCTAACCTAACACTATCCCTAACACTAACACTAACACTAACCCTCACCCTAAGCCTAAATTTAACCCTAAACCTCACCCTCACCCTAACCCTAACTCTAACACTAAACCTAACTCTAAACCTCACCCTAACCCTAACCCTTACCCTCACCCTCAAAATCAACCTCAACATAACCCTAAACCTACAATGAACAATAATCCTAACCCTAACCCTAACCCTCACCCTAACTATAATCCTCATCCTCATCCTAACCCTCACCCTAACACGATCACCCTAACACTAACCCTAACCCTAACACTAACCCTAACACTAACCCTAAACCTCACCCTCAGCCTAAACCTCACCCTACCCCTAACCCTAGCGTTAGGGTGAGGTTTAGGGTTAAGGTGAGGTTTAGGGTAAGTGTGAGTGTTAATGTTAGGTTTCGGTTTTGTGTTAGGTTTAGGCGGAGGGTTAGGGTCAGGGTTAGGTTTAGGGTTAGTATTATGGTTAGGGTTAAGGTGATGGTTAGGATTACGTTTAGCTTGAAGGTTAGGATGAGGTTTAGGGATAGGATGAGGGTTAGGGTAATGGTGATAGTAAGGGTAAATTTGAGGGGTAGTCTAAGGCTGAGGGCTAAGATAAGCGTGAGGGTTAAGGTTAGGGTGAGGGTTAGGTTAAGGTTGAGAGTTAGGGATTAGGGTGAGGGTGAGGGTTAGATTGAGGAGCATGGTTAGGGTTAGTGTGTGGTTTAGGGTGAGAATGAGGGTTTGGGTTAGGTGAGGGTAAGGGTTAGAGTTAGGGTTAGGGTGAGGGCTAGGGTGAGGATGAGGGTTAGGGTTAGGGTTAGGGTGAGGTTTAGGGTTAGGGTGAGGGTTAGGGTTAGTGTAAGGGTTAGTGTTAGTGTTAGGGTTACTGTTTGGGTGAGGGTAAGTGTTAGGGTGAGGGTTAGGGTTAGGGTGAGGGTTATAGTTAGGGTTAGGTTAGTTTTAGGTTTAGTGTTACATTGAGGGTGAGGGTGAGGGTGAGGGTTAGGGTTAGGGTTAGGGTGAGGTTTAGGGTTAGGATTAGGGTTAGAGTTAGGGTTAGGGTGAGGGTGAGGTTTAGGGTTAGATTTAGGCTTAGAGTGAGGGTTATTGTTAGTGTTAGGGTTTGGGTTAGGGTGAGGGTTACTGTGAGGGTTATGGTTAGAGTTAGGGTTAGTGTTAGGATTAGGGTTAGGGTGAGGTTGAGTGTGTGGGTTAGGGTTAGATTTAGGGTTAGGCTTAGCGTTAGGCTGAGGGTGAGGTTGAGTGTGAGGGTTGGGTTTAGGTTGAGGGATAGCATTAGGGTTAGTGTGAGGGTCAGGATGAGGGTTAGGGTTAGGATTAGGGTTAGAGTAAGAGCTAGGGTTAGGGTGAAGTTTAGTGTTAGGCTTAGGGTTAGGTTTAGGGTTAGGGTTAGGGTGAGGATGAGGTTTAGTGTTAGGGTTAGGGTTAGGGTTAGTGTTAGGCTTAGGGATTGGGTGAGTGTTAGGGGTAGGATGAGGGTTATGGTTATGGTTAGTATTAGGATTAGGGTTAGGGTGAGTGTGAGGTTTAGGGTAAGGGTTAGGCTTAGGGTTAGGTTGAGGGTGAGGGTTAGGTTTAGGGTGAGGTTTAGTGTGAGGGTTAGGGTTATTGTTAGGGTTAGGGTGAGGGTTAGTGTGAGGGTTAGTGTTAAAGTTAGGGTGTGGGTGAGAGTTAGGGTTAGGGTGATGCTTAGGGTTACGGCCAGGGAGAGGGTTAGCATGAGGGTGAGAGTTAGTGTGAGTGTAAGGATGGGGGTGACAGTAAGGGTAGAGTTGAGGGTTGGGGTTAGGGTTAGGTTAGGGTTAGGGTGAGTGATAGGGTTAGGGTGAGGGTTATGGTTATGGTTAGGATTAGGATTAGGGTTAGGTTGAGGGTGAGTGCGTGGGTTAAGGTTAAGTTTAGGGTTAGGCTTAGGGTTAGGCTGATGGTGAGGATGAGGTTTAGGTTTAGGGTTAGTGTGAGTGATAGTGTTACCTGTGAGGGTTATGTTTAGGGTGTGGATTACGGTTAGGTTTAGGGTTAGGGTGAGGGCTACGGTGATGTGAGGTTTAGGGTTAGGGTTAGGTGAGGTTTAGGGTGAGTGTGAGGTTTAGGATTAGGTTTAGGCTGAGGTATAGGGTTATGGTTAGGGTTAGGGTTTGGGCGAATGTGAGGTTTAGGGTTAGAGTTAGGGTTATGGTGAGGTTTTGGGTGAGGTTTATGGTTAGTGTTAGTGTTAGGGGTAGGGTTAGGCTGAGGGTGAGTGTGAGTGTGAGGGGTAGTTTTAGGGTTAGGCTTAGGTTTAGGCTGAGGGTGAGGGTGAGGTTTAGGGTTAGGGTGAAGGTGAGGTTTAGGCTTAGACTTAGTGTTAGTGTGAGGGTTAGTCTGAGGTTTAGTGTTAGTTTAAGGGTGTGGGTGAGAGTTAGGGTTAGAGTGATGCTTAGGGTTACGATCAGGGTGAGGGTTAGGATGAGGGTTAGGGTTAGTGTGAGGGTTAGTGTGAGGGTGAAAATAAGGGTAAAGTTGAGGGCTAGGCTGAGAGTGACGATTACGGTAAATGTGAGGGTTAGGGTTAGGGTGAGGTTTAGGGTTAGGGTTAGGGTGAGGGTGTGGTTAGACTGAGGATTAATTTTAGGGTTACTGTGAGGTTTAGGGTGAGGATGAGGGTTAGGGTAAGGGTGAGGGCTAGGGTGAGGGTGAGGGTTAGGGTTATGTTTAGGGTGAGTGTTATGGTTAGGGTGATGGTTAGAGTTAGTGTGAGGGTTAGTGTAAGGGTTAGGGTTAGTGTTAGGTTGAGGGTAAATGTTAGGCAGAGGATTAGGGTTGGGGTGAGGGTTATGGTTAGAATGAGGTTTAGGGTTAGGGTTATTGTTAGGGTTATGGTTCGGGTTAGGATGAGGTTTAGTGTTAGCATTAGGGTTAGGGTGAGGACGAAGGTGAGGTTGAGGTTTAGGGTTAGGGTTAGGCTTAGGCTTAGGGTTAGGCTGAGGCTGAGGCTGAGGCTGAGGTTAAGGGTTAGGGTTAGCATGATGGTTAAGGTTACGGTTAGGCTGAGTTTTAGGATGAGTGTTAGGGTTAGGGTGAGGGTTACGGTGAGGGTGACAGTAAGGGTAAAGTTGATGGTTAGGGTTAGGGTGAGGGTTAGGGTGAGGATTAGGGTTAGGGTTAGGGTGAGGGTGAGGGTTGGATGGAGGATTAGTTTTAGGGTTAGTGTGAGGTTTAGGGTGAGGATGAGGGTTAGGGTTAGGGTGAGGGCTAGTCTGAGTTTGAGGGTTATGTTGAGGTTTAGGTTTAAGGTGATGGTTAGGGTTAGTGTGACGGTAAGTGTTAGGATTAGGGTTACTGTTAGGGTGAAGGTAAGTGTTAGGGTGAGGGTTAGGTTTAGGGAGAGGGTTATGTTTTGGGTTAGGCTTAGTTTTAGGGTTATGGCTATTGTTAGGGTTAGGTTTAGTGTTACGGTTAAGGTGAGGGTGAGGGTTAGGGTTAGGGTTAGGTTTAGGGTTAGGGTTAGGGTGAGGGTTAGGTTGAGGTTTAGGGTTCGGTTTAGGATTAGGGTTATGGTGAGGGTGAGTGTGAGTGTTAGGATTAGGCTTAGGCTTAGGCTTAGGGTTAGGCTGAGGGTGAGGGTGGGAATGAGTTTTAGGTTTATGGTGATGGTTAGGTTTAGGGTTAGGGTTAGGATTAGGGTTAGGTAGAGGTCTAGGGTGAGGGTGAGGGTTAGGCTGAGGGTTAGCGTGAGTCTGAGGGTGAGGGTGAGGGTTAGGGTTTGGTTGAGGTTTAGGGTTAGGGTTTGGGTGAGGGTGAGGTTAAGAATGAGGATTAGTTTTAGGGTTAGTGTGACGTTTAGGGTGAGGATGATGGTTAGGGTTAGGGTGAGGGCTAGGGTGAGGGTGAGGGTTAGGGTGAGGGTGAGGTTTAGGGTTAGGGTGATGGTTAGGGTTAGTGTTAGTGTTAGGGTTATGGTTAGTGTTAGGGTGAGGTTAAGTGTTAGGATGAGGGTTAGGGTTAGGGTGAGGGTTATGGTTAGAATGAAGGTTAGGGTTAGGTATAGGGTTATTTTTAGGATTAATGTTAGAGTTATGGTTATGGTGAAGGTGAGGGTTAGGGTTAGGTTTAGGGTGAGGTTTATGTTAAGGGTTAGGGTTAGAGTTAGGGTTAGGGTGGGGGTGAGGTTTAGGGTTAGAGTTAGCCTTAGTGTTAGTGTTAGGTTCTAGGGTGAGGGTTAGTGTGAGGGTTAGGGTTAGGCTTAAGCTTACGGTTAGGCTTAAGCTTAGAATGAGAGTGAGGGTGAGGGTTAGGGTTAACGTTAGGGTTAGGGTTCGGGTTAAGGTTAGGGTGAGGGTTAGGATGAGGTGTAGGGTTAGGATTAGGGTTAGGTTGAGCACTAGGGTGATGGTTAGTGTGAGGGTTAGGGTTAGGGTTAGGGATAGGGTTAGGTTTAGGATTAGGTTTAGATTGAGGGTGAATGTGAGGGTTAGGGTTAGGGTTAGGGTTAGGCGTAGGATTAGGGTGAGTGTTAGGGATAGGGTTTCGTTTAGGGTGAGGGTGAGGGTTAGGGTTAGGATTAGGGTGAGGGTGAGGGTGAGGGTTTGGTTAAGGGTTAGTGTGAGGTTTAGGGTTATTGTGAGGATTATGTATATGGTGAGGGTTAGAGTTAGGTTTAGGGTTAGGGTTAGGGTGAGGTTTAGGGTGAGGGTGAGTTTTAGGGTTAGGGTTAGTGTGAGGTTTAGGGTTATGATTAGGGTTATTTTTAGGGCGAGTGTGAGGGTTAGGGTTAGAGTTAGGGTTAGGCTTAGGCTTAGGGTTTGGTTATGGCCTAGGGTGAGGGTGAGGGTTAAGGTTAGGGTTAGGTTGAGGGTTAGGGTGAGGGTTAGTGTTAGGGTTAGGGTTAGGGGTGGGTTTAAGGTTAGGCTTAATGTTAGGCCGTGGGTGAGGGTGAGGGTTAAGGTTAGGGTGAGGGTGTGGTTTAGGGTTAGATTTAGTGTTAGGGTTAGGTTAGTGTGAGTGTTAGGTTAAGGGTTAGTGTTATGGTTAGGGTTAGGGTGCGGGTGAGTGTGAGGGTTAGGGTTAGTCTTATGTTTAGGCTTAGGATTAGTCCGAGCATGAGGGTGAGGGTTAATGTTAGGGTTTTAGGATTAGGGTTATGGTTAGGGTGAGGGTGAGCTTGAGGGTTAGAGTTAGGTTTAGGGAGAGGTTTAGTGTGAGGGTTAGGATTAGGGTTGTTGTGAGGGTTAAGGTTAGGGTGATGGTTAGGTTGAGGTTTAATGTTAAGGTTAGGATTAGGTTTAGGACTACATTTTCCCTGAGGGTTAGGTTTAGGGTTCAGCTTAGTCTTAGGGTTAGGCTGAAGGTATGGATGGGGATGAGGATTAGGTTTAGAATGATGGTTAGGGTTATGGTTAGGAGGAGTGTTAGTGTTTTGATTAGGGTTAGGGTGAGGGCTAGGATGAGGGTGAGTGTTAGGTTTAGGGGTAGGCTTAGGCTTAGGGTTAGGCTGAGGCTGAGGGTGAGGGTCAGGTTTAGGGTTAGGGTGATAGATGGGGTTAAATTTAGGGTGAGAGTTAGTATAAGGATTAGGGTTAGAGTGCGGGTTAGGGTGAGGGTGACTTTATGGGTAAAGGTGAGCATTAGGCTGAGGGTGAGGTCTAGGGTTAGGGTGAGGTTTAGGGTAATGTGATGGTTAGGGTTAGTGTGAGGGTTAGTGTTAAGGTCAGGGTTAGTGTTAGGTTGAGTCTAAGTGTTAGGGTGAGGGTTAGGGTTAGGGTGATGTTTACGGTTAGGATGAGGGTTAGGGTTAGGGTTAAGGTTATTGTTAGGGTTAGGATTACGGTTACAGTGAGGGTGAGGGTGAGGTTTAGGGTTAGGATGAATTTAGGTTTAGGGTTAGGGATAGAGTTAGGGTTAGGGTGAGGGTGAGATTGAGGTTTAGTGTTAGGGTGAGGGTTTGGGTTAATGTTAGGGTGAGGGTAAGTTTTAGGGTGAGGGTTTGGGTTAGGGTGAGTGTTATTGTTAGGGTGAGGTTTAGGAATAGTGTTAGGGTTTTTGTTAGGGTTAGGTTTAGGGTTACAGTTACGTTGAGGGTGAGGATGAGGGTTAGGGTTAAGGTTAGGGTGAAGTTTAGGGTTTGGGTTAGGGTTAGAGTTAGGGTTAGGGTGAGAGTGAGGTTTAGGGTTAGAGTTAGGTTTAGGGTGAGGGTTAGGTTGAGGGTTAGGGGTAGGGTTAGTGTTAGGGTAAGGGTTAGGGTGAGAGGTAGAGGGAGGGTTAGGGTTAGGGTTAGGGTTAGGTTTAGGATTAGGGTTAGGGTGAGGGCGATTCTGTGTGTTAGGGTTAGGTTTAGGGTTAGTCTTAGGGTTAGGCTGAGTGTGAGGTTAAAGGTGAGGATTAAGGTACGGGTTAGTGTTAGGGTTAGGGTGAGGTTTAGGGTGAGGTTGAGGGATAGGGTTAGGGTTAGGATTAGGATTAGTGTTAGGCTTAGTGTGAGTGTGAGGGATAGGGATAGGGTTAGGGTTAGGCATAGGGTTAGGCTGACGGTGAGGGTGAAGACTGTGTTAGGGTGAGGGTTAGGGTTAGGGTGAGCTTTAGTGTTAGTGTTAGGGTTAGAGTTAGGGTTAGTAATAGTGTTAGGGTTAGGGTGAGTGTTTAGGGGAGGATTAGGGTTAGGGTTACAGTTAGAGTTAGCCTTAAGGTTAGGGTGAGGGTGAGGTTTAGGGATAGAATTAGGGTTAGGGTGAGGCTGAGGGTGAGGGTTAGTGTTAGGGTAAGTGTTAGGTTTGGGGATAGGGTGAGGGTTAGTTTGAGGGTGAGGGTTAGGGTTAGGCTTAGGATTAGGATTAGGATTAGGGATAGGGTGAGTGTGAGGGTTAGGGTTAGTGTTAGGGTTAACCTTAGGTTTAGGCTGAAGTTGAGGATGAGGGTGAGGGTTAGGATTAGTGTGAGGGTTAGGGTTAGGTTTAGGGTGAGTTTTAGTGTTACGGTTAGGGTTAGGTTTAGGGTTAGGGTTAAGGTGAGGGTGAGGGTTAGGGTTAGGGTTAGGATTAGGGATAGGGTGAGGGTGAGTGTTAGGATTAGGGTTAGGGTTACATTTATTGTTAGTGTTATGGTTAAGGTTAACTTTGTGGTGAGGGTGAGGCTGAGGTTGAGGGTTAGGGTTAGGATTAGGGTTAAGTTTAGCTTTAGGGTTAGGGTTGGTGTTATTGTTAATGTTAGGGTTAGAGTTGTGGTGAGAGTGAGGGTGAAGGTGAGGGTGAGTGTTAGGGTTTGGTTTAGGGTGAGGTTTAGGGTTAGGGTGAGGATTAGGGTTAGGGTGAGGGTAAGGTTTAGCGTTAGACTTAAGGTTAGGGGGATAGTTAGGGTGAGGGTTAGGGTTAGGGTGAGGGTTAGGTTGAAGTTTAGGTTTAGACTTACAGTTAGGTTTAGGATTAGGGTTATGGTGAGGGTGAGTGTGAGGATTAGGGTTAGGCTTAGGCTTAGGCTTAGTGTTGCCTGAGGGTGAGGATGGGGGTGGGGATTAAGGTTCTGGTGATTTTTAGGGTTAGGGTGAGGGTGAGGGTTAGGATGAGGGTTAGGGTTAGGATTAGGTAATGGTGAGGGCCAGGGTGAGGGTGAGGTTTAGGGTTAGGATTAGGTTTAGGCTTATGGTTAGGCTGAGGGTGAGGTTGAGCTGAAGGTTTAGCATTAGGGTGATGGTTAGTGTTACGTTTAGGTTGAAGGTTAGCATGAGGTTTAGACATAGGGTGAGGGTTAGCGTGAGGGTGATGGTAAGGGTAAAGTTGAGGGTTAGGCTGAGGGTGAGGGTTAAGATCAGGGTGAGGGTTAGTGTTAGTGTGAGGGTTAGGGTAAGGGTGAGGGTTAGGGGTTAGTGTGAGGGTAAGGGTTAGATTGAGTATTAGGGTTAGGGTTAGTGTGAGGTTTAGGGTGAGGATGAGTGTTAGGGTTAGGGTGAGGGTTAAGGTTAGGGTGAGGGCTAGGGTGAGGGTGAGGGTTAGGGTTAGGATTAGGGTTAGGGTGAGTTATAGGGTTAGGGTGACAGTTAGGGTTAGTGTATGGGTTAGTGTTAGGGTTAGGGTTAGTGTTAGTGTGAGGGTAAGTGTTAGGGTGAGGTTTAGGGTTTGGGTGAGTGTTATAGTTAGGGTGATGTTTAGGGTTAGGTTAGGGTTATTGTTGTTGTTAGGTTTAGGGTTATGTTGAGGTTGAGGGTGAAGGTGAGGGTTAGGGTTAGTGTTAGGGTGAGGTTTAGGGTTATGATTAGGTTTAGAGTTAGGAATAGGTTGAGGGTGAGGTTTAGGATTAAAGTTAGGCTTAGGGTGAGGGTCAGTGTGAGGGTTAGCGTTAGGGACAGTTTTAGGTTATGGTTATTGTGAGAGTTAGTGTGAGGGTTAGGGTTAGAGTGAAGGTTAGGCTTAGGATTAGGGTTAGGGTGAAGATGAGTGTGTGGGTTAGGGTTAGGTTTAGGGTTAGGCTTAGGGTTAGGCTTAGACTGAGGTTGAATGTGAGGCTTAAGGTTAGGGTGAGGGCTCGAGTTAAGGTTAGATTGAGGGTAAGGATGAGGGTTAGGGTTAGGATTAGGGTTAAGGTGAGCACTGGAGTGACGGTTAGTGTGAGGGTTAGGGTTAGGGATAGGGTTAGGTTTAGGATTATGGTTAGGTTGAGGGTGAGTGTGAGGTTTAGGGTTAGGGTTAGGGTTAGGCTGACGGTTAGGTTTAGGGTTAGTGTTAGGGTTTGATTTAGGCTGAGGGTGAGGTTTAGCGTTAGGGTTAGGGTTAGGCTGAGGATGAGGGTGGGGGTGAGGATTAGGGTTAGCGTGAGGGTTAGGTTTAGAGTCAGTGTTATTGTTAGGGTTAGGGTTAGAGTTATGGTGAGGGTGAGGTTGCGGGTGAGGGTTAGGGTTGGGATTAGGGTGAGATTTAGAGTTAGGGTTGGAGATAGGGTTAGTGTAAGGGTTGGGCTTAGGGTTAGGCTGAGGGTGAGGGTGGGGATGAGGATTAGGTTTAGGTTTAGGGTTAGGGTTAGAGTTAGGGTTAGGCTTAGGCTTAGGATTAGGCTGAGGGTGAGGTTGGGGCGAGGATTAGGGTTTTTGTGATGGTTAGGTTGATGGTTAGGATGAGGGTTAGGGTTAGGATTAGGGTTAGGGTGAGGGCTAGGGTGAGGTTGAGGGATAGGGTTAGGTATAGGCTTAGGCTTAGTGTTAGTCTGAGTGTGAGGTTGAGGGTGAGGGTTAGGGTTATGGTGATGGTTAGGTTTACGGTTAGGGTGAGGGTTAGGATGAGTGTTAGTTTTAGGGTGATTGTGATGGTAAGTGTAAATGTGAGGGTTAGGCTGAGGGTGAGGGTTAAGATAAGGGTAAGGGCTAGGGTTAGGGTGCGGGTTAGGTTAAGCTTTATGGTTAGGGTTAGGGTGAGTGTGAGGGTTAGATTGAGAATTAGGGTTAGGGTTAGTGTGCGGTTTAGGGTAAGGATGAGGGTTAGGTTTAGGGTGATGGTTAGGGTTAGAATTAGGGTTAGGGTGAGGGCTAGGGTGAGCGTGAGGATTAGGGTTGGGTTTAGGGTGAGGTTGAGGTTTAGGTTAAGGTTGAGTGTTAAGATTAGTGTGAGGGTTAATGTTATGGTTAGGGTTAGTGTAAGGGTGAGGGTAAGTGTTAGGATGATGGTTAGGGTTAGGGTTATTGTTAGGGTTAGGTTTATGGTTAAACTTGCAGTGAGGGTGAGGGTTAGGGTTAGGTTTAGGGTTAGGTTTAGGGTTAGGGTTACAGTTAGAAATTGGGTTAGGGCTAGGATTAGGCTTAGGGTGAAGGCTAAGTCGAGGGTGAGGGTGAGGGTTAGGGTTAGGTTTAGGATTAGGTTGAGGGTGAGGGTGAGTGTGTGGGGTAGGGTTAGGTTTAGGGTTAGGCTTAGGGTTAGGCTAAGGGTTAGGTTGAGGGTGAGGGTTATGTTTAGGGTGAGGGTTAGGGTAGTTTTAATGTTAGGTTTAGGTTTAGGGATAGGTTGAGGTTTAGGGTTAGGGTTATCTTGAGGGTGAAGGTTAGGGTTAGGTTGAGGGTTAGGATTAGGGCTAGGTTTAGGTTGAATGTTAGGGTTAGGGATTTGGTAAGGGTTATCATGAGGGAAAGGGTTAGGATTAGCGTTAGGATGAGGGCTAGGGTGAGAGTGAGTGTTAGGTTTAGGGTAATGGTGAGGTTTAGGTTTTGGGTAAGTTTTAGGGTTAGGGTGAGGGTTAGGGTTAGGGTTATGGTGAGGGTCAGGGTTAGGGTTTGGTTGAGGGTTAGAATTAGGTTTAGGGTTAGGGTGAGGGTTAGGATGAGGGTTAGAGATACAATTAGGGTTAAGCTCAGGGCTGGGGTGAGGGTGAGGGTAAGTGTTAGGGTTAGGGTAAGTTTTATGGTTAGGGTGAAGGTGAGGTTAAGGGTTAGGGTTAGGGTTAGGGTTAGGCTTAGGGAAAGGCTGAGTGTGAGTGAAAGGGTGAGGGTTAGGGTGAGGGTTAGGTTTAGGGTTAGAGTTAGGGTTAGGGTTAGAGTGAGCATTATGGTAAGGGTTAGGGTTAGGGATAGGGTTAGGTTTAGGTTTAGGTTTTGGGTGAGGGTGAGTGTGGGGTTTATGGTTAGGGTTAGGGTTTTTCTTAGGGATAGGCTGAAGGTGAGGGTGAGAGTTAGGGTTACAGTGAGGGTTTGGGTGAGTGTTAGGATGCGGGTTAGGTTTAGGATTAGGGTGAGGTTTAGGGTTGGGTTTAGGGTGAGAGTTAGGGTTAGGTTTAAGGTGAGGTTTAGGGTTAGGGTTAAGGTTAGGTTTAGGGATAGGGTGAAGGTTAGGGTTAGGGTTATGTTGAGGGTGAGGTTTAGGTTTAGGTTGAGGGATAGTATTAGGGCTAGGTTTAGGGTGAGTTTTAGGGTGAGGGTTTGCATGAGGGGTAGGGTTAAGATTTGGGTTAGGATGAGGGCTAGGGTTAGGTTGAGGTTTAGGCTGAGGGTTTGGGTTAAGGTGAGGGTGTGGGTTAGGTTTGGACTGAAGGTTATTGTGAGGACTAAGGTGAGGGTTAGGGTTAGGGTTAGGGTGAGGGTTAGGTTGAGGTTTAGGTTTAGGGTTAGGGTTAGGATTAGGGTTAGTATGAGGGTAAGTGTAAGGGTTAGGGTGAGGGTTATCCTTAGGCTTAGGGTTAGGCTGAGTGTGAGGTTGGGGATGAGGATTAGGTTTAGAATGATGGTTCCAGTTATGATTAGGTTGAGTGTTATGATGAGGGTTAGGGTTAGGATTAGGGATACGGTGAGGTCTAGGGTGAGTGTGAGGTTTAGGGTTAAGTTTAGGCTTAGGCTTAGGGTTAGACTAAGGCTGAAGGTAAGGGTGAGGGTTAGGGTTAGGGTGATGGTTAGTGTTACAGTAAGGGTGAGGGTTAGGATGAGGGTTAGGATTAGGGTGAGGGTTAGGATGAGGGTGACAGTAAGAGTAAAGATGAGGGTTAGGCCTCAGCCTAACCCTCAGGGTGAGGTTTAGTGTTAGGGTTAGGGTTAGAATTAGGGTTAGGGTGAGGGTGAAGTTTAACGGTAGAGTTAGGGATAGGGTGAGGGTTAGGGTGAGGGTTAGGGTTAGGGTGAGGGTTAGTGTGGGAGTGACGGTAAGGGTAAACATGAGGGTTAGGCTGAGGGTGAGAGTTACTGTAAGGGTGAGGGTTAGGTTCAGGGTGAGATTTAGGTTGAGGATGAGGTGAGGGTTATGGTAAGGTTGACGGTGAGTGTTTGGGTTAGGGTGAGTATGAGGGTTAGACTGAGGATTAGTGTAAGGGTTAGTATGAGGTTTAGGGTGAGGCTGATGGTTAGGGTTAGGGTGAGGAATAGGGTAAAGTTGAGGGTTAGGGTTAGGGTTTGGGTGAGGTTTAAGTTTAGGGTGATGGTTAGTGGTAGTGTGAGGGATAGTTTTTGGGTTAGTGTTAGTGTTAGGGTTAGCATAAGTGTTAGGGTAAGGTATAGGTTTAGGGTGAGGTTTACGGTTAAGGTTAGGGTTTGGGTTATGGTGAAGGTGAGGTTTAGGGTTAGAGTTAAATTTAGGGTGAGGGTTAGGGTTAGGGTTAGGGTTAGGTTACTGTTAGGTTAGGGATAAGGTGAGGTTTAGTGTGGGGGTGAAGGTTAGTGTTAGGGTTCAGATTAGGATTAGGGTTAAGGTGAGGGTGAGTGTGAGTGTTAGGTTTAGGGTTAGGATTAGGATTAGAGTTAGGGTGAGGGTGAGGGTTACGGTTAGGGTGAGTGTTGGGATTAGGGTTAGTGTGAGGGTTAGGGTGAGTGTTAATCTTAGACTTAGGGTTTGGTTGTGGGCTAGGGTGAGGGTGAGGGTTGGGGTGAGGGTTAGGGTGAGGGTTTGGTTAGTGTTAGGTTTAGGGTTGGGATTAGGTTTAGGCAAAATGTTAGGCTGAGGGCGTGGGTGAGGGTGAGGGTTATGGTGAGGGTGAGGGTTAGGGTTAGGGTTAGGGTATGATTTAGTGTTAGGGTTAGGGTTAGTGTTAGTCTTAGGTTTAAGTTGAGAGTTAGGGGGAGGGTCAGGGTTAGGGTGAGACTTATGTTTAGCATTAGGGTTAGGGTGAGGGTGAGGTTTAGGGATAAATTAGGGTTAGGGTGAATCTGAGGGTGAGGTTTAATGTTAGGGTTAGTGTTAGGGTTAGGGTTAGGGTGAGGGTTAGGTTGAGGGTGAGGATTAGGGTTAGGGTTAGGATTAGGATTAGCATTAGGGTTAGTGTGAGGGTTAGGGTTAGCCTTAGGTTTAGGCTGAATGTGAGGGTGAGGGTTAAGTTTAGGTTTAGGTTGAGGGTTAGGTTTAGGGTTAGGGTGAGGTTTAGTGTTAGGGTTAGTGTTAGAATTAGGGTTAGGGTGAGGGTGAAGTTTAACAGTAGAGTTAGGGATAGGGTGAGGGTTAGGGTGAGGGTTAGGGTTAGGGTGAGGGTTAGTGTGGGAGTGACGGTAAGGGTAAAAATGAGGGTTAGCCTGAGGGTGAGAGTTACTGTAAGGGTGAGGGTTAGGTTCAGGGTGAGATTTAGGTTGAGGATGAGTGTAAGGTTTTGGGTGAGTGCTAGGGTAAGGGTGAGGGTTAGGGTTAGGGTTAGGGTGAGGGTGTTAGGTTGAGGGTTGGGGTAAGGTTGAGGGTTATGGTTTATGTGAGGGTTAGGGTTAGGGTTAGGTTTATTGTTATGTTTAGGGTTAGGGTTTAGGTTACGGTGAGGGTGAGTGTGAAGGTTAGGGTTAGGCTTAGGTTTAGGCTTACGGTTAGGGTGAGGTTTAGGGTTATGGTTATGGTGAGGTTTAGGGTTAGGGTTAGGGTTAGGGTTAGGGTGAGGTTGAGATTTTGGGGTTAGATTTAGGGTTAGATTGAGCCTGAGGGTGAGGCTTAGGTTTAGGGTTAGTGTTAGGGTGAGGGTTAGGTTGAGGGTTAGTGTGAGGGTGAGGGTTAGGGTTAGGGTTAGGATTAGGATTAGGGTTAGTGTCAGGGTTAGGGTTAGGATTAGGGTTAGGATGAGTGTGAGTGTTACGATTAGGGTTAGGTTTAGGGTTAGGGTTAGGTTTAGGGTTAGGATTAGTGTATTTCGTAGGGTTAGGTTTAGGGTTAGGCTTACGGTTAGGCTGAGGGTGAGGTTGAGGATGAGGATTAGGGTTAGGGTGAGAGTTAGGGTTAGGGTGAGTTTTAGGGCTATGTTTAGGGTGAGGTTGCGGGTTAGATTGAGGATTATTGTTAAGGTTAGTGTGAGGTTTAGGGTGAGGATGAGCGTTAGGGTTAGGGTGAGGGTTAGGGTGAAGGTGAGGGTTAGGGTTAGGGTTAGGATGAGGTTTAGGATTAGGGTGATGGTTAGGGTTAGTGTGAGGGTTAGTGTTAGGGTTAGGGTTAGTGTTAGGTTGAGGGTTAGGGTTAGGATGAGTGTTATGGTTATGGTTAGCGTGAGTGTTAGGATTAGGGTTAGGGTTATTGTTAGTGTTAGGGTTAGGGTTTTGTTTAAGGTGAGGGTAAGGGTGTGGGTTAGGGTTGGGGATAGGATGAGGTTTAGGTTTAAGCTTAGGGTTAGAATTAGGGTTAGGGTGAGGGTGAGGTTTAGGATTAGACTTAGGTTTAGTGTTAGGTTTAGGGTTAGGGTTAGGGTTAGACTTAGGCTTAAGCTTAGGCTTAGGCCAAGCATGAGGGTGAGGGTTAGAGTTAGGGTAAGGGTGAGGAGTAGGGTTAGGGTTCTGATGAGGTTTATGTTTAGGATTAGGGTTGGGTTGAGGGCTAGGGTGAGGCTTAGTGTGAGGGTTAGGGTTAGGGATAGGGTTAGTTTTAGGATTAGGTTTAGGGTGAGGGTGAGTGTGAGCGTTAGGGTTAGGGTTAGGCTTAGTCTTAGGGTTAGGGTTTGGGTTAGGGTGAGTGTGCGGCTGAGAATTACGGTTAGGTTTAGGGTTAGGGTTAGGGTTAGGGTGAGGGTTAGGATGAAGGTTAAGGTTATGGTAAAGGTGAGACTTAGGGTTTGGGTGAGGGTTAGGGTTAGGATTAGGGTTAGGCTGAGGGTGAGTGTGAGGATTAGGGTTATGGTTATGGTTATGGTTAGGTTTAGGGTTAAAAATAGTGTTATTGTTAGGGTTAGGGTTCGAGTTAAGGTGAGGGTGAGGGTGAGGTTGAGGGTGAGTGTTAAGATTATAATTAGGGTGAGGTTTAGGGTTACAGGTAGGATGAGGGTTAGGGTGAGGGTGAGGTTTAGCCTTAGATTTGGGTTAGGGGAGGGTTAGTTCGTGGGTTCGGTTTAGGGTTCGTGTTAGGGTTAAGGTTAGTGTTAGGTTGAGGGTAAGTTTTAGTGTGAGGATTAGGGTTAGGATGAGGGTTATGGTTAGGTTGAGGGTTAGGGTTAGTGTTCGTTTTAGGGTTAAGTTTAGTCTTAGCTTGGGGGTTAGGGTTAGGGTTAGGCTTTCAACTTATAAGGAGATGTCAGTTCTCATATTGCACTCTATTTTCTGTTATCAGTTAACTATCTAAAATTATCTGAACTTATTGATTAATGTCCCACAATAATTTTGTTGGCATGCTGAAAATATCTGGGTACTAAACAGAGGGGGGAATATAAGAATTAAGGAAATAGGCTTAAGTGAATATATCACATGAAACCATATCTTATTTTTCCCAGTCCCAAAGCACATTCCTTTCACAAAGTCATTGACAAATGAATAGTCCAATGAGCTACTGTGTCCTATTCACATAGGATCATAGCGTTAGGGTGAGGGTGAGGATTAGGGGTAGAGTTATCGTTAGAGTAATTGTTAGGGTTGGGGTGATGTTAAGGGTTAACGTGAGGGTTAGGGTGAGGGTGAGGGTGACGGTGGGGAGAGGGTTAGGGTTAGTGTGAGGGTTAGGGTTAGGGGAAGGTTGTGGGTGATGTTTAGATTGAGGATTAGTTTTAGGGTTAGTGTGAGGTTTAGGGTGAGGATGAGGGTTAGGGTTAGGGTTAGGGCTAGGGTGAGGGTGAGGGTTAGCTTTAGGTTTAGGGTGAGGTTTAGAGTTAGGGTGATGGTTAGGGTTAGTGTGAGTGTTAGTGTTAGGGATAGGGTTAGTGTTAGGGTAATGGTAAGTGTTAGGTTGAGGGCTAGGGTTAGGGTTAGTGTTAGGGTGAGGGTAAGTAGTAGGGTGAGGGTTAGGGTTAGTTTTAGGCTTAGGCTTAGGCTTAGGTAGAGCATGAGGGTGAGGGTGAGGGTTAGGATCAGAGTGAGGGTTAGGTTGAGGGTTAGGATGAGGTTTAGGGTTAGGATTAGGGTAAGGATGAGGGCTAGGTTGAGGGTTAGTGTGAGGGTTAGGATTAGGTTTAGGATTAGGGTTAGGGTGAGGTTAAGGGTTAGGGTTAGGGTTAGGGTTAAGGTTAGAATATGGGTGAGGGTTAGGGTTAGGGTGTGGGTGAGGATGAGGATTAGGATTAGGTTTAGGGTTAGGGTTAGGGTTACATTGAGGGTTAGGGTTAGGTTTAGGTTTAGGCTTCGGGTTAGGCTGAGGGTGAGGTTGGGGTTGAGGATTAGAGTTAGGGTTAGGGTTAGGCTTAGTTTTAGGGTTATTGTTAGTGTTAAGGTTAGGGTTAAGTTTTTGGTGAGGCTGAGGCTGAGGGTGTGGGTTTTTGTTAGGGTTCGGGTTAGGGTTAGTTTTAGGGTTAGGGTTAGTATTATTTTTAGGGTTAGGCTTAGAGTTACGGTGAGGTTGAGGGTGAGGGTGAGGTTTGGGGTTAGGGTGAGGTTTAGGGTTAGGGTTAGGGTTAAGGTTAGGATCAGGGTTAGGGTGTGGGTAAGTCTGAGGGTTAGGGTGAGGGTTAGGCTTAGGCTTATGGTTAGTCTGAGGGTGTGGGTGGGGGTGAGGACTAGGGTTAGGGTGATGGTTTGGGTTAGGGTTAGTGTTATTGTTAGGATTAGGGTTAGAGTTACAGTGTAGGAGAGGGTGCGGGTGAGGGTTAGGTTTAGGGTTAGGGTTAGGATAAGGGCTAGGATGAGGGTGAGGTTTCCGGTTAGGTTCAGGGTGAGCTTTAGGGTTAGGGTTAGGGTGAGGGTGAGGGTGAGGTTTAGGGTTAGAGTTAGGGTTAGGGTGAGGCTGACGGTGAGGGTGAGGGTTTGGTTTAGAGTTAAGATTAGGATTAGGTTTAGGGTTAGGCTGGGGGTGATGGTTAGGGTGAGGGTCATGTTGATGATGAGGGTTAGGTTTAGGCTGAAGACTAGGGTGAGGGTGAGGTTTAGGGATAGGGTTAGGAAGAGTTTTTGGGTTAGGGTGATGGTTAGGGTTAGTGTGAGGATTAGTGTTAGGGTTAGGGTTAGTGCTAGGGAAAGTGTTAGGGTGAGGGTTAGGGTTAGGGTGAGGGTTATGGTTAGGGTTATGGTTATGGTTAGGCTTAGCATTATTGTTAGGGTTAGGGTTAGGGTTAAGCTTACTGTGAGGGTGAAGGTGCGGGTTAGGGTTAGAGTGAGGGTGAGGGTTAGACTTAGGGTTAGAGTGAGGGCTAGGGTGAGGGTGAGTGTTAGGTTTAGGGTTAGGGTTAGGGTGAGGTTGAGGATTAGGCTGAGGGTTAGGGTTAATGTGAGGGTTAGTGTTAGGGTTGGGGTTAGTGTTAGGGTTAGGGTGAGGGCTATGGTTTGGGTGAGGGCTATGTTTTGGGTGAGGTTTAGGGTTAGGGTTAGGGTTGTTTTTAGGCTTCGGATTAGGTTTACGGTTATGGTGAGGGTGAGGATGAGGGTTAGGGTTAGGGTTAGGGTGAGATTTAGCGTTAGGGTGAGGGTTAGAGTTAGGCTTTTGGTGAGGGTGAGTTTTAGGTGTAGAGTTAGGGTTAGAGTGAGGTTTAGGGAGAGGGTTACGGTTACAGTGAGTGTTAGGGTGGGGGAGACGGTAAGGGAAAAGGTGATGGTTAGGCTGAGGTTGCGGTTTACAGTAAGGGTGAGTGTTAGAGTTAGGGTGAGGTATAGTTTAGGGTTAGGGTTAGGGTGAGGGTTAGATTGAGGATTAGTGTTAGGGTTAGTGTGAGGTTTAGGGTTAGGATGAGGGTTAGATTTAGAGTTAGGGTGAGATTTAGGGTTAGGGTGATGGGTAGTGTTAGTGTGAGTGTTAATGTTAGCTTTAGGGTTAGTTTTAGTTTGAGGGTAAGTTTTAGGGTGAGGGTGAGTGTAATGGTTAGGGTGAGGGTTAGGGTTAGGGTTAATGTTAGGGTTAGGGTTAGAGTTAGGGTTCGGGTGAGAGATAGGGTTCGGGTTAAGTTTAGGGTTAGGGTGAGGGTTAATGTAAGGATTAACTTGAAGGTGAGGGTTAGGGTTTGGTTGAGGGTTAGGGTTAGTATTAGGGTGAGGGTGAGGGTGAAGTTTAGGGTTAGTGTTAGAGTGAGGGTTAGGATGTGGATTAGGATTAGGGTTAGGGTGTGGTCTAGGGTGAGGTTGAGGTTTAAGGTAAGGGTTAGGATGAGGTTTAGGGTTAGGGTTAGGATTAGGGTTAGGGTGTGGGTGAGATTTAGGGTTAGAGTTAGTTTTAGTGTTCTGCTTAGTTTTGGGTGAGGGTTATGGTTAGGTTTAGGCTTAGGCTGAGGCATAGGATTAGGCCAAGCATGAGGGTGAGGGTTAGGGTTCGGGTTTGGGTGAGTGTTAGGGTTAGGGTTAGGGTGAGTGTTAAGATGTGGTTTAGGATTAGAATTAGGATAAGGGTGAGGGCTAGGCTGAGGGTTAGGGTGAGGGTTAGGGTTAGGGGTAGGGTTAGGTTTAGGATAAGGGTAAGAGTGAGGGTGAGTGTGAGGATTAGGGTTAGGGTTAGGGTTAGGCTTAATGTTAGGGTGAGGGTTAGGGTTGGGTGTGGGTTAGGGTTAGTGCAAGGCTGAGGATTAGGGTTAGGGTTTGGGTTAGTTTTAGTGTTACTGTGAGGTTTAGAATTAGGGTTAGAGTTAGGCTTAGGGTTATGCTGAGGATGAGGGTGGGGTGAGGCTTAGAGTTAGGGTTAGGCTTAAGCTTAGGGTTAGTGTTATTGTTAGAATTAGGGTTAGATTTAGCGTGAGTGTGAGGGTTTGGGTGAGGGTTAGGGTGTGGGCTAGAGTGAGGGTGAGTTTTAGGGTTAGGGTTAGGGTGAGATTTAGGCTTAGGGTAAAGGTGAGGGTTATGGTGAGGGGAGGATTAGGCTTAGGGTTAGGATTAGGATTAGGGTAAGGATTAGGATGTGTGTGAGGGTTAGGGTTATGGTTAGGGTTAGGTAGGCTTAGGGTTAGGGTTAGGCTGAGTGTGAGGTTGAGGGTGAGGGTTAGGTTTAGGGTTAGGTTGAGGTTTAGTGTTAGTGTTAGGGTTAGAGTTAGGGTTAGGGTGAGGTTGAGGTTTAAGGGTGGAGTTTGTGTTACGGGTCAGGGTTAAGGTGGGGGTGACGGTAAGGGTAAAGTTAAGGGTTAGGTTGAGGGTGAGGGTTACTTTAAGGGTGAGGGTTAGGGTTAGGGTAAGGGTTAGTGTTAGGGTGAGGGTGAAGGTGAGTGTTAGATTGAGGATTAGTGTGAGGTTTAGGGTGAGGTTGAGGGTTAGGGTTAGGGTGAGGGCTAGGGTGAGGTTGAGGGTTAGGGTCAATGTTAGAGTGAGATTTAGGGTTAGGATGATTGTTAGGGTTAGTGTGATGGTTATTTTTAGGGTTAGGGTTAGTGTTAGCCTGAGGGTAAGTGTTAAGGTGAGGGTTAGGTTTAGGGTGAGGGTTATGGTTAGGGTGAGGTTGAGGGTTAGGTTTAGGGTTCGGTTGAGGTTGAGGCATAGGGCTAAGTTTAGGTTTAGGGTCAGGGTGAGGTTTAGTGTTAGACTTAGGGTTAGGTTGAGACTGAGGATGAGGGTTAGGGTTAGGATTAATGTTAGGGTTAGGCTTAAGGAGAGGGTTAGATTGAGGGTGAGGGTTAGGATTAGGGTTAGGCTTATGCTTAGGCTTAGGCCGAGCATGAGGGTGACGTTTTGGGTTAGATTGTTGGTTCTGTTTAGAATTAGTGTTATTGTTAGTGTTAAGGTTACAGTTACGGTGAGGGTTAGCGTTAGGGTGCCATTTAGGGTTAGGGTTAGGGTTAGGGTTAGGGTGAGGGTGAGGTTTACGATTAGAGGAGTGTGAGAGTTAGGGTTAGGGTTAGGGATAGGCTGAGGGTTAGATGCGGGCGAGGGTTTAGGGTTAGAGTTAGGGTTAGAGTGACGCTTCGGGTTAGGGTTAGGGTGAAAGTTGGGGGAGGGTAAGTGTTAGTGTTAGGGTTAGGGATAGGATTAGGGTTAGGGTAAAGGTGAGGGTCAGTGTGTTTGTTAGGGTTAGGGTTAGGTCTAGGGTTAGGCTTAGGTTTAGGCTGAGGGTGAAGGTGATGGTTAGGGTTAGGGTTAGGGTTAGGGATAGGGGGAGAGTTAGGATTAGGGTTAGGGTTAGGATTAGGGTTAAGGCAAGGGCTAGGGTGAGGGTGAGGTTTAGGGTTAGAGTTAGGGTGAGGTATATGGTTAAGGTTAGGGTTAGGGTGAGGGAGAAGTTTAGGGTTAGAGTTAGGGTTAGGGTGAAGCTATGGGTGAGGGTTAGGTTTAGGGTTAGTGTTAGCTTTAGGGTTAGGTTTAGGGTGAGGGTTACGGTTAGGTTTAGCGTTAGGGTTAGGCTGAATGTGAGCGTGAGGGTGAGGGTTAGGGTGAGGATGAGGGTTAGGGTTAGGGTGTGGGCTAGGGTTGGGTGAGGGTTAGAGATTTGGTTAGCGTGAGGTTTAGGGTTAGAGTGATGGTTAGTGTTAGTGTGAGGGTTAGTGTTAGGGTTAGTGTTAGGGTAAGTGTTAGGGTGAGGGTAAGGGTTAGGGTGAGGGTTATGTTTAGGGTGAGGATTAGGGTTATGGTTAAGGTTATTGTTAGTGTTAGGTTTAGGTTTATGGTGAGGGTGAGGGTGAGGGTTATATTTAGGTTTAGGATGAGGTTTAGGTTTAGGGTTAGGGATAGAATTAGGGTTAGTGTGACAGTGAGATTTCGGTTTAGAGTTAGGGTTTGTGATAGGGTTAGGGTTAGGGTGAGGGTTAGCGTTAGGATTAGTCTTAGGCTTAGGCTTTGGCCGAGCATGAGGGTGAGGGTTAGGGTTAGGGTGATGGTTCTCGTTAGGATTAGTGTTATTATGAGTGTTAGGGTTAGAGTTACGGTGAGGGTGAGGGTGCAGGTGAGGATTAGGGTTAGGGTTAGGATGGGGTTTACGGTTAGGGTTAGGGTTAGGGTTAGGGTGAGGCTGAGGGTGAGGGATAGGGTTAGGATTATTTTTAGGGTTAGGCTTAAGGTGAGGGTTAGGTTGAGTTTTAGGGTAAGGGTTAGGGTTAGGAGTAGGATTAGGGTTAGGGTTAGTGTGAGTGTGAGGGTTAGGGTGAGTGTTAGGCTTAGGTTGAGGTTTAGGGTTATGGGGAAGTTTAGGATTAGGGTTAGGTTTAGGATTAGGGTTAGGGTGAGGGTGAGTGTGTGTGTTAGGGTTAGGTTTAGGGTTAGATTTAGGGTTAGGCTGAGGGTGAGTTTGAGGGTTAGAGTTAGGGTTAGGGTGAGGGTTAGGGTAAGAGTTAGGGGGACAGATAGGAAGAGGGTTAGGGTTAGGATTAGGGTTTGGTGAGGGCTAGGGTTCGGGTGAGGTTTAGGTTTAGGTTTGGGGTGAGGGTTAGGGATAGGGTATGTGTGAGAGTTATGGTTCGGTTTAATTTTAGGGTTAGTTTGAGCGTTAGGATAAAGGTTATGGTGAAGGTGAGGGTTAGGGTTGGGTTTAGGGTTAGGGTTCGGATTAGGGGTTGAGTGAGGGTGATGGTGAGTGTTAGGTTTATTTTTAGGGTGAGGGTTAGGATGAGGGTTACGGTTAGGATTAGGGTGAGGGTGAGGGCTAGGGTGAGGGTGAGGTTTAGGGTTAGGGTTAGGGTGAGGTTTAGGGTTAGGTTTCATGTTAGGGTTAGGGTGAGTGTAAGGTTTAGGGTTAGAGTTAGGGTTAGGGTGAGGCTGAGTTTGAGGGTTAGGGTTAGTGTTAGTGTTAGATTTAGGGTTAAGGTGAGGTTTAGGTTGAGTGTGAGGGTTAGGCTTAGGGTTAGGATTAGGTTTAGGGTAAGGGTTAAGGTGAGTGTGAGCGATATGGTTAGGGTTCGGTTTAGGCTTAGGGTTAGATTAAGGGTGAGGGTGGGGGTGAGCGTTAGGTTTAGTGTGAGTGTGAGGGTTAGGGTTAGGTTGAGGGTTAGGGTTAGGGTTACGGTGAGCGTGAGGGTTAGGGTTAGGTTGAGAGTTAGGGTTAGAGTTAGGGTTAGGGTGAGGGTTAAGGTTAGGGTTAGGGTGAGGGTAAGGATGAGGATTAGGGTTAGGATTAGGGTTAGGGTGAGGGCTATGGTGAGTTTGAGGGTTAGGGTTAGAGTTAGATTAAGGTTTAGGGTTAGGGTTAGGGTGAGTATTAGGTTGAGGGTTAGGGGTAGAGTGAAGGTGAGGATTAGGGTTAGGGTGAGTGTTAGGTTTAGGGTTAGGCTTAGGCTTAGGCTTAGACTTAGGCCGAGCATGAGGGTGAGGGTTCGGGTTCAGGTCCGGGTGAGGGTTAGGGTTAGGTTGAGAGTTAGGTTGAGGTTTAGGGTTAGAATAAGTTTAAGGGTGAGGGCTAGGCTGAAGGTTAGGGTGAGGGTTAGGATTAGAGATAGGGTTAGGTTTAGGATTAGGGTTAGGGTGAGTGTGAGGGTTTGGATTAGGTTAGGGTTAGGCTTAGAGTTAGGATGAGGTTTAGGGTTAGGGTTTGGTTTAGGGTGAGGTTGAGGCTGAGGATTAGGGTTAGGTTTCAGGTTAGGTTTAGGGGTAGTGTTAGTGTTAGGGTTAGGGTTAGGGTTAGGGTGAGGGTGAGGATTAGATATAGGGTTAGGGGGAGGGATAGGGTGAGGGTTAGGGTTAGGGGTAGAGTTAGGTTTAGGTTGAGGGTGAGGGTTAGGTTGAGGTTTAAGGGTAGTGTTAGGGTTAGGGTCAGTGTGAGGGATAGTGTTAGTGTTAGGGTTAGTGTTAGGGTGAGGGTAAGTGTTAGGGTGAGATTATGGGTTAGGGTGATGGTTAGAGTTAGGGTTAGGGTTAGGGTTATTGTTAGGTTGAGGTTTAGGGTTACGGTTACGGTGAGGGTGAGGTTGAGGGTTAGGGTTAGGGTTAGGTTGAGGTTTAGGGATTGGGTTTGGGGTAGATTTAGGGTTAGGGTGAGGGTGAGGTTTAGGGTTAGGGTGACGCTTAGGGTTAGGGTTAGGGTCAGAGTTAGGGGAGGGTAAGGGTTAGTGTTAGGGTTAGGGATAGGATTAGGTTTAGGGTTAAGGTGAGGGTCAGTGTGTTTGTTAGGGTTAGGTCTAGATTTAGGCTTAGATTTAGGCTGAGGGTGAGGGTGATGTTTTAGGGTTAGGGTTAGGGTTAGGGTTAGGGGGAGGGATATTATTAGGGTTAGGGTTAGGATTAGGGTTTCGGCAAGCACTAGGGTGAGGGTGAGGCTTAGGGTTAGAGGTAGGGTGAGGTCTAGGGTTAGGGTTAGGGTTAGGGTTAGGGTGAGGGTGAGGTTTAGGGTTAGAGTTAGGGTTAGGGTGAGGCTGAGGGTGAGGTTAGGGTTAGGGTTAGTGTTAGGTTTAGGTTTAGGGTTAGGGTGACGGTTAGGGTTAGGTTTAGGGTTAGGTTTAGGCTGAGGGTGAGGGTTAGGTTGAGGATTAGGGTTAGGGTTAGGGTGAGGGCTAGGTTTGGGTGAGGGTTAGGGATAAGGTTAGCGTGACGTTTAGGGTTAAGGTGATGGTTAGGGTTAGTGTGAGGGTTAGTGTTAGGGTTAGGGTTATTGTTAGGGTTAGGGTAAGTGTTAGGGTGAGGGTAAGGTTTAGGGTGAGGGTTATGGTTAGGGTGAGGGTTAGGGTTATGGTTAAGGTTATTGTTAGGGTTAGGGTTACGGTTAAGTTGAGGGTGAGGGTGAGGGTTACGGTTAGGGTTAGGATGAGGTTTAGGTTTAGGGTTAGGGATCGAATTAGGGTTAGGGTGACAGTGAGGTTTAGGGTTAGAGTTAGGGTTTGTGATAGGGTTAGGGTTATGGTGAGGTTTAGGGTTAGTTTTAGGCTTAGGCTTAGGCTTAGGCCGAGCATGAGGGTGAGGGTTAGGGTTAGGGTGATGGTTCTGTTTAGGATTAGTGTTATTGTTAGTGTTAGTGTTAGATTTACGGTGAGGGTGAGGGTGCAGGTTAGGTTTAGGGTTAGGGTTAAGGTGGGGTTTACGGTTAGGGTTTGGGTTAGGGTTAGGTTGAGGGTGAGGTTTAGTGTTAGATTTAGGGTAGTGTTATGGTGAGGTTTAGTGTTAGAGTTAGGGTTAGGGTGAGGCTGAGGGTGAGGGTTAGGGTTAGGATTAATATTAGGGTTAGCCTTATGGTGAGGGTTAGGTTGAGGGTGAGGGTTAGGGTTAGGGTTAGGAGTAGGATTAGGGTAAGGATAAGGGTGAGTGTGAGGGTTAGTGTTAGGGTTAGGGATAGGCTTAGGGTTAGGCTGAGGTTGAGGGTGAGTTTTAGGGTTAGCGTGAGGTATAGGATTAGGGTTTGGGTGAGTGTGAGGGTTAGGGTTAGGGTTATGCTGAGGATTAGGCTGAGGGTGAGGGTGTGGGTTAGGTTAGGATGAGGGTTAGGGTTATGGGGAGGGTTAGGCTCAGGGTTAGGGTTAGGATTAGGGTTAGGATGAGGGTGATTGTGTGTGTTATTGTAAGGTTTAGGGTTAGGCTTAGGGTTAGTCTGAGGGTGATTTTGAGGGTTAGGGTTAGGGTTAGGGGGAGGGTTAGGGTAAGGGTTAGGGGGAGGGTTAGTAAGAGGGTTAGGGTAAGGATTAGTGTTTGGTGAGGGCTAGGGTGAGGGTGAGGTTTAGGTTTAGGTTTGGAGTGAGGGTTAGGATTAGGGTAAGGGTGAGAATTAGGGTTCGGGATAAGTTTAGGGTTAGGTTGAGGGTTTGGGTAAGGGTTACGGTTAGGATGAGGGTTAGGGTTAGGTTGAGGGTTAGGGTTCGGATTAGGGTTAGGGTGAAGGTGACGGTGAAGGTTAGGTTTAGTTTTAGGGTGAGGGTTTCGATGAGGGTTAGGCTTGGATTAAGTTTAGGGTGAGTGCTAGTGTGAGGGTGAGGTTTAGGGTTAGGGTTAGGGTGAGGTTTAGGGTTAGGGTTAGTGTTAGGGTTAGGGTGAGGATGAGGTTTAGGGTTAGAGTTAGGGTTAGGTTGAGGTTGAGTTTGAGGGTTAGTGTTAGTGTTAGTGTTAGATTTAGGGTTAGGTTGAGTGTGAGGGTTAGGCTTAGGGTTAGGATTATGTTTAGGTTAAGGGTTAGGGTGAGTGTGAGCGATATTGTTAGGGTTAGGGTTAGGCTTAAGGTTAGACTGAGGGTGAGGGTGGGTGTGAGTTTTAGGTTTAGGGTGAGTGTGAGGGTTAAGGTTAGTTTGAGAGTTAGAGTTAGAATTAGGGTTAGGGTGAGAGTTAAGTTTAGGGTTAGGGTGAGGGTAAGGATGAGGATTAGGGTTAGGATTAGGGTTAGGGTGAGGGCTAGGGTGAGTTTGAGGGTTACGGTTAGTGTTAGATTAAGGTTTAAGGTTAGGGTGAGGATTAGGTTGAGGGTTAGGGTTACAGTGAGGGTGAGGATTAGGGTTAGGGTGAGGTATAGGGTTAGGATTAGGGTTAGCTTGAGTGTGAGTATTAGCATTAGGGTTAGGGTTCGGTTTAGGATTAGTGTTATTGTTAGGGTTAGTGTTACAGTTATTGTGATGGTGAGGGTGAGAGTGAGGGTTAGGGTTAGGGTTAGGTTGAGGTTTAGGGTTAGGGATTAGGATTAGGGTTAGGGTGAGGGTGAGGTTTAGGGTTAGATTTAGGGTTAGTTGGAGGGTTAGGTCGAGGGTGAGTGTTAGGTTTAGTTTTAGGATTAAGTTTGGGGTGAGCGTTAGGTTGAGGTTTAGGGTTACGGTTAGGGTTAGGGTTAGGATTAGGGTGAGGTTGAGGGTGAGTGTGAGGGTTAGAGTTAGGCTTAGGCTTAGGCTTAGGGTTAGGCTGAGGGTGAGTTTGGGTGTGAGGATTAGGTTTAGGGTCATGGTTAGGGTTAGGGTTAGTGTGAGGGTTAGGATTAGGATTAGGGTTAGGGTGAGGGCTAGGGTGAGTGTGAGGGTTAGGGTAAGGGTTAGGCTTAGGTTTAGGATTAGGCTGAGCTTGAGGTTGAGGGTAAGGGTTAGGGTTAGGATAATTGTTAGGTTTACAGTTAGGGTGAGTGTTAGGATGAGGTTCAGGGATAGGGTGAATGTTAGGATGAGGTTATGGTGAGGGTGAGGTTTAGGGGTACAGTTAGGGTTAGTATGAGGGTTAGGGTTAGGGTGCAGGTTATCCGGGGAGTGACGGTAAGGGTAAAGGTGAGGGTGAGGCTGAGGGTGAGGATTCCGATAAGGGTGAGGGTTAGGGTTCGGGTGAGGGTGAGTGTTAACATTAGGGTGAGGGTGAGGGTTAGATTGAGGATTAGCTTTAGGTTTAGTGTGAGGTTTAAGATGAGGATGATGGTTAGGGTTAGGGTGAAGGCTAGGGTGAGTGTGAGGGTTAGGGTTAGTGTTAGGGTGAGGGTAAGTTTTAGGGTGAGGATAAGGTTAGGGTGAGTGTTATGGTTAGGGTGAGTGTTAGGTTTAGGGTTAGATGTATTGGTAGGTTTCGGGGTAGGGTTACTGTTACTGTGAGGGTTAGCGTGAGGATTAGTTTAGGGTTAGGATGAGGTTTTGGTTTAGGGTTAGGGTTAGAGTTAGGGTTAGGGTGAGGGTAAGGGTTAGGCTAAGGCTTAGGCTTAGGCTTAGGGTTAGGCCAAGCATGAGGGTGAGTGTTCCGCTTCGGGTCCGGGTGAGGGTTAGGGTTAGGTTGAGAGTTAGGTTGAGGTTTACGGTTAGGATAAGTTTAAGGGTGAGGGCTAGGCTGAGGGTTAGGGTGAGGGTTATGGTTAGGGATAGGGTTAGGTTTAGGATTAGGGTTAGGGTGAGTGTGAGGGTTAGGTTTAGGTTTAGGGTTAGGCGTAGAGTTAGGATGAGGTTTTGGTTTTGGGTTTGGGTTAGGGTGAGGTTGAGGTTGAGGATTAGGGTTGGGTTTCGGGTTAGGTTTAGGGGTAGTGTTAGTGTTAGGGTTAGGGTGAGGGTGAGGGTGAGGTTTAGATATAGGGTTAGTGGGAGGGATAGGGTGAGGGTTAAGGTTAGGGGTAGTGTTAGGTTTAGGTTGAGGGTGAGGTTTAGTTTGAGGTTTAAGGGTAGTGTTAGGGTTAGGGTCAATGTGAGGGATAGTGTTAGGGTTAGTGTTAGGGTGAGGGTAAGTGTTAGGGTGAGCTTATGTGTTAGGGTGATGATTTTGGTAAGGGTGAAGGTTAGGGTTAGGGTTAGGGTTATTGTTAGGTTTAGGTTTAGGGTTATGGTTACGGTGAGGGTGAGTGTGAGGGTTAGGGTTAGGGTTAGGTTGAGGTTTAGGGTTTGGGTTAGGGGTAGATTTAGGGTTAGGGTGAGGGTGAGGTTTAGGGTTAGGGTGACGCTTAGGGTTAGGGTTAGGGTCATAGTTAGGGGAGGGTAAGGGTTAGTGTTAGGGTTAGGGATAGGATTAGGTTTAGAGTTAAGGTGAGGGTCAGTGTGTTTGTTAGAGTTAGGTCTAGATTTAGGCTTAGATTTAGGCTGAGGGTGATGGTGATATTTTAGGGTTAGGGTTAGGGTTAGGGTTAGGGGGGGATAGGATTAGGGTTAGTGTTAGGTTTTTAAAAAGAGGTGACCGAGTAAGAACTGAAACTGCACCACGCACGTGGTATTCAGGTAAGGGGTTTATTCAGTAGACCTGCTGGAACCAGGCAAGGTTGGCACTCCACGCGGCTGGCAAAAGAAAAAAAGAGGGCGGTCTGGCGGCGGTTTAGGCCTTATATAGGGTAGGGGGCGGGGAAGGGTGTGTCCAGGTAAAGGGAAGTGGGATCAGGTGGGAGAAAGGTGTGGCCACATCAGGTTAGGATGTGACCTCAGCAGATGCGGACGTGACCTCTTCCAGGTATCCCAGTTGCCTAGGTAACGCTCAGCAGATGTGGACGTGACCTCTTCCAGGTATCCCAGTTGCCTAGGTAACGCAGGTACTGGGCGAGGTCTGTTCGTCGTCCAGGAATGGACCTTACATTCCAGCCTTTTGATAATTATGAAAAAGGGCGAAGACTCTCTCTGGCTACTTCCTGCTGGCAAGGGGCGTCGTAGGGGTAAAAGGCTGGGATGTGGTCCATGCTGGGAGAAGGCAGCAGGCTGCAGCTGTCACTTGGGTGTTGATTCCTCGATGAAGTCTGGAGGAGGCGAGTCTGTTGGACGGAGTCTGGAGAAGTTTCATGAGGCATTGACGGAAACCTGAACAAATGGAAACTCTGACAATTTTTAAACCTAGAATGGCTAGCCTTTGAGAGGGAACCTAGAGGGGAGGGTCCCCGGGACCCAGCCTGCGTCACACTCTTCAGGGCACAAGCCAAAAAGTAGAGTCAGTCTGGTGAGTGAATAAGAGCTGACCAGGCAGAAGCGGCGTCCCGACTTCCCCCAGAGCCCTCTAGAGAGAAATGGCCAAGCCCCCAAAGCCAAGCGTCCTCGGCTTCAGAGGTGACCGGCCTTTCAGCTAAAGGCCGTAGGAGCTCTCTGGCGTGGCGCCACGTCTGGACAGAGACTGAGTGACAGAGAGCCGTAGAGTAGTTTCACTCACCAGAGTAGAGAAGTGGTGTGGACGTGGATGTGAAGGCCAGAAATGGTATTGGTGAAAAATCTCGCATGGTGTCAAGGCACTTTGGTTCACACAAAAGGGGTAGTTATTGGGTAGATGAAAAGAACACCATGCGCTATTCAGGCAGGAAAAGAAGTTACTGAACTGTAGTCCCACCCAGCATGGTGGAGAAGCATGGCTGAAAAAGGAAAGGGGGGGGAAGAGAGGTGACCTAGTAGGAGGTGACTGCTTCCTGGTCTGCCAGTTCCATGATGTCTGCAAGAAGTGAGTCTCTTCGATGAAGTCTGGAGGAAGTCTTCTCAGGCAGGGGGCTGAACAAAGATGAAAAGCAAATATATTACTGGAAAGAAAAGATTGGATGTCCATGGCTTGGAGGTGACCTAAGGGATGAGGTAGTGAGGTCTTTGGGGAGGAGAGCAATTAGCTCAGTGTTACTCACCCGGATCTTCAGGGATGCGAGATAGCCTTACCTTGGTAGGCCCAAGGGGGGAACAGGTGTACCTCGAAGTCAGTGTTGGCATAGAAGGGGCAGGAGCAGGAGACCTTTTTATTCTTGACAGGTGAATCCACTGTGGCTGTCCCTTGAGCTTGACTGCTGTGGGGGTGGTCAGCAGAACCTGGTGAGGGCCTGTCCACTTAGGGTGTAAACCAGATGGATTAAGGGTCTTGAGAAACACTTGATCACCAGGCAAAATTGGGGGAGTGGGAAAGGGGCCTTGATGAGGCTGAGGGAGACACTGGTCAGCATGTTGGCGCAGCATGTGCCTAAGAAAGGTTAGGACGGGAAGGTAGTCTATTAGTGGAGTTTTGGTATTGTCAGTAGGGAAATTACCTAGGAGAAAAGGTCTTCCATACATTAACTCAAAGGGGCTGAGGAAAGTAGGGCTGCGGGGAGAAACACGTAAGCGGGTGAGCGCCAGGGGTAACAGTTCTGGCCAGGATTGTTGGAGCTCTAGAGAAAGTTTAGTAAGTTGTGTCTTAAGGAGCGCATTAGCTCTTTCAACCTTTCCAGAAGACTGAGGCCTATAAGGAATGTGAAGATTCCACTGGATGTTTAGAGAGGATGCCACCTGTTGGGTCACTTTGGAGATGAAAGCAGGTCCATTGTCAGATTGAAGTGACCTGGGTAAGCCAAACCTAGGAATAATTTCTTTAATAAGGACAGAGGCAACTGTGTCAGCTGTCTCCGACGTTGTGGGATAGGCTTCAATCCATCCTGAAAAGGTATCAACCATAGTTAGAAGGTATTTGAGCCGCTTACATCTGGGCATGTGAGTGAAGTCTATCTGCCAGTCTTCCCCTGGGGTGTGTCCCCGTGCTTGGTGTGTGGGGAATGCAGCTGGTCGGAGACCACCCTGTGAGGAAGTAAGAGAACACGTGGGGCAGGCTTGGGTAATAGCCTTTAGTCGAGTAGTTAGGCTAGGGCAATGGATTAAAGGTTTAAGAAGGTGGGAGAGAGGCTTGTATCCAATATGCAGCGCCTGGTGAACCTGGGAAAGAAAGCTGTCTGCTTGTGTCTCAGGAAGAACAACTCGTCCTTCCAGAGACCACCATCCCTGTGCTTCCTGGGAGGCTCCCTGGTGCATAAGTTCCTCGATCTCCTGTGGGGTATAAGAGGGTTGAATTGAAGGCAATACCAGAAGCAAGGGAGCTGGAAGTTGTCCCTGGAGTTGTCTCTGGGCTGCTAGCTTTGCCTCCCGGTCTGCTTTTGAATTGCCGACTGTAATGGCATCCAATCCTGTCTGGTGTCCTCTGCAGTGGATGACCGCAACCTGTTGGGGAAGGGAAGCAGCTTCTAATAGTTTAAGAATAAGTGAGGCATTAGTTATGGGAGTCCCTTTGGTGGTCAGGAAGCCACGTTCCTTCCAAATTGCTGCATGAGAATGGAGAATATGATAGGCATATTTTGAGTCTGTATAAATATTGATCTTCCGGCCCTTGGCTAGAATTAAGGCCCTAGTTAAAGCTATAAGTTCTGCCTTTTGTGAGGTAGTGCTAGGGGGCAGAGGGCTGCTTTCAAGAATGGTAGAGTTATTAACGATGGCATAGCCCGCAACTCGGCTTCCTGAAGAGGTAGATGTGGAACTGCCATCGATGTACCAGGTGTCTTCTGGGTCAGGAAGAGGAGTTTCCGAGATACCTGTAAAATGGGGTGTGAATTCCTCCAAGGTCTCTGTACAGGAATGGGAAAGAGGGTTAGAATTGGATGGAAGCAAGGTGGCTGGATTGAGCGGGGAGCAGCTTTCCAGTGAAAAGTCAGGGTTTTGAATAAAAGTAACATGAAACAGCTGTAGGCGGGAAGGGGAAAGGGAAGACAGGGATTTATGAGACAAAAGGTCCTTTAGTCTGTGGGGAGAGCGAATGGTAGTGGGTTGGCCAAAAGTGAGTTTTGTGCTCTCCTGTGCCAAGGTGGCTGCTGCGGCCAAAGCTCGGAGACATGCTGGCCAGCCTTTTACCGTTGGGTCTAGCTGCTTTGAGAGGTAGGCCACAGGTCTAAATGAGGGGCCTGACATTTGTCCAAGAACCCCAAGGCCAATTCCCCACTTCTCAGTGACATAGAGTATAAAGGGTTCCTTGAGGTTAGGTAGAGCCAGTGCTGGAGCCCGAAGAAGCGCTTGCTTCAGAACTTTAAATGGGGTGTCAATGGGCTTTGTGGGGTCTGGCGGCTCCAGTAGGGAACCTTTGGATGCCTCATAAAGAGGTTTGGCCAATGTAGCAAAACCGGGTATCCAAATACGAAGGAAGCCTGCAAGTCCCAGGAAAGACAGAATGTCCTCCTTGGTCTGTGGGACAGAGAGAGACTCAATGTAGGCTTTTCTATCAAGGGTAATTCTTCTCTCTGTAGGAGTTATGGACAAACCCAAGTATGTTACCTCTGACTTTGCTATCTGGGCCTTTGAAGGAGAGACTCTATATCCTTTTGTCAACAGGAAGTTGAGGAGGTCAGCTGTATGTTGGCGAGCCAACTCAAAGGAAGGGCTGCAAAGCAAAAGATCATCCACATACTGGAGAACAATGCTAGGAGACACCTGAAGAGAGAGGAGATCCTTTGATAAAGCCTGTCCAAAGAAATGGGGACTGTCTCGAAACCCTTGAGGGAGGACCGTCCAGGTCAGCTGTTGTGCCCTTGAAGTGTCTGGGTCCACCCAAGTAAAAGCAAAGAAATCTTGGCAGTCAGGATGCAGGGGGATTGTGAAGAATGCATCCTTGAGGTCCAGCACCGAGAAGTGGGTGGTACCAGGAGGTATCTGTGAAAGGAGAGTATATGGGTTAGGCACAACAGGATGAATGGGAAGGACTGCAGCATTAATAGTGCGCAGGTCCTGGACTAGGCGATAGGTCCCATCAGGTTTAACTACTGGCAGGATAGGGGTGTTAAAGGGGGAGTTAGTGGGTCTGAGAAGTCCTTGTTTAAGAAGGCGAAGGATGATGGGTTTTAAACCTTGCCTGTGCCTAAGGGAAATGGGGTATTGGGAAGTACCAGGGAAATGGGTAGGGTCTTTAAGTTTAATGAGGACAGGAGTATGGTGTCTAGCCATAGTAGGAGTGGAAGTATCCCAGATAAGAGGGTTGACAAGATCTGGAGGTAAAGGGAAAGGATTTAGTTGGGAAGTTACAGGTGGAGGTTCATCTAAAGACAAAAGTAGAACAGGTGTGGGCTGTTTGGAGATATGGAATGAAAGGGAGACCTGAAATTTAGAGAGCAAGTCCCTTCCTAGGAGTGGGGTAGGACAGTGAGGTAGGATTAGGAAGGAGTGTGAAAAAGGAAAGTCTTCTATTTTACATGATACTGGTCCCGTAGTTGGGGGACAGGTAGGTAGGCCATCTACACCCACCACCGAGATCTGGGAGGGAAAAGTCTTGCCTGTATATTGACATAGCACCGAGTAAGTCGCTCCCGTATCCAAGAGAAAAGATATTAACTTACCGGCTACATAGAAACACACCCTGGGCTCCGTCATTGTGATGGTCTGGTTGTTGGGAGCAGGTGGCCCTGGGCACCTTCATTCTGTAGCCAAGCAGAAAATCTCCGACCGGTCTGGCTCCGCCTGCCTGGGTGGGCGGGGTGGGGGAGGGGCTGGCCTACCTTGTGGAGGTGAGGAGGGGCAATCGACTCCCCAATGTCCTTGTTGTCCACACCTTGGGCAGGGTCCAGGTGGAGGTCGTGGTGAGGGACAGAATTTCGCCCAGTGGCCCTCTTGTCCACACTTGAAGCATGCTCCAGGTGGTGTTTGTTGGGTGCGTCTCCTCAGAGGAGGCCGGATGGCAGCAGCCAGGATTTGATAGTTTTCCCTCTCACGGGCTGTCTTATCGGCAATCTCCTGTTCCTCTCGATTATTGAAAACTTTAAATGCCATACTCACCAGATCTCGTTGAGGGGTCTGAGGACCGTTCTCAGCCTTTTTTAACTTTTTTCTAATATCGGGGGCTGATTGGGCAATGAAATGAGTATTGAGAACCACCTTAGCCTCTGGTGACTCTGGGTCCAGCCTTGTATAGCGCTGGAGCGCTACTGTAAGGCGTTCAAGAAATTCCGCCGGGTTTTCATTGGGCCTTTGAGTAATGTGGTTTAATTTGTCGTAATTAACAGGAAGATAGGCTGCCTTTTGAAGGCCAGCCACTAAGCAAGTTATCATCCTATTTCTGCTTTCCCGCCCAGGAGCATTATGTTGATAATTCCAATTGGGCTCTTCCCTAGGCACAGCTGTTGCTCCCACTGGAAAGTTAATATCTAGGCGGTGAGCTTCATCGGCATGTGCCTGGGCTGCAGTCCACACCCTTTCTTTTTCCTCAGCAGTAAGGGTAGAGGATAGCATTAGATATATGTCCTGCCAAGTAAGGTCATAGGTCTGAGCCAGGTTCTTAAACTGCTTGACATAATTATTAGAATCTTGGGCATAAGATCCCAGCCGCTTCTCAATCTGAGCAATATCAAACATTGAGAATGGCGCATGCACCCTAATTACACCTTCAGCCCCTGCCACCTCTCGCAAAGGGCACAGGGGGTCTGGTGGAGGTTGTGTGCCACCAGTGCGAGACCGGGTGTGAGCTGCAGGGGGGGAGGAGATAGAGGGTGAAGGAGAGGAGAGTGAAGAAGGTGGGGAAGGCACCAGATGCTCAGCAGGAAGAGGGGCAGAGTCAAAAAGAGGGTCAGGCACCTCAGGCTCCGGAGGGAGCCCTGCGCTAGAGTTGGGTTCTCCACGTGCCAGGAGGAGTGGAAAGGCCGGGCATGATTGGCATAGGGCCGGGTTGTCCCGGAGAGCAAAGAATGGCTGAATATGAATGACCTCAGACCATTTACCATTACGACGGCAAAAATCGTCTAAATCTCTGAGAATGACATAGTCCAAAGTCCCATCTCTGGGCCTCGAGAACGATTATCCAGTTGGTACTGTGGCCAAACTTGAGTGCAATAATAAATCAGGCGTTTCTTGTCGATGCAGTTAATAGACAAGACGTCCAGGGAACGCAGGAGGCATTTCAATGGAGTTTCCTCCTTTGGGCGTGACTTACAACAACCCATTAGAAATGCAAAAGAGAAAAACGTAGGGGGAAAAATTTAGTGAGTGAAGGAGGGCTTACTGAATGGAAGCGGTGTCCCAATTTACCACCGAGCCCTCTAGAGAGAAGTGACGAACAACCGGAGTCAAGTAAAGGCCTAGTAGGTTCTCCGGCGTGGTATCTGTAAAGAGACTGAATGACAGAGACCCCTTAGGGAGCAGGTCACTCACCAAAATGTAGAAGTGTCGAGGAAGATGCAGAGGCCAGCAATAGAATTGATGCACTGTGTCCGCAGCAGATAGACGGGTTCATAAAAGGCCGTCAGAACTGTGGGTATTCCTCAGAGCAAAAAGGGAAAAACAAAAATGAAAAAAAGAAAAAAAACAGAGAGGAATCTCGGCTGTCCTGACTTTAAGCCCTTTATCCGAGTCACGGCACCATTTATGTTAGGTTTTTAAAAAGAGGTGACCGAGTAAGAACTGAAACTGCACCACGCACGTGGTATTCAGGTAAGGGGTTTATTCAGTAGACCTGCTGGAACCAGGCAAGGTTGGCACTCCACGCGGCTGGCAAAAGAAAAAAAGAGGGCGGTCTGGCGGCGGTTTAGGCCTTATATAGGGTAGGGGGCGGGGAAGGGTGTGTCCAGGTAAAGGGAAGTGGGATCAGGTGGGAGAAAGGTGTGGCCACATCAGGTTAGGATGTGACCTCAGCAGATGCGGACGTGACCTCTTCCAGGTATCCCAGTTGCCTAGGTAACGCTCAGCAGATGTGGACGTGACCTCTTCCAGGTATCCCAGTTGCCTAGGTAACGCAGGTACTGGGTGGAGACTTCGCTGCGAGGAGGGTGGAGTCTGCTCGCCATCCAGGAGCGGACCTTACAGTTAGGTTTAGGATTAGGGTTTCGGCAAGCGCTAGGGTGAGGGTGAGGCTTAGGGTTAGAATTAGGGCTAGGGTGAGGCTGAGGGTGAGGGTTAGGGTTAAGGTTAGTTTTAGGTTTAGGTTTAGGTTTGGGATGACTGTTAGGGTGATGGTTAGGGTTAGGTTTAGGGATAGGGTTAGGCTGAGGTTGAGGATGAGGGTGAGGGTTAGGGTGAGGATTAGGGTTAGGGTTAGGTTGAGGACTAGGGTTGGGTGAGGATTAGGGATAGGGTTAGCGTGAGGTTTAGGGTTACGGTGATGGTTAGGGTTAGAGTGAGTGTTAGTGTTAGGGTTAGGGTTATTGTTAGGTTTAGGGTAAGTGTTAGGTTGAGGGTTAGGTTTAGGTTGAGGGTTATGGTTAGGGTGAGGGTTAGGGTTATGGTTAAGGTTATTGTTAGGGTTAGGGTTACGGTTAAGGTGAGGGTGAGGATGAGGGTTACGGTTAGGGTTAGGATGAGGTTTAGGTTTAGGGTTAGGGATAGAATTAGGGTTAGGGTGACAGTGAGGTTTAGGGTTAGAGTTAGGGTTTGTGATTGGGTTAGGGTTATGGGGAGGGTTAGGGTTAGTTTTAGGCTTAGGCTTAGGCTTAGGCTGAGCATGAGGGTGAGGGTTAGGGTTAGGGTGATTGTTCTGTTTAGGATTAGTGTTATTGTTAGTATTAGGGTCAGAGTTACGGTGAGGATGAGGGTGCAGGTTAGGTTTAGTGTTAGGCTTAGGGTGGGGTTTACGGTTAGGGTTAGGGTTAGGGTTAGGTTGAGGGTGAGGTTTAGGTTTAGATTTAGGGTAGTGTTATGGTGAGGTTTAGTGTTAGAGTTAGGGTTAGGCTGAGGCTGAGGGTGAGGTTTAGGTTTAGGATTAATGTTAGGGTTAGGCTTAAGGTGAGTTTTAGGTTGAGGGTGCCGGTTAGGGTTAGGGTTAGGAGTAGGATTAGGGTTAGGGTTAGGGTTAGGGTTAGGAGTAGGATTAGGGTTAAGGTTAGGGTGAGTGTGAGGGTTAGGGTTAGGGTTAGGGATAGGCTTAGGGTTCGGCTGAGGTTGAGGGTTAGTGTTAGGGTTAGCGTGAGGTATAGGGTTAGGGTTAGGGTTAGTGTTAGGGTTAGGTTTAGGGTTAGGCTGAGGATTAGGCTGAGGATGAGGGTGTGGGTTAGGGTTAGGATGAGGTTTAGGGGAGGGTAAGTGTTAGTGTTAGGGTTAGGGATAGGAATATGTTTAGGGTTAGAGTGAGGGTCAGTGTGTTTGTTAGGGTTAGGTCTAGAGTTAGGCTTAGGTTTAGGCTGAGGGTGAAGGTGATGGTTAGTGTTAGAGTTAGGGTTATTGTTAGGGTTAGGGTAAGTGTTAGGGTGAGGGTTAGGTTTAGGGTGAGGGTTATGGTTATGGTGAGGTTTAGGGTTATGGTTAAGGTTATTGTTAGGGTTAGGGTTACGGTTAAGGTGAGGGTGAGGGCGAGGTTTACGGTTAGGGTTAGGATGAGGTTTAGGTTTAGGGTTAGGGATAGTATTAGGGTTATGCTGACAGTGAGGTTTAGGGTTAGTGTTAGGGTTTGTGATAGGGTTAGGGTTAGGGTGAGGGTGAGGGTTAGGGTTAGGCTTAGGCTTAGGCTTATGCTTAGGCTGAGCATGAGGGTGACGTTTAGGGTTAGGGTGATGATTCTGTTTAGAATTAGTGTTATTGTTAGTGTTAGGGTTAGAGTTACGGTGAGGGTTAGCATTAGGGTGCCATTTAGGGTTAGGGTTAGGGTTAGGGTTAGGGTGAGGGTGAGGTTTACGATTAGAGTTAGGGTTAGGGTGAGGCTGAAATTGTGGGTTAAGTTTAGGGTTAGTGTTAGAGTTAGGGTTAGTGTGAGGGTTATGTTGAGGTTGAGGGTTAGGCTTAAGGTTAGGATTAGGATTAGCATAAGGGTTAGTGTGCGTTTGAGGGTTAGGGTTAGGGATAGGCTTAGGGTTAGGCTTAGGGTGAGGTTGAGAGTGAGGTTAGGGTTAGCTTTACGGTGAGAGTTAGGGTTCGGTTAAATTTAGGTTTAGTGTGAGGATTAGGGTTAGGTTTATGGTGAGCTTGAGTTTTAGGGTAAGGTGGAGGCTTAAGGTTAGGATTAGGTTTAGGGTAAGGGTTAAGGTTAGGGTTAGGGTGAGGTTAAGAATGAAGATTAGGGATAGGGTGAGGGCTAGGTTGATGGTGAGGTTAAGGGTTAGTGTTAGATTAAGGTTGAGGGTTAGAGTTAGGGTTAGGGTGAGGGTTAGGTTGAGGGTTAGGGTTATGGTGAGGGTGAGGTTTAGGGTTAGGGTGAGGGTTAGGGTGAGGATGATGGTCAAGGTAAAGGTGAGGTTTATGCTGAGGTTGAGGGTTAGGGTGAGGGTTAGTGTTTGGTTTAGGGTTAAGGTAAGGGTGAGGGTTAGGGTCAGGCTGGTTGTTAGATTGAGGATTAGGTTTAGGGTTAGTGTGAGGTGTAGGGTGAGGATGTGGGTTAGGGTTAGGGTGAAGGTGAGGGTTAAATTAGGGTTAAGGTGAGGGCTAGGGTGAGGGTGAGTGTTAAGGTTAGGGTTAGAGTTAGGGTGAGGGTTAGGGTTATGGGGAGGGTTAGGATGAGGGTAGGGTTAGGATTAGGGTTAGGGTGAGGGTGAATGTGTGTGTTAGGGTTAGGTTGAGAGTTAGGTTGAGGTTTAGGGTTAGGATAAGTTTAAGGGTGAGGGCTAGGCTCAGGTTTAGGTTGAGGGTTAGGGTTAGGGATAGGGTTAGGTTTAGGATTAGGGTTAAGGTGAGTGTGAGGGTTAGGATTAGGGTTAGGGTTAGGCTTAGAGTTAGAATGAGGTTTAGGGTTAGGGTTTGGGTTAGGATGATGTTGAGGCTGAGGTTTAGGGCTAGGTTTAGGGTTGGGTTTAAGGGTAGTGTTAGTGTTAGGGTTAGGGTTAGGGTTAGGGTTTGAGTGAGGTTTAGATATAGGGTCAGGGGGAGGGTTAGGGTGAGGGTTAGGGTTAGGAGTAGTGTTAGGTTTAGGTAGAGGGTGAGGGTTAGGTTGACATTTAGGGTTAGGGTTAGGGTCAGTTTGAGGGTTAGTGTTAGTGTTAGGGTTAGTGTTAGGGTGAGGGTAAGTGTTAGGGTGAGGTTATGGGTTATGGTGACTGTTATGGTTAGGGTGAGGGTTAGGGTTAGGGTTAGGGTTATTGTTAGGTTTAGGTTTAGGGTTTTGGTTACGGTGAGGGTGAGGATGAGGGTTTGGGTTAGGGTTAGGTTGAGGTTTAGAGTTTGGGTTAGGGTTAGGTTAGGGTGAGGGTGAGGTTTAGGGTTAGAGTTAGGTTTAGGGTTAGGGTGAGAGTTAGGGGGAGTGTAAGTGGTAGTGTTAGGGTTAGGGATAGGATTACGGTTAGGGTTAAGGTGAGGGTCAGTGTGTTTGTTAGGGTTAGGTCAAGGGTTAGTCTTAGGTTTAGGCTGAGGGTGAGGGTGATGGTTAGGGTTAGGGTTAGGGTTAGGGATAGGGGGAGAGTTAGGATTAGGGTTAGGGTTAGGATTAGGGTTAGGGCAAGGGCTAGGGTGAGGGTGAGGTTTAGGGTTAGAGTTAGGGTGAGGTTTATGGTTAGGGTTAAGTTTAGGGTGAGGGTGAGGTTTAGGGTTATAGTTAGGGTTAGGGTGAAGCTATGGGTGACGGTTAGGGTTAGGGTTAGTGTTAGCTTTAGGGTTAGGATTAGGGTGAGGGTTATGGTTAGGTTTAGCGTTAGGGTTAGGCTGAGGGTGAGCGTGAGGGTGAGGGTTAGGGTGAGGATGAGGGTTAGGGTTATGGTGAAGGCTAGGGTTGTGTGAGGGTTAGGGACTGGGTTAGCGTGAGGTTTAGGGTTAGGTGATGGTTATTGTTAGTGTGAGGGTTAGTGTTAGGGTTAGGGTTATTTAAAGGGTTAGGGTAAGTGTTAGGGTGAGGGTAAGGGTTAGGGTGAGGGTTATGTTTAGGGTGAGGATTATGGTTATGCTTAAGGTTATTGTTAGTGTTAGGTTTAGGTTTATGGTGAGGGTGAGGGTGAGGGTTACATTTAGGGTTAGGATGAGGTTTAGGTTTAGGGTTAGGGATAGAATTAGGGTGAGGGTGAGAGTGAGGTTTAGGGTTAGAGTTAGGGTTTGTGATAGGGTTAGGGTGAGGGTTAGCGTTAGGGTTAGGCTTAGGCTTAGGCTTTGGCCTAGCATGAGGGTGAGGGTTAGGGAAAGGGTGATGTTTCTCGTTAGGATTAGTGTTATTGTGAGTGTTAGGGTTAGAGTTACGGTGAGGGTGAGGGTTAGGTTTAGGGTTAGGCTGGGGTTTACGGTTAGGGTTAGAGTTAGGGTTAGGGTGAGGCTGAGGATGAGGGATAGGTTTAGGATTAATTTTAGGGTTAGTCTTAAGGTGAGGGTTAGGTTGAGTTTTAGGGTAAGGATTATGGTTAGGAGTAGGATTAGGGTTAGGGTTAGGGTTAGGGTGAGGGTTAGGGTGAGGGTTAGGCTTAGGTTGAGGGTTAGGGTTATGGGGAGGTTTAGGATTAGGGTTAGGTTTAGGATTAGGGTTAGGGTGAGGGTGAGTGTGTGTGTTAGGGTTAGGTTTAGGGTTAGGCTTAGGGTTAGGCTGAGGGTGAGTTTGAGGGCTAGGGTTAGGGTTAGGGTGAGGGTTAGGGTAAGAGTTAGGGGGACAGTTAGGAAGAAGGTTAGGGTTAGGATTAGGGTTCGGTGAGGGCTAGGGTGAGGGTGAGGTTTAGGTTTAGGTTTGGGGTGAGGGTTAGGTTTAGGGTATGTTTGAGAGTTATGGTTCGGTTTAATTTTAGGGTTAGGTTGTGCGTTAGGACAAAGGTTATGGTGAAGGTGAGGGTTAGGGTTGGGTTGAGGGTTAGGGTTCGGATTAGGGGTTGATTGAGGGTGATGGTGAGTGTTAGGTTTAGTGTTAGGGTGAGGGTTAGGATGAGGGTTACGGTTAGGATTAGGGTGAGGGTGAGGTTTAGGGTTAGGGTTAGGGTGAGGTTTAGGGTTAGGTTTCATGTTAGGGTTAGGGTGAGTGTAAGGTTTAGGGTTAGAGTTAGGGTTAGGGTGAGGCTGAGTTTGAGGGTTAGGTTTAGTGTTAGATTTAGGGTTAGGGTGAAGTTTAGGTTGAGTGTGAGGGTTAGGCTTAGGGTTTGGATTAGGTTTAGGATAAGGGTTAGGGTGAGTGTGAGCGATATGGTTAGGGTTCGGTTTAGGCTTAGGGTTAGATTGAGGGTGAGGTTGGGGGTGAGGGTTAGGTTTATGTTGAGTGTGAGGCTTAGGGTTAGGTTGAGGGTTAGGGTTAGGGTTACCGTGAGCGTGAGGGTTAGGGTTAGGTTGAGAATTACGGTTAGAGTTAGGGTTAGGGTGAGGGTTAAGGTTAGGGTTAGGGTGAGGGTAAGGATGAGGATTAGGGTTAGGATTAGGGTTAGGGTGAGGGCTAGCGTGAGATTGAGGGTTAGGGTTAGTGTTAGCTTATGATTTAGGGTTAGGGTTAGGGTTAGTGTGAATATTAGGTTGAGGGTTAATGTTACAGTGAAGGTGAGGATTAGGGTTAGGGTGAGGGTTAGGGTTAGGCTTAGGCTTAGGTTTAGGCTTAGGCTTAGGCGGAGCATGAGGGTGAGGGTTAGTGTTCGGGTCTGGGTGAGGGTTAGGATTAGGTTGAGAGTTAAGTTGAGGTTTAGGGTTAGGATAAATTTAAGGGTGAGGGCTAGGCTGAGGGTGAGGGTGAGGGTTAGGGATATGGTTAGGTTTAGGATTAGGGTTAGGGTGAGTGTGAGGGTTAGGATTAGGGTTAGGGTTAGGCTTAGAGTTAGGATGAGGTTTAGGGTTTGGGTTTGGTTTAGGGTGAGGTTGAGGCTGAGGATTAGGGTTAGGTTTAGGGGTAGGTTTAGGGGTAGTGTTAGTGTTAGGGTTAGGGTTAAGGTTAGGGTGAAGGTTAGGTTTAGATATAGGGTTAAGGGGAAGGATAGGGTGAGGGTTAGGGTTAGGAGTAGTGTTAGGTTTAGGTTGAGGGTGAGGGTTAGGTTGAGGTTTAAGATTAGGTTCAGGTTTAGGGTCAGTGTGAGGGATAGTGTTAGGGTTAATGTTAGGGTGAGGGTAATTGTTAGGGTGAGGTTATATGTTGGGGTGACGGTTATGGTTAGGGTGAGGGTTAGGGTTAGGGTTAGGGTTATTGTTAGGTTTAGGTTTAGGGTTACGGTTACAGTGAGGGTGAGGGTGAGGGTTAGGGTTAGGGTTAGTTTGAGGTTTAGGGTTTGGGTTAGGGTTAGATTTAGGGTTAGGGTGAGGGTGAGGTTTAAGTTTAGGGTGACGCTAAGTGTTAGGGTTAGGGTCAGAGTTAGGGGAGGGTAAGGGTTAGTTTTTGGGTTAGGGATAGGATTAGGTTTAGTGTTAAGGTGAGGGTCAGTGTGTTTGTTAGGGTTAGGTCTAGGGTTAGGCTTAGTTTTAGGCTGAGGGTGAGGGTGATGTTTTAAGGTTAGGGTTAGGGTTAGGGTTAGGGTTAGGGTGAGGGTTAGGATTAGGGTTAGGGTTAGGATTAGGGTTTCGGCAAGCGCTAGGGTGAGGGTGAGGCTTAGGGTTAGAGTTAGGGTGAGGTTTATGGTTAGGGTTAGGGTTAGGGTGAGGGTGAGTTTTAGGGTTAGATTTAGGCTTAGCGTGAGCCTGAGGGTGAGGGTTAGTGTTAGGGGTAGTGTTAGGTTTAGGATGAGGGTTAGGGTGAGGGTTAGGGTGAGGGTTAGGTTTAGGGTTAGGGTTAGGCTGAGGGTGAGGATGAGGGTGATGGTTAGTGTGAGGATTAGGTTTATGGTTAGGGTGAGGGCTAGGGTTGGGTGAGGGTTAGGGATGGGGTTAGCGTGAGGTTTAGGGTTATGGTAATGGTTAGGGTTAGTGTGAGGGTTAGTGTTAGGGTTAGGTTTATTGTTAGGTTTAGGGTAAGTGTTAGGGTGAGGGTAAGGTTTAGGGTGAGGGTAATGGTTAGGGTGAGGGTTAGGATTATGGTTAAATTTATTGTTAGGCTTAGGGTTACGGTTAAGGTGAGGGTTAGGGTGAGGGTTACGGTTAGGGTTCGGATGAATTTTAGGTTTACTGTTAAGGATTGAATTAGGGTTAGAGTGACAGTGAGGTTTAGGGTTAGAGTTAGGGTTTGTGATAGGTTTAGGGTTAGGGTGAGGGTTAGGCTTAGGCTTAGGCTTAGGCTTAGGCTTAGGCTAAGCATGAGGGTGAGGGTTAGGGTTAGGGCGATGGTTCTGTTTAGGATTAGTGTTATTGTTAGTGTTAGTGTTAGAGTTACGGTGAGGGTGAGGGTGCAGGTGAGAGTTAGGGTTAGGGTTAGGGTGGGGTTTACTGTTAGGGTTAGGGTTAGGGTTAGATTGAGGGTGAGGTTTAGGGTTAGATTTAGGGTTAGTGTTAGGATAAGTTTTAGTGTTAGAGTTTGCGTTAGGGTGAAGCGGAGGGTGATGTTTAGGGTTAGGATTAATGTTAGGGTTAGGCTTATGGTGAGGGTTAGGTTGAGGGTGAGTGTTAGGGTTAGGGTTAGGAGTAGGATTAGGGTTAGGATTAGGGTGAGTGTCAGGGTTAGGGTTAGGGTTAGGGATAGGCTTAGGATTAGGCTGAGGTTGAAGGTTAGTGTTAGGGTTAGGCTTAGGATTAGGCTGAGGGTGAGGGTGTGGGTTAGGTTTAGGATGAGGGTTAGGGTTAAGGTTTGGGTTAGGTTGAGGTTGAGGCTGAGGATTACGTTTAGGTTTAGGGTTAGGTTTAGGGGTAGTGTTAGTGTTAGTGTTAGGTTTATTGTTAGGGTGAGGGTGAGGTTTAGATATAGGGTTATGGGGAGGGATAGGGTGAGGGTTAGTGTTAGAGTAGTGTTAGGTTTAGATTGAGAGTGATGGTTAGCTTGAGGTTTAAGGTTAGGGTTAGGGTTAGGTTCAGTGTGACGGATAGTGTTAGTTTTATGGTTAGTGTTAGGGTGAGGGTAAGTATTAGGGTGAGGTTTTGGGTTAGGGTGAGGGTTAGGGTTAGGGTTAGGGTAATTGTTAGGTTTAGGTTTAGGGTTACATTTACGGTGAGGGTGAGGGTGAGGGTTAGGGTTAGGGTTATGTTGAGGTTTAGGGTTTGGGTTAGGGTTAGATTTAGGGTTAGGGTGAGGGTGAGGTTTAGGTTTAGGGTGACGCTTAGGGTTAGGGTTAGGGTGAGAGTTAGGCGAGGGTAAGGGTTAGTGTTAGGTTTAGGGATATGATTAGGTTGAGGTTTAGGGTGAGGGTCAGTGTGTTTGTTAGGGTTAGGTCTAGAGTTAGGCTTAGTTTTAGGCTGAGGGTGAGAGTGATAGTTAGGGTTAGGGTTAGGGTTAGTGGGAGGTTTAAGATTAGGGTTAGGTTTAGGATTAGGGTTAGGGCAAGGGCTAGGGTGAGGGTGAGGCTTAGGGTTAGAGTTAGGGTGAGATTTATGGTTAGGGTTGGGCTTAGGGTGAGGTTTAGGGTTAGATTTAGGGTTAGGGTGAGGCTGAGGGTGAATGTTAGGTTTAGGGTTACTTTGAGGTTTAGCGTTTGGGTTAGGGTTAGAGTTAGGGTTAGGGTGAGGGTGATGTTTAGGTTTAGAATTACGTTTAGGGTGACGCTTAGGGTTAGGGTTAGCATGAGAGTTAGGGGGAGGGTAAGGTTTAGTGTTAGGTTTTGGGATAGGATTAGGGTTAGGTTTAGGGTGAGGGTCAGTGTGTTTGTTAAGGTTAGGTCTGGGGTTAGGCTTAGGTTTAGGCTGATGTTGAGGGTGATGGTTAGGGTTAGGTTTAGGGTTAGGGTTTGGGGGAGGATTAAGATTAGGGTTAGGGTTAGGAATAGGGATAACGCCAGGGCTAGTGTGAGGGTGAGGTTTAGGGTTAGAGTTAGGGTGAGGTTTATGGTTAGGGTTAGGGTTAGGCTGAGGTTGAGGTTTAGGTTTAGATATAGGGTTAGGTTGAGGCTGAGGGTGAGGGTTAGGATTAGGGTTAGTGTTAGGTTTAGGTTTAGGGTTAGGGTGAGGTTTAGTGTTAGGGTTAGGCTGAGGGTGAGGGTGAGGGTTAGGGTGAGGATGAGGGTTAGGTTTAGGGTGAGGGCTAGGGTTGGGTGAGGTTTAGGTATAGAGTTAGTGTCAGGTTTAGGGTTAGGGTGATGGTTAGGGTTAGTGTGAGGGTTAGTGTTAGGTTTAGGGTTATTGTTAGGGTTAGGGTAAGTGTTAGGGTGAGGGTTAGCTTTAGGATGAGTGTTATGGTTAGGGTGAGGTTTAGAGTTATGGTTAAGGTTGTTGTTAGGGTTAGGGTTAGGCTTACGGTTACGGTGTGGGTGTGGGTGCGTGTTCCGATTAGGGTTAGGATGAGGTTTAGGTTTAGGGTTAGGGTTAGATTTAGGGTTAGGGTGAGGGTTAGGGTTAGGTTTAGGCTTAGCCTTAGGCTGAGCATGAGTGTGAGGGAGAGGGCGAGGGTTCCGGTGAGGTTTAGGGTTAAGTTTAGTGTCATGTTTAGAGTTAGGTTGAGGTTTAGGGTTAGGATAAGTTTAAGGGTGAGGGCTAAGCTGAGGCTTAGGGTGAGGATTAGGGTTATGGATAGGGTTAGGTTTAGGATTAGGGTTAGGGTTAGGGTGAGTCTGAGGATTAGGATTAGGGTTAGGGTTAGGCTTAGAGTTATGATGAGGCTTACGGTTTGGGTTAGGGTGAGGTTAAGGCTGAGGCTTAGGGTTAGGTTTAGGGTTAGGTTTAGGGTTAGTGTTAGGGTTAGTTTTAGGGTTAGGTTAGGTTGAGAGTAAGGTTGAGGTTTTGATATAGGGTTAGGGGGATGGTTAAGGTGAGGATTAGGGTTAGGGGTAGTGTTAGGTTTAGGTTGAGGGTGAGGGTTCGGTTGAGTTTCAGGGTTTGGTTTGGGTTAGGGTCAGTGTGAGGGTTAGTGTTAGTGTTAGATTTAGTGTTAGGGTGAGGGTAAGTGTTAAGGTGAGGTTATGGGTTAGGGTGACGGTTATGGTTAGGGTGAAGGTTAGGGTTAGGGTTTTGGTTATTGTTAGGTTTAGGTTTAGGGTTACGGTTAAGGTGAGGGTAAGGGTGATGGTGACGGTTAGGGTTAGGTTGAGGTTTAGGGTTTGGCTTAGGTGTAGAATTAGGGTTAGGTTGAGGGTGAGGTTTAGGGTTAGAGTTAGAGTTAGGTTGACGGTTAGGGTTAGGGTTAGGGTGAGAGTTAGGGGGAGAGTAAGGGTTAGTGCTAGGGTTAGCGTTAGGGTGAGGGTGAGTTTGTTTGTTAGTGTTAGGTCTAGGGTTAGGCTTAGATTTAGGCTGAGGGTGAGGGTGATGGTTAGGGTTAATGTTAGTGTTAGGGGGAGGGTTGGGATGAGGGATAGGTTTAGGATTAGTGTTAGGGCAAGGTCCCTGGTGAGGGTGAGGTTTAGGGATAGAGTTAGGGTGAGGTTTATGGTTAGGGTTAGGATTAGGGTGAGGGTGAGGCTCAGGGTTAGAGTTAGGGTTAGGTTGAGGCTGAGGGTGAGGGATAGGTTTAGGGTTAGTGTTAGGTTTAGGGTTAGGGTTAGGGTGAGGGTTAGGGTTAGGGTGAGGTTTAGGGTTAGGTTTATAGTTAGGCTGAGGGTGAGGCTGGGGGTGAGGGATAGGGTGGGGATGAGGGTTAGGGTTAGGGTGAGGGCTAGGGTTGGGTGAGGGTTAGTGAAAGGGTTAGCGTGAGGTTTAGGGTTAGGGTTAGGTTGAGAGTTTTGGTTAGGGTGAGGGTTAGGGTTATGGTTAAGGTTATTGTTAGGGATAGGGTTAGGGTTACGGTTTCGGTGAGGGTGAGGGTGAGGGTTACAGTTAGGGTTACGATGAGGTTTTGGTTTAGGTTTAGGGTTAGAATTAGGGTTAGGATGACAGTGAGTTTTAGGGTTAGAGTTAAGGTTTGTGATAGCATTAGGGTTAGGGTGAGGGTTAGGGATAGGCTTAGGCTTAGGCTTAGACCGAGCATGAGGGTGAGGGTTAGGTTTGGGGTGATGGTTCTGGTTTGGATTAGTGTTACTGTTAGGGCTAGGTTTAGAGTTACGGTGAAGGTGATGGTGCAGGTGAGGGTTAGGGTTAGGGTTACTGTGGGGTTTACGGTTAGGGTTAGGGTTAGGGTTATTGTTATGGTTAAGTTTAGGATTAGGGTTAGGATGAGGGTGAGTGTGTGTGTTAGGTTTAGGTTAGGGTTAGGGTTAGAAATAGGATTAGGGTTAGGGTGAGGGTGAGTGTGAGGTTTAGGTATAGGGTTAGGCTTAGGCTTAGGGTTAGGCTGAGGGTGAGGGTGGAGGTGAGGATTAGGGTTAGGGTGATGGTTAGGGTTAGGGTTAGGGTGAGGGTTAGTGTTAGTGTTAGGGTTAGAGTTAGGGCTAGGGTGAGTGTGAGGTTTCAGGGTAGAGTTAGGGTTAGGGTGAGGGTTAGGGTTAGAGTGAGGGTTCGGGTGGGGGTGACGGTAAGTGCAAAGGTGAGGGTTAGGCTGAGGTTGAGCGTTACAGTAAGGGTGAGGGTTAGCGTTATGGTGAGGGTTAGGGTTAGGTTTAGTGTGAGGGTGAGGGTTAGATTGAGGATTATTGTTAGGGTTAGTGTGAAATTTAGGGTGAGGATGAGGATTAGGGTTAGGGCGAGGTCTATGGAGAGTTTGAGGTTTAGTGTTAGTGTTAGTGTTAGTGTTTGTGTTAGGGTTAGGGTTATGGTGAGGGTTATGTTTAGGGTGAAGGTTAGGGTTAGGGTTAAGGTTATTGTTAGTGTTAGGGTTAGGGTTAAAGTTATGGTGAGGGTGAGGTTGAGTGTTAGGTTTAGGTCTAGGATGAGGTTTAGGGATAGGGCTAGTGTTAGGGTTAGGGTCAGGGTGAGCTTTAGTGTTAGGGTTAGGGTGAGGCTAAGGGTCAGGGTTAGGCTTAGGATTAATGTTAGGGTCAGGTTTAAGGTGAGGGTTAGATTGAATGTGAGGGTTAAGGTTAGGATTATGGGCAGACATAGGGTTAAGCTGAGGTTGAGGGTGAGGCTTAGTGTTAGGGTGAGGTTTAGGTTTAGGGTCAGGGTGAGTGTAAGGGTTAGGGTTAGTGTTAGGTTTAGGATTAGGCTGAGGGTGAGGGTGTGGATTAGGGTTAGGGTTAGTGTTAGGGTGAGCTTTAGGGTTTGGGTTAGGGTTAGAGTTAGGGTTAGGGTGAGAGTGAGGTTTAAGGTTAGAGTTAGGGTTAGGGTGAGGTTTAGGTTGAGGGTTATGGTAAGGGTTAATTTTAGGGTTAAGTTTAGGTTGAGAGTTAGGGGAAGTGTTAGGGTTAGGGTTAGGGTTAGGGATAGGATTAGGGTTAGAGTGAGGGGGAATGTGTGTGTTAGGTTTAGGTTTAGGGGTAGGCTTAGGGTTAGGCTGACGGTGAGTTCAGTGTGAGGGTTAGGGTTAAGCTTAGGCTTAGGGTTAGGCTGTAGGTGACGGTGGGGGTGAATATTAGGTTTAGGGCGATGGTTAGGGTTGGGGTTATGGTGAGTGTTAGGATGAGTGTTAGGTTTAGGATTAGGGTTAGGGTGAGGGCTAGGGTGAGGGTAAGGGTAAGTGTAAGGGTTAGGCTTAGGTTTAGGGTAAGGCTGAGCATGAGGTTGAGGGTGAGGGTTAGGGTTAGGGTGATGGTTAGGTTTACGGTTAGGGTGAGGATTAGGATGAAGTTTAGGGTTAGGGTGAGTGTAAGGGTGAGGATGATGGTAAGGGTAAAGGGGAGGTTTAGGCTGAGGGTGAGGTTTAAGATAAGGGTGAGCATTAGGGATAGGGTTAGTGTAAGTGTTAGGGTTAGGGTTAGGGTGATGGTGAGGGTTAGATTGATTATTAGGGTGAGGGTTAGTGTGAGGTTTAGGGTGAGGATGAGGGTTAGGGTTAGGGTGAGGTTGAGGGTTAGAATTAGGGTTAGGGTGAGGACTAGTGTGAGGATGAGGATTAGGGTTAGGCTTAGATTTAGGGTGAGGTTTAGGATTAGGTTGAGTGTTAGGATGAGGGGTACGGTTAGGATTAGGTTTAGGGTGAGGGCTAGGGTGAGGGTGAGGTTTAGGGTTAGGGTTAGGATTAGGGTTAGGCTGAGGGAGAGGTTAATGGTTAGATTTAGGTTTAGTTGGAAGGTTAGGTAGAGGGTTAGGGTTAGGTTAAGTGTTAGGGTTAAGGTTAGGTTGAGGGTTAGGATGAGGTTTAGGGTTAGGGTTAGGGTTAGGATTAGGGTTAGGGTGAAGGTGAGTGTGAGGTTTAGGGTTAGGGTGAGGCTTAGGATTAGGTTAAGGCTGACGGTGAGGGTGGGGTGAGGATTAGGGTTAGGGTGATGGTTAGAGTTAGGGTTAGGGTGAGGTTAGTTTGAGGGTTAGGATTAGGACTAGGGTTATGGTGAGGGCTAGGGTGAGGGTGAGGGTTAGGGTTAGGGTGATGGTTAGGTTTACGGTTTGGGTGAGGGTTAGGATGAGGTTTAGGGTGAGGGTTAGGTTGAGGGTGATGGTAAGGGTAATGTTGAGGTTTAGGCTGACGGTGATGTTTAAGATAAGGGTGAATGTTAGGGTTAGGATTAGGGTTAGGGTAAGGGTTAAGGTTAGGATTAGGGTGAGGGTTAGACTGAGGATTAAAGTTAGGCTTAGTGTGAGGTTTAAGGTGAGGATGAGTGTTAGGATTAGGTTGAGGGTGAGGGTTAGATTTAGCGTTAGGGTGAGGGCTAGGATGAGGGTGAGGATTAGGGTTAGGGATAGGGTTAGGGTGAGGTTTAGGATTAGGGTGAGGTTTAGGGTTAGTGTGAGGTTTAGTGTTAGGTTTAGGGTTAGTGTTAGGGTGAGGGTAAGTGTTAGCGTGAGGGTTAGGTTTAGGATGCGGGTTATATTTAGGATGAGGGTTAGGGTTAGGTTTAGGGTTATTGTTAGGTTTTGGGTTAGGGTTAAGGTTACAGTGAGGTTGAGGGTTAGGGTTAGGGTTACAGTGAGGTTTAGTATTAGGGTTAGGGTTAGAGTAAGGATTAGGTTAAGGGTGAGGTTTAGGGGTACAGTTTTAGTTAGGGTGAGTTTTAGGTTTAGGGTGCGGGTTAGCCTGGGGGTGACGGTAATGGTAAAGCTGAGGGTTAGGCTGAGGGTGAGGTTTACGGTAAAGGTGAGGGTTAGGGTTCGGGTGACGTTTAGTGTTAGCGTTAGGGTGAGGTTGTGGGTTAGATTGAGGATTAGGTTTAGGGTTAGTGTGAGGTTTAGGGTGAGGATGAGCATTAGGGTTAGGGTCAGGGTGAGGGTTAGAATTAGGGTTAGGGTGAGGTTTAGGATTAGGGCGAGGTTTAGGGTTAGTGTGATGGTTAGTGTTAGGGTCAGGGAAAGTGTTAGGGTGAGGGGTAGAGTTAGGGTGAGTGTTATGTTCAGGGTGAGGTTTTGGGTTAGGTTTAGGGTTATTGTTAGTTTTAGGTTTAGGGTTACGGTTACGGTGATGGTGAGGGTTAGAGTTATGGTTACAGTGAGGTTTAGTGTTAGGGTTAGGGTTAGAGTAAGGGTTAGGGTGAGGGTGAGGTTTAGGGTGAGGGTTAAGGTTAGGGTGAGGGTTAGGGTTAGGGTGAGGGTTAGTGTTAGCGGTAGGGTGAGGTTGAGGGTTAGACTGAGGATTAGTGTTAGGGTTAGTGTGAGGTTTATGGTGAGGATGAGTGTTAGGGTTATTCTGAAGCCTAGGGTGAGGTTGAGGGTTAGAGTTAGTGTTAGGATGAGTTTTAGGGTTAGGGTGATGTTTAGCGTTAGTGTGAGGGTTAGTGTTAGGTTTAGTGTTAGGGTGAGGGTAAGTGTTAGGGTGAGGGTTAGGGTTAGGGTGAGGGTTATGTTTAGAGTGAGGGTTAGGGTTAGGATAAGTGTAAGGGTTAGGGCTAGGCTGAGGGTTAGGGTTAGGGATAGGGTGAGGTTTAGGTTTAGGTTTATGGTGAGGGTGAGTGTGAGGGTTAGGATTCGGGATAGCATTAGGCTTAGAGTTTGGATGATGGTTAGGTTTAGGGTTTGGGTTAGGGTGAGGGTGAGGCTGAGGATTATTGTTAGGTTTAGGGTTAATGTTAGTGTTAGGTTTAGTTTTAGCGTTACAGTGAGGGTTGGGGTTAGGGTTAGGGTTATGGTTCGGCTTAGAGTTAAGGTGAGACTTAGGATGAGGATTAGGTTTAGGATTAGGTTTAGGGTGAGGGCTAGGGTGAAGGTGAGGATTAGGGTTAGTGTTAGGGTAAGGTTTAGGGTTAGGTTTAGGGTTTGGGTGAGGGTTAGGATGAGGGTTAATGTTACAGTGAGGGTGATGGTTAGGATTAGGGTGAGGTTTAGGGTTAGGATTAGGGTTAGGGTGAGGTTAAGTGTTAGCTTTACGGTTAGGGTTAGGGTTATGGTTAGGATTACTGTCATTGTTAGGGTTAGGATTAGAGTTATGGTGAGGGTGAGGATGAGGGTGAGTGTTAGTGTTAGGGTGAGTTTTAGTGTTAGGGTTAGGTTTAGGGTTAGGGTGAGGGTGAGTTTTATGGTTAGATTTAGCTTATTTGGAGGGTTAGGTCGAGATTTAGGGTTAGGGTAAGTGTTAGGGTTAAGGTTAGGTTGAGGGTTAGGTTGAGGCTTAGTGTTAGGTTTAGGGTTAGGGTTAGGATTAGGGTTAGGGTGAGGGTGAGGGTGAGGTTTAGGGTTAGGCTTAGGCTTAGGCTTAGGGTTAGGCTGAGGGTGAGGGTGGGGGTGAGGATTAGGGTTAGGGTGATGGTTACGGTTAGCGTTAGGGTGAGGGTTAGTGTTAGGGTTAGGGTTAGAGTTATGGTTAGGCTGAGGGTGAGGTTTCAGGGTAGAGTTAGGTTTATGGTGAGGGTTAGGGTTAGAGTGAGGGTTATCGTGGGGGTGACGGCAAGGGTAAAATTGAGGTTTAGACTGAGGTTGAGGGTTACAATAAGGGTGAGGGTAAGGGTTAGGGTGAGGGTTAGTGTTAGTGTTAGGGTGAGGTTGAGGGTTAGATTGAGGATTAGTGTTAGGGTTAGTGTGAGGTTTATGGTGAGGATGAGAATTAGGGTTAGGATAAAGGCTAGGGTGAGGGTGAGGATTAGGTTTAGTGTTAGGGTGAGGTTTAGGGTTAGGATGATGTTTAGGGTTAGTGTGAGTGTTAGGGTCAGTGTTGGGTTGAGGGTAAGCGTTAGGGTGAGGGTTAGTGTTAGAGAGAGTTTTATGGTTAGGGTGAGGGTTAGGGTTAGGATAAGTGTATGGGTGGTGATGGCTAGACTGAGGGTTAGGGTGAGTGTTAGGGTTACGGAATGGCTTAAGTTTAGGATTAGGTTTAGGGTGAGGGTGAGTGTGAAGGTTAGGATTAGGGTTAGAGTTAGGCTTAGAGTTAGGAGGAGGGTTAGGGTTAGGGTTTGGGTTAGGGTGAGGGTGAGGCTGAGGATTAGGGTTAGGTTTAGGGTTAGGTTTAGGTTTAGTGTTAGTGTTAGGGTTAGTGTTAGTGTTACAGTGCGGGTTGGGCTTAGGATTATCGTTAGGGTTAGGCTTAGAGTTAGGGTAAGGGTTAGGATGATTATTAGGTTAAAATTAGGGTTAAGGATAGGGCTAGGATGAAGGGTTTAGGGTAAGTGTTAGGGTAAGTTTTAGGTTTAGGGTTAGGGTGAGGGTGAAGGTTAGGATGAAGGTTAGGGTTACAGTGAGGGTGATGGTTAGGGTTAGGATTAGCATGAGGGTTAGGATTCGGGTTAGGGTGAGGTTGAGTGTTAGCATTAGGGTTAGGGTTAGGGTTAGGTTTAGGATTAGGATTACTGTTATTGTTAGGGTTAAGGTTAGAGTTATGGTGAGGGTGAGGGTGAGGGTGAGTGTTAGTGTTAGGGTGAGGTTGAGGGTTAGGGTTAGGGTTAGGAGTAGGATTAGGGTTAGTGTAAGGGTGAGTGTGAGGGTTAGGGTTAGGGACAGGCTTAGGGTTAGGCTGAGGTTGAGGGTGAGGGTTAGGTTTAGGGTGAGGTTTGGGGTTAGGGATTGGGTGAGTGTGAGGGTTAGGTTTAGGGTTAGGCTTAGGATTAGGCTGAGGGTGAAGGAGTGGGTTCGGTTTAGGATTAGTGTTAGGGTGAGGTTTAGGTTTTTGTTTAGGGTTAGAGTTAGGGTTAGGGTGAGTGTGAGATTTGGGGTTAGAGTTACGGTTAGGGTGAGGTTTAGGTTGAGGGTTATGGTAAGGGTTAGTTTTAGGGTTAGGGTTGGGGTGAGACTTAGGGGGAGGGTTAGGTTTAGGGTTACGTTTAGGGATAGGATTAGGGTTAGAGTGAGGGGAAGTGTGTGTGTTAGGTTTAGGTTAAGGGATAGTGTGAGCTTTAGGCTGAGGGTGAGATTGAGGGTGAGGGTTAGGTTTAGGGGGAGTGTTAGGGTAAGGGTTAGGGTTAGGGTCAGATCTAGGGTGAGTGTGAGGGTGAAGTTTAAGGTTCGGCTTAGGTGTAGGGTTAGTGTGAGGGTGAGGTTTAGGGTTAGAGTTAGGGTGAGGTTTATGGTTAGGTTTAGGGTTATGGTTAGGGTTAGGGTTAGTGTTAGGTTTAGGTTTAGGTTTTGGGTGAGGGTTAGGGTGAGGTTTAGGTTTAGTGTTAGGGTTAGGCTGAGGGTGAGGTTGAGAGTTAGGGTGAGGATGACGGTTAGGTTTAGGGTGGGGGCTAGGGTTGGATGAGGGTTAGGGATAGGGTTAGTGTGAGGTTTATGGTTAGGGTGATGGTTAGGGTTAGTGTGATGTTTAGTGTTAGGTTTAGGGTTATTTTTAGGGTTAGGGTAAGTGTTATGGTGAGGGTTAGCTTTAGGGTGAGTGTTATGGTTAGGGTGAGGGTTAGGGTTATGTTTAAGGTTGTTGTTAGGGTTAGGGTTAGGGTTACGGTTACGGTGTTGGTGAGGGTGCGGGTTACAGTTTGGGTTAGGATGAGGTTTAGGTTTAGGGTTAGGGATAGAATTAGGGTTAGGGTGACAGTGACGTTTAGGGTTAGAGTTAGGGTTTGTGATAGGTTTAAGGTTAGAGTGAGGTTTAGGGTTAGGCTTAGGCTTAGGCTTACGCCCAGCATGAGTGTGAGGGTTAGGTTTAGGGTGATGGTTCTGATTAGTATTAGTGTTATGGTTAGTGTTAGGGTCAGAGTTATAGTGAGGGTGAGGGTGCAGGTGAGGGTTAGGGTTAGGGTTAGGGTTAGGTTGAGGGTCAGGTTTAGGGTTATATTTAGGGTTAGTGTTAGGATAAGTTTTATTGTTAGAGTTAGGGTTAGGGTGAGGCTGAGGGTGAGGGTTAGGGTTAGAATTAACGTTAGGGTTAGGCTTCTGGTGAGGGTTAGGTTGAGGGTGAGGGTTAGGGTTAGAGTTAAAAGTAGGTTTAGGGTTAGGATTAGGGTGAGTGTGAGGTTTAGTGTTAGGGTTAGGGATAGGCTTAGGGTTAGGCTGAGGTTGAGGGTTAGGGTTAGGGTTAGCGTGAGCTATAGGGTAAGGGTTAGGGTGAGTGTGAGGGTTAGGGTTAGGGTTAGGCTTAGGATTAGGCTGAGGGTGAGCCTGTGGGTTAGTGTTAGGATGAGGTTTAGCGTTATGGGGAGCGTTAGGATGAGGGTTAGGTTTAGGATTAGGGTTAGGATGAGGGTGATTGTGTGTGTTAGGGTTAGGTTTAAGGTTAGGCTTAGGGTTCGTCTGAGGGTGAGTTTGAGGGTTAGGGTTAGAGTTAGGGTGAGGGTTAGGGTAAGGGTTAGGGGGAGGGTTAGTAAGAGGGTTAGGGTAAGGATTAGTGTTTGGTGAGGGCTAGGGTGAGGGTGAGGTTTAGGTTTAGGTTTGGAGTGTGGGTTAGGGTTAGGGTAAGGGTGAGAATTAGGGTTCGGTTTAAGTTTAGGGTTAGGTTGAGGGTTAGGGTTAGGGTTACGGTGAGGATGAGGGTGAGGGTTAGGTTGAGGGTTAGGGTTCGGATTAGGGTTAGGGTGAAGGTGACGGTTAGGGTTAGGTTTAGTGTTAGGGTGAGGGTTACGATGAGGGTTAGGCTTAGGTTTAAGGTTTTGGTGAGTGCTAGGGTGAGGGTGAGGTTTAGGGTTAGGGTTAGGGTGAGGTTTAGGGTTAGGGTTAGTGTTAGAGTTAGGGTGAGGGTGAGGTTTAGGGTTAGAGTTAGGGTTAGGTTGAGGCTGAGTTTGAGGGTTAGTGTTAGTGTTAGTGTTAGATTTAGGGTTAGGGTGAGGTTTAGGTTGAGTATGAGGGTTAGGCATAGGGTTAGGATTATGTTTAGGGTCAGGGTTAGGGTGAGTGTGAGCGATATGGTTAGGGTTAGGGTTAGGCTTAAGGTTAGACTGAGGGTGAGGGTGGGGGTGAGGTTTAGGTTTAGGGTGAGTGTGAGGGTTACGGTTAGGTTGAGAGTTATGGTTAGAGTTAGGGTGAGGGTGAGGGTTAAGGTTAGGGTTAGGGTGAGGGTAAGGATGAGGATTAGGATTAGGATTAGGGTTAGGATGAGGGCTAGGGTGAGGTTGAGGTTTAGGGTTAGTGTTAGATTAAGGTTTAGGGTTAGGGTTAGGGTTAGGGCGAGGATTAGGTTGAGGGTTAGGGTTAGAGTGAGGGTGAGGATTAGGGTTAGGCTGAGGGTTAGGGTTAGGATTAGGGTTAGCTTGAGTGTGAGTATTAGCATTAGAGTTAGGGTTAGGGTTAGGATTAGTGTTATAGTTAGTGTTAGTGTTAGAGTTATTGTGAGGGTGACAGTGAGGGTGAGGGTTAGGGTTAGGTTTAGGTTGATGTTTAGGGTTAGGGTTTAGGATTAGGGTTAGGGTGAGGGTGAGTTTTAGGGTTAGATTTAGGGTTAGTTGGAGGGTTAGGTCGAGGGTGAGGGTTAAGTTTAGTTTTAGGATTAAGGTTAGGCTGAGTGTTAGGTTGAAGTTTAGGGTTACGGTTAGGGGTAGGTTTAAGATTAGGGTGAGGGTGAGGGTGAGTGTGAGGGTTAGGGTTAGGGTTAGGCTTAGGCTTAGGGTGAGGATTAGGGTTAGTGTTAGAGTAAGGTTTAGGGTTAGGTTTAAGATTAGAGTGAGGATTAGGATGAGGGATAGCGTTACGGTGAGAGTTAGGGTTAGGGTTAAGGTTAGGGTTAGGGTTAGGTTTAGGTTGAGGTTGAGTGTTAGCATTAGGGTTAGGTTAGGGTTAGGGTTAGGTTTAGCATTAGGATTACTGTTATTGTTAGGGTTAGGGTTAGATTTATGTTGAGGGTGACAGTCAGGGTGAGTGTTAGGATTAGGTTGAGGTTTAGGTTGAGGCTTAGGTTTAGGGTTAGGGTTGGGGTTAGGATTAGGTTAGGGTGAGCCTGAGTGTGAGGATTAGGGTTAGGCTTAGGCTTAGGCTTAGGGTTAGGCTGATGGTGACGGTGGGAGTGAGGATTAGGGTTAGGGTGATGGTTACACTTAGGGTTCAGGTGAGGGTTAGTTTTAGGCTCAGGGTTAGAGTTAGGGTTAAGGTGAGGTTGAGGTTTAGCTGTAGAGTTAGGGGTAGGGGGAGGGTTAGGGTTAGAGTGAGGGTTAGGGTGAGGGTGACGGTAAGGGTAAAGTTGAGGGTTAGGCTGAGGGTGAGGGTTACAGGAAGGGTGAGGTTTAAGGTTAGGGTGAATTTTAGGGTTAGTGTTAGGGTGAGGGTGAGGGTTAGATTGAGGAGTAGTTTTAGGGTTAGTGTGAGGTTTAGTGTTAGGTTGAGGGTTAGTGTTAGGGTGAGGGTAAGCGTTATGTTGAGGGTTAGGGTGTTGGTTAGGGTTAGGGTTAGGTTTATTGTTAGTGTTAGGGTTAGGGTTAAGGTTATGGTAAGGGTGAGGGTGAGGGTTAAGATTAGGGCAAGGATGAGGTTTAGTTATAGGGTTAGCGTTAGGGTTAGGGTCAGGGTGAGTTTTAGTGTTAGAGTTAGGGTTAGGGTGTGGCTGAGGGTGAGAGTTAGGGTTAGGATTAATGTTAGGGTTAGGCTTATGGTGACGATTATGTTGAGGGTGAGGGATAGAGTTAGGGTTAGGAGTAGGATTAGGGTTAGTGTTAGGGTGAATGTGAGGGTTAGGGTTAGGGTTAGGGATAGGCATAAGTTTAGGCTGAGGTTGAGGTTGAGGGTTAGTTTTAGGGAGAGTTTTAGGGTTAGGGTTAGGGTGAGTGTGAGGGTTAGGTTTAGGGTTAGGCTTAGGGTTAGGCTGAGGGTGAGGTTGAAGGTGAGCGTTAGGGTTAGGTTGAGGCTTAGGGTAAGGGTTAGGGGGAGGGTGAGGAAGAGGGTTAGGGTTAAGATTAGGGTTGGGTGAGGGCTAGGGTGAGGGTGAGGTTTAGGTTTAGGTTTAGGGTGAGGTTTAGGGTTAGGGTTACGGTGAGAGTCAGGGTTCGGTTTAAGTTTAGGGTTAGGTTCAGTGCTAGGGTAAGGTTTTCTGTGAGGGTGAGGGTTAGGTTGAGGGTTAGGATTCAGATTAGGGTTAGGGTGAGGGTGAGGTTAAGTTTTGTGTTAGGCTGTGGGTTAGTTTGAGAGTTAGAGTTAGGATTAGGGTTAGGTTGAGGGCTAGGGTGAGGGTGAGGTTTAGGGTTAGGTTTAGGGTGAGGTTTAGGGTTAGGGTTAATGTTAGGTTCAGGCTGAGTTTTAGGTTTAGAGTTAGGGTTAGGGTGAGGATGAGGTTGAGGTTTAGGTTTAGAATTAGTGTTAGATTTAGGTTTAGGTTGAGGTTGAGGGTTAGGCTTAGTGTTAGGATGAGGTTTAGGGTAAGGGTTAGGGTGAGTGTGTGCGTTAGGGTTAGGGTTAGTGTTAGGCTTAGGGTTAGGCTGAGGGTGAGGTTGAGTGTGAGGGTTAGGGTTAATGTGAGGGTTAGGGTTAGGGTGAGAGTTAGGGTTCGGTTATGTTTAGGGTTAGGGTGAGGGTTAGGGTCAGGGTTACGATGAGCTTGAGGTTTAGGGTTAGGTTGAGAGTTAGGGTTAGGGTTAGGGTATGGGTGAGGGTTAAATTTAGGTTTAGGGTGAGGGTTAAGGATTGGATTAGGCTTAGGGTGAGGGCTAGGGTGAGGGTGAGGGTTAGGGTTAATGTTAGATTAAGGTTTAGGGTTTGCTTTAGTGTTAGGTTTGGGTTAGGTTGAGGTTTAAGGTTAAGGTGAGGGTGAGGATTAGGGTTAGGGTGAGGGTTAGTGTTAGGATTAGTGTTAGCATGAGGGTGAGTGTTAGTATTAGGGTTAGGGTTAGGGTGAGGGTTATGTTTAGGGTTAGGATTAGTGTTATTGTTAGGGTTAGGGTTAGAGTTATGTTGAGGGTGAAGGTGAGGGTGAGGGTGAGGGTTAGGGTTAGGGTGACGTTTAGGGATAGGGTTAGTATGAGGGTTAGGGTAAGCTTGAGGTTTAGGGTTAGATTTACGGTTAGTTGGAGGGTTAGGTAGAGGGTTAGGGTTAGGGTTAGTTTTAGGGTTAAGGATGGGGTGAAGGTTAGGTTGAGGTTTAGGGTTGTGGTTAGGGTTAGTGTTAGGATTAGGGTGAGGATGAGAGTGAGTGTGAGGGTTGGGGTTAGGGTTTGGCTTAGGCTTAGGTTTAAGCTGAGGGTGAGGGTGGGGGTGAGGATTAGGTTTAAGGTGATGGTTAGGGTTAGTGTTAGGGTGAGTGTTAGGATGAGGGTTAGAATTAGGTTTAGGGTTAGGGTGAGGTCTAGGGTGAGGGTGAGTGTTAGGTTTAGGGTGATGTTTAGGTTTATGTTTAGGGTGAGGGTTAGGATGAGGTTTAGGCTTAGGGTGAGGTTTAGGGTGAGGATGAAGGTAAGGGTAAAGGTGAGGTTTAGGCTGAGGGTGAGGGTTAAGTTAAGGGTGAGGGTTAGGGTTAGGTTTAGGGTTAGGGTGAGGTTTAGATTGAGGATTAGTGTTAGGGTTAGTGTGAGGTTTAGGGTGAGGATGAGGGTTAGGGTTAGTGTGAGTGTGAGGGTTAGTGTTAGGGTTAGGGTGAGGTCTAGGGTGAGGGTGAGGGTTAGGATTAGGGTTAGGGTTAGGGTGAGGTTTAGGATTAGGGTGAGGTTTAGGGTTAGTGTGAGGGTTAGTGTGAGGTTTAGGGTTAGATTTAGGGTGAGATTTAGTGTTATGGTGAGGGTTAGGGTTAGGGTGAGTGTTATGGTTAGGGTGCGGGTTAGGGTTATGGTTAGGGTTATTGTTAGGTTTAGTGTTATGGTTAGGTTGAGTGTGAGGGTTACGGTTAGGGTTAGGGTTAGCCTTAGTTTTAGGCTGAGGGTTTGGGTGAGGGTGAGGGTTAGGGTTAGTTTGAAGGTAACGGTTAGGGTTAGGTTTAGTGTTAAGGATACGGTTAGAGTTATTGTTAGGGTGAGGGTGAGGTTTAGGGGTAGGTTTAGTTTTAGACTGAGGTTTAGGGTGAGTATTAGGGTTAGGATGATGGTTAGGGTAGGGGTGACGGTAAGGGTAAACGTGAGGGTTAGGTTGAGGTGAGGGTTACGGTAAGGTTGACTATTAGGGTTTAGTTGAGGGTTAGGTTTAGGGTTAGGGTGCCAGTTAGGGTTTGCATTAAGTTTAGGGTTAGGGTGAGGTTTAGATTAAGGATTACAGTGAGGGTGAGGGTTAGGGTTATTTTGAGGGTTAGGGTTAGGATTAGGGTTAGGGTTAGGGTGAGGTTTAGGGTTAGTGTTAGGGTGAGGGTAAGGAAGAAGTATTGAGATAGAATTAGGGTTAGGGTGAGGCCTAGGGTGAGGATGAGGTTTAGGGTTAGGATTAGGGTGAGGTTTAGGGTTAGGGTTATTGTTAGGGTGAGGGTGAGGGTCAGGTGTAGGGTTAGTGTTAGGGTTAAGGTTAGGGTGAGAGTTAGGTTGAGGTTTAGGGTTAGGGTTAGGATTAGGGTTAGGGTGAGGGTTAGGGTTAGATTGAGGATTAGTGTTAGGGTTAGTGTGAGGTTTAGTGTGAGGCTGAGGGTTAGGGTTAGGGTGAGAGCTAGGGTTAGGCTGAGATTAGGGTTAGTGTTAGGGTGAGTTTTAGGGTTAGGGTTATGTTTAGGGTTAGTGTGAGGGTTAGTTTTAGGGTGATGGTTAGTGTTAGGGTGAGGGTTACGGTTAGGGTGACGGTTATTTTTAGGGTGAGGGTGAGGGTTAGAGTTAGGGTTAGGGTTATTGATAGGGTTCGGGTTAGGTTGAGGTTGAGATTTAGGGTTAGAGTTAAGGTTAGTGTTTAGGATTAGGCTTAGGCTTATGCTTAGGCCGAGCATCAGGATGAGGGTTACGGTTCAGAATAGGGTGAGGGTTAAGGTTAGGGTTAGGGTGAGTGTTAGGATGAGGTTTAGGGTTAGGATTAGGGTTAGAGTGAGGGCTAGGGTGAGGGTTAGTGTGAGGCTTAGGTTTAGGGATGTGGATAGGTTTAGGATTAGTGTTTGGGTGTGGTTGAGTGTGAGGGTTAGGGTTAGGGTAAGGGTTAGGGTGAGAGTTAGGGTTCGGTTTAAGTTTAGGGTCAGGGTGACTTTTAGGGTAAGTGTTCTGGTGATGGTGAGTGTTAGGGTTAGGTTGAGGGTTAGGGTTAGGATTAGGGTTAGGGTGAGGGTGAGGGTTAGGGTTAGTGTTAGGGTAAGGGATAGGATCCGGGTTAGGATTAGGATTAGGGAGAGGGCTATGGTGAGGGTGAGGTTTAGGTTTAGGTTTAGTGTGAGTTTTAGGGTTAGGGCGAGGGTGAGATTTAGGGTTAGACATAGGGTTAGTGTTAGGGTTAGGATAAGGGTGAGCATTAGGGTTAGGGTTAGTGTTAGGCTTAAGCTGAGGCTTAGGCTGAGCATGAGGGTGAGGGTTAGGGTTAGGGATAAGGTAATGTTTAGGGTTAGGGTAAGGATTAGGTTTAAGATGAGGGTGAGGTTTATGGTTATATTTAGGGTTACTTGGAGGGTTAGGTCGAGGGTGAGGGTTAGGGATAGTGTTAGGGTTAATGTTAGGGTGAGGGTTAGGATGAGGTTTAGGGTTATGCTTAGGGTTAGGGTTAAGATTAGGTTTAGGGTGAGTGTGAGGGTTAGGGTTAGGCTTAGGCTTAGGGTTAGGCTGAGGGTGAGGATGGGGGTGTGGATTAGGGTTAGCGTGTTGGTTAGGTTTAGGGTTACAGTGAGGGTTAGGATGAGGGTTAGGTTTAGGATTAGGGTTAGGGTGAGGGCTAGAGTGATAGTGAACGTTAGGTTAAGGGTTAGGCTTAGGCTTAGGGTTAGGCTGAGCGTGTGGTTGAGGGTGAGGTTTAGGGTTAGGGTGATGGTTAGGTTTATGGTTACGGTGAGGGTTAGGATGAGGTTTAGGGTTAGAGTGAGGGTTAGGGTGGGGATGATGGTAAGGATAAAGTTGAAGTTTAGGCTGAGGGTGAGGGTTAAGATAAGGGTGAGTGTCAGGTTTAGGTTTAGGTTTAGGGTAACTGTTAGGGTTATGGTTAGTGTGAGGGTTAGATTGAGAATTAGGGTTAGGGTTAGTGTGAGGTTTAGGGTGAGGATGAGGGTTAGGGTTAGGGTGAGGGTGACGGTTAGAATTAGGGTTAGGGTGAGGGCTAAGGGTGATGGTGAGTGCTAGGTTCATTGTTAGGGTTAAGGTGAGGTTTAGGATTAGGGTGTTATGTTTAGTGTGAGGGTTAGTGTTAGGTTTAGGGTTATTGTTAGTGTGATTGTAAGTGTTAGGGTGAGGGTGAGGGGTAGGGTGAGTGTTATGATTGGGGTGAGGGTTAGCGTTTGGGTTAGGGTTATTGTTAGGTTTAGGGAAAGATTTACGGTTACAGTGAGGGTGAGGGTGAGGGTTAGTGTTAGGGTTAGGGTGAGGGTTAGTGTTAGGGTTATGGTTAGAGTTAGGGTTAGGGTGAGGTTGAGCTTTAGGGGTAGAGTTAGGGTTAGGGTGAGAGATAGGGTGAGGGTTAGGTTTAGGGTGCGGGTTAGGGTGGGGGTGATGTTACGGGTAAATGTGATGGTTAGGCTGAGGGTGAGGGTTACGGTAAGGGTGAGGTTTAGTGTTATGGTGAGGTTCAGTGTTAGGTTTAGGGTGAGGGTGAGGGTTAGATTGAGGATTAGTGTTAGGGTTAGTGTAAGGTTTAGGGTGAGGATGAGGGTTAGGGCTAGAGTGAGAGCTAGGATGAGGGTGAGGGTTAGGTTTAGTGTTAGGGTGAGGTTTAGCGTTAGGGTGATGTTTAGGGTTAGTGTGAGGGTTAGTGTTAGGGTTAATGTTACAGTTAGGGAGAGGGTAATTGTTAGGGTGAGGGTTGGGGTTAGTGTGAGGGTTATGTTTAGGGTGAGGGTTAGGGTTAGGGTGAGGGTAAGGGTTAGGGTTAAGGTTATTGATAGGGTTAGGGTTAGGGTGAGGGTGAGGGTGAGATTTAGTGTTAGAGTTAGGGTTAGTGTTAAGGTTAAGGTTGGGGTTAGGCTCAGGCTTAGGCCTAGGCTGAGCATCAGGGGGAGGGTTAGGGTTCGGGATAGGGTGAGGGTTAGGGTTAGGGTTAGTGTGAGGGTTGAGATGAGGTTTTTGTTTAGGATTAGTGTTAGAGTGAGGGCTAGGGTGAGGGTTAGGGTGAGGGTTAGCTTTACAGTGAGAGATAGGGTTCGGGTTAAATTTATGGTCAGGGTGACTGTTAGGGTAAAGGTTACTGTTAGGGTGAGGGTTAGGGTTAGGTTGAGGGTTAGGGTTAGGGTGAGGGTGAGGATGAGGGTTAGGGTTAGTGTTAGGGTGAGGGATAGGATGAGGTTTAGGATTAGGATTAGTGTGAGGGCTAGGGTGAGGTTGAGGTTTAGGGTTAGGGTTAGGGTGAGGTTTAGGGTTAGGGTTAGGGTTAGGCTTAGGGTGAGGATGAGGTTTAGTGTTAGAGTTAGGGTAAGGGTGAGGCTGAGGTTGAGGGTTAGGTTTAAGGTTAGTGTAAGAGATAGGGTTAGGGTGAGTGTTAGGGTGAGGGTTAGGTTAAGGGTTAGGGTAAGGGTTAGGATTAGGTTTAGGATGAGGGTTAAATTTAGCTTTAAGGTTAGGATTAGTGTAAGGTTTAGGATGAGGATGAGGATTAGGGTTAGGGTTACGGTGAGGCTGTGGTTTTGGGGTGGCATTAGGGTTAGGTTGATTGTTAAGGTGAGGTTTATGGTTAGGGTAAGGTTTAGTGTGGGGGTGATGGTAAGGGTAAACGTGAGGGTTAGGCTGAGGGTGAGGTTTACATTGGGGTGAGGTTGAGGGTTAGGGTGTGGGTTAGGGTTAGGGGAAGGGTGTGGGTGAGGGTTAGATTGAGGATTAGTTTTAGGGTTAGTGTGAGGTTTAGGGTGAGGATGAGAGTTAGGGTTATTGTGAGGGCTAGGGTGAGGGTGAGGTTTAGGTTTAGGTTTAGGGTGAGGTTTAGTGTTAGGGTGATGATTAGGGTTAATGTAAGGGTTAGTGTTAGGGTTAGGGTTAGTGTTAGGGTGAGGGTAAGTTTTAGGGTGAGGGTTAGTGTTAGGGTGAGGGTTATGGTTAGGTTGAGGGTTAGGGTTAGTGTTTGGTTATTGTTAGGGTTAGGGTTACGGTTACAGTTACGGTGAGGGTGAGGGTGATTGTTAGGGTTAGGGTTAGTATGAGGTTTAGGTTTAGGGTAAGGGTTAGAGTTAGGGTTAGGGTGAGAGTGAGGTTTACGGTTAAAGTTAGGGTTAGTGTTAGGGTTAGTATTAGGGTGAGGGTTTGGATTAGAGTTACGCTTAGGCTTAGGCTTAGGCCAAGCATGAGGGTAAGGGTTAGGGTTAGGTTTAGTGTTAGGGTTAGTGTTATTTTTAGGGTTAGGTTTAGAGTTATGGGGAGATTGAGGGTGAGGGTGAGGGTTAGGCTTAGGGTGAGGTTTAGCGTGAGGTTTACGGTTAGGGTTAGGGTGAGGGTGAGGTTTAGGGTTAGAGTTAGTGTTAGGTTGAGGGTTAGGGAGAAGTTTAGCATTATTGTTAGTGTTAGGGTTACGGGGATGTTGAGGGTTAGGTTGAGGTTTAGGGATTGGGTAAGGTTTAGTATTAGGGTGAGTTTGAGGGTGAGTTTGACGGTTAGGGTGAGGGCTAGGCTTAGGCTTAGGGTTAGGCTGAGTGTGAGGGAGGGGGTGAGGATTAGGGTTAGGGTGATGGTTTGGGTTAGGGTTAGTGTTATTGTTTAGGGTTAGGATTAGAGTTACGGTGAGTGTGAGGGTGCCGGTGAGGGTTAGGGTTAAGGTTAGGGTGGGGTTTAGGGTTAGGGTTAGGGTTAGTGTGAGGGTGAGGTTTAGGGTTAGATATAGGGTTAGGGAGAGGGTTAGGGTGAGGGTTAGGGATAGGATTGGTGTTAAAGTTAGGGTGAGGGTGAGGGTTAGGTTGAGGTTTAGGGTTAGGGTTATGGTTAGGGTTAGTGTGAGGGTTAGTGTTAGGGTTAGGGTTAATTTTAGGGTGAGGGTAAGTGTTAGGCTGAGGGTTTGGGTTAGGGTGAGTGTTATGGTTAGGGTGAGTGTTAGGATTAGGGTTAGGGTTATTGTTAGGGTTAGGTTTAGGGTTTTGGTTACGGTGAGGGTGAGGTTTTGGGTTAGAGTTAGGATGAGGTTTAGGGTTTGGGTTAGGGTTAGAGTTAGGGTTAGGATGAACGTGAGGTTTACGTTTAGAGTTAGGGTGAGGGTGAGGGTTAGGGTTAGGATTAGGGTTTGGGTGAGGGTGAGTGTGTGTGTTAGGGTTAGCTTTAGGTTTAGGCTAAGGGTTAGGCAAAGGGTGAGGTTGAGTGTGAGGGTTAGGGTTAGGATTAGGGTTAGTGTGAGAGTGAGGGTGAGGGTTTGGTTTAGTGTTAGGGTGAGGGTTAGGATGAGTGTTAGGAATAGGGTTAGGGTTATGGTGAGCGTTAGGTTTAGGGTTTGGTTGAGGGTTTGAGTTAGGATAAGGATGAGGGTTAATTTTAGGGTTAGGGTGAGGGTTAGGATGAGGATTAGGTTTACGATTAGTGTTAGGGTGAGGCCTAGAGTGAGGGTGAGAACTAGAGTTAGTGTTAGGGTAAGTTTTGGGGTTATAGTTAGGGTTAGGGTGAGGGTTAGGATGAGGGTTAGCGTTAAGGTGAGGGTGAGGGTTATGGTTAGAGTGAGGATTAGGGTTAGTTTTAGGGTAAGGTTTAGGATGAGGATGAGGTTTAGGGTTAGTGTTAGGGTTAGGGTGAAGTGGAGGCTGAGTGTAAGGGTGACAGTTAATGTTAGGTTTAGGGTTAAGGTAAGGGTCAGGGTTAGGGTGAGTGTGAGGATGAGGGTTAGGGTTACCCTGAGGGTTAGGGTTAGGGTTAGGAGGAGGGTTAGGGTGAATTTTAGGATTAGGATTAGGGTTAGGGTGAGGGCTAGGGTGAGGGTGAGTTTTAGGGCTAGGGTTAGGGTGAGGTTTAGGTTTAGGGTTAGGGTGAGGTTTAGGGTTAGGGTTTGGGTTAGGGTTAGGGTGAGGGTGAGGTTTAGGGTTAGAGTTAGGGTTAGGCTTAGGCTTAGGGTTAGGCTGAGAATGAGGGTGAGGCTGAGGGTTAGTGTTAGGGTGAGGGTTAGGGTAAGAGTTAGGGGTTCGGTTAGTGTTAGGGTGAGGGTGAGGTTTACGGTTAGAATTAGGGGTAGGATGAAGCTGAGGTTGAGGGTTTGGGTTAGGGTTAGTGTTAGATTTAGGGTTAGGGTGAGGGTTAGGTTGATGGTGATTGTAAGGCTTAGGGTTAGGATTAGGTTTAGGGTAAGGGTTAGGGTGAGTGTGAGCATTAGGACTAGGGTTAGGGCTTGGCTTAGGGTTAGGCTGAGGGTGATGGTGAGGGATAGGGTTAGTGTTAGATTAAGGTTTAGGGTTAGGGTTAGGGTGAGAGTTAGGGTTTGTGTATGTTTAGGGTTAGGGTGAGGGTTAGGATTACGGTTAAGGTGAGCTTGAGGTTTAGGATTATGTTGAGGATTAGGCTTAGGGTTAGGGCTAGGGTGAGGGTTAAGGTTCGGGTTAGGATGAGGGTAAGGATGAGGATTAGGGTTAGGATTAGGGTTAGGCTGAGGGCTAGGGTGAGGTTGAGGGTTAGGGTGAGGGTAAGTTTGAGGGTTAAGTTTTACCGTCAGGGTGATGATTAGGGTTAGGGTGAGGGTTAGGTTTAGGATTAGGGTTAGCCTGAGGATGAGTGTTAGGATTAGGGTTAGGGTTAGGGTTAGGTTTAGGTTTCGGGTTAGGATTAGTGTTATTGTTAGGGTTAGGGTTAGAGTTATGGTGAGGGTGAGTGTGAGGGTGAGGGTGAGGATTAAGTTTAGGGTGAGGTTTAGTGTTAGGGTTAAGATTAAGGTTAGGGTGAGAGTGAGGGTTCGGGTTAGTGTGGGTATTAGGGTTAGGGTTAGGGTGAGTGTTAGGGTTCGGTTATGTTTAGGGTTAGGGTGAGGTTTAGGGTTAGGGTTAGGGTGAGAGTTAGGGTTCAGTGATATTTAGGGTTAGGGTGAGGGATAGGGTTAGGGTTACGGTGAGCATGAGGTTTAGGGTTAAGTTGTGGATTCGGCTTAGGGTTAAGCCTAGGGTGAGGGTTAAGGTTAGGGTGAGGGTGAGGGTAACGGTGAGGTTTAGGGTTAGGATTAGGGTTAGGGTGAGGGTGAGGTTTAAGGTTAGAGTTAGGGTTAAGCTGAGGCTGAGGGTGACTGTTAGGGTTAGGTTTAGGATTAGGATTAGGGTAAGGTTTAGGGTGAGTATGAGTGTTAGTGTTAGGGTTAGGCTTAAGGTTACACTGAGGGTGAGGGTGAGGGTGAGGTTAGGGTTAGGATTAGGGTTAGGGTGAGGGTGAGTGTGTGTGTTAGAGTTAGGTTTAGGGTTTGGCTTAGGGTTAGGCTGAGGGTGAGGTTGAGGGTAAGTGTTAGTTTTAGGGTGAGGGTTAGGGTAAGGGTTAGGGGGAGGGTTAGGATGAGGTTTAGTGTTAGGATTAGGGTTAGGCTGAGGGCTAGGGTGAGGGGGAGGTTTAGGTTTAGGGTCAGGATGAAGTTTAGTGTTTGGGTTAGGGTTAGGGTGATGCTGAGGGTGAGGGTTAGGGTTTGGATTAATATTAGGCTTAAGTTTAAGGTGAGGTTTAGGTTGAGGGTTAGGATTAGGGTTAGGAGTAGGATTAGGGTTAGGGTGATGGTGAGGATTAGGGCTAGGGTTAGGGAAAGGCTTAAGGTTAGGCTGAGGTTGAGGGTGAGGGTTAGGGTTAGGGTGAAGTTTAGGGTTAGGGTTAGGGTGAGTGTGAGGGTTAGGGTTAGGCTTAGGCTTAGGATTATGCTTTGGGTGAGGGTGTGGTTTAGTGTTAGGGTTAGGGTTAGGGTTAGGGGGAGGTTTAGGATGAGGGTTAGTGTTAGGGTGAGGTTTAGGGTGAGGGTGAGTGTAGGTTTATGGTTAGGCTTAGGGTTAGTCTGCGGGTGAGGTTGAGGCTGAGGGTTAATGTTAGCGTGAGAGTTAGGATAAGGGTTAGGGGGAGGGTTAGGAAAAGGGATAGGGTTAGGATTAGGTTTGGGTGAGACTAGGGTGAGAATGAGGTTTAGGTTAGGGTTAGCTTGAGGGTTAGGATTATGGTAAGGGTGAGAGTTAGTGTTTGGGTTAAGTTTAGGGTTAGGTTGAGGGTTAAGGTAAGGGTTACGTTAAGGGTAAGGGTTAGGGTTAGGATGAGGGTGAGGGTTCGGATTAGGGTTAGGGTGAGCGTGAGGGTTATGGTTAGTGTTAGGGTGAGGGTTAGGATGAGGGTTAGGGTTAGGATTAGTGTTAGGGTGAGGGCTAGGGTGAGGGTGAGGTTTAGGGTTAGGGTTAGGGTTAGGGTGAGGTTTGGGGTTAGGGGTAGGGTTAGTGTTAGTGTGACGTTTACGTTTATAGTTAGGTGTAAGATGAGACTGAGGTTGAGGGTTAGGGTTAGGCTTAGTGTTAGATTTAGGGTTAGGGTGAGGGTAAGTTTGAGGGTGAGGGTTAGGATTAGGTTTAGGGTAAGGGTTACGGTGAGTGTGAGCATTAGGGCTAGGGTTAGGGTTTGGCTTAGGGTTAGGCTGAGGGTGAGGGTGAGGATGAGAGTTAGGGTTAGTGTTAGATTAAGGTTTAGGGTTAGGGTTAGTGTTAGGGTGAGGGTTAAGTTGAGCATGAGGTTTAGGGTGACGTTGAGGATTAGGATTAGGGCTAGGGTGAGTGTTAAGGTTAGTGTTAGGGTGAGGGTTAGGATGAGGATTAGGGTTAGGATTAGGGTTAGGGTGAGGGCTGGGGCTAGGTTGAGTGTGAGGGTTAGGGTTAGTGTTAGATTAAGGTTTAGGGTTAGGTTTAGGGTAGGGTGAGGGTAAGTTTGAGGGTTAGGGTTAAGGTCAGGGTGATGATTAGTGTTAGGGTTAGGGATAGGTTTAGGATTATGTTTAGCCCGAGGATGAGTGTTAGGATTAGTGTTAGGGTTAGGGTTAAGGTTAGGTTTCGGTTTTGGATTAGTGTTATTGTTAGGGTTAGGGTTAGAGTTATGGTGAGGGTGAGGGTGAGGGTGAGGGTGAGGGTTAGGTTTAGGGTGAGGTTTAGCGTTAGGGTTAGTATTAGCGTTAGGGTGAGGGTGAGGGTTAGGTTTAGGGTCAGTGTTAGGGTTAGGGTTAGGGTGAGAGTTAGGGTTCGGTTATGTTTAGGGTTAGGGTGAGGGATAGGGTTAGGGTTACAGTGAGCATGAGGTTTATGGTTACGTTGAGGATTAGGCTTAGGGTTAATGCTAGGGTGAGGGTTAAGGTTAGGCTTAGGGTGAGGGTAAGGATGAGGATTAGGGTTAGGATTAGGGTTAGTGTGAGGGCTAGGGTGAGCTTGAGGGTTAGGATTAGTGTTAGATTAAGGTTTAGGTTTAGGGTTAGGGTTAGGGTGAGGGTTAGGTTGAGGGTTAGGGTTACAGTGATGGTGAGGATTAGGGTTAGGGTGAGGGTTAGGGTTAGGATAAGGTTTAGCATGAGGTTGAGTGTTAGGATTACAGTTAGGGTTAGGGTTAGGGTTAGGTTTCGGTTTAGGATTAGTGTAATTGTTAGGGTTAGGGTTAGAGTTATGTTTAGGGTGAGGGTGAGAGTGAGGGTTAGGGTTAGGGTTATGGTGAAGTTTAGGGTTAAGGTTAGGATTAGGGTTAGTTTGAGGATGAGGTTTAGGGTTAGATTTAATTTTAGTTGCAGGGTTAGGTCGAGGGTTAGGGTTAGGTTTAGTTTTAGGGTTAAGGTTAGGGTGAGGGTTAGGTTGAGGTTTAGGGTTATGGTTAGTGTTAGGGTTAGGATTAGGATGAGGGTGAGGGTGAGTGTTAGGGTTAAGGTTAGGGTAAGCCTTAGGCTTTGGGTTAGGCTGAGTGTGAGGGTGGGTGTGAATATTAGGTTTCGGGTGATGGTTAGCATTAGGGCTAGGTTGAGGGTTAAGATGACGGTTAGGATTAGGATTAGGTTTAGGATGAGGGCTAAGTTGAGGGTGAGGGTTAGGGTAAGTTTTCAGCTTAGGCTAAGGGTTAGGATGAGCATGAGGTTGAGGGTGAGGGTTAGGGTTAGGGTGATGGTTAGGTTTATGGTTAGGGTGAGGGTTAGGATGAGGTTTAGGGGAAGGGTGAGGGTTAGGGTGAGGATGATGGTAAGGGTAAAGATGAGGTTTAGGCTGAGGGTGAGGGTTAAGATAAGAATGAGGGTTAGGGTTAAGTTCAGGGTTAGGGTAAGGGTTAAGGTTAGGGCTAGATTGAGGGTTAGATTGAGGATTAGGGTTAGCGTTAGTGTGATCTTTAGGGTGAGGATGAAGGTTAGGGTTAGGGTCAGGGTGATGGTTAGAATTAGGGCTAGGGTGAGGGCTAGGGTGAGGGTGAGAATTAGGGTTAGGGTTAGGGTTAGGGTGAGGTTTCGGATTAGGGTGAGGTTTAGAGTTAATGTGAGGGTTAGTGTTAGGTTTAGGGTTAGCGTTAAGTTGCGGGTTATGGTTAGTGTGAGGGTTAGGGTTAGGTTTAGGGTTATTGTTAGGTTTAGGGTTAGGGTTACGGTTATGGTGATGGTGAGGGTTAGGTTTACGGTTAGGGTGAGGTTTAGTGTGAGTGTTAGGATTAGAGTTAGGGTTATGGTGCGGGTGAGGTTTAGGGGTACAGTTAGGGTTAGGGTGAGATGTTAATGTTAGGTGCGGGTTAGCGTCGGTGTGACAGTAAGGGTAAAGTTGAGGGTTAGGCTGAGGGTGAGGGTTACATAAGGGTGAGGGTTAGGGTTAGGGTGAGGGTTAGTGTTAGCTTTAGGGTGAGGTTGAGGGTTAGATTGAGGATTAGTGTTAGTGTTAGTGTGAGGTTTAGTGTGAGGATGAGGGTTAGGATTAGGGTGAAGGCTAGGGTGAGGGTGAGGGTTGGGGTTAGTGTTAGGCTGAGGTTTAGGTTTACGGTGATGTTTAGGGTTAGTGTGCGGGTTAGTGTTACGGTTAGGATTAGTGTTAGGTTGAGGGTAAGTGTTTGGGTGAGCATTAGGGTTAGGGTGAGGGTTATGGTTAGGGTGAGTGTTAGGGTTAGGTTTATGTTTATTGTTAGGGTTTGGGATAGTGTTACGGTTACGGTGAGGGTGAGGGTGAGGGTTAGGTTTAGGGTGAGGTTTAGGGTTAGGGTTAGGGTTCGGGTGAGGTTGAGGTTTAGGGTAAGATTTAGGGTTAGTGTTAGTGTGAGGGTTAGTGTTAGCATTAGGGTTAGTGTTACAGTCAGGGTAAGTCTTAGGGTGAGGGTTTGGGTCAGGGTGAGGGTTATGGTTAGTCTGAGGGTTAGGATTAGGGTTAGGGTTATTGTTAGGGTTGCGTTTAAGTTTATGGTTATGGTACGGGCGAGGGTGAGGGTTAGTGTTAGGGTTAGGGTGAGGTTTAGAATGAGGGTGGGGTTTAGGGTTAGAGTTAGGGTTAGGGTGAGGGTTAGCTTGAGGGTTAGGGTTAGGGTTAGTGTTAGGTTTAGGGTTAGGGTGAGAGTTAGGAGGAGGTATAGGGTTAGTGTTAGGGTTAGGATTAGGGTTAGGGTGAGGGTGAGTGTGTGTGTTAGGTTTTGGTTTAGGGTTAGGCTTTGGGTTAGGCTGAGGGTGAGGTTGAGAGTGAGGGTTAGGTTTAGGGTTAGGGTAAGGGTGAGGGTGAGGTTTAGGGTTAGGGTTAGGGTGGAGTTAGGATTAGGGTTCGTGTGAGGGTGAGGGTGAGGTTTAGGTTTAGGGTTAGGATGACAGTTAAGGTTAGGATTAGGGTTAGGGTGAGTACTAGGGTGAGGGGGATGGTTAGGTTTAGGGTGACGGTTACGTTTGCAGTTAGGGTGAAGTTTAGGATGAGGTTTAGGGTTAGGAGGAGGTTTAGTTTGAGGATGATGGTAAGGGTAAAAGTGAGGTTTAGGCTGGGGGTTAGGGTTAAGATAAGGGTGAGTGTTAGGGTTAGGTTTAGGGTTAGGTTAAGGGTTAGGATTAGGGTTATGATGAGGGTTAAATTGAGTTTTAGTGTTAGGGTTATTGTAAGGTTAAAGGTGAGGTTGAAGGTTAGGGTTAGGGTCAAGTTTAGGGTTAGGTTGAGGTTGAGTTTTGTGGTGTCAGTAGGGTTAGGGTGAGAGTTAGGGTGAGGGTTAGGTTTAGGGTAAGGGTTCGCGTGGGGGTGATGGTAAGGTTAAATGTGAGGGTTAGGCTGAGGTTCAGGGTTACAGTGGGGTGAGGTTTAGGGTTAGGGTGAGGGTTAGGGTTAGGGGAAGGGTGTGGGTGAGGGTTAGATTGAGGATTAGTGTTACGGTTAGTGTGTGGTTTAGGGTGAGGATGAGGGTTAGGGTTAGAGTGAGTGCTAGGGTGAGGGTGAGGGTTAGGTTTAGGTTTAGGGTGAGGTTTAGGGTTAGGGTCATGATTAGGGTTAGTGTGAGGGTTAGTGTTAGTTTTAGGGTTAGTGTTAGGGTGAGGGTTAGGGTCCGGGTGAGGTTTATGGTTATGTTGAGTGTTAGGGTTAGGGTTAGGGTTATTGTTAGGGTTAGGGTTATGGTTACGGTGAGGGTGAGGGTGAGGGTGAGGGTGAGGGTTAGGGTTAGTATGAGGTTTAGGTTAAGGTATGGGTTAGAGTTAGGGTTAGGGTGAGAGTGAGTTTTACGGTTAGAGTTAGGGGTAGTGTTAGGGTCAGTGTTAGGGTGAGGGTTTGGGTTAGAGTTACACTTAGGCTTAGGCTTAGGCTTAGGCCAAGCATGAGGGTGAGGGTTAGGGTTAGGGTTAGGGTGCGGGTTAGGGTTAGTTTTAGGGTGAGGTTTAGGATGAGGTTTAGGGTTAGGATTAGTGTTAGGGTGAGGACTAGTGTGATGGTTAGGGTGAGGGTTAGTTTTAGGGATAGGGTTAGGTTTAGGGTTAGGGTTAGGTTGAGGATGAGTCTGAGGGTCAATGTTAGGGTTAGTCTTAGGGTTAGGGTGAGGGTAAGGTTATGGATTTGGTTAGGGTGAGGGTGATGCTGAGGATTAGGGTTAGATTTAGGGTTGGGTTTAGTGTTATTGTTAGGGTTAGGGTTATGGTTACAGTTAGGTTAGGGTTAGGGTTAGGCTTAGGTTTAGGCTGAGGGTGAGGGTGGGGTTGAGTATTAGGGTTAGGTTTAGGATTAGGGTTATTGTTAGTGTTATGGTTAGGGTTAAGTTTGCACTGAGGTTGAGGCTGAAGGTGAGGATTATGGATAATATTAGGGTTAAGGTTAGGGTTAGTGTTATTTTTAGGGTTAGGTTTAGAGTTACGGTGAGATTGAGGGTGAGTGTTAAGGTTAGGGTTAGTGTGAGGTTTAGCGTGAGTTTTATGGTTAGGGTTAGGGTGAGGGTGAGGTTTAACGTTAGAGTTAGTGTTAGGGGGAGGGTTAGGGGGAGGTTTAGGGTTATTGTTAGTGTTAGGGTTAGGGGATGATGAGGGTTAGGTTTAGGTTTAGGGATAGGGTTAGGTTTAGTATTAGGGTTAGGGTGAGGGTGAGTGTGACCGTTAGTGTGAGGGCTAGGCTTAGGCTTAGGGTTAGGCTCAGGGTGAGGGTGGGGGTAAAGATTAGGGTTAGGGTGATGGTTTGGGTTAGGGTTAGTGTTATTGTTAGGGTTAGGGTTAGAGTTACGGTGAGGGTGAGGGTGAGGGTTAGGGTTAGGTTTAGGGTGAGGTTTAGGGTTAGTGTTAGGATTAGGGTTAGGGTGAGGGTGAGGTTTAGGTTAGATTTAGGGTCAGTTGGAGGTTTAGGTCGAGGGTTAGGGTTAGGGTTAGTTTTAGGGTTAAGTTTAGGGTGAGGGTTAGGTTGAGGTTTAGGGTTATGGTCAGGGTTAGTTTTAGGAGTAGGGTGAGTGTGAGTGTGAGGGTGAGGGTTAGGGTTAGTCTTAGAATTAGGCTTATAGTTAGGCTGAGGGTGAGGGTGGGGGTGAAGATTAGGTTTAGGGTGGTGGTTAGGGTTGGGGCTAAGGTGAGGGTTAGGATAAGGATTAGGATTAGGATTAGGGTTAGGGTGAGGTCTAGGGTGTTGTTGAGGTTTAGGGTAAGGGTTAAGCTTAGGCTTAGGGTTAGGCTGAGCGTGACGTTGAGGGTGAGGGTTAGGGTTTTGGTGATGGTTAGGTTTAGGGTTAGGGTGAGGGTTAGGTTGAGGTTTAGGGATAGTGTTAGGTTTAGTATTAGATTTAGGGTGAGGGTGAGTGTGACGGTGATGGTGAGGGCTAGGCTTAGGCTTAGGGTTAGGTTGAGGTTGTGGGTGCGGGTGAGGGTTAGGGTTAGGGTTAGGGTGTGGTTTAGGGTTAGGGTGAGGGTTAGTGTGAGGGTGAGGTTTAGGGTTAGATATAGGGTTATGGGGAGGGTTAGGGTTAGGGTTAGGGATAGGGTTACTGTTAGAGTTAGGGTGAGGGTGAGGTTTAGGTTGAGGTTAGGGTTAGGGTTATGGTTAGGGTTAATGTGAGGGTTAGTGTTAGGGTTAGGGTTAGTGTTAGGTTGAGGGTAAGTTTTAATGTGAGGTTTTGGGTTAGGGTGAGTGTTATGGTTAGGGTGAGCGTTATGATTAGGGTTAGGGTTATTGTTAGGGTTAGGTTTAGGGTTTTGTTTACGGTGAGGGTGAGGCATAGGTTTAGGGTTAGGGTGAGGTTTAGGGTTTGGGTTAGGGTTAGAATGAGGATTATGATGAAGGTGAGGTTTGGGGTTAGAGTTAGGGTGATGGTGAGGTTTAGGGTTAGGATTTGGGTTAGGGTGAGGTTGAGTGTGTGTGTTAGCTTTAGGTTTAGGCAAAGAGTTAGGCTAAGGGT